>NC_056047.1:16534508-17168616 GCF_004379255.2 Salvia splendens | reverse complement strand
TGAAATTTTGGGAGAGGCGTTTCATGCTAGAATTAGAATAAATCTTTCAAATCATTCTTAATTCTGATCAATTATTTTCGAGTATACAAAAAAATATCTTGGAAATAAAATAAATCTAAGCAACTATGAAAAATAAATCAAAATCTATTAGTAATAAC
This sequence comes from Salvia splendens, assembly GCF_004379255.2. Classification (NCBI taxonomy): domain Eukaryota; kingdom Viridiplantae; phylum Streptophyta; class Magnoliopsida; order Lamiales; family Lamiaceae; genus Salvia; species Salvia splendens. The sequence goes on along the minus strand of NC_056047.1, from coordinate 17,168,458 downwards.
TATAACAATAAATTACCCTCCCTATTCTAAAAATTATAAACTATTTTCTTATTAGTTGTCTCTGAAAATATGAACTTTCTAATTTTGTAACATTGACACAACTCATTACCCATACACATCACTTTATTTACCATTTGTACACTATTACACTTTGACCAGATACGAGTTTTAAGAAATATAATGGAAAGTAAGTTGAAAAAGTTAGTGGGAATTGATTCCTACTTTTATATATTAGTTTTATAATAAAAGGGAGGTTGAAATGAGTTAGTGGAATATGAGGTCCCCTACAAAAAAAATGGTAAAACATGAAATGTGACAAATTTGTGGCACGGACGAAAATGAAAAAAATGTGACAAAATATAAGGAACGGAGGGAGTAATATAAATTTTATTGAAAAAAAAAATTAAAAGTATCGAATTCCTATCATAAACTATGGAGTAATTTTCAGATACTGATTTACAAATTTTAGGTTATAGTTGTTGATGTAGACTAGAAATCGTTGGATTCATGTGCCAGAGCTATACGGTAAAGAGTAAATGAATAACTAACAAAGGGGGAAAACCTGCCGCTTGGCAATCAGCAAATGGCATTGGGAAATGGGGGATTCAGTTTGACCACCGCAGCTGTCCGCTTTGGCGGCGGAGATACGGGGCGGCGGTCTTCAATTTTGCACCCACAATTTTCGTTTTAACAGTTTTCAACCCTCGTAGTTTGTGTCGATCAGTCATCAACTCAACACGTTTGCTCATCCTAATCTCAATTCAGCTTACTGCTAACTACTCTTACCCTTTTCCAATCACAGACGTGTCACTTTCCTGCTACTCACCGTCTCGCCACGTCTCTCTCTCTCCCTCTCCTACAATGTTTTCGCTTTTTTTTAGTATTTCTTTTTCTGTTTAAAGCTCTAGTCTTGAAATCTCTAATTCCCCAATAGCTCACCACCACTAGCCGCTCTGCCTTTCGTCTTCTCAAGATTCATCAATTCTGTTGCCCCAGAATTCACTATTTGGTCTCAATTTCAGGTTTTGTTGGCTTTTTTTGTGATTTACTAGTTTAAATTTGATACAGAGTTTTGAGTTGTGTGATAGGTTATTTATCAATCTAGATTGGGTTGTTTGTTTGTTTATGCAAACAATTAGTTCAATTGATGTCTTCATTTCTTGTATTGCCTCTTTATCTACACAATTAGTTGAGTATATGTCTAAGATTAGGCTTATGTATGTTGTCTTATTGCAGAGGTTGTTTTCATTATTGAACTTTGTCTATGTTGAGATGGTTTCGGTGTGCTGTGAAATCGAAACGGTTGCAACGTTGTGGAATTGATCGATGGCTCTGTTGGTGTCTGCATTAGTGGGATTGGTACTAAGGCCTCTCTTACTAGCAAAGCTATCTTGCCAAGTCGGGGCGCGAGGCCTCTGCTTCGTTGTGTTGACGTGGTTGGAGGTGTTGAGATATGCTCTCTGCCTGCATTTTGTTATCCTATGGAGGCTTGCAATCTGGGGTATGGCGGTTCTGTCCCTTCCCGTACGAGCATTCAGTGCGTTGTATAGGGAGAGAATGGTAATTTTGCTTCAACTTTGTGATCTTGATATTTACTTGCATTGTGCGGCTTTGTAATTATCTTGTGGTTAGTGCATTGCTTCATCGTAGCCGCGTGCAAGTTGCTATTGGAGATTGTTTGAGCTACATTGTGCTTCTTCTATTCTGTGTAAATGATTTTGTGAGTTCGTTGCACCTCTAGGCTTACTTGTATTCAGATATGAGATTACATGTAAGCTAGTGTTAGTGGTAGATTTTGGATTAGTAGAAGCAAATTTATTTATATCCCTGTTTCTAGCGAGATGTGATGCAACTAAGCGTACATGTAGCCCGTGTTATATGAGAGCGTACATGTAGCTAACTAAGCGGTCCTTGCTAAATGAGAATGTTGGAGTGATGCTTTTTTTGAGTTTGTTGCATCTATATTCGTTTCCAGAGATTATGTCAAAGTCGCGTGCTTAGTCTTTGTTATGCCAGAGTTGGGGTATTACGTGTTGCTTCTTCAATTATCCATTGATGATTTTTGCTCTCACAGTCGATGTGGAAAGTAAGAAAAGGAACGAAATAGAGAAATTTTTTTACTAAAGTCTTGCAGTTTTACTAATTAGAGAACAGTCATATGCAGCTAGAGATGCAACTCCATCGACTGAGAAATGAAATGGAAGATGTTCTTTTCGATGCTAAGGAGCTAGAAGAGAAACTCCACGAGGCCATAGAAGAACGTTCAACAATTGAGATGTTGGTTATAGAACTCGAGAAAGAGCACGACGAAGCCATCCTTAAGATTAAGCTACTAGAAGGGGAGGTAACTAAAGAATCAATCCTCGACTCCTTAATGTCACGTCATGTTTTGTTCATCTATGTCACATCTCGTGCATTCATTCCCCGCCCTAACCTGCAGGTCCAGAATCTGAAGGACGAAGCACAACGATTGAAGGAGATTCAAGGGAAAATTCTCTCTAGCTACATGGGTCAAGACGGCCGCCATCTCACTATCACTCATAACATCGGTAAATCACCTTACAGACTTGATTATGACAGAGAAGAAGTGACTGAAGATGTTTCCAAGGATGAGATGAGGATGTTTGCGCAGATAATCTCAAAGGAGTACAGTGTTCTAGCACGAGAGAGGAAGGTAGCGCTATCTCGAAGCCTATTTAGCATGTTGCTATCCCTCGTGGTTGGTTTAATCGTCTGGAAAGCCAAAGCTCCGTGCACGCCTCTAGTAATGGCTCTTTTTGTCGTTGTCACCTTGTCGTTGCGTAGCGTTCTCCAGTTATGTGCACGGGTTGAGCATAAACCCGCATCAGAGTCCCTCGCCCTCTTGAGCATCAACTGGTTTATACTTGGAACTTTAGCTTATCCCATGTTTCCAGTGGTGGCTCGTTTCTTGGCTCCGGTGGCTTGAGTTTTCTACAACGAGCTCTTGAGTAGCGGCCGTGGGTTATAGTCTTCGGTTTTGGAAGTTCTCGCAAAAGTGTCAGTGTTCGGTTTTCTCGTCTTGTTTGGAGCATGGTTTGGTTGAGGTTTGTACTAATATGGTTTGCTATATAGAGGTGATTTAAAATGTTGTACTTTTATTCTAACTAGTTTAAATTATTCTAGTTTTATTCTAACTAGTGTAAAATCCGTGCTGCATGCGGATCATTTATTTATTTTTATCTCTGTCCAAATTTTAAAAAGGTAACCCATATTTGCATAGCATAAAAAAATAATACTTAATTCGTCCATAAAAAATAGTTTCATTTCTAGCCGGGAAAGATTTTAATGAGAAATTGATAGTGGAAGAGAAGAAGAAAATGTAGGTGAAGTTAGTGATAAGAAGAAAAAGTGTTGGGAAGAGAGGAGAAAAATGAATAAAGCATAGAGAGTGAGAAACTTTTATTTATACAAGTGAGACTATTTTTTTTGGATATCTCAAAATAGGAAAATGAGATTATTTTAGAGGACGAGTAAAAAAATTGTACTACGTAACAATAATTTAGTCTTATACAATAGTAAATAAACCTTTTTTTATGCTAAGATACTAATTAGTCAACTTTGCTGCTCGTGTTAAAAAATACAACCTTGATTAGATTTTGTTACTTTCCATTGCCAACATAGTCTTTCTTATGCACCTTGCTAATCTCTCAGAAACCACAGTGAATTGAGATCGAGTGAAATGGCTGTTTATGGAGCTCTAGTTTCTATTATGCATATTACAAATCAACTTCAAACATATCCACACCCTCCTATTTTTGTTGACAAAAAATACGTTGAATCTCTCTCTCTCTTCCCTGCAAAAATTGATGTACAAGTATGTTTTAAAAATCAGTCCGGAAAGCAAACCGGAGTAGTTACCGGTTCATGGTTCAACTGGTTCGGCCGGTCGAACCATAAGTTGAACCGGAAGACTGTAGTATATATCTAAATATGTATAATTAAATACGTATTATAATATTATTATTCATAATAACTTAAAATTTAACAAAATACTTAAATATAAGCTAAAGTATTGAAATCTAATTATAATATCCAATAATTATACTTTTTGTAACATAAGTGCTCCATAATATACTATAATAAAATAAAGAGTGAACTACATAAATGGTCCATGAACTATGCGTTTTGCACGCAAATGGTACCTAAACTTTAAAAATATCATGAGTAGTCCCTAAGCTAAGGTGTAATCACAAATTTGATACCTTTTCACTATTCATCACAAATTTGCACAAAAAATGCCCCCAAGGCATGAAGGACATTTATGAACTTTTATTTCTAGGTACTGGATTTGATATTTTCTTTATCTCTCTCTATTAGTACTAAATATGATATTTTCTTATAGTTTGAGTACCTAAAATGATACTCCCTCCGTTCCACGGTAGTTAAGTCATTTCATTTTCTGTATTTATTTTAGAAAAATAATAATAAATAGTTAAAGTGGAGAAAAAAATAAAGTAAGAGAGTCTGTCACCTATTTTACTCTCTTTCTATTTTAACTATTTATCATCATTTTTGCAAAATGAGTGCAAAAAATGAAATGACTCAACTACTGCGGAACAGATGGAGTATTATTCACTTTACTTTTTCAATCACTTTATGTCAGGTCATCTCTCTCTCTCTAACACATTTAGAAACTAAAAAATTAAAATAAAAAATACTGCTATGAAATTCTTAAATACTCCCTCCGTCCCGCACTACTCGCACTTATTTCCTTTTTGGGCGTCCCAAGTTACTTGCACTCTTTCCATTTTTAGTAAAAATTTTCACCTACAGCCGTAATTTTTGACTTTCCTATACACTCATTCCTTAATCTCCGTGCCGAAAAGGAAAGGAGCGAGTAGCCCGGGACGGAGGGAGTATGAAATAAATTTTAAATTATGAATTTAATTATCAAAATAACTTGTAGCTAAATTTAATTTTGATTCTTATTCGAATATTTTTTTAATACTAAATATTAAAAAAAATTAAAATTAATTAAAAATTTAAAAATAAAATTTTAGTTTTGATAAAAAAATTAATTTTTAATATTAAAAAAAATAATCAAATCACAATCAAAATTAAATTTTGCTATAAAATATTTTGATAATTAATATAATTTTAATTTTAATAATTTATATATTTAAGAATTTCATACTATTTTATTTTAATTTTTTACTTTCTAAAAGTTTTGGAGAAAGAGAGAGAAAGAAGATATGACATAAAATGAAGTAAATAATAATATCATTCAGGTATTCAAACTATAAGATTCTATCATATTTAGTACTAGAAAGATATAAGGAAAACATCAAATTCAGTACCTAGATTTAAAACTTCAAAAATGTCATTCATGTCTTGGGGGCATTTTTTATGCAAAATTGTGCTAAATAGTGAAAAAGTACCATAAATGTGATTACACCTTAGTTCATGGACTACCCACAATATTTTTAAAGTTTAGGTACCATTTGCGTGCAAAACGCATAGTTCGGAGACCATTTGCGTAATTAACTCTAAAATAAAATACTTGAAATTTGCCTTTACAGTACTTACCATTACGGCCCAACCCTATATAGGAGTACTAATTAAATCCCATTTCCATATCTAGTGTTGCCCACGGTTCGAAAACCGGCGGTTTCGGTTTAGGCGAAGTCGGAACCGGAATCGGACCGTGAGGCTATTTCACGGTTTCGGTTCCAGTTCGGAACCGCCGGTTTTCCGGCGGTTTACACGGTTCCGGTTCGAAAACCGGCGGTTTCTCGGTTCGAGATTTTTTTTTAAATTTGAAATTCGTACTTATACAATAAATTGGAACAAGACAATGGATAATTTAAATTGAAATAAGACGAATACGGTGAAAATGATATCAATTGAGTTGTAACGGACAACGATACATTACAATACATATACAAGTATACAACATACAATAATGTAATATAAATTTGAAATTTGGACTTATACAATAAATTAGAACAAGATAATGGATAATTTAAATTGAAATAAGATGAATAAGGTGAAAATGATATCAATTTTATTGAATTTGAGTTGTAACGGACAACGATACTTTACAATTTACAATACATATACAAGTATACAACATACAACAATGTAATATAATTTACAAAATAAAAAAACATGAAATGAGGAGGGTGGGGGGGAAACTGAAAAGGGCTTGAGCTCAACTTAAACTTTCAAAGTTAAACTTTTCAAATTTAAGTTGAGTTGCCTACGTATCCACAATTTTATTGAGGAATCAAAGCCCACGTAGTTCTCTTACCTTGCTTATCTTTTGGTCGGCCGTGCTCGCCATTCACCGCCCCCCGTCAATCGTCATTGCTATTGTTGAGTGCTCTCGCTTCTGGCCTCGTCATCGCCATCGGAGGAAAATTCTTCACCATCACTCTCTACACGGAAGTCGAAATCTAGCTCTTGTGCTCTCATGTCCGCCTTTGCCCAATCATCAAGTAACATAGTGGCTTCCATGTTCTTGGCGGAGAGATTGCTCCTTTTGTCGTCTAGGACACAACCGCCGACACTAAAAGCTTGCTCAAAGGCGATGGTGGAAGCGGGAACGGCGAAATATCCTTAGCCATGATGGAGAGTATCAGAAACTCTTTGTCATGTGTTTCCCACCAATTAAGGACGTTAATTTGTTAAGTAGGAGGACCTGCATCTTGAAAAATATAGCGCGATTCCAAATATATATCTAACTCAATAGTAGCTCTAGTCCTATTGGTTGTAGTACCGTATAGATCTTGCAATTGTGATACTACGTCTGGATCAATCATGAGGGTTGGTTTTGTTGGACAAGATCACTGGAGGAAGATCCAGTCGCCAGATTATCCCGATCGTTGGAATGGGTGGGATAGGCAAGACGACTCTTGCTCGGAATATCTTTGTAAGTCCACTTGTCCAGGAATCTTTCGATGTTTGTGCTTGGTCAACAATTTCTCTACGGTACAATGCTCGAGAAATTCTTAGACAAATTCTTGATCAAGTAGACGAGGGGGAGGGGGGTGATTTAAGTGTAGATGAGTTAGGAGATCATTTGTACAAATATTTGTTTGGAAGGAAGTATTTTATTGTAATGGATGATATGTGGACAATTGAGGCCTGGGATCGAGTTAGGAGATTTTTTCCGGATGATAACAATGGGAGTAGGGTAGTAGTTACTACCAGGCTGCCAAACTTGGCATCTCAATTTAACTACTCCGATGGTCTTGATTTGAAATTTTTGGATGACAATGCTAGTTGGGACCTATTTTGCAAAACTGTGTTTGGGGAAGAAACTTGCCCTGTTGAGTTGGAGGGCATTGGGAAAAATATTGTGGAAGGTTGTAAGGGACTTCCGTTATCGGTTGTTGTGATAGGTGGACTTTTATCAAAATCTGAACGAACAAAAGAAAGTTGGGGATTGTTTGAAAAAAATATAAGTTCAATTGTGAACTTGGATGATAACGAGAGTTGCTTGCAAATATTATACACGAGTTATAATAATTTGGCAATTTTTTTAAAACCATGTTTTCTCTATATGGGAATATTTAAGGAAGATGAAGAGATTTCAATCTTTTTATAGGTTGCGGAGGGATTAGTAAAACCAATTAATGGGAAAAGTTTGGAAGAGGCAGTAGAAGAGTATATGGAAGAACTTGTTGATAGAAATATGGTTATAGTTGAAAATCGCAAGCGTTCTGGGAAACTAAAATCATTGAAAATGCATGACCTGTTGAGGGATGTATGTGTGAGAGTGAATAAAAAATTGAAGTTTTTAAGTTTGTTGGAAAAAGGAAGCTTTCCACAAGCCATAAATTCTCAACGTCGTATCGTAGGCAAGTTGGAAGAAGATGAATATTCAACTCAAATCCTTCAATTCTTGGGTTCTGCTTGCCTTCTCCGGTCTTTTTTAAGTTCATGTCCAAGGAGTTTGGCATGTAAATTTAGATTGTCCAGGGTACTTATGTTTCACAAATGTTTTGAGCTAGAAGATAGTTATGAGGAGATTTTTCGTGGACCGGTTAACTTGCGTCTTCGTGCTCTCACTGTTGATATGCATTTGCTACCTAGAATTCCTTCTTCAATGTGTTTTCAATGAAATTTACAGTCAATATATTTATTTGGTATCAGTGATGACTATGTTTTGGAGATCTGGAAGGTGTCTCAACTTAGGCATGTCATAACCGATGATGAAGTGAAACTTGATGGTGCATATTGTCTCCCGAATTCTCTCAATGAGGAAGAGGATATGGAGGTGTTGGAAAACCTGCAAACACTTAATAATGTGAAGAATCTCAAGTTTGGCGAGGGAGTGCTTAAAAGAATCCCCAATATCAAAAAGTTGAAGCTATACTATGATGCCTCTAGTAAAGAAGATTGTTACGGTCTCAACAATCTCCATTGCCTCGACAAACTTGAAACTCTTCGACTTGTTTGTGATACAAGACTATCCGATAGTCATTTGGTGCAAGAAGTGAGCTTCTCACGTTCCCTCAAGAAGTTGACACTGAGAGAAACCTATCTTCCTTGGGAAGACATGAACACAAAAATAGGTTCGTTGCCCCTTCTTCAAGTTATTCGGCTGGAAGAGAACTCCTTCATTGTGTCTGAGTGGGAAACAATGGAAGACCAGTTCTTGAGTCTCATGTTCTTGCAGATTGAGGATTGTGATCTGGAGTGTTGGATCACAGAAAACACTCACTTCCCAAGCCTTGAGCATATTGTTCTTTGTGATTTATCCGCCTTGGGTGAGATTCCTTTGAGCATCGGAGACATACCAACGCTTCAATCCATTAAGGTGAGACGATGTAGTGATTCTGCGGTGGATTCAGCTGAAAGAATAAAGGAGGAGCAACAGGAACTAGGCAATGAAAACCTTCTAGTCCTTATTGTGAAGAATTTGTGAGGTAACAGTTTAACCTAACCTTCTTTTCATGATCACTAATAGTACTATTTGGTTAGGCTTTTTGTTTAATAATTAAACAATCTCCTCTAAAAACATGTGGATTCACTTATTAACTACCTCAAATAAGATATGCACCTTAAGTTGATTATTTTTAATACTTTTTCCATAATTTTTATTAGCATTTGTAATTAATTGTCCGTCACTTTGCATTTGAAATAAGACCAACATTGCCATCATAGAAGAATATTGGTTGTTAAGTATTTTCTTTGACATGAAGGTTGCCCCATTTTTAAAAAGAGTAATTTCATGCTAGTATATTTTTGCAGAAATTGCTGTACGGATGATGTCTACTGGTAGCAGGAGAAGATGCAAGTCTACAAAATAGAGATAATCCAAGTTGTGTTTGTTTGCTATCTTATTGTAACTTATTTACCCTTATCCCTTTTCCCATCCATGTATTGTATTGTATTGTATTGTATTCATTTCAAGATTGATAATACTATTAAGTTACTACTATGATTTTGTTATTCAAACTGTTGTTGTCAATGGCAAAATACTCATCATTAATTGATATCAGTCTTGTTATAGGTTGATTCTTTTAGCATTTTATCCCTAATTAATTGCATAACATATCATAGTGTTTCCATTTCCCAAAAAAAGTTTAGAGTATGTGAAAGTTCTCAAAGCATTCGTTGATTTTACATATACTATATATAAAAATTACTCCTATTTTGTATGCGACATATTCCGTATCCAAAAAAAGATGGATTGGGTGGTTTGGACTTGCACACGAGACCCATTTGTAATACATGAGATAGATTGTTTATGTAGCCTATGAAATTAAATTATTGAGTGACACACAAAATCCATAATTTTTGAAGGTGAAAAAATCGCATTTGTTATAAATATGAACTTTGGTGAGATTGTTAAATTTTTCTATATGTGGTATGGGTCAATCATGCTTACGCTAATCGGGTGTGGACTCGTCCGTTGAAATATTGTCGGGATATAAATTTTCATAACTATACATATAATTAACATTAATAAATGATATACAAGAATTGACCTATACTGATATAAATATAATAAAAAGGAAAAAAAACCCACAATTGTAAGACAGGTTATAAAACAAGAAAATAAACTGACTCAGATTTAATTTGATTTAAGTAAATCCATTTCAGAACTAAAACATCCATTTATGATTCGGGCACAACATCGACCCAAATTAATCCCAAACGAAGTCTGCAACATACATTGTATCAATTGCAATGAGTTCACCGAAGTTTATGTAACATTCAACTCTTTAGGAACATATTTGGTGTCGGTCGTTGTGAGTTGAAATTATCTTTGTGGGGTTTAGAGTAATGCGGTTTCGTTACTACGCAGGCTAGCTGTTTGATGAAATGAGTAAATGGGTCTGCCATCCGTTCAGTAAAGCTCTCTGCGCGAAAATATCGAAAAGCTGCTAGTTTTTTATGGGGTTTCGTCTCTGTAGAATCAAAATGGATTGGAACGTTGTGCGAAGGATTTGGGAGAAATGGGCAGCGAACAACATAGGCCCTTCAGGTGATCTTGCAGTTGGTCTTCTTCGGCTTAAAAATTGCAACTTTTTTTTTGGACGATGAGTTGATTCTGGTTTGCGCTCATAATTGAATGATGATATTTTATTTTTTTGCTGGATTTTTCAGAGAAAGATTTGAAGGCTGCTCTATTGATCAACTATGATCCCACCGGACCTTCTCGTCTTGTATCCACCATGTAAACGATTGCTTGGTTTTCATATGACTTGTTTTCTGAATATAAGAGTATATGTTATGAACTTTGTATCTTTGATGGAATGAATAGTCCATTGATTTTATGTGGATGATTATCTCATTATTTTCTCTGTTTTCCTTCTCTGTTCCGTTTCTACAGTTTTAGTCATGCTGAATATGCAAAATTTGAACAGAGTAAAAATTGAGTTGTGATGTTATAAAGGATTTGATTTCAGCTGTATGGTCTATTATACTGAATCCAAAACTAGGTTCTTGAGGATTAGGAAATAAGAACACTGTCTAGTTGTGGAGAATGGCTTCTGTGGCATATGCGAATTTTCATCCTCTGTTTGGTTTAATTTGTACCTCAAAATCTTGGATGCTGTTCTGAATGATTGATGTGAAGACCAATTGCACATATATCTGTCACTTTGTACTTGTTCTTTACAAGAGCACTAGTTTTGAAGCGCGGTTTTGCAGTGCGGAGCAAGAGGGGATCAAAGCAGATCCGATTGAGATCAGTCAGTTTATCGGTTTTGTCAAGAGAAACAAGCTTCAGATGGAGACCTTCTTCATCGGGCCAAACCAATGTAAGTTCAACAACTCACAGAAGCATTTCAGTAATGTCTTTTTTATTTCTACATAACATTTTCATAGCTAACAATAATACTGTTTTATCATTTCTTGAAAAGGCAGATATCATACTAGTATGCTTCGTTGCACTAGTAGTTCATCTTCCTAGGTTTGTGGCTTTTAGTTGAAAGCGTCTTTGTTGAATCTTGAACTCATGTATTTTGAACAGATCTTGTGACCTCGATTCATGAGAGCTGGTTCTGTGCGAGGAGCTTGAACTCTTCAAAGCAGGCCGGTGAAGGCGCTATCGTGATGCAGACATCAGCATTCCTCTTGGTTGGACTGTAAGTTTAAGCAACCGCAGATTTTGTTCATAAATTTTTTTCCATCCTTTGTAAGTTCTTGAAATTTCAGATTGATTTATGTGCCATATGATCTGCGTTGCAGATACGATGGCTCGATTGGAGCAGCGTCGCGTGCAATGATGGCTGTTGATCAATTCGCAGGGCAGCTATGTCGAAGAAACTACTGATTTTGTTGAAGCATCTTTCATGAAACAGAGCATCTGTGTCATATAAATATATAAAATTCTGGTATCATCACTGTAGCAGACAATGAATACATTTACTGCTTTACATCCCAAAAACAGTGTTCCTCTGCTTTTGTTTACTACAATTTTTCATTATTTTCAAATTCTTGATGAATGACAGGAAACTTTCAATTTCTGCACATCTTCAATCATATATCTTCAATAATCTTCAATTATATATCCTTCAGGAACCCCTTCATTTACGTTGTATATCTATAAGTAGCTGTCTTATTCAAAAACCCGGTTATGGCAAGTCTTGTCGCACGGGTAAGGGCAATCGATCTTCTGAAACGGGCTTCTGTCGTAGTACCAATCACCAACAGCTTTCCCTATATTCTGCAGATCAAACCACACGTATATCCTCAGCATCAACAACGTATAAACAAAAGAACGCGAGTAAAGAAGCAGACACCGGCTCACCTTGCCATTCAACATGGGGGCATCGTCTCTAAGCCATGTCTCCTGCATTTCAGTCTGGCAATGGGCGTAGCAAGAGTTGATGTAATACCCTTTCGTCGCAGAGTTTTGCACTCCGCTCAACGCACCAAGAAACGCGGTTCTGAAATCTGGAAAGTTGACCAAAAATAAATGATCAGACATCGAAATTTTAGGGTTTCGGATTTAGAGGACGAGGGAGTTTTAGGTGTCAACCTTGCATGACCTGCAGCTGGCTGGTCGAGCACTTGTTTATATCGGTCTTGCAGTTGTGCCAGAGGCCGTGCGGGTCAGCAACGCCAGGTGCCAAGATGTTCTTGATCTGCCATGAGTCATAGGCAGCATTCACAAGGAAGAGAGGTGTCTGAATTCCTTCAACCATGTTTTGGGGGAAGAAGCACTGCAAATTTAGACAAGTCCAACATGTGAAAAAAAAAAACAATATTTTGGCAACCATGAGCATCAAGTTGTGAAAATGGCACGAACCAGACCCGGCTTCATCTTTGAAGTGCACGATTGGGGCAGGTTCTTCACTGATCCCTGCAGCCAGGAAGCTAGAGTTGGGCAATCCGAGACGAAAATGGACAAGAATCTAAAAATCTTACATGTGTTGTGACAACATCGTTGTAGAACTGCTCAATGTGTTGAGCTCCAGAAACGTCCTTCCTGTTAGGCCACAAATGATAGCAGGTGAGAAGAAACAGACGAGATTCGTTGTTCCAGCTAGCCATAAGCGAGTTCACTTACGTGTTGATGAAGAAGCCTGCGTCCGCAAAGCATTTCACTTTGGCGCTCGTGGGGACAAGAGATTTGAACTTATCGCAGTGAAGAATCGAGGTTAATCCACCAGCTGAACATCCAGATAGAACAGCCTGCATATGATAGAACAGTCTATCAACTGTCATTAACAAACCAAACAAGCAAACGCTCTCTCTTTTTCAAGACTTACATTTTGAGCATTGCTCATTCCTTTTGCTAAAAGGTCCTCAACAATGGCAACAAAGACCCTTGCTCCTCTGTAGTATAAACCAGTAGCCTGATCAAATTCGAAACGCCAAATTAGGCACGATGAAAACAAGGGCAAAGATTGCCCGGTGCAAAGGACTTACGGGATTAACTGCTTCCACATCACCAGTGAATGATGCCCCATCACAATACCTAACCTTGATCCTGTTCCAGTCGTAGAAATCTAGAAGCCAACCGTCACCAAACCACATGATTCATCGAAACATCATCACCAACCAATTACAAACATCGATAAAAAAAAGATCGAATTATATACCAGGATTAAACTTAGGCTTGTTGCTGAAAATCCCAGAAAACGCGACCTGTTTAGCCATCAACTTGGAGGAACCTAACCGGGTGCTTTTCCGGGCTAGGCAAGTCGTTGCATTGTTGCACCACCCTCCTCCCTATAAAGCTACTCATCATCAGCTATTCAAGCTAAATAAACCTAATAGTATATCAACATAGTTAATTTGAAAAAATCACATCAATAGTACTTTGATAAACTAACTAATTTTGAACTTGTTTGGCCATTTCATCCCAAAACATCAAGATTGAAGATCAAAGTACCTCAATATGAATAAGCCAGTTGTTGATTCCTGCTCCAAAACCTTTATCAAAATGGTAAGCAGGTGGACTCCCATCCAAACACACTACCAAAACAATTACACACAATTTATACTACAAAACAAGCTAAAGCAAGAAGTAGAACTAGTTTTGTGTATAAAGAAAGCATTATTTCTCACCAGCTCCTTTTGCCACAGCACTCTCAACATAAGTAATATCCACAAAGAAGCTTTCACTTCTCACCAAAATCATCAAACAAACCACAACCAACACCCACTGATGCAATCCCCCATCCATTTTTCTGCTCATTTTCAGTCCAAATCGGTAAGTAAAAAAAAACAAGAATGACTAATGAATGAAGAGATATGAAGTTCAGCATCCCACCTTATATGACACTAAAGTATTTTAAATGAATGTGTAAATGCAATGAATCTCTAATATAATTCCTTCTCGAATAAAAATTACATCATTTGTTTCAAATTAAAGCAGAAATAAATGCGTTAGTTCGATTACTGCCGGGTTGAGAAACACATTGAATGACACAAATTTATTAATGATAAAAATAAACAAGAAAAAGTGATGAAATGTACCAATGGTAGTTAGCTCAAATGGCTAACTGAATCCAAGTTAATTTGAGATTAAGATATGCAGTGGTTGAAATGAAGATGACGGTGGAGAAGAAATGGAAATAGGAAACAATAAGGAAAATGAAATATGAATATATTAGTTAACTATAATAACAGCTTTAATAGACAATCGAAGATGCTACCGACACTTATTCTTGTGTAAGAATTAAGATATGGTTTTCGGGTTTATAAATAATTACTTTAATTTTTCACTCATACTTTGGGATTACATTTGTTTTATTCTTATTCACTATGTTATTCACTACGCATACACTGAGATCTGTATTTATTAAAAAAGTGATCTATTTTCTTTTCTTTTTATAACAAAAAGTAGTTATGATTCTCTTTTTCATTTGATCTCTATTATTTTCTTTTATATTTTATTCGTTTTATTTAATTTATTGAACCTCACTTTCTTAGTTTTTGAGCATCTGTAGTAGCGAACGTCAGACCGGCGTGCCGGACGTCCGCGCGGGACGTCTGCCATTGTGTGCATGTGACGCGGATACGGACATCCGCTGCGGACACCGCAGTTCCGCGGCCTTCCGCTGACGTCCGTGCGGACGTCCGCTATTGAGTTGACTCTCACGGAGTCACCGCGGACGCCCCGATTATTGCATTAATTTTTTTAAAAAATTCTATAAATACGTTCTGTTGCACTTCATTTCATTCGCACCACTTGTATTAACGAGTATCTCTCTCTAAAATACTTTTCTTTCGAAGAACAATGGAGCATCACGATAGCGATTCCCCCGCTACGAGCGAGTCACAGTTGCCTTATTTTCCCGGCGGCGGGAGTACGCCGGCGTCCGCCGCGATGCCCCAAATACCGGAGATGATGCCCCAACCTCAAATAGCGGCGGGGATGATGCCCGGGTACTACAACATGTACCCGCAGTGGTATAGTATGATGCCCCAAATGTCCCAGATGCCCGGGGCGAGTGCCGGAATGCCCCAAATGCCAGGGATGATGCCGGGAATGATGCCTGGAATGCCGGGGATGATGCCCTAGATGCCCGGTATGATGATGCCGGGGATGATGCAGGGGTCGCCGGCGGCTGCCGGGGGGGGGGGGGGGGAGTAGGCAGGGGATCCCCCAATCACCGGTGGACAACGTCTACCGGCCCTATATGGATTTACTGTCGACGGACAACCCCCCGAGTACTCCTCTCGAGACTCAGTTCACTGGCATCGAGACGTTCTCGATGGAGGAGTTGGGGTTGTATCTGATCCGGGATTCTCTCACAGACGCACCAATGGCGACAGGGAGGAGGGGGAGGACAGGGAGAGTGAGGGGCAGGGGACGAGGCAATACCTTGCCCGTCCCGATGTACGGTGGTGAGGCGGGGGAGGGGTCCAGCGGGAACAAGAGGACCGTCTGGAGCATGGAGGAGTGCATTGCGCTGTCGAAGGTGTGGATCAGTGAAGTGGAGGATCCCTACGTCGGGGCGAACCAGCACATCGACAGGATGTGGTGGTACATTAGCCAAAGCTACCTCCAGTTCAAACCGCCGGGGGGAAGCCTCACAACGGAGAGCAATGCCGGAAACAGTGGGAGCGGCTGAAGAGGCAGCTCAGCCGATTTGTCGGCATTTACACAAACAACCTCCACTCGGCAACCAGCGTCATGTCTTCCGAGGATGTGAAGCTTCTGGCGCACCAGCAGTTCCCCGACAGTGAAAAAGGGTTCGGGGAATTCAAATATTGAGAGGTCTATCTTGTGGTGCAGTCTTCGCCCAAGTTCACTGCGGGCGTTGAATCTGGCTGGCCGAAGCGGACGAAGATCAGTGCCTCCGGGGAGTACAGTAGCTGTGTTGGTTCCCACGAACTCCCCCCCGCCGAGGCAGAATTCCCGACACCCATATCGTCAAACCGCCGCCGTCGCCCGGTTGGGCAAAAGGCGGCGGCGCGGACTGCGAGGGGAAGCGCCAGCGGATCCGCCGAGGCCCAATCGGCAACGCCCACCCAAAACAATCCCGAGAACCCCTCATTCGCCCGCATCGCAGCACATGAAACCTTGTTACGTGCGATGGTTGAATGGCGTCAATCGACCGACCCCCATTACAAGCGGTCGCTTAAACCCCTCATCAACAGTATGCGGTGCGATTTGGGGTTCGGAGACATGTCGGGGAGTGACGACGAGGGGGGTGGCGGCGGCGGCGACGACGAGGGTACTGGCGGCGGGGAATCCGAGGAGTGAGCCAACGATTTTTTTTTATCTATGTAATTTTTTAAAATTACTATGTATGTTTTTTTATAATTATGTATCTTTTTTTTAATAAAGTGGTTGTAAGATCTCCGTATTTGCGTCGAAATTTTAATCCCTTAAATTACTTAATTCCGGATATTGTTTAATTTGTGAATTTGTGAATTTTTTTAAATGTGGGAAGTCCGTCGGGATGTCCTTGGGGATGTCCGCCACTGTGCAATGGGATGTCCGTATGACATGGCATCTGCAGTGGGAAGTCTGTATGACGTGGCAGGAGATGTTTTTGGGATATCCGCGGGGATGTCTGCCGGGACGTCCGCAACACTGCGGATGCCCTTATATGCCAAACTGAAATGCGCTATTTTAGAAAATTTCATGTTTATCGTAGTTAAAGTGACACATTTTTATTTCAAATTGAATTATATATAATGCTTTTTTGCAAATTAAATGTAGAGATAATAAAGTTGAAAAAGAATAAATAAAGTAGGGAGTGTAAGATTTTTCATTTTGGGTAATGTTTTATATAACTTGATTAGGATGTCCCAAAAAAAATGTTTCAATTAATACGGGATAGACGATATAGTAACTTTTGACACAATCACTTTGTGTACAAAATGTCATGAATATAATAATCATATTTATAACATAATCGCTTTAATTGATAGTTATAATACCAACTTTTTATTTATAACAACAATTGTTTTATTTACATTAGTAGTTGTTTTTATTCATCAAGTGTTACTTTCATGAACTAAGTCATGTGCATGGAAATAATTTTGCTATGATGAAATTTTGTTTAAGATAATTTAAAATTTTGATAGGTCAAGATTCAGATCGAATTTTTGGTGCAGAACATTTTTAAATCCAAAGTAGATAGGGTTTTGAATTCAAATATTGGACATAGATAATAAATCTTGATAATGTTGATCCGTCGATTTATGTTGCGTGACGTGTATTTCTATTAAAAAAAATAAAGTATGTAATCACTAAATTCAGAAGGTAAATCATAGATAATAATTCTTGATAATGAAGGCTTTGGCCAATCTTAGAAATCACTATCAAAATCGGTTAAATGAGTAAAATAAATCAGGGGGAAACTAATATAATACTCCTACTATGTGAAGCCAATAATAGTGAAGTAATGTTGTCGAATTGATACATTGAATAAAGATGTAGTGAATGAATTGGAACTGTTAATTGTTGAGACAATAATACCAATCGCATGCAAATATTTAATTATTCCTATTTTTCATACCTTAAATATTAAGTATGCAGAGCTGTTAATCCTAATAGAAGGGCCCATATTATTTTTATGTTCCTTTTTGAAAAGGTTAATCTCTCAATCTACTTTTAACTACTTAATTCTAAATCCGGGGAATACAATCTTAATCTTAATCTTATCAGTGTCTCGCGAAAAAGAATATATTTAGGTGGTGTTCGATTGCCAAGATAAAATAATACCAAGATATAATTCAGGATTGAGTTGTGAGTTTGAATCTCATGAACCAAATACAATACAAATTTAATCTCGAATACAATCTTGCAAACCGAACAACCCCTTAACACTTAAATGCATTAATGACTTTATAAAATTAATTGTGATTATAAATTTATAATATCACTTTTTAAAATTTGTTTTTACACAATTAATGTTCTGAACAAATAATGTTGAAAATAATTTTAATGGTACAATCCAGATAAATTTTAGTATTCAGATACAACTGAAAAATGTTAAAAATAATTATGGCATTTTTAATACCAGTCGACTAGTATTTGACTTTGGAGTGTACTGTATACATGACTAATTTGAGATCGACACCGAACACGTCCCTATGAGCGAATAATAATATTTATATTATTGTTATTATTATTAGTATTATAATAATAATATAAAAAAGAAATAAAATATTAGAAGAATCTAGAATCTATTTATATTATTTAGGCATCTATAGTGCATCGAATTCTCGCTTTAGCCATCTGTATTTCTGCACTACCTTTACTAGTGCATGGTGCACCTTTCACGTCATTTTCCTATTTTACTTTTTTTAAGTAGCAATAAATACTATCACATAATTTTCTGTTTTATAGATCGAGCAAAATTTCGGTCGTGTGACAAACAAATATATAATTAATTTGGAACAATTTAGTTTGTGCGATGTAAATAAATATATAATTAATTTGGAACAATTTAGTTTGTGCTGCAAGTAACATGAGACGGAAGAAGAATATTTTTCATTTTTGTGGACTACATTGTATATACTGTGATATTTGAGTTTTTCATGACAAAAGTGACTTCAATCGACTAAATTTCAAACCCTACCACCCATTTTGTTTTCTGATCAATTATTGTTTGTTTGATTGGGCTTGTATGTGGGCTTTTTTTGGGTTTGTCACGTGTACTCGTTTATGGCGGAACGAATGTGTCCCAATAGGGATTTGAACCCATGACCTTAAGATCACCATAATTTCGCGTTGTCAACTGTGTTGTGCCATGAGTCTACGATCCATTGGTTATGTGATTATGTGACATTATTTGCTTCTAATTAAATTTCTGATTCCGTCCGCTTTATAAAATAAAAAAACTCAAGTTTCGTATTAAACTTTTCCTCCAAATATTTGGTCAATTAATTCCATATGTTAATGTATAAATATAACACTCTTCGTTGGTTAATAATTAACTCAACTTTCACTATCATCATTTCACCTATTTAATTTATGTGCTATTTATAATTAATTGTTCTTAGTTATTTAAATGTTTAATTATTATTTATTTATTCAAATATTTTGTTTTTGAAATCAAGAATTTCAAATAACACACTTAATCAGACTATCCACTCTCTAAAATTATTATAAAAATAGAACTCTCAATTCACTCACAAAACAATAAAATAGGATTAATTTATTAAAATTTGTTCTAAAAGCGAGCAACTCATTAGTTTGTGAACAAAGAATGTACTTATTTTATCTCACAATAAAAGTCATACTTTATCATTTTAGTCCGTCCCATAATAAGAGTCATATTTCACTTTTACTATAAATGGTAAGTAGATATCATATTCCACGAACTCACTTCACTCATATTCTATAATAAAACTAATAAAAAAATGGATCTCATATTCCACTAGCTTTTACAACCCACTATTCTTTATAGTATTTCTTAAACCTGTGCCCACATTAAGTATAACTCCTATTGTGAGACGGATGGAGTACTATCATAAATATTACTCACTCCGTTACATAGTAATACAATTATTTTGTCATTTTGGTACATTCCATAGTAATAGAGTCATTTCCATTTTTTAGTAAAAGTCAACACATTTTTCCACACCTACTCTACTCTCTCTTACTTTTTTCTTTCTTCATCTCTCTACCTTTTTCGCTTTCCACTCTATTCTTCTTTTACTTAACTCATCTAACACAATTTTTCTTAATATCTGTACCGAAAAGAAACACCTCCATTACTATGGAACATAGAGAGTAATATTTACCCAAAACTAAAATTATAGTATTGGGAAGTTTAATCATTTTTTTGGGCTCAATATCAACTTCCTTTAAAATTATAGTATTGGAAAGTTTAAATGAAGATGAACACGGTATGTCCAACACATTCTCATATTGTTGGAGTCAAATAAATCACAGAATAAGATGTTTTTAACAGAATATACTCATTCCATCCCAATAAATAATGAAGCATTTTGTTTTTGGCATAAGATTTCACGTAGTGTTGTTTTATGAGTTAATGAAGAGATGGTAAAGTAAGAAAGAAAAAAAAATAGAGATGGTGTTGTTTTCATTTTAGGAAACTTTTCATTTTTTATGGTTAAAAAAACGTTTCATTTTTAGTTAGACATATGAGTATATAAAAGAAAATTAAATACCTCCACCATCCACGATTATAAGTCCATACTTGACATGATACGGATTTTAAGAAATATAGTGCAAAATGAGTTGGAAAAAATTAATGGAATCTGAGTCATACTTATATAATAAAATGCGAGTAAGATAAAGTTAGTAAAATGTCAGATCCATTAACAAAAATAATAAACATGTAAATGAGACTTTTATTGGTGAAAGGACGAAAATTAGAAAATGGAATATTTATTGGGGGACGAGCGAGTTAAAAATCATCATTAGTTTATTAACTATAAACCAATGTATTCTTTTGTATGGCTATCATTGAGCCTCAAACAATTTTGTACATAATCTTTTTCTAAGACGATGATACTCATTTATATAAATTTATTCTTCTTCAAAAAAATATACTCCCTATTAATGTTTTTTCATCTTACTTTTTAATATATTCATGAACATTTCATATATTATTAGTCATATTTTATTCATGATTATAAATAAGATTAATTTTCAATCGTGTATAAATAGTTTTATTACGTTGCAAACATCAATTTATATAAAGATAAGATATTACACGAAAGTGGAATTTACGTAGAGACCTCACTTCGAATACCAGTTTCTGACTTTCCTCTTTGGAATGAAAAAAGTTTGTCTACCATTAATTAATGCATGATTTGCAACATATAACATGAGGCAAAGCTTGGGATTCTTTTTTAAAATAAAGAAGAAATTTTTAGTTCGAGATTTTGAGAAGCCAATTTACCTACGACTTGAAGATCTTTAATTACAAAATACCCAAAAATCAAAATGGCTCAAATTTGAATGTACAACAAACTAATATTACAAAAGAGTAAATTAACAAATTCGAAAGATATATAGTAGTGTAGTTATGAGCATCTTTGATAATAAATTAATTTAATTTAATGAAAATTTATCTGATATATCGCATTAATGAATAAATAGATTGATGTAACGATTGATTTTTTGTGAACATTCCCTTAACCATATGATAGCATTACACATATTCAGCCCCAATTGAACTTATCCTTGTTGGTTAATAGTCCATTCCCAATCTTCATCTAATTATTGACAACTTTATTATACTTTTCAAATTCGTTAGTGATACGTCAAAATCATGATTTATTAGAGAAAACATGACATTTGTTGACAGCATCATTTGCTATAATTGTCATGGCCGAAAATAAAATCCACTATTTAATTTTATTTTCACTACTATAAACTCCACTCTTCACATCTACAAATTAAATTAAGTATATCCGTCTTGATTTAGGGTTATATTTCTTCTCATTTTGATTTAAATGCATATTATATGCACAATGAAATACAAAACAATTAATTAAATTGTAAGTATTTCGCAATATTTAGTTGTGAATGCTTCAAAATTGAAAAGTTATGTACACTATACTATATTGCAGCCAACTGGAAACAACCCAATTTAGTCCAGATTGGAGGCATGTATTATTAACATTTTGTATTTATTGTTTTAAATGAGGCCCTATCCCAGTTAGGTTTTATGTCATTTTGAAATGTGAGCATCCACAATGGGGCGCAAACGACCCGATGCCTCGGGCGCGCCATCGTCCGCCATTGTGGGCGACGCGGACGATGCAACGCATTTTCCTTAAAAGATGCATTTGCGGGGAGTCAAACCCGAGTCTATTGCTTAGAAGGGTAGTATCCTAACCATTGGACTACAAGCACTAGTTGAGATATTTTGAAAACTAATTATTAAAAATGCTTAGTGCCTTACTAATTATTTGTTAGCTTCGTTAAAGTAGGCCCCTAAATAGTATGATTGGGAAAATGAATAAATAAAATTATGATTAAAAAGTAGAATTCGGTGAAACGAGAATTTGCTTCTTCGAGTTATTAAGATGATTAATTTTATAAATGAAATGAATGTTTTTTCAATTTTTGTAGTTATTTAAATATTCAAATAAAAAAAAATGCTTAGGGCGCCCTTTAGGGCGTGCCTTAGGGCGCCCCACTACAAGTGGAAGGGTAGGAGGATAAAATACTGACGTGGCGGTGCATAGGGCGGGCTTTAGGGCGCCCATTGTGGATGCTCTGAATCACCACTCAATTTTTTTTTGTCACAAAATGTGACTTTTTTAATTTTTATTTTAGTGGACGTGATTTCTTTGTGATTATAATAGTAGAATAAATTTTGAAAAATGGATGAATTATCTCTCATAATGATTTTTGGATAAGATTCTGGTGCAATATATGGGAGAAAATGAATTACAGTTCCTATTTGAAAACCAGTCATCGAGATGTAAATGGGCGCCTGACTTCCATAACATCAATTAACTAATTTTCAATTAATATAAGCTTGACTTTTCTAGTAATTAGAAACTAAGTAGGAACAAAATAAGGTCTTTAAATAGCACTTTTATGTCAAGTTTTCTTAAAATTGACTTATGCAGATATTAATTGCATGTACTAGATAATTGTGGCCATTATCGATAATTATCTTAATAATTAAGCCCAATATCAAGTTTGTCCGACTAAAAATCTTATTGGGCCAATTGTTACATTTTCAAAGTCGTTCTACAAAATGTCTAGTTTCTGTTTAAAATAAAAATATTAAGAAACTGTTCAGTCATTTTCTGAAAGCCCTTTTCAATATACTTGTTGGTCTCACATGTGTCCTCTCGCAATGAAACAAATTAATCAAATTAGTTATCATAGTACTGAAATAATATTTACAAGTCACTCTATTTTGCACAACTCGCAAGCATGAGCTACATGGTTCTACAATATTCAATATTCATCCACATAACTCACAAGAAACACTGATGGTGTTTAGTTTGTAAGATTGTATCCCAAGATTAAATATATAGTGTGTTTGATTCATGAGATTCAACCTCACAATTCAATCCTAGATGGATAATCATGTGATAATTAG
This sequence comes from Salvia splendens, assembly GCF_004379255.2. NCBI lineage: Eukaryota > Viridiplantae > Streptophyta > Magnoliopsida > Lamiales > Lamiaceae > Salvia > Salvia splendens. The sequence continues at coordinate 17,145,026 of NC_056047.1, read as the reverse complement.
TCATAACTAATCCTCTATAACTAAAATAATCTCACAACTCAATCCTATATTATATGTTGGTATTATTTCATATAGGAAACCGAACACATCCATTATAGATTAACACACATTAATTCATGTAAAATAAAATCATTTCTAACATGCCAACATTTATTGTAATCTTGAGCTTATGATATTCTTACTTAGTTTCTTTGACTTGATAGAGCATCTCTCAGTTCCTTTGGCCGATGAAGTCCGCCTTGTTGATCCGTTCAGTTTTAATGGATGTATCATTTAAAACCCATCAATTTTTATCATTTAGTATCTATCTATACACAATATAATCCTATTATACTTTTTATACTAATAGTACTTAAGAAGGTTTTAAACAATGTTAAGTAGAGTTAAAGGATCATGTGAGTATAAACATAAGGAATGTGCCTCATGTTAAAAAAATATGTAAACGAAATACTTGAATGCTAGTGTGCATATATTCATCCTACAAGTATCTCAAGGTTACATACACTTATCTAAAGGGAGGATCCAAATATGCTAGATATTCACCATTCAATATATATTTCTACTACTAGTATGCATCTAACTTCTAAAAATTAGTTTTTGCTTAGTTTTTTGTTTAAACTAACCTGACCAAAAACAAACTTTTAGAACCAAACCATCTTAATGAATTTAGCTAAATTAACTTATATATTAATCCTCTAGAAAGAAATATGAAATGTGGTTTTTACCTTGCACATAAAATTAGTGTTTGTGGGGACTTGAGTATTTATTTTATTTGATGGTACAAGTACTGATTCAAGAATGCTAAGCCACAAATTATTCAAGTCGGCCAACTCATTCTTGATTCCCTCGACCAAAAGGCCATTCTAGTATTGAAACTGACTCTTTTTTCACATGTATTTCACTTGATGTTGTTATGATTACTATACTTACCTAATTTTCTGGTAATTGTATAATCGTTCCTTGTCTCTTAATTCGAGTCACCACTAAAGTAAGTGTGTAACTATTAGTCTATTAGTGATCATGTTGGAAAAATCTACTCCCTCCTTCCCTTATTAATTATCCACTTTTGCCATTTTTATCCATCCTCCACTTATTGTCCACTCTCAGTTTTACTATAAATATCAAGTAGGTCTCACATTCCACTAACTCATTTCACTCACATTTTATTACTATAAAACTAATACTATATAAAAGTATATAGGACTAATATTTCACTAATTTTTTCAGCCCACTTTCCTTTATACTCCCTCCGTTCCATAGTAATAGAGTCATTTCTCTTTTTAGTAAAAGCCAACACATTTCTCCACACCTACTTTACTCTCTTTTATTTTATTCTCTCTTCATCTTTCTACCTTTTTCATTTTCCACTTTATTCTCCTTTTACTTAACTCACTTAACACAATTTTTCTTAATCTCTGTGCCGAAAAGAAATGCATCAATTACTATGGAACGGAGAGAGCATTTCTTAAAACCCGTGCCAAAAATAAAGTGGACAATTATTAAAGAACGACGGGAGTATATAACATTATTTATATCCATTAGTTGGTCATATCCTATTATCCATATTAGATTTTGGTTATTGCATTTAAGATGTTGGTGTCATACATGATGTGTATATATATATATATGATTCTTTTACAACGCATCTCATTTATGTAGGGTTGTCAGTGCAGCTCGTTGCTTCAAATCTGTCTCTATATGGGATTCAAAAGGTGCAAAATTGGACGAAAGCAAGCCCGACTAAATCAAGATGAGAGAAAGTCTCAAGAGAAAAGGAAGAGAGCTACTTTGAGAGTTTGTGCTGCCATATCATACCTATGGAGAAGAGCTAAAGCATTGAACGGGCATTGCGGCCAGGCCCGGGAGACGAGAACCGATCTTCAAGTGATGGTAATGGAACCACACTTCTCTATTCCAGTCATTCCCATTAATAATGCGCCATTGTATTAAGAAAGTAGCAAGGCAACCTAGTTTATAGTTTGAGTTCTCTTTTTCTGGTTATGATTACTTGTGCCGTACATGTTATATAATGAACATGTGTTGTATAGACATTACATGCCACAACGATCTTAATCTTAATTAACTACAGATCATTATTACTAACTTATTTGGCTAGGGATTACAAGTCTATATAATCAGGGATGTATACATTTAAGTTGAAAATGTTACTTTTTATGTAATATTTGGTGAATACACGTGCAATGCCATACACAGATTCAATGACAAGACTATTATTGAGCATTATACACTTAACTGGATGCTGTCTGTTATTTCAACTATATTCAACAGATTATATACATGTATGTATAAATTTCCCAGCTGCATTCTCTCCCTCCTACATAATTGGAATACATTTTCAGATTTCCAACCGATGTGCCTGCCATCTTCTACATATCAAGGGAGTATTTGAATGAAAACTAACTGCACCATCGGATTCAAACAGTGACACTTTGCAATTTCGTAGACTCGCTTCAAGCACAACCCATCCACCAAAATGGTGCGACTATCATATACTACAATATCTTGACTGTGGGCATAGCTCATACTCTGACCCTGTCATGAACCGTTACATTTATGAATTTGAGAAAGAAAAGTTCAAGATGTCAACTTCTACAAACTAACAGAAACAGTTGGCCTAAAGGAGAAGTACAAGTAAAGGATGGAGTTCGATTAACCTGATACAGTAGTTGAATTCTTGTTTTACCGGAGGTACACTTACACTTAATGATCATCAATCGCTGTGGCATTCGTGGCTCAACTCAACACTCTTTGTTGATGGGCAATCTCCAATACTGCTGTACAAACCTGTCACTGTTAGATAAAGAGACAGATGTAAGAACTAATACACAGAATTCTAGAGAAATTGAGAGATATGAATAAAACGCATATTAACAACACAATAAAAACCAAACAATTCCAGCAGAGATATATATATAATTCAATTGGATATCTTAATGCGGAACAGAACTGATGCGAGCAGGAAGCACTGTGAGCAAATTCTGGTACCTTAAGTGATTGGAGTCTGAGATTGAATCAACACTCAAGCTCAGCCTGGCAGAAGTCAGATGCTCGCGGACCTAATTTTTGGTTTGTTGGATGATGCAATCTTCATGTCCCAAAGCTGAAATTGACATCCAGTAATAGTTTCAATAATATCACTATCATAAGAAAAAAAATGTAAGCCTTCACATAAGCAGAGGGCAATCTGATTATATTCTAAGAACAACCATACAAAGAGTTTAGAAGGAGGAGAAGAAGAAGAAGACATATAAAAGTTTCCTTCTGATGGAACTATACTACCAATTAAATTCACAGTAAGAGGCTGTAGACTTAAAGGCATCATACTCAAAACAAAAACGTGATACAAATCCATATCCAGTATCTGCTTAAAGGGTTCTTCTGAATTCAAGAGTACTTGGAATCATATGGGAGACAAAACAAGGCAAGCATATATGTTAAGCAAGAAAAAAAACACAATTTGAAAGACATAATATTCCAGATGACTTTCACAAAAGCTCTCCATTATTTAATTCGATCTGGATCAATTATTTTAGCACAATATATGATTTCAGGCAAAACATTTTATCTCTAAAGCTAAGTAGTTAGTATATAGTAAAAAAAAGTGTTGTCAGGGGCGCCGGGCGCATTAGGGGGGGCGATTTGATCAGGTTGTTTAAGAATTTGAAAGGCTATAGGCTGGCCCGAGCAGTCCCACCAGCGCCGCCTGAATATGGCTCGCCCCAGCCACCTTGGGGAGATTCCAATCGAGCCTCGTGCGCCCCACGTGCTTTTGACAACATTCGTCAGAAACTTGTTAGGATAAAAAAAAATTAGATTAATCTACAAAACAAACATACAGTATTTTGCAATCATAATAATGAATTCAAAAGGTCCAGTCACTAATATGCTCGGGGTGACGATTCTACCCACTATTGTAAATCGATTTTTAGCATTAGTAATCTTAAGCAAACAAATAAAACCGTCATTCAAAGGAAAAAGAACTGTCATCCAACCTGCTCTCATTCTAAGGAAAAAGAACTGTCTCTATCAACTACTAATCCTGGAACACACAGAAATGCACCCATACACCCAAAAACAACAAAAAGAAAGTAACAGATGCACAAAAATTCAACAACGCCCGGAAAAGAAAGAGGTAGAAGAAAAGGAAGAAGGTTAGCCACAAGAACACCATCATAAAAGAATAAATAGATGTGTATTTCTTTATGAAGAATTAATTGTAAGTATTTTTGTAACTGCATGAGGGGAAGTAGAGTAAAGGCCTACCAGTCCAGAGTTAGTGGCTTTCTTTCTTTGATTGCTGGGACATGCAGTGAACCAATGAAGTATGTGCAACATCATCTAAATTTATTCCTCTATCAGACATGTGTTCCCACAGGGCGAAGGCTTTCTTTGTATCCCCTTCTTTGCAGAACCCTTGTGACAGCACATTATAAGTCACAGAATCAGGAGTGATACCTTTGCTTAGCATTTCCCTAAGACCCTCAGCAGCCTCTCCTGTCCTACCCAACTTGCAGTACCCATGGATTATTACTGTGTAAGTTATCTTATTCGGCTGTATGTTAAATGAAGACATTTCCTGCAAGACACTTGTTGCTTCATTCATCTGGCCTAGCTTACAATAACCACCAATTAGTGCAGTGTAACATACTACATCAGGCTGCAAACCATCCTTTCTCATTTCATCAAACAGATATGTTGATTCATTTACTCGGCCAACATTGCCCATTCCATGTATTAGAGAAGAATAGGTGACCAGGGTGCGTGGAATACCTTTGCTTCTCATCTCACCAAAGAGTTTGAAGGCCTCTGGCATGTTTCCAACCCTAGAGTATGCTCCAATGAGTATGTTATATACAACAGAATTCGGCTTAATATTCTGCTGCAGTAACATATCAAAGAAATTCATAGCCTCCTCAAAATTTTCACCATTGCAATACCCAGCTATCATTACTGCATATAAATGAACATCAGGAACAAGATCATTCCTTTGGCATTCGTGCCACAGCATCAGCGCTTCATCCATTTTACCCTTTTTAGATAACCTGTTTATCAGCATGTTGTACGTCATAATGTCTGAGGAGATTCCTTTCTCAGTCATTTCTTCCTTGAGCTTAAAGCCAATTTCCAACATATCCTCTTTGCAACACCCGTAGATGAGTGCATTGTACGTGAAAGTATCCAACTTAACACCACAATCCAACATGCTCTTGATGATAGATTTAGCTTCTTGCACATTACCAATTTCAGAAAGTCCAAAAACAAGAGCATTTAAGGTCACTGTATTGCAACCAACTCCTGTACCCTGCAGATCATAATACAGCTTCAAGGCTTCTGAATGCATATGATTCTGGCAAAGTCTGCTCATCAATGTTGTCAACAACATATTGTCAGGCCTCAAGTTCTTAAAGATCATCAACATGGTGTACATAAGAGCAGAGTCCAATCTTAAGTTTTTACATAATCCATGAATGACAGAATGTATAGTACCTACGTTTATACTTAATCCTCCTTTCATCATTTTTCTTAAGAACTGCTCGGCTAAATCTATTTGATTGTCCTTGCAGAGTCCATTTATGAGAGTATTATAAGTAACTGAATTTGGAATAACACCTAGTAATGACATATCATCCTTTAACTTCAGGGCAATTGTCAAATTTCCTATCTTACAAAACCCATGAATCAATGTGTTATAAACAACAACATTGGGAATAAGCCCCTTACTCGACATCTTTTTCAAGACACAATCAGCTTCACCGTATTTCTGAAGCTCCATCAGACTGTTAATCAGAACACCATAAGTAACATGAGTTGGTTGAATCCCCTTATCTACCATCCTCTCCTTAAGCTGGAATGCCTCTTCCAGTCTCCCGCTTCTACATAGGCCATGCATTAGATTGTTATATATAACAACATTCGGTGTAACTCCTTTACTCTCCATTTGCTTAAACAGTTCAATTGCCTCCTCAACCTTACCTCTTTTGCACTGCGCATTTATTGCAATACTGTATAAGTGAAGATCTGGTGAAAATTTTCTCGAAACAATATTAAAAACTTCGTAGCCTTTCTCAGGTTCGCCTTCCTTAACAAGAGTGCTCATAAAAAAAACGCAAGTCCTGACAGATGGAACCAACTCTCTACTGGCTAAGAACCTAAACACATCCATTGCAACATCAAACCCGAAGCTCTTAAGATCACTAACATAAACATGAGCCAAAATATCAAACGCTCTCACCCCTCCCCTAAATCTCTCCGAACCAAAACAAGCATCTGCCAAAACAGTAGCAATCTCCCTATGCAAATCCCCAACATCATCCCTCAATGCCATGGGCAACTTTCCATCAATCAATCTTATCAGGAGCAACCGCGCAGCTGAATCGAGATTCTTAGAAAGCAACAAGTGAAACAACACGCAATACGATCTAAGCGAAAACCTAAAGCTGCAGCGGTTCCCGGCAACGTAAAAGAACTTCAATGCGGTGGAAGGATCAACATTATTATGAATTTCCCAAAAAATAGAATCAAATTGGCTAGGATTCAAACGCGTAAGCAAATCGCTACAGTGAAATGAATTCAAATTCGGTGCGGAAAGAGCAGAAGAAAAACTCGCGGTATCACGAAATCGCTGATCAAATGCAGCTGAATCAGGGGGATTCGGCGATTGAGGAGCCTCTTTTGGTTTAGGTTTAGGTTTAGGTTTAGCGATTAGATTATCCGGTCGCGGTAAGGGATGAGGCGAGACGGTTAGCGGTCGTTTGATAGGAAAGAAGAGTATCGCGGCGGTGTTGGTGGCGGATTTCTGGAGGGCGGATCTTCTCATGTCCATATATAGATTGGGATTGTAATTGGCGAGATTAGCAGGAGCGGAGGTGAAGAAATGGAGGTCTAGAGAGGAGGTGTGGAAAGAGGGGAAGCCATGAAAATCGGGGAGAGGTTTAATGGTAGCGGAAGAGAAGAGGCCACGAGGAGCAAGTGAGAGAGAGAAGAGGTCTATGTCAGGAACGATTAGATCCCAACACCCCAAAACCATAGAAAGGAGATGCAGGGTTTATGACGACAGAGCTAAGAAGACTCACCGGATATTTCATTGGGCCGGGTTATTTTAATTTTGTTAGCGGCCCACTTTGATATATTAGTATCTATGCGTATTAAATTTTTGGCTAAAACTTTTAATAATAAATTATTCATTTTTGTTCCTAAAAATTGTTATTTTCGGGATTGCAACAAAAAATATATTTAGGGGTCGTTTAATGTAAATGTCGGAAAAAATTTAAAAAATAGTAATCAAATATTGGCATACCAATTCATCGTATCGAGAAATAATAAAGATACCGATTTTTTAGTATATAATGATTTCAGTAAGGTATGATAACTTACCGAAATAATTCGGTATAGTAACGGTATGAATTTTTATATATCACGGCTTACTGATATTACGGTATATCATGTACATACCAATATCAATATATAACGTAAAAATGGTACATATATTTATACATATAGTATTCAATAGTAGTAGTATGTTTTTAGAAATTAATATATCATATTGGTATTGCGGGTAGTGTACCAAAATTCAGTATTATGTAAACTTTGATGTATGAATTTTGACACGACATACCGAAAAGGCATACGGTAATATACTGAAAATTTCGGTAAGATAAATGTGTAGTGTTTAGTCATACCAAATTTTTGACGTGGCAGCCCATCGGGTGACTCCAAGGAGTAAGCAACATGCCAACTGGATTGGGCCTCAAACAAGCATTTGGGCCTCCCCTCAATTAAACTGAATTGAGCCTAAAACAAAATAAGGGTCATACTCCATAGTTAGGGTGCGTTTGATGGCCCTGATAGTATATGATATGATAGGGTTGGTGGAGTCCAATTTTGCATGATTGAGTCTTAGATAGTTATCTTGTTCTAGTGTTTGGTTGCTATGTCAAAAATCTTAGTTTAGCTTAACTTTTGTTTGATTGAGCTACTTTAAACATTGGATATAAATATGTTTTGTTGAAAATAACCACATTAGTTTTTGTTTAAGGCATGTTTGTCCTCATTGAATCCTATTTTGGTGCATTTTCACCTTGATCCCGCCCTCACAGATTCACCTACTGAGCAGCGAGAGAATTTGTTTTCACAGGCAACGACCAGCACGAGGATTTCGGACTGCAAATCAACACTACCGAAAGATGAAATCAGACAATTAAACTGATAAATATTATATGTAGAAGAGGTTTAGGAGCCAAGAAAAATTTCAGGAGCCTTGTTCAGAAAATCAAGTCTGCTCTGCTTTGTCTGCTTTACGTTAGCTTGGCAGCACAGCTTGAGCCTTGCCAAGCTTGTTGGACTTCAAAACAGTCGGTTTCCACTCATCGTTGTGATCCCGTTTATCCATCTGCTTACGCTTCTTGTAGGCCGGAGACTCTTCACCATCACTAGAAGAGTAGCCACCATCCTCTAGCCTTCTCTTTTCAGGCAATGCATCAATAAGCTCTCGGTTGCCTTGGATTTTCCTAGCATCCTTTTTCTCCTTGGCTATCCCAAACACATCAAAGCATAGGTCCAACATCGAAGTAGATATATTAGCAAAATCAAGACACAACAAGCTTCAATCAACTTGAATTTGTTTGCCTTCAGTTTATGCCTCTTGGTTCTTTCATAAACTAAATCAATACAAATCAGCATAGTCATTAACTTATTTTACAGAAGAGAAACATTGTAGATTACCATCGGACCACCTAACAACCAAACAACAACCATCAATATCATACACCCACCCATGTAATCATCTAAGATTCAATATGATTTACCTCACTTTGATCTATGCAAAACTATATAGGGTTTTGATCTATGCAAAACTAGATTTAAATACAAAAATACAGAACAATATCATACGTAGGGCACTTTTAGGTCATAGTTAGTTAATTATTAGGTCATGCTAACAAAGCATGACCTAAAATGATCTTAGCATGACATTAAACCCAAATATTATAATATGACCTAAAATTGCTTAATTATGACCTTCTGTGTTTTTGGTTAATTGTTGACCATTAGATCATCTAATCCTAGGGCCAAGATTTGGGCTGCATTTCTGGATTTAAATGCATTTTTATTTTGATCATCTCCCTATATATATATGGGTGTGTTAAGGTCCTTAGCAGCTATCCAGTCCAAGCTTCTTTTTAATCACAACCTTGGATCCTTGAATTGGATGGTTGTGATGATCTGCATTATTACACTATAATGGTGCATTATTAGTCGGTGTGCATTATTCAACTGAAAATCTGCATTATTAAATGACACATGGCATCAATCTAACCGTCAGATGACAAAATCGTAGGGCTGAGATTAAAAAGAACAATAGCACAAAAGATGCAAAAAGGAAATGAATACATCCATATATATATATATATATATATATATATATATATTCCCAATCAACTATAGTCAAATAAAGGTTTACATCTGCCATTACGCAGATGATCATGATTGACAATGAGCAAAACTGGAGTTTAACAATATCAAACTAGATTAAATGTTTAGGTACCAAAATTTACATATATCTCAAATAAGCACCTCATTCTCCTTTTCCCCATAAACAAGTTCACCACTCCCATTATATACGAGGATCACCACTAATATTTACATGAATATTGATGTCTACATTATATAAGTACAACAACAAAACTGAAAACATAACTGTGAAGCCGTTGTTTGCAATTTCTCCATTCAAAACTCATGAATTGAGTCAGAACTTCCTAAAATTACGACATAGCTTTCTTGCACACGACGGGGTCAATACCATTCTCAATTTCAGATATATAAACTCGTCCAATTCCATCGCAAAGACGTATGCTTAATTCAAACACTAAATTACATAAATATTATTTGTCTCATAGTAAATTCAGAGGTTGTAAAAGTCATAATTAAATCCCAATTGCACTTCCCAGAAGGAAGCTTGAAGACAGTTCGACTTGTACAGATGTGTGCAAATGAGAGTAGACATACCTTGCGAATTGCTTCTTGGTCATCCATGGCGCCTCCTCAATTAATCAGTGGTTCTCCAAAACATACCGAACGCTAATCCTGCGGGTTGGGGTAAAAATTCAAACAATGAATTGGGGCAGAGCAGCGCAAATTCAGGCGACGACAACAAGCTGGCGAGACATGTAGATGGAGGGGTATAAAGGTCATGGGTAGTTGAATTTGCCTAATGGGAAGAAGTAGATAACTTATATCGCTGTCTGCATTGAAGTTAGAGATCCGTTTTATTTTCCCGGATCATGAAGGTTGTGTATCGTACCAATCAAAAACAAGATAGGACCTAGATAGAGGGCACTATCTTTGCCTATCATACCAACCAAACCAAACGAGGCCTCATAGTTAGAATGTGTCCTTTTCTTTAGAAAATGAGTAAAACGAAAGCATTTTTTACCGGCAACAATATATATAAAAAAACACACACAATATATAAAAAGAAATTAAAGATCATATTTTGATGATGTAAAACGTAACTCATGTTATATTTGATAGTATAAACTAAATAACTCATGCCTTTAGCTGAGGAGCATTATCAACAATTTGTCCTACTGTATTCATGATTCAGCTTATACATATTAAATGAGTTGTTCATATAAAGAATTTAAGATACTCTATTATAGCAGCATTTGCGATTTAACTAAATATATCAATAATTTCGGATATGTTAGTAATTTTTTAAAAAATGAAAATGTGGTATTTGTGATGCAAACTTGTACGCAATAAACAAGTAGCAACAGGATTTATTGAAAGAAAAGGATTGCAAATATAATGGCCAAACAAAATAAAAATATTTGCCGACCATAAAAAAGCATTAATCGGGTGCGCCCGAACTTGTCTTTGTCTTCATTAATATCCCCTAAACTAACACTTCAAAAATACCAAAAATACCAAAAATATTAGCGTATATAAAACTCTCCACGTAACCATTCAGCATTCTTCGATCGGCCGGAAATTTCACCGGCGGCGAAGCTGCAATGGCTGCGCAATCGAGGAAATGGATGATTCTGGTGGCCACGATCTGGATTCAGGCGTTCACGGGGACGAACTTCGATTTCTCGGCCTACTCATCGGAGCTGAAGGCGGTTTTGGGAATTTCGCAGGTGCAGCTCAACTACCTCGCCACCGCGTCGGACCTCGGGAAGGCGGTGGGGTGGTCATCCGGTGTGGCGCTGATGTGGATGCCGCTGTGGGCGGTGATGTTCGCCGCGGCGGCGATGGGATTCGTCGGCTACGGCGCGCAGTGGCTCGTAATTAGTAACGTGATTACGTTGCCCTATTTCGTGGTTAGTTACACCCTCCCACTCAATTTGGCCTTTTCTAATCTTAATCTTAATTATTATACAATTAAAATTTGAAATTGTTGATTGACGTGTTTATGGTAGAAAATGGATGTATTATTGTTAGTCAGATCGCTGCATTATCTTCTCTTTTTACTGTATTTCAATGTTGTTATATTTTACTGTTTTCAAGAATATTAATACTCCCTCGTTCCTTTCCTTGTTAATAGAAGCGATTCTTTCCGATATAGAGATTAAGAATACTATGTAATATGCCAAGTGAACAATTAACGAAGTAAGAAAGTAAAAGTAAGAGAGAATGTTATTTTTTAACAAAATTATCCCTCAAATTGTAAAATGACTATGGCCTAGTTAAAATAATTACATGATTTCTACACGAAGAATGGTCCCCTATCAAAAAATTTATGATGGCATCAAATCTGTAGAAGTGAACCTTATTTTTTCTTGGGAAATGTCTACTACAGTAGTACTATTTTTTAAGTTATCACTTTATCCAGCATATTTGTGGCAACCATAAGTTACAGCCAAATGGCTTCATAGGAATCACAACATGTTATGAATTACGACTAATTCTTGAATTCATTTTTTCATTTACAATATTCAAAGCTATACATGTAGATTTGGGATTTGTGTAGCTAAGTTCTTTCCTGAACCTAATGCTAAGCCTTTGACCGAATTAACTCAGTCATGGTTATAGGATTTTTTTACGGCTGTGCTATTGGTAACTAAACAAACAAATTGAAAATATGTGAAGACAAGTATAAGAAGTAAGAACTCTATTCAAACACAACATTAGATATAATCAATATGAAAGTATCAATTGCAGTGATGAAAAATATGTTCTGTGTTATAGCATCATCTAATGCAGTGGCACTGCATCATCAAATTTCTGCTACAGATATTCTTGCTTTGCTTGTTAGCTGGTTGCAGCATCTGCTGGTTCAACACAGTCTGCTTTGTCCTCTGCATCAAGAATTTCCCCTCTGCAATGCCGCTCGCGCTCTCCCTCACCGTTAGCTTCAATGGCGTAAGCGCAGCTCTATACAACCTCGCGGTGAAGTCCCTCAGCCCTTCCTCATCCGCTGTTTACCTCCTCCTCAACGCCTTGATACCCCTCGTCACATCCCTCATGGCTCTGATTCCCATCCTCTGCCAGCCCCCCCTCGATCTGCTCGATCCGGACGGTGTCAAACGCGACCACTTCACGTTCCTCAAGCTAAACATGCTAGCAGTCGTCACCGGGCTGTATCTCCTCTTCCTCCATCCATCAGATCTGTTCACAGCTCGACTCCTCTGGTGTGGAGCCATCTTCCTTCTGATCCTCCCTCTAGGGATCCCCGGGATTCTGTACGCCAGAGAGTGGTTCCACACCACAGTCTACAGCAGCTTCCAGCTCGATGGCTCAGGGTTCATTCTCGTCGATGCTGAGGATCTCGAGCTGCATAAACAGCTCCTCAGCCGTGCCAGCAGTGTGGAAAATGGGCTGACCTACTCTGGAAATGGCGGTGCATCATCAGCACATGGCATGTCTGGACTGGACAGGTGTGCGGTCATCACGAAGGACCAGCTAGTGATGCTCGGGCACGAACACACAGCAGGGGAGCTCGTACGTAGGTTCGACTTTTGGCTATACTTTGTCGCTTATTTCTGTGGAGGAACCATAGGTCTGGTGTACAGCAATAATCTTGGGCAGATTGCTCAGTCACTTGGGCATAGCTCAGTCACCCCCGAGCTCATCACGATATATTCCTCTTTCTCCTTCTTCGGCCGCCTCCTCTCAGCCACACCAGACTACATTCGAAGGTTAGTAGTGAAGAGCTCCATTTGTGGATGATGCTGCATAAATTTGAAAACAAAAATGTCATATTTCTGCAGGAAGGTCTACTTTGCCAGAACTGGGTGGCTGGCCATAGCTCTCCTCCCCACGCCAACCGCGTTCCTTATCCTCTCCTTGTTCGGAGACCGCGCCTTCATGATCCGAGTAGGGACAGCGATGATCGGGCTGAGCTCGGGGTTCATATTTGCAGCTGCAGTTTCAATAACATCAGAGCTGTTCGGGGCAAATGGCATGGGTGTGAACCACAACATTCTCATCACGAACATCCCAATCGGGTCCCTCGTCTACGGCTTCCTGGCAGCGGCAGTCTATGACATGAATGCAACGGCGGTGCTTGGGCTCGTGGGAGAGACACTGGTATGTATGGGGAGGAAATGCTATTTCTTGACATTTGTGGGCTGGGGCTGCATTTCTCTTGTGGGATTAGCCTCTTGTGTGATTTTGTTTTTGAGAACTAAACCTGCATATCACAGATTTGAAACAAATAGAAGATCTATGATTTTGTCTTAGATTTTTCAACATTTCATTGAAATGGACTTCTCTCTAACTTTTTTTGTGTGGTAAATATGTGCCTGAAAACTCAGGGAAAAGAAAGTAGCAAAATGAAGTCATACATATTTCGAAATAAATAAGAAAAGAAAAAAATGAAACAAAATCCATCTAAGAGTAGATACAAAAGGTCTCATTTTTTATACAAAGAAATAATCTCTCATACGCCATTGCCATTTTCCTCGCCGTGAACATCGAGCTAGCATATTCCCGGCAAGCCCTCCCTCTCTCCGCCAGCCTCTCCGCCCCCTCCGCCGCCGCCTCCTCCAGCGCCTCGTAGAGTGACTCCACATTCGGCGAGAACATGAATCCGTACTCATCGTCAACCACGATAGTCCCCTTGATGCTCGGAAACCTCGACGCCATCACCGGCTTCCCGCTCATCATCGCCTCCATCAGCGTCAGATCCAGCCCCTGCGGCCGCAGCGTAGGGTTCACAAACACGTCGATCGCGTTGTAAAACCCTCGCAATTCCGACGGATTCATCGATCCGAGGACGACCACCTGATTCCCCATCTCCTTGTACCGTTGCATCCACGGCCCCGCGCCGGCGACGATCAGGTACGCGCCGGAGTTCTTCGTCTTCAGCAACGAGAATGCCTCGTACAACAGCGGGTGCCCCTTGTCCTTCACCAATCTCCCGGCCACGCCGAGGACCAGGGTCGCATTTGGGGGAATTCCGATTTTGGCGCGAAAATCGTGCCCTAATTTGAGATTTTGCTTGAAATCTTCCTCATCGACGCCGTTGACGATGACGTGGACTCGTTTGAGCGGGATCTGGTAGACGTCGCGGAGCATCTCGCCGCAGCTGTCGCTGATGGCGACGTGGTGGTGGTAGTGTGAGAAGAATCTAATCTCGTTTAGGACCTTGGGGATCATGACTTGCAGGCTCTGATTGAACGCCGGCGACATGATCTCGCCGGATTTCCGAGTTAGGTCCTGGTAGATGCTCGATTGCACGCTCTCGAGCGCGATTCCGTGCCACGACACGGCGAGGTTTTCGAGGCCGCGCGCGAGCCAGAACGGCAGCGCGACGCTCTCGGAGTGGATCACGTCGAATTTTTGTCTGCGATTCTCCTCTTCGTATTGCTCCCAGGCTTTGTTGTATCGCCATTTCTCCGGCTCGCCTTCGTGGAAGTGGATCACCGGGGAGGCGGCGGCGGCGGAGGAGGGCAGGGGGACGGCGGGAGGGGAGGTGAAGACGTGGACGTCGTGGCCGCGGCGGGAGAGGGCGGTGTGGAGGGTGTGGGCGTGGCGCTCCATGCCGCCCGGGGAGGAGGTGGTGGGCCACTTGCGGGAGAAGACGGCGATGCGGAGGGTGTGGGGCGGAGGGGCCGCTGCGTGGAAGGAGAGCTTGTTCCAGGAGAATTTGGCGCGGCGGAGGTCGCCGGACCAGGGCTTGACGGAGGGGCAGAGGTTGGTGGAGATGTAGTTGGAAGGGGTGTGGAGGAGGAGGAGGGCGGGGATGGTGAAGACGACGATGAAGAAGAGGGTGATGGCGAGGTTGGACCGGAGGTTGACGGGGTTGGCTTTCTTGGGCTTAGCGGCAGCGGCGGCCGTGGCCATTATTTGAGGTTCTTGGTGGTGGTGGAGAATGCGTTTTTCATCAATGGGAATGTTGATATGGAGAAGGATTTAGGCTATAGTTGGGCTAGGAATTAAGCAAAGTGTGCATTGTTTTTTAGTGTGGAAGAAATGGCCTTTTAGTGCAAAGTTGATGCCCCATGTGAGTGGGAGTGGAAGATAGCGTGATTTTTCTTATCCTTCACACAATTTGACTTCTCAACAATGGTATGCCAACTTTAAAAGAAAAAAAGGAAAATATTGTTGTAATTGTATTTAAAATTTGATTGGAAAATACTTAAAGTTTGAGCACGAGCTACCTCTTCTGGATTGTGTGTTACTAGAAGTGAAGAGAAGTAGCCCGTAGGGGCAACGCAGTTGGCAACGAAGGAACATATCTTATTCCAATGAGCTTGGGTTCGAGTCTCTCTATTGCCGTGTAGTTGCTTTCATCTCCCAGGCACAAGTATGAGGCCTTGGGAGATGAGCTTCTGACAGCCACCAGTGGGTTAGGCTTTTCCCTCAACGGACTACTGCGTACCCTGATTGAATCCCCTCACATGATGTCGGGCCGGAGTGTGGGCCGCTCAGGCATAGAATCGCCTTTTTGATGCAATGAAGTGAAGAGAAGTCCATAATCTCATAATACAATGAAACACTTCTATCGGGTGTTATTAAAATACTCATGGATGTCATGAATATGCAATTATGCAAATATGACAAGAGGAGTAGGAATAGTTTAAAAATACAAAGTACTATTGAAATATCCAAAATAGGATGGAATAAACATGGTGTGGTCATATTGGTCAGTATTAGTTGGGTGCAAATCCAAGAGATACCAAAATATTTAAGTATTAGGCATTCAATAATGGGCGTCGATGTCATATATTATATGATGGCTCAATTTATTAAAAGATTGCTCAGAATAATAGTAATTTGTTTCTGGTAGAAGAATTAATTAGGTACAGTTCCACAAAGTTTCAGCAACCTAATTAACAATTTGAAAATGAGAGATCTTCTTTACTTTGTAAGTTGCCAAAGTCAACGCCAAATTTGCCGCATATGGTGCTGCGATTTTAACTTATTTAACGTGAGCATTTTATGGGGCTAGATATTATGGCTCGTCCCATGTTTTCATTTGACCTTTTTAAAAAAAAAAAATTAAGTTCTTCCACTTCTTTATCATAATTTTAAATTATACTCTTATTCCAAATATAAAATTAATTTCGTCCCACTAGTTTCAAAAGAAGACAGACTAACCTTAGTTTATCAAGGCATCTACAGCGTTTTAACATGCATCCTCGTTATTAGTATGATATTAATTGGACTTCATTAGTCTCCTAAATAGAAAAAAAAAATGATCTCTGAATTAAGATTGGAGGTTTGAACTTTGAATACTAGGCAGTACTGTATGAATTTTGGTGTTTGCCAATTGTCATATAACAGGGATAAAATAGGCAACACAAATTATGCAAACAGTACTGGGCCTGGATAAGGGGCTACCCTTAACTGATTGGGCTCACATATTTGGGCCACATCCGAATATAATACACCTAATTTAGTGTACGTTTTTCTTGTTGGACCTACTGGCCTGCGTTGCAATTACATTCGCATGTAGATAACTAAAAGAGGATAGTACTATTTTGATCCTAAACATATGGTCGATTTATGATTTTAGTCCAGAACATTTACTTTTTGAAATTCGAGTCCAAAACATTTCCGTCATTTTTTACGGTCAACCATCAATTAGCCCAATTTTGACCCGATTAGACTTAAGATGAGATTATTAATTGGTTAATATTATGTTAATTATTTTGCTAACTAATTCAATTTTTTAATATTTTGAATATGAAACATCAAACCCCAATTTTCATTAAGTGTGGGTTTTGGAACATCAAACGTCAATCTCTCTCTTTTCTATCTTCTCTCTCGTCACTCTCTCTTTGCTATCTTCTCTCTCGTCACTCTCTAAGATGAAGAACCCCAGTTCCGATTTCGACCAAGAAGCCTGATTCCGACCGATTATTGTTGGTTGCCATGAGTTGGAAGTCGCTGTACCCAAACGACCGTTCCACTAAAGGTCTCCTCAAATGTTGTTGCCTCCTCTATCACTCCGAAGAAGTAAACACCTTGATGGAAGGGTGTTTGATGTTGGCACGTTGCTTGTCATGTTATGTAACAAATATAATGAATACTTGCTGATTTTTTGGTTTGATGGTTTTTGGGTATTGTTGGTGTTAAGGCAGATGCAGTGCCTTATGACAATATTTTTTTGTGGATGTAATTCGACACTAATTGTGGTGGTTTTTGAGTTTCGTTGGTGTTAGGATTGATGCAGTACCTTATGACAATGCCTTTTTGATCGTCTAAATGCGCATGACCAATTCGAAGTAGAAAATAAATATGAAGGAACACTTTATATTGTATTTTGTTGTCCATTTATCGGTTCAATTTGATGTCAGTTTATTGACATAGTCGACGAAGAAACAATCACATACGAAGAAGCAATCACATAATGTATGAAACCAACATCAACTACAAAATTTTTGGCTTGTAAGTCTGCAATGGGTGTGCTTAAATGTTCAGGACCAAATGGAAGTAAATAATTTATATGAAGGACTACTTTGTCTTGTATTTTAGGGTTGTCCAATTATTGAATCGGTTTGATTTCTGCCGATTTTCTAAGAAGAATAAGAAGGATTCACTTCAAAATTCAAATAGGAACAAAAAATTAGGATTTTCAAACACTCCATCAAACCATCAAATTACTTGAACATACAAATAAGTGTTACAACAACAACAAAACAAATACCAAAGCTCAAAACATTCATTAATTTCTGAATTTTATCCTTAATTTCGGTTAGATTCAATGCCAAATCTTCAAAATCGGCACCCCCGAATGCGGTTGACGAAGAACAGGCTCGTGCTTCGACATCACGATTTGGCTCGCACCACTTGAAGAATCTGCATTCCTTCCTCTCACATATAAAGTAAAGCTTCCCCCCTCAATGGTTTGCCTTAGCCGGTGACAATATGGAGCATCGCCGTCTTCTTACAGTAGCCGAAAGCGTAGCTATATCGGAGGTCTCTGAAGTCACAAATATCGTCGCTGCCGACGGAGTCCCGACTAAACGCCGAACGCCCCATGTTCGAAGGTGTTTGGTTGTTGCAGAGATGGGGAAAAATAGGGTTCTTGGGGGGAAGAAGGAGCGGGAGAAAGAAGGGGGGAAATTTGAAATGAAATGAAGTGTTGGAGTTTCTTGATTATATTACCCAATTTTCAATTTTCATTCAACATTTAAAATGTAAAATCCGGAAAAAAGTTTTTAAATTAGCTACAGTAATTAAAATCAGCTAATCAGGTCAAAATTGGCCTAATTGACGGTTGACCGTCAAGAAATGACGGAACCGTCAAAAAATGATGTAAACGATAGCATTGTCGTACGTTTTGGACTCGAATTTCAAAAAGTGAATGTTTTGGACCAAAATCGTAAATCGGTCATATGTTCTGGACTAAAATAGTACTTTACTCTAACTAAAATGTGAATCCAATATGTGCATAATCAATTTATCAACACTTTTTTTTTTGCATGAGGAACAACATGATCAATAAAACCCCAAGAAGAAGGCTTTCAGTTTTGGCTCAATTTGTTTATGTAAAAGATAGCCTGTAGTATTCAGGGACGGATGCAATGTATAGTGAGAAGGGGCAATTGCCCCCACCTCAACTATTCATTAACATGTATGTATGTATATATAAAAATATTATTATAATATAAATTCTAACACTAATTTGCCCCCTTCAATAAAAAAAAAAAGTCATTTGCCCCTTCTCCCAAAAACTCACACCACTTTCTGACTTTCTCACTACAACAAACTATTCGTTTTCCCTTTCCCCATATGAAAATACACAAACATTTTACACTAACACTTATAAATTAGAAAAAGACCTAATTTGGCTTTATTTGAACCTTTTGAAGCAGGCGCCGTTTTTCAACTTCTTCCTCTGTTTTCCCTTCCATTTCAGAAGCTTCAAGGTTCAAGCAATACCCCTGATATCCGGCCATACTTCTCACAGGTAATTCTTATTACCAAAATTTGATGTATTTGGTAATTGGTATAATGGTATTAATTGTTCATTCTTGTTCAATTGTTCTTATATGGAATATGTTTGTTTGGTTATTCTATGTAACTCTGTTAATTCTTATAGACTATAGTTTTAGTCTTATTTATTGCACTCATCTAATTTTTTTTGTTTGATTGAATAACTGACTCACTAAATAAATCAAATATTTTGAATTGTTAGTAGAAGATGGATAAATTTCTGAAAAGAAAATTAACGGTAGAAGGAACATCTTCAGTCGGAAATAGAGCAAATGATGACCTTTTAAAAAACATGTGGAAATCTATTTGGATGCTCTACATTCTGATCCTGAAAGAATTTTGTAAGATTGAGAAAGACATATTTTGTAAGATTGATTGTGAAAGAATTTTGAATAGTTTTCAGGTTATGAGACCCCGTCGAGAACAGTTGTAATGTTAGGTAACCTTAGTTAACGGTCGATAAACTTTTGTCCTTGTTATTATAATATATTATATTTTGTTATTATAATATATTATATTTTATTATACTTTTATATTTATTTATTTGTATGTTAATATTTTTGCCCCTCCTACTATAATTTCCTGGATCCGTACTTGGTAGTATTTGTCCATATTTAATGAAAGATGATCCATATGTATCGTATATTTTCATCAGTAGAAATTTAATATTCTTAATTCAGCATATAGCAGCCGTTACATGTTCATTTGATATGATTAGTACTTAAATCTTTCAAACGAGTGCAAATTGCAAATATAGGATCTTAATTTATTATGCTACAACCATTTTTACCATTCACCAATCTGAAAATATCATCTTCTCTTTGTGAAACCCAGTTGGGATTCGAATCTGAGTCTCTAATTTACCAAAACACTACATACCACTAAGCTAAAAGAGTTAATTAGTCTTAGAGCACTACACATATTTTTATACAAAAGCTAAAAATGCCAATTTAATTGCCGTTTTTAAACACACCAATATTATTGACATTTTTCCATTAACATAAAGCATAAAAAGGGTTCGAATTAAAATAAAAACAATTCCTATATCTAAACTGGGGTCAAACTAGAGCTTAGATTGGGGTGATCAACAATCCAGATTACACCACGTGACATATTTATAAGGGTAAGGGTAAAAGTAGAGAATCAACGATGTTGTAGATGCATTTGAATAATCTCGTAGTGCAGTTAGAGGTCCCCAATCCGAACCGAACCGGACGAACCGGCCCGGAACCGTCACCGGCGGTTCCGAACCAGAACCGTCGGCGGCGGTTCGAACCGGCACCGGAACCGCCGGTTCGGCCGGACCGGTTTTTTTTTTTTTTTTTAAAAAAAAATTAACTTCATATATTTATATCATATATATGAAGGAGGAAATTACAAATCAACTCCTATAACAAGGAGGAAAGACAAATTACGCCACCCAGGGTTCGAACTCGAAACCTCCAGGATGGACGCGGTATCCAGCACCCTTTACCGCTAGGCCAAGGGGCTTGGCCGGGCCGGTTTAGGGTTCGGCCGGGCCGGTTCCGGTTCCAATTTTTCGCTAACCGTAACCGGCGGTTCGGAACCGCCGGTTTTGCCGGAACCGCCGGTTCGGCGGTTCCCGGCACAATTTCAGGCTTACTCCTAGCCTTTTCAGAAACTAGGCCCGCGGCCGCCGGATTTGACCGAAACCATGGGCGGAAACCGCCGGTTTCCACCGGCAAAACCGCCGGTTCCGCCGAAAACCGGCGGTTCCGGCGGCAAACCGGCGGTTCCCGCCGTTTTTTCCAAATTTTGAAAATTCAAACGGACGCCTAAACCGCCGGTTTCCGCCGTGTTTTTCAATTTTTTTTTTAAATCACAATTTTCCCCTATAAATACCCCCCAATCCTCTTCATTTCTACTCACCCCATTCTTGTGTAACTGTGTTAATAAGAATTTCTCTCTCAATCTCAATTTCTCTATTTTCCATTTGATAAGTATCTTATTGGTGAAAAAAGTGGGTATCTTTGGGGCAGATGGTACTGGAACACAAATTTATATATGGAATCTGGATGAATGGGGATCAGATTATAGTTTAAAATGGGAAGTTGGGTTCACTGGCGGGAGTTCGTTTCATCAGGCCATCAGGGTGGTATATTCATCTGAGTCCGACGATGAAACGAACTCCCGCCAGTGAACCCAGCTTCCCATTTTAAACTATAATCTGATCCTCATTCATCCAGATTCCATATATAAATTTGTGTTCCAGTACCATCTGCCCCAAAGATACCCACTTTTTCACCAATAAGATACTTATCAAATGAGGAATATCTTTTAATGATCTTCTAAGTCTTTTTTGTCAACACTTGTAAGTTGTAAATTTGTAATTGTTGTAACTTGTATTTAAATTTTTCGATTTGTAATTGTTGTAACTTGTATTTAAATTTTTCGATTTGTAATTGTTGTAACTTGTATTTAAATTTTTCGATTTGTAATTGTTGTAAGTAACTTGTATTTAAATTTTTCGATTTGTAATTGTTGTAATTTGTAATTTTAAAGTTGTAATTTGTAATGTTAAATAATAAGTTGTAATTTGTAATTTTAAGTTGTAATTTGTAAATTTTAAGTTGTAATTTGTAATTTTAAAGTTGTTTGTAGTTTGCAATTTTAAAGTTGTAATTTGTAATTTTAAAGTTGTAATTTGTAATTTTAAAGTTGTAATTTGTAAATTTTAAGTTGTAATTTGTAATTTTAAAGTTGTAATTTGTATCAATAAAATTGCATTTGAACATCGCTTTATTCTAATTTTATTTATGCAAATATATCTACATATTTTACTTGAATTACAAATTTAAAATGCAAAAAAAAAAAACCGCCGAACCGGATGAACCTGCCCGGAACCGGCCCGGAACCGGGCAAACCTAGGCGGTTCCGCGGTTCACGGTTTCGGAACCGGAACCGCCGATCCTTGGCCGGTTCGGTTCCGGTTCCATTTTTTTCGAACCGGAACCGCCGGTTCCCGAACCGTGGTGACGTCTAAGTGCAGTGTAGATAATGAACTCGATTCGTTGTTATAGTGTTATAAGTACTAGTAGATTTTTGAATCTTTTATGTCACATATCAATTTCAGTGACGACAGTTTATGATATTTTAATATCTCCAAACACCTATTTCTTTTATAACTTTCGATCTGAATTATTTTTCACTTGTAATTTTATGAGGATTATAACGATATCTCAATTATATCATATCTTTGATATTTTTCTTAATTGTACCATAGCAAAAAAAGTTGATCATGCTACCTTTTTTATTTATCAACATTGTGTGTGCATATGTAAAGATTAAGAATATAATTGACAAAGTGTATTAAATGACATCGTTTAAATAGCCGAATTTTTGAGCATATGATATTTTTCATTTGCCAAAAGCATACATAGTTTTCCCCAAATCATAGACTATGAGACAATTGAGAAAAATGTTAAAGTTATGATATAATCTTTCATTTTTTAAAGTTGCTAGATAGACCAGAATTTGACCAAACTTCATGAGTTTTTTTGGGCGTATACCCTAGATAATATAAGCGAATATTGATGAATGTATTTTAGAGACTTTTTTAAAGATTAATGAAAAGTTTTGCACTAAACTCCTCAATGAATGTGTCAAGTTATTACTATTGAGCCAGAATCGAGCCAGCGATGCGGCCACTCCGTCTCGTCCCGTATCCCTCCGCCGAGAGCATGTTGGCGAGCTCCCGTGCGGCCGTGACGCCCACTCGCCGGTCCGCGAGTGGGCGTCGTTTATATCCGTTGAAAAATATTTTTTTTTAATTCCAAAAAATGTTTTTTTTTTGCAAGAGCGAATGTGTGTTCTGGCAAGGACATGTAATTCTATCGCCCCACCCAACTCTATGAGGATCTAATGGAGCATATTTGAGTAAAATTTGACAACCGTTAGACGATCACCGCATCACTTTCCATGATTATGCGGATTTCAATAAATTGTAATATTAGGATTTCAATTATATATTTTTTGTATTTTCGGATGTTGTAATTTTCATGGTTTTTAATGATTTTATGAATTATTATTAATTTAATATTTCAATGAAATATTAATTGAATTTGTTGAAAATAAAAATAAAAAAATGAAATTGAATAAATAGTTAAGGGATGAGATGATTAAGAGATGAAGGGTAGCAGGTATTCTCTCTTAGTTAAGAGATAGAGTAAAAAGTGCAGTGGGGCTCATGAATAGTTAAGGGATGAGACGGTATAAAGACGGTATTGAGACAAGGATGTAGATGACCTTATTCTCAAAAGACAATTTCCCCATATTCTAGTCTAACATAGCACTGAGAAGGAAAATGGTAGATCTGAGTCTGTTTTTCAACGAAATGGTCATGTACTTGGTGTACATAATGAGTCAAATCAGAATAGATGGAGCTCTTATTGTCGCTATCGAAATTTGAACCTAAAACCTTAAAGTCAATTATATCTTTGAAGACCTCGCTGTCGAAATTTGAACATAAAACCTTAAAGTCAATTATATCTTTGAAGACCTAAGCAATCCATAAGAACAAAAAATGTGCAAGAATTACATTTTGAACCTACAACATTGAAGTTTTACCAAAACACATTTTAATTAATGAGATCGTTGGTCAATAATTGATAGTAGCTTTACAAATCTTGTCATCTATATACTGAAAAAACGAATCGTGCTCCTCTTTCCACAAATCCATTGGAACTGTGTCACATTTGAATTTTCATATATTTTCATATGCGATTATTTTTAGATTATTACGTATGAATAAAAGAATATAATAAATTAATAGTGTCATCAATTCATATGATTATTTTTAGTGGTCTCAAAATCTCAATAAAGCACGCGGTGGGACCCACTTTGACCACTACTAACGCCAAATTCATGAGAGAGCCGTTGTGACTGTAATCAAACACCTCTTTTTAAGAAAAATCAAAAGCAAGAATCGCACACCGAAATTCTTGTCATTCTCCAACAATGGCCGATTTCTTCACTGATAGCGACGACGACAAGGCGGTCGAGGAGCTCTTATCTCAGGCCATGGACGCCACCGTTCTCGAGCAGGTCGCCGCCGTCAATTGCGCCGGCTTCAACGACGACGGCCTCCCTTCCCATCTCCAAACCCGCTTTCAGAAGCTCAAATCTTTCCCATCTTCCGCCGCGAATCCCATTCCCCTCTCCACAAAAAGCTTCAACCTTTCACACGTGAGCGACGCCCCGAATCAAGCAAAACCCCCCCTTGTTTCCGGCGAAGAAGAAAAACCCGTGGAGAAGAATGTGGAAAAGCAGCCCACCAAGTGTTCGACAGAAGTCCCAGATGAAAATAACAACTTCTCTGATACGGAATCACCTTTCAAAGAAATCCCACAGCGGAAATTGAAGAAAAATGCGGCGAAGTCTCTGTCTCACTCTTCTTACGATGGTTTCTCTAGCCGGTCCGCCTCTCCACCGGCGAAAGGCGGCTGCTTTTTGTGTTCTCCTAAAAAGGCGTCGAGGAAAAAGAACAAAGAAAATAGGGGTTTTAATTGTGGGAAGAGCGATGAGCTGTTATCCGATTTGAGTAATTTTTCTGTGAGAAGTCAGAGAAGGATGATGAAGAAGGCGATGGAGGAGGAGGAGAGGATTTCTAGGGAGGCTGAGAAGATTGTCAAGTGGGCTAACCAGGCCTCTGCAAGAATGGAATTTCATGGGGTTGAAGATGAGCTAAGTGATGATGATAATGCTAAATTTGCATGATCCGTTTGGTTCCTTCTTATATCTTTGATGTGTAGAAATGATTTTCTTATCTTGTGCTTACTATATAGAATACATACATATGTTTGAGTCACTAGGTTGTCTGAAAATGAACTAATGGGGAAAGACTCAAAGAAGAAATATAATTCCAATTACAAATACTCTTTTGCTGTGTTCTTGAATCTTGATCCTAGTTTAGTTGGATTGTTACAAAATGTTGGTCGACTGCGTGGAAACTCATTCATAATTTTGGCCATTTTGGGCTTGCAATCACTTGTTTCTGAACATAATAGTGAAAGAGAAATTGAAAAGGAGTTTTGTTTTTAGTTTTATAATAAGAGTGAATTATATAAATGATACATGATCTTTTACTTTCGCACATAAATGATATCTGATCTTTATTTTATATTGTTTTTGGTAACATATGACAAAAATAACCTTAGGTACCAAACATGTGATTTTTTGTTACGGAGGATATTTTTGAAAATAGTACTCCCTCCGTCCCATAGTAGATGTCACACTTTCCTTTTTAGTTTGTATCACAAAAGATGTCACATTTTCTCTTTTGGAAAAAAATTTCTTCTCACATTAATTATAAAATTATATTTTCTCTCACCACTTAACACAAAATAACATCTCCTAAAATCATGTGTCATCTCCCAGGTGTGACATCTACCATGGGACGGAAGGAGTACCAAACATGTGATTATTTTTTCTTCCTTTCTTATTTCTTGGTTTCTTCTTGAGTGAACTACATAAATGATACCTAATCTTTCACTTTCGCACATAAATGGTATCTTATCTTTATTTTATATCATTTTTGATACCTATAAATCACATTTTTGGTACCTGATGAGATTTTCATCGCAAAATGCCCTCTAAACAAATACATTTTTCCATTTGTGTCATAAGGGATATTTTGGGCATACACAAAACTAGTACCAAAAGTGATATTATAATATCTTCTCTCATTCTCCTGACTCTTTATACTATTACTAGTAAGCAATATTAATATTATTATTTTGATGTTATAAATAAATAATTAATTTATTTTTTAATATCATTCAAATATACTTAATTAAAATTATAGTTATAACTATATTTAATTAGTAATATAATAATATTATTGTTATAATACTAAAAACTACTACTATTATAATTATTTTAATTATGAATCATATAATATTATATGATAATAACTATTATTATTATTATTATTATTATTTTATTAAATTAATAACTAATCAATATAGTCTTAATAAAAAATTAAAATTGTGAATTTTATTCATAATGATATAAACAATTGAATATTTTTAGTGAGCTATTTGAACCCTAAAATGAGTATAGATTAATTTAATTAAAAATATTCAATTAATTTAATTAGTTTCAATAATTAATTTAATTAGGTGTTTTGTTCTTGATTTATATTATAATGCAATTAGATGTATGTATAAAACACTAAAAAGAAAGAAGAAAAAGAAGAGAAAATAAAAAAGAGGAAACATAAACTTTTGAGAAAACTAGAAAAGAAGAAAGGAAGATAAAATACTAAAAAGAAAGAAGAAATGAAGAAAAAAGAAAGAAGAAGAAACTAAAGAAGAAAAAAAGAAATAAGAAATGAAGAGAAAACAAAACACATGTTTGATACTATTTAATTGAAAATTTCCAATAATATCCACCATAACAAAAAAATCACATATTTGGTACTCCTACCAAAGGTTATTTTTGTCACAGGGTACAAAAAATGATATAAAATAAATATCAGGTACCATTTATGTAGTTCACTCTTTCTCTTTAGTTTCTTCTTCTTTCTTTTTTCTTTATTTTCTTCTTTCTTTTTAGTATTTTGTCTTCCTTTCTTCTTTATTTTTTCTCCTTAGTTTATGTTTCCTCTTTGTTCTTTTTTCTTCTTTTTATTCTTTATTTTTAGTGTTTTATACATACATCTAATTGCTTTCATAATATAATATAAATCAAGAACAAAACACCTACCCAGATTAATTATTTAAAGTAATTAAATCAATTGAATATATTTTATTAAATTATTTTATACTCATTTTAGAGTTGAAACGCCTAACTAAAAATATTCAACTCTTTATATCATTATAAATACAATTAACAATTTTAAATTTTTATTAAGACTATATTGATTAGTTATTAATTTAATATAAAATAATAATAATAATTATTATTATTATTTTAAATTATTATTATATAATATTATATGATTCATAATTTAAATAATAATATAATTTATTTATTAATTACTACTAGTTTTTAGTATTAAATACAATTATAATTCTAATTAAGTAGATTGAATAATATTAAAAAATAAATTAATTATTATTAATAATAATAGTATAAAGAGTGAGGAGAATGAGAGAAGATATTTGATAAGGCCAATTTCATGTATCGGTTATGGGGTTAAATTCTATGATTTCTGTTAACTAATATATGTTAAGTTCAGGTGTCCAGAGAATATGTCAGATCAAGGGAACAGAAGGAAAAATCCACCAGACAAAGGAAACTGAAGGAAAAGCGGAATGAAGAAGCCAGTTGTAACCTGACCCAGGAGATCAAGGAAGCAGTTGTGAGCAGAAAAGTGTCTTGTTTAAAGGACTTTCTAGGAGGGCAAAATCGACAATTCAGCAGAGGAACTACCCTAAAAGTTTGAGCCTCAACTATAAATAGAGACAACATGAGGAGAGATCATCATCATTCACCTTCGGCTCTTAGCTCATCACTGTAACACCCCTTACCGGGTAGGTAAACCCACCGAATAAGTGATGTCACGATTCAGTATCGAAAACCCGTGCTGAAGTTTTCCTTTTTCTTTTTAGCTTAAAAGAACAATTAAAATCTATTACATTTAAAAAAACTTAATACTTATCCAGCGGAAGATTAAAGATTTAACTATTACACAACCTGCCACGACTGCTAAACTAAGTTGACCACCAGTGACCCGTCAAATATGTGCAAAGCTGCTCAACACCACTGACAGAATATCAACTCTAACCTGCAGGGGGGGAAAGGAGGGGGAGTGAGCTCGAAAGCCCAGTAGCAATATCCAAACTACAGAGTCCAACCCTCTCAGCTAAGACAATAGTAACTATAATAACTATATTATTTCATTTTTAATCTTTTGCTTGTTTTTATTTCAATTTCCAAAAATTTCTTATAATCTCATTATATCAAACTTATCTGTACTTTCTTCATACAACTTTTCCATATTTCTTACTTTTGTCTCTTTAGATATTTCATTCTTAATATCATTTCCTTAACATCTTGATTTATTATTACAATATATATATATATATATATATACATATATTCCAAATTCTCATAATTTTCACACCAGAGCATACTTGTTCAGATACCCACACATATTCATCATATCTTTCTTGTCATATTTGTCTTATGGTCTCTTGATAACAGACTCACTTATTTCTTCCTACACTATAACATTTTCATTGTATCTTATAGTTCTGGTTTTCTCAAGATTTCGTATATCATCATATATCATTTTTCACAAATCACATATCACGGATCATAGATCATTATTCACAATTCATCAGATATTATTTTATATATTTCATATCACAGATCATTATTCCTAAGTCATCAAATATTATTTTATATATATCACAGATCACGGATCCTTATTTCCGAGTTATCAGATATTATTTTACATATCACAGATCACATATATTTATTCACAAGTCATCAGATATTATTTTATCTTATTTTTATCATATAGCACATATTACACATTACAGATCCTTTATTCAGAAGTCATCAGATATTATTTTATCTCATCTTATCATATATAACAGATCACAGATTACAGATTCTTTATTCAGAAGTCATCAGATATTAATTTATCTCATCTTATCATATATCACAGATCACAGATTACAAATCTTTTATTCACAAGTCATTAGATATTATTTTATCACATCTTTTCATATATCACAGATCACATATTACAGATATTTTATTCACAGGTCATCAGATATTATTTTATCTCATCTTATCATATATCACAGATCACAGGTTACAGATTCTTAATTCAGAAGTCATCAGATATTATTTTATCTCATCTTATCATATAGCCCCAATATCTGTTTGGTTTCAGGCAGGGTACATGGACCAGATCAGAAACAGAATCAGATGTAGGCGCGGATTTTGTCCTCGAGAGGACTCCGCACAGACCACCCATAGGGTGCATATCAGATAATCAGACCACCCATAAGGTGCATATCAGATAATCAGACCACCCATGAGGGTGCATATCAGACAGATGATCATACCACCTATGAGGGTGCATATCAGACAGATTAGATAGGAGCCCATCAGATAACAGAAGATCCTCGCTTCGGTTATCCAGAAGACGAGTGATCACAGATAATGTAGCGCTGCTGTCCTATGGCATGCCAATTGTACCCAACACATATGACCAAGCAAACGGGACGTTTTATTTCATATTCTTCTTTCAAATCTCTTTTTCACATTTATTCCATTTCCAAATATCACTTCAGATAATCATTCTTATCGAATTCACAGACATTCTTTTAGTATATACTTTTATAACCTTTACATATTATTCTCTTGTGTTCATTTTATTCAGGCTCTACCTATCAAATCACTTCTTTTTCATATACATTCAGATATCTTTTCATAATCTATTCAGATATATTTCACATTATTCAGATCTTCATAATTTATTACATTTCATAGCATATCATATCCATTGTCTTTTATTCATATTCGTACCATTATTTCTGCAGATCATTCATATTAAAATTAATAAGTATCATAACAATCCACATATTAATTTATAAGCATATTTAAGCACATTATTTAATTAACATCGCACAAATAATCACATTATAGCACACATCATCTCAACCAAAGGAACCGAAAATCATATAGAGGATACGCTACCTCGCACGCTTATGAACATAAGCCTATTTCACCTTTCGACCCTTCGCTATCTTCTAGGTCCATTCATTTTTGCACGACTCCTGTTACAAGCTTCTATGCCTTATACTATAAATATCGTAAATATTAGTAACATATACTTATTTTCATCAACTTCAGCTCATTAAGTCTTCCAAATAAAATCACTAAGTATTCTGTTACTATTCATGGAATACTATTCATAGAAAGTATATAATCATATAATTAGTGTATTAAAATTGCTAACCTCAATTAGAAAGTTCCCAAAATTTACATTAACACTCATATTCATTCTAAATCACAATTTCATGATCAAACATCTTAAATGAATTCATTTTCTCTATTATCTTAATATCCCACTTATACATTAACTTTCTAATATAACAACTGCACTGGACTGAATCGTCATAAAACTTCTATATTCATTCGAAAGGATTTAGAGGCTTGACCTAATATTTTTAAATACCCAGAGAAGTCCAGTTTATAATCCAACAAGATTTATTCAAAAAATCCTAATGGTTTAAGAGATAGCACCATTTCCCCACAGACTACCAAAATCAGACAATTTCTGGCAGTATTTTCGAAACAATTTTTATAAATGGTGTTTGTACTCTTTAATTTATCATAAAATTCCCAGAACACCTGGACACCATATAGTTAATATAAAAATTATTTATTCGATTTTAACTCTAGTTAAAGTACCCAGAATAATTCAAATAAAAGGCAGTTTACCAGAATTTTGACAGTTTATGGTCATATGGTTCAAACAATTTATACACATAGTAAACAAACTCCTAAATTCTCCTTAAAAATCAAGAATTCTCTAAACTCATCATAGTTATTATAGAAATTATTAAACCAAAGTGTTCACTATTATACTCATACCAAACAATTCAGAACTGTTCACTGAAAAACAGGGATTAAACCTTGTTGATCAAATTCTATTTCAATTCATGTTAAATAAACTCTTAAATCATTTATTTCATCTATCATGAACATCTAACCACCAAACCATAAACCCTAAAGTATATTTTCAGTCTCAACATCAAGTTCATACCATGGCAATTTAACTTTGAAATTACCCATCAAAACGTGGCATACGACGTCCATACACTACGTTTTCAACAATTAATCGAACATAAAACCATATATCCATCAACGCCTATGGAGCTCAAAATTTTCAGATTTCTAACCTTAATATATATTGAATTTTATGCTAGATTTCATAACGTTTACGCGATTGGATCGATATTTCGATAAAAAATCGAAACATAGGATTGCCATGAGAACTCACGGTTCTCTCTTCTCCCATGGCTTCTGATTTTCATCCTCTTTCCCCAATAAAGAAGAAGTCAAGCTTAATAGATAATAATAGGTGACAACTTTTCTAGAAATTTCTTTTAATTTCTAGTTATTTAATTAGTTAAATTAATTTCATTTCTTGTGCTAATTTATTTCCATATCATATGATTCCACATTTATGAATTCTATATACCATCTGGTAGCACATTAATTCTAGTTTAATCTAAAATTACTCACGTCTGAAACCTCAAATGTTTCGACGTCGATTTTGCGAAAAACCGAAATAACCTGCGATAAAAATTCCAATTACCTTCAAATGGCCCAAAATAATTCCTCACATTATTTACAATTATTCTAGGCCATGATTTATAATTTATAAAATTATTAGCCCTTAGCTTCGATTTATGATTTTACACGGACAAAAGAAATTGCCGAAAATTGACTAATTGGCATTTCGTATCAAATTTATACCTTACGGTTTAACTTAACTACTATTCCTCACCACATATCCAAACCTTTCATCGAGCCCTATAATTCGGGATGTTACAATCACTCACACACATAATTTCTGCGCACTTAGATAATTATGGGGTAAAATTCTAGGAATTCGTGGTGGTCTAGCTTGGATTTTGTGGTGTAACACCGTCCTCGAGAAGGGCGAAGGTACAATTTATCGTTTTCTGTTGCTTTCCGTTGCTTTGAGCCGAGACTTCACCGTTTTAGAAGCTCGGCGTTTATTGCTTCTGTGTTGAACTTGACTATCGTTGCTATGGAATTTCATGTTTTCTGTTCAGCTGCTTCTGATGTTTGATTGTTGGTATTTACTGTTTTGGGTGCTTTTCGCAACTGTTGTTTGAATCGGAGTGGAGATCGCGTTGATCGAAGTTGGTTTGTCGTTGAATTGTTTGAATCGGAGTTGAGGAGTATGGGTTTGACGTATTGGAGCATTTTTCTCTATTGATCTGAGTAGAATTGTTAAAAGGAGTTGTGGATCTGAGTTGTGACATTATGAATTTTGCATGGTTATGGATAATTACTGTTTTCTGCTTGTTTTCTCGGCCTAGCAGTTTAGATCTAGTCGTTTGTGTTCGATCGTAATGTTTGCAACAGGTTCTGTGATTGCTCTATTTCGTATGCTTGATACTCTATTTTCAGATCTGTTATTTCAATTGTTGGAGAAGATGAAGGTAGAAGTTAGTTAGTAGTCGGATTTGTCGTTTGTGTTGTTTACTTTTTGCATATTTTCCATCGTACTGCGTAATTCGGGAAAATGGTGGCCACTGCATATTCACGCTTTGTTAGCCGTTTTAAGAAACCAGCTTACCCGGTCAAGTGGCTTAGTCGTTGCGTTTCTTTAGTTAAATCATCATTTTTGTTACTCATGCATGCTTACGTTCACTTTCTGTTTCTTAGGTATAGTTGATGGAGTAACTTGCTTTTGATTTCCTAAGTCTAATAGTTTAATTTCTCAACCCACTTGTTGCGTGGCAGCAGCCAAACTCTCCCAAAACCCTCTTAATGCATGCTAACACATCCGTTCTCGTGGGATCGATTCTTTACTTCTTTATACTAGCCAATAGTGTAGTGGGTTGAGGTTTTGAAGCGGGAAAGTGTGTGTCCAACGACCAAATTCTGAAGGTTCCACGATCTCCTAGACCATGTGATCTAGCGAATCCTCTGGACCCTGTGGGATTGTAATACATCTATTACCGCACTCCTTTTTTCCGTTACTTCAATATTATAATATCACTTTTGATACTAGTTTTGTGTATGCCTTAAAATATTCTCTATGACATAAATGAGATAATATATTTGTTTCAAGGGTGTTTTGGGGTGAAAATTACATCAGGTACTAAAAATGTGATTTATAGGTAAAAAAACGATATAAAGTAAAGATTAAGTACCATTTATGTGAGAAGTGAAAGATCGGGTATTTATGTAGTTCTTATAATAAAATGTAAAATGTGAATGAGAAATTGAAAATGAGTTGTTGGAGTAATTCACAAATCATAATTAGTTAATTCCATTTCCCAAAGATTTATTTGTCGCTTCTTTGACAAACGAAATCAAACTCCATAGTGTGAAACCCAAATACACTTGTGAACTGAATTGGGCCAATCCAGTGCCAGGGCCAGGCCCAAGGTGAAATGAAACTGATTTGGGCTAGCTGTGCTTATTGGTTGAAGTGGGCTTCAATTCCATTTTGTAAACTCAGATTTGGCCTAAACCCAAATGCACTTGAAGCCCAGGCCCAACCCAGCGATGGCGTATCTTATATACTCCATCCGTTCCGTGGTAGTGGAGGCTTTTCTTTTTAGCACGCGATTTAAGAAAATTTGTGAGTGAGTAAAGTAAAGGAAGAATAAAGTAGGAAATGAAAAAAGTAGAGGGATGAAGAGAAAATAAAGTAATTAAGGGAAAGTAAAGTAAGAATAAATATGTTGACTTTTACTAAAAATGAAAATGACTTCATTACTATGGGACGTACCAAAATGGAAAAATGACTTCACTATGATGAAATGGATGGAATATTAGAAATTTTTAAATATAATTAAGTAATTAATCACTAACAGTCACGACCAAGTTATTATCTTTAATTTTTAAATATAATTAAGTAATTTTCAAATTTTAAATTGAAGCCCATGTTAAATAAATTAAACTAAGAATAAATGTAGAATGAGAGATGGTTAAGAAATTATATAAATATAAGGAAGTGGGAAAAAGAAAGAAAAAGGGAGATAGTATATTAAACATAAAGAAAAAATATCTCTTTAGACTAAAAAGTGGAAAAATCGCAAAAAGTCCAAAATTATTCCAATTTATAAAATTAAAATAATTTATTCTAAAAATGATTAAAATATCTATAATAATAACTCTATCCTATCTAATCTAATAGTAGTACTACATTAGAAGCCCTATCCGCATCCCCAAGGCCCAAACACTCTTTAGTGATGTCCTATGGGCTGAAGCCCACTCACTCCGCACTACAAGCCCACTCCATCTTGATCCACTAACACCACCCAATGTCCTAAGTTATTAGCCAGAATATCTAATATGGATTAATAACAAAATGAAAAATGGAATGATATAAGATGCAATATGTATTAATAAAAGAAAAAAAGAAATCAATAGACAATAATGAGATAAGACCCAATATGGATTAACATAGAAAGAAAACAAAGAAAATTAATGAGCATGGGATAAGATGTAGTAATATAAATTAATAAAAAGTAAAGGAAAAAAATTATTTTAGTAGAATTGAGATAAGATGTAGTAATATGGATTAGTGAAAGAAAAAACAAAGAAAATAATTGTTACAATTAGGAACTGAACCAAAGACCTCGATTATTAAGTAGCAACTTTATTACTTGGGTACCAAATCATAGATGAATTATAAAAATAAATATATATTTCGACTCAAGGGAATGATTATGGTAGACTGTAGTAAAAGTAAATATATTTGCCAATGCTCCTCAAATTGACTAGGTTTTAATCTTAAAGTTCAAACCATGAAAACATCTTTCGAATTTCAATATAATAATGTTTTCTTAATTGTCCTTTTAATGTTCAGATGATAAAAATTCATATGACAGATAAATAAGTGTAAAAATTATCGAAAAAAACACCAAATTTTAACCAAACTTAAGTCAATACAATATTTTCCAAATATAAAATAATAAATTTGAAAAGTTCGCAATTATATTCAAAGTTTTTTGAATGACTATGTGTACAAATTTTAATGACATAGTCTATATATGCATTAATTAAATGATGTGGTGTAGATGTTTGCTAACCAATATCCATTTAAATCACGAGGGATGATTAAATTATGAGTTGTCACCTAAGGTTTAAAATAAAATCATGAAGTTTTATTTTTTTCTTAATTGACTCATTTATATGTAAAACAACCTAGTTTGGTGATATTTTATTAAAATAGTTAGGGGCGGCAAAATGGGTAACGGGTAATGGGTAATTCCCATCTCGACCCTCTACTGGACAATAACGGGAAGTGGGGTGGGATCGGGTAGTATGTTTTAGCGTTTTGCGAGTATACCTTTTATTCCCGATAATACCCGGTATTATTAGTATTAATGAAATACCATCTTTTAATACTTCATTCGTTCCATGTTAATAGAGGCGTTTCAAATAGTTAAAGTGGTGAAGAAAAGTAAGTAGTTAAATAATACTAATAGTTGTATACGCACTCGTTTTGGAAAATAATACTAGTAATAAGTAGTTGAAGTGGAGAAACAATTAAGTAAGAAAGAAAATAATGTGAAGAAGAGTATTCTCTACATTATTCTCTCTCTTACTTAACTTTTTCTTCACTTTAACTATTTATTATATTATTTTTTCAAAACGAGTGCAGAAAATGAAATGCGTCTATTACGACCGCTCATAGGGAGTACTTTATAGAATCTAAGAGTTCTTTTGAAACATTTTTATATTCCAACGAACATACAATTGAAAACTCAGTGTCCCCTTACTTTTATTCTCAATCTATTCAAAGCTTACCATCGAGATTAATAAAGTAAATTATGGAACATTGTAGGCTATTAGGGTTTTCAAATTTTCTATTAGGATCTCGGGTCGTGTACAAATACCCGTAATGTCGGGTACGAGATACCCGACACGGGTATCGGGTAATCCAATATGTTGCGGGGCGAGTATTGAGACAATAAAATTTGGCTTAACCCGACTTGTCGGGTGCGGGTACCCGCGGGTAACCCGTTTCGTCACTCTTAAAAATAACTACTTCATCCATTCCACAAAAAATGCACTCTTTATTTTTTAGTCTGTACCACAAGAATATGAACTT
This sequence comes from Salvia splendens, assembly GCF_004379255.2. Lineage (NCBI taxonomy): Eukaryota > Viridiplantae > Streptophyta > Magnoliopsida > Lamiales > Lamiaceae > Salvia > Salvia splendens. The sequence goes on along the minus strand of NC_056047.1, from coordinate 17,108,806 downwards.
TTCAATTTCGGAAACTCTTATCTCTCTATTGAGATGGAACCCATTATCCACTAATAATACTTTGATTGTTTTTTCTTTCATTCTATGTTTCTTACTTTTTTCAATTATGTATTAAAACTCATGTACAATTTAAATGTGTATTTATCAATAATAAAATAATAAAATTGGCATTCTTGTTGATTTATCTTAATTACCTTAAATACTCTGATGTCTGCAAGTCGTTTGCAAGTTGCCGCCGTCAACACTATCCATAGAGAGAAAAGAGAGATGAGAGTAGGCTAAAAGATAGAGAGATAGATGAGTTGGATAAAAGGAATAGATAAAAGATAAAAAAAATAAATTTACTGCACAATATGTTTGCAAATTTCCGGTATTGCATAAAAAAATATATCCCCAAAGGTGTGTGGACATGGACTAGTTAAGTTTAGGTACTTTTGCATAATATTTTAACTTTTTTTATAACTTTTTTCACTATTAGTTTTAAGGGATATCCTCTCATTCTATTTTATTAATTTAATTTCTTATTCATTTCTCTATTCTCCATTTATTCTCAGTTTAATTTAGGTTTACAAAAAAATGTATATATATACATATGTTAACTTAAAAAATTTAAATTGAAAGATAATAATATAATTTTTCTAATTTTCTTCAAATATGTTTTTAGAAAAAATTGAAGCCGGTGTGCTTAATTAAATATTAATACAAGAAGAAAATCTATCTAAGACGCATCCTAAAATAGTATTCGTACTTACTCTTGACAAAAAATACTTTTTTTTATAACAGAATAATATATTTTATGAAATTACTCATGTACAAAATATTTATAATTTTAAATATATATAATTAAACTCTTGTTATTATTGTTAGTTTGATGTGTATTGAATATTTATTGTTAATCTAAATTAAATTAAAAATAAAATAAAAATGAGAGAGATAAATCATAAATTGAATAAATAATAAAGAGAAGAAAATGTAACGAGAAAGAAGGGATCAAAACCAACATGGTTGGCATGGTAGTTCATAATCTCGTCCATTAAGCATGAGGTCGGGGGTTCAATCCATACTCATATGAATAGAGCAAACCATTTGGTTAGCTCCTACAAATTAGTGCATTGACCATTGGGACGAGGGTTATTCCTCAAGTCATCGGCAGGAGGGATACCTTGAGAAACCAAAAAAAAAGAGAAAGGATCAGAGTGATATGTTAAACATAAATTCTAAAATACGACTATCTCTTAAAACTAAAAAGTGAAAAAGTGTAAAAAATTAAATAGTGCAAAATTATTTCAAATATGATTTTATCTTTGTCCAGAAAAAAAATCTGTATAAAATATGTACAAGGAAAAAAAATCTGTATAAAATTTTTAAACCAGAAAAATATACTATTATTTTTATTCCTAAAATTTGATTAGCTAAGAATTGAATATTTCATGCTAGGTATCATTCTTAATTATGAATGTAACGAAAAAATTAAGAATGAAAGAATTAATTTTTGGCTAATATATTTAGAATTTATCGTCATGGTTTTGTTTATTATGTTTGCAACACAAAAAGTAAAACAGCATATAGAAACATAGAAAGAATAAAAATATTGAAAAATCAAATGAAAGAGTGAAAATTAACTTCCGTTTCATGTCTGAAATGCTGCGTTTTGTCCACTGCATTTTACCAGGGATTCATTTCCTGTAATACTTACATTGAACTGTTAAAGTAGAATCCTTTTTACTTTCACGTATACTTAAATATGACAAACCCTAAATCCAGATGTTCAAATAATATTTAAATTAATGATAATATACAGTATGTCAACGCTGAATGTATCCACGCATGCTAATTAATTATTAAAATTTAAAAATGGATATCAACACGTCCTTGAATTTATTTAAATATTATCTGATATTTAGTGATATTCTAAAACTCGGAAATTCCGTGCATAAAATGCAGATTCAAAAACAGATCTTTTTAGGTATGAACGTAAACCCTCATTATCTCAAAATTTTATACAAATCTCAACAATAAAGGTGGCTTTAATATATGGCAAATTACAGGGCATGGTTGATTTCTTTTTATTTGGAATTGTTCTCCTTTAGAAACTCAAATTTAGGCGTAAATTATAAAAGTCAATGCGAATTAAATCCCCAGAAATGCAGAATCCTGATTTCAATATTATTGGAAATTAATTAATTAATTAATTACTTAATCAGTGTCCAATTAACTTCCAATAAAAGCTGAACGCTTTTAATTTTCCATTAATCAATTTCCGTTTCTTTTCTCATGCAATGAATCAATCACTCCATCGCATTAAATACAAAAAAAAGTTATAGCAAAGATTCGACTCTTCATTTCAATTCCCACAACCAAAATTCCCCTATAAATTGAATCAATCATTTTAGAAATTTCATTCAACTCATCACAATCATAATTTATTCTCCGATAAAAAAAAATGGCTACTCTTATTTACTCATTTCTGCTCTCTTCAATTTACTTCACATTATCCTGCTTTGCCGCCTCCGATAGCGGCGGCTTCACCCTCGATCTGCTCCACCGCGATCCTCCCTCCGGCGAATCCCGCTTCCGCAGCATCAGGAGCGCAATCGACCGCTCCTTCTCTCGAAAATCATTCCTGCTCTCGAAGCTCAATAAATCTCAGATTGGAATCGACTCGGTCGATGCTACCATCACCGGTGCCGGAGGAGAATACCTGATGAAGTTCCTTATCGGAACTCCACCGGTGGAGCAGCTCGGGATCGCCGACACCGGCAGCGATCTCCTCTGGACGCAGTGCCTCCCGTGCATGCAGTGCTACAAGCAGGACTCTCCGCCCTTCAATCCTTCGAAATCGAGATCCTACCGCCCGATCTCCTGCCAATCCAGCCTCTGCCAGGCCGCCGGCAGTGCGTCGTGCGACGACGGCAGCCACTGCCAGTACCAGGTCTCCTACGGGGACAGGTCCCACTCAGCCGGTGACGTGGCAACCGAAACCCTAAGTTTTGGCGGGAAAATCAATTTCCCTAAAGTCGCCTTCGGATGCGGCCACGATAATGATGGAACGTTCAGCCAGACCGGATCTGGCATCGTCGGCCTCGGCGGCGGATCCGTCTCCATCGTCAACCAGCTCCGGTCCACCACCGGCGGCAGATTCTCCTACTGCCTGACGCTGCTCAACGCGAAGGCCTCGAGCAAAATCAGCTTCGGCAGCGACGCCGTTGTTACCGGATCCGACGTCGTATCGACTCCGCTGGTGAAGAAAGCTCCGGCTACTTTCTACTATTTAACATTGGAAGGAATCAGCGTCGGAGAGAAGAGGACTGATATTGCCTTATCCTCGAAAGCTCAATTTGGGGGATCGGTGGAGGAGGGGAACATCATAATCGATTCGGGGACGACGCTGACGTTCTTGCCGCAGGAGATCTACGAGGGGGTGGTTTCGGCGCTGGCGGAGGCGATCGACGGGGAGAGGGCTAGCGATTCGCAGGGGACTTTCGGTTTATGCTACCGAGTTTCCAGCGGGCAGGGGATTGATTCGCCGCCGGTGACGGTGCATTTCGCGGGGGCGGATTTGGTGGTGGAGGCGGTGAGCTTGTTTGTGGTGGTGGAGGAAGGTTTGAGCTGTTTGACGATGGTGGCGACGCAGGATTTGGCGATATATGGGAATCTGTTACAGATGAATTATCACATTGGGTATGATTTGGTGAAGGGAGAAGTTAGCTTCCAGAAGACTGATTGCGCGGCGGAGCTGCAGGAGTGAGGTTTATGGGGGGTTTGTTATTAAAATATAAGCTGGTTTAATTATTTTATTTAATTTTCTTTTTATGGTTTTTTTGTATTTCTAAGGTTGTTCTAGGGTTATGTAATGATCTTAAACCAGTTTATTTAGTAATGGTAATTGTGTTTTTATTTTATTTTAGTAACTTGAATATCCTTGAATTTGGTGATATATCTACATATATAGTATGGATTAATACATGTAAAATATTTACATTACAATTATCCAAAATATTTAAGGAAAAGTTGTATTGAAGTAAAACAATGTCCCAATCTAAGTGTTTCAATTGTAAAAATGAGGAAAATAGTATTTAATGACACAAAAATTATATAATTAATGTTACATAATTTAAAGACAAAAAAATGAGGAAAATATTTTTCTATGATCATGTTATTTACCACCAATAACTAGGCCAATCAAATTACATAATTAATGACAGTTCACATAATTACGAATTATATATCCAAAATCTTACAAATATTCATACAACTGAAAATTACATATGAATTCTATTTTGAGTAACGTAGTTTTCCTTTAATAATTTAGTTTGAATAAATAATGTTCAACTGAAAATATTCTCCACGATATTCAAAATGTTTATTAAGTACAATTTTACAAATCGTCCGACCCTACTTTCTCTAAGCTCTTTTGATGTATTATTATTATTTGATAAGTAATAATTTGTGACAAGCTGCCTTCTTTCCGTTGTTGATCGACTGTGTAAGACTTTCACTAATTTTATTTTTCTTTTATGTGTAAATGAAAATACGTTTGGATAGATAGTTTTCTGCTACAAGAGTTGCCAGAGGTGTAATATTCGAAATATGATCATATGATTGATTGCTCACTTACATCCTCATTCTACATAAGTAAACTGCTTTCCTTTTTTGTGATGATACAAAGTTGTTATCTTGGATGGCCTTATTTGAGTTTTGATTGGTTTTTACTTTATTTTCTCCCAAGTAAAAATAAAAGAGAGAAACCTAGTTTTTCTTTGTCATACCTGTCACATGCCCAAACCCTAACTCATTCTTTTTCAAATATTAAAAAATAATTTTACTTATAATAATTTAACTAAAAAAATTTAATTATGGCATTAGTAATTCAAATTTAATTATCACGTCATATCATCCAGGTACTAAATTACTACCACTTGAAACACCAATACAAACTTCATGATTTTTGGAGGAAAATTAAACAAATTTGTGTTATTAAACCAATTTATATGTTCATCTTAGATATTTGTCTTATTAATTCACTCTATCGAAAAGAAAAAGAGTTTACAACATGGCATAACACTTCCCAAATTTGAAATAAAAATATGAGCTTAAATTCAAAATTAAGTCGTATAATATGCTATGAGCAATGTGGCGTTTGAATTCTTTTTTGAAATAAATTAAAACGGCCAAACGGGAAATTAATTATAGAATTAGAACAAGTAGCATAATCTTGAATGAAAATCCAATAATTCAGTGAATCAATTAATTGTGCCTCTAATTAAGCAATAACGGCAAATTTCTCTTTCAAAATTAAAGTAATTGCATTCGAAGCTCAGTTGACTGTACACTAACCACACTAATTAAGGAACAAAATCATACTTCGGTTGTATAATTTTTACTAATTCATTTAAATTTTGAAATTTTTTCCCTAATTAACAGTGCATATTTCTTAAGGCAACGAACTAATGCATTCATTGCAATAAAAATTACAGTATTTTCCCAAAAAATATATACACATTTCTAAGAAATATTTTCGTATAAATAGGGTTAATCATTCTTGCAATTCCATCATCACAAATTCTTTCAATTACACTTACGCAACACATAAAATCATGCCTTCTTACCACAAGTGCACTTCTACATTTCTTTCCTCTCTTCAATGATTACCCACTCCAACAACCACTACCACACTTCAATTATTACACACTCCAACAATTTCTTAAAACCCATACCCTAACTAAATTGCACTCCTGAACTGGGACGGAGGGAGTATCATTTTTTGTATATTTACCAGACTAAAAAAGAATAATCAGTGATAAGTAGGTCTTTTATGTCACAAAGTTTCAGTCTTGGACCCGTGAGATAACAGAGTGTTTCAATTGTAAAAAAGAGGAAAATAGTATTAAATGAGAATTATCTTTATTATATTTTAAGTATATTTATCAAACAAAAAAATTAAACAGAAAACATTGTTCTATGGACATGTTAATTACCACCAACAACTAGCCCAAATCAAATTATAATGACAGTCTAAAAAACACAATTTTATATCCAATTTCTTAAAAATATTCTTACAACTGGAATGATATATTCCCCACAGCCTTCAATAGTTTATAACGAATATATTATCCAATTACAAAATGTTCTCCGCATTATTCAAAATATTATTACAAATCGACCGTCCCTACTTCTCTAAGAGCATCTCCAATGGCGGACGTCCGGTCAGACTTCCGCGACGGGCGACCGGGACGTCCGCCATTATGTCGTTTTTGGTCGGATACGGACGTCTCGCAAGGACGTCGGATGTCCTCGGACGTTAGGGCGACGGGCGGGCGGACGTCCGCCATTGTGGCGTGGGTCGGACGTGCGGTATTTTTTATTTTTTTTTCAAACTCTATATATATGGCTCGTTGAACTTCATTTCATTCGTACCACTTGTGTTAACAAGTTTCTCTCCCCACCTCTCTATTTTCAAGTATATCTAGAATGGCTAGTGACAGTGATAGCGAGAATGAATTGGATAGAGCAGTAGAAGGTGCGATAGATAGGCTGCTACAGCAGAGGGAGCAGCGGCGGCAGCAGGCGGCGGTACCTCGGCCGATCCGGCGTCGAACAATAATATCCCGTGACCACATTGCTGCACATATTCGGTTGTATCAGGACTACTTCGCTCCGCAGCCGCGTTTTGGGGATGCCTTATTCCGGCGACGTTTTAGGATGCATCGTCCGCTGTTTATGTATATCGTGTGTGCTTTAGAGAGAAGATACCTGTATTTTAGGATCAGGGAGGATGCAGCTGGCAAACCCGGACTCACGCCCTTACAGAAGTGCACTGTCGCAATCAGACAACTGGAGTACGGAGGCGCGACCGACATGTTCGACGAGTACCTCCACATTGGTGAGTCGACAGCCGTCGAGTGTCTGCAGAATTTTTGCGCGGGCGTGAGAGCGATATTCGGGGAGAGGTATCTTCGGAGTCCGAGCCCCGAAGACTGCCAGAGGCTGATAGATATGCATGGGTCAGTGCAGGGGTACCCCGGGATGTTGGGCAGCATAGATTGTATGCATTGGGAGTGGAAGAACTGCCCCGCCGCCTGGAAGGGGATGTACACTACCGGCTTCAAAGCCAAGCATCCCACGATGATCCTTGAAGCTGTAGCTGACTACCGGCTGTGGATATTTCATGCTTATTTTGGAGTCGCCGGGTCCAACAACGACATCAACGTTCTCCAGTCGTCGCCCCTGTTCAACGCTCAGTGCAATGGCGTTGGTCCCGCCATCAGTTTCGTCGCCAACGGCAACCAGCACAATATGGGATACTATTTGGCGGATGGGATATACCCAAACTGGCCCGTCTTTGTGAAGACAATCAAGCATCCGGGTGGATAAAAGAAGGCATACTTTGCGAGCCGTCAGGAAGCAGCGCGCAAGGATGTGGAGCGGGCATTTTGTGTGCTCCAGAGTCGATGGGCGGTAGTAAAGGGTCCTGCACGGCAGTGGTATATTCCCAACATCGGCGATGTCATGTACGCATGTATCATAATGCACAACACGATTGTCGAAAATGAAGCTGCGGAACTGACTCAGTGGACAAATGAAGATGATACGGGTGCAGGTCCAAGTCACGGCGTGACCACCGCGAATGTGAATATGAGGGTACCTCATGGAGAGGTCGAGTGGATGCGTGCATTTGCCGGCATGCGGCAAACAGATGCCCATGTTCGACTTCAGCACAATATTATCGAAGAGGTTTGGACGATGAGGGGTTGACGTTGAAGTGATTACTTTTTTTTGTTTTATTACTATGTAATTTTTTTTTTCGAATCATGTATGTTTTTTTTAATGAAGTTGTTAATTTTTCCCGTTCGTATTCGTGTTGAAATTTTATTTCCGTAAACGTCAATTGCTTTATTTGTGAATTTGTGATTTTTTTTATTGAGGGAAGTCATAGTGGGAAGAGCGATGGGAAGGGCGGATTGTGAAGGGGATGTCATAGTGACGTGACATGAGGTGTTTTTGGGAAGTCCTAGTGGATGTCCGAGTGGGACATCCGCCCACTGGAGATGCTCTAAGCTCTTTTCATGTGTTATTATTTGAGGAGTAATAATTTGTGACAAGCTGCCTTCTTCCTTTGTTGATCGACTGTGTTAGACTTTCACTAATTTTTATTTTGCTTCTTTGTGGAAATGAAAATGCTTTTGGATAAATAACTTTCTGCTGCAAGAGCCGCTAGAGGTGTAGTATTCGAAATATGATCATATGATTAATTGTTATCTTACATCCCTCATTCTACATAATAACTGTCACATGCCCAAACCCAACTCATTCTTTTTCAAATGTTTAAAAATTAATTTTACTTATAATGTAATTTATATTGTACTCATAAATTTAAATATGGCATTAATCATACAAATTGAATCATCACGTGGATGGTATTTTACTTATAATGTAATTTATATTGTACTCATAAATTTAAATATGGCATTAATCATACAAATTGAATCATCACGTCATACCATCCATGTACTAAATTACTAAAAGGGTCGTGATAAACGTACATAAATTGTACATACATAGTCAAACATTTTCGACATTTTACACTGAAAATAAAATTATAAATATGAATTAATTAACTTGAAACAAATTACTACATGCTAATCATTCCGCAATATTAAGAAAATATTAAATTTCAAATTATATATCTACAAATTTAAGAAAAAATGTTATTTTAATTGAAAATTATATATTTACTCTCTCCGTCCCATAATAGAAGTCACATTTGGTTTTGGTTTGGACACGGATTAAGCTCAAAATCATGTGAAAATATGTTACTCTCATATCACTTCTTCCGTATTCCTATATAATAATATAACTAATAACAAAACTAATTCATAATAAAATTCAATCAAATTTATATTTTATGGGTATTATATATTTACGCGTAAATGTACATTTATCTTTATCCATGAGTTTAAATTCAAATTAAGTCGTATAATATGATCTGAGCAATGTGGCGTTTGAATTATTTTTTAAATAAACTCTCCGTGAATCCACCTTGAATTTGAAAACTTGGTCCCAATCCTGAATATTATGACCACGCTACTAATTAGCATAATCTTGAACGAAAATCTAATAATTCAGTGAATCAATTAATTGCCTTTGACAAAAAAACGACTAATTACATTATTTATGAGTGTACGTAACGTGAGGCAATAACGGCAAATTTTTCTTTCAAAATTACATAATTGCATTCGAAGCCCAGATTGACTGTACACTAATAACTACACTAATTGTTCCTTTACACCCAAATAAGGAACAAAATCCTACTTCGGTCATATACTATTTTTGAATAATTCATTCAAAATTTGAAAGATTTTCCCTAATTAACCATGCATTTCATTTCGTAATGCAATTCACTGCAATAATAATTACAGTATTTTTTCAAAATAATAGTATATGCACATTTCAACAAAATATTTTCCTATAAATAGTGTTAATCACTCTTGCAATTCCATCATCACAAATTCTTTCAATTGCACTTACACAACACAAAAAAAACATGCCTTCTTACTTCAAGTCCATGTCTACACTTCTTTTCTCTCTTTTGCTTTATTCCCTCTGCTTTACATATTCAGCTGAATCCTCTGGCAGCATCACCTTCGACTTCTTCCACCGCGACTCGCGCCACTCGCCTTCTTATGACCCCTCCAGCACACGTTTCCAACGCCTAAGACGAGCGGTCGTCCGCTCCTTGTCAAGAAAATCCTTGTTGACGGCCTTGCATTCAGCATCATCGGCAGAGTCCATAGTCGCCCCGATCAGCCTCTCCGGCTACGAGTACCTAATGAAGATAAAAGTCGGGACGCCCCCGGTCGAGCAGCTAGCCATCACTGACACGGGAAGCGACCTAACATGGACCCAATGCAAACCGTGCAAGCAGTGCTACAACCAAACCCTCCCTCTCTTCGATCCATCTCACTCCTCGTCTTACCGCCCGGTCTCATGCCGGTCCCACCGGTGCACCGCCTCCGGATCATCGCCGTCATGCGGCCGCAAACACACCTGCCAATACAAGGTCTTTTACGGCGACAATTCATACAGCTTCGGCAAGCTTGCAACGTAAACCCTAACCTTCGACAGTGGCGTCTCATTCCCTAACTTCGCCTTCGGCTGCGGCCGTGAGAACGGCGGCACGTTCAGCGACACCGGGTCCGGGATCATAGGCCTTGGCGGCGGCCCGATTTCCATCATAAACCAGCTGAAAAAATCCATTGGCGGGAAATTCTCTTACTGCTTGACATCGCGAGACTCCAACGCCACCAGCAAGATCAGCTTCGGCAGCAGCGCAGCCGTGGCGGGGCCCAAAGTCGTCTCCACGCCACTAGTAAAGAAATCACCAGACACATTCTACTACCTCACATTGGAAGGACTCAGCGTTGGGACTGAGAGGATCGCCAGCGCTGAGCTGTTGCCAGGGGCGGACGCAAAATTTTTTTTCAGTAGGGGCTGCACTATATGTAAATTTCACTTTATCCGTCCTTTAAAATGGAGTAACATGTTTTGATCTTTTTTAAAATGAGATCTAAATAAGGAAACTTTTTTCTTTTTAATAAGATATGTCTCATTCCAAGTCCGTAACAATACTCCTATCACTTTTTTCCCCCTCTTACTTTATCAATTACAAATTAAGGCACGTACCATTTCAAAATTAACCTATTTTTCGGGGACAAAATATAATACTAATCAAATGCAAAAATTCACCGACACAACAACTAAAAAATTAATAAACACAACAACTAAAAATATATGAATTTACAGATAAAAGTAACTAAATTAAAATGTTACTACCCTTTAACTAATAATGAATTGTAAAAAATAGTAAAGAGTATTCCGTAAATTTTTACTCCACAACATTGAATTTAAAATAAAAAGAAAGATGAAGAAAATTGAAATTGTGTAGTACTACTAGTATATTAATACTACTGCAAACAAGGCTCATATTAAAGTGGCACGCCTTTTTATGAAAATAACTCGTCATATTATTATAGAGTTTTAAATAATACTATTATATTCATGTTTAAGTCTTCTTAGCGTCCACCATTGTTTTGGTCTATTCCTGCAATTTTTCTTATTTTCAGGTTAAGTTCAGCCCCACTAATCATTCAGTTTTCAGTAATTTAGTCTTTTAAAGCATTCACATAGAAAGGGCTTAAGACAATTTTTGAAAATTTTAAAAAATATTTTAAGTAGAGAAAACCAAAAAAAAAATGTTTTGGTAAGGGCTTAAGCCCTACCCTGTCTTGTACTGTGTCCGCCCCTGGCTGTTGCCCTCGCTGGAGTCCAGCAAGGGCAACATCATCATTGACTCAGGGACGACACTATCGTTCATCCCTGAGGAGATGTACAACAGGGTGGAGGCGGCCCTTAAGGGCGCGGTCAAGGGTGAGCGCGTGGAGGATCCACAACAGATTTTCGGGCTGTGCTATATAAACGGGAGAGGGTTTAGGTCACCAGCAATCACAGCTCATTTCAAGAATGCAGATGTGGTTTTGGCACAAGAGAGCATTTTTGTGGAGATGGAGAAAGGGATTGTTTGTTTGACGCTGCTTCCATCACAGGATTTGGCTATCTTTGGGAATCTGCATCAGATGAATTATCGGATTGGGTTTGATCTTGAAAAGAGACAAGTCACCTTTCTGCCTACAGATTGCTCCAACCCACAATGAAATGAGTAATATGGATTATCATGCTAAATCAAGTGTTTTTTTGGGTTTTAATTTGTATCTATATATGTCATTGTTGTGGTTTTATATTGCTCAGTGCTAGAATATTATTGTGCCCAGTCCCCTTTAGTAATGAAAAAATGGGTATTTTTTATCAAGAAAAGTGACTTTTATTACCCTATTAGACTCTATAAATACAAAGACTCCCATCAATAAAAGTTCCATCTATATTTTACCTGCTAATAAATCCCACATTTTTTCAACTTTATCTCACTCATATTCCACTCTAAATAGGGATAGATATGGGAGAAGACAGATAACACAAAGCTAAACCCTAGCCTCCATATATTGGAACCCTTATCCTAGAGTGAGAGAGAAGAGAGGTGGCGCCATTTGTGGGAGAAGAGAGAATTCGATTCTTCTCCTAATTCATGAGAGAGACAGTATTGTTTTTGCCTTTTTCTTCTTTATATGTTATTGTATTTTTTTTACACTCCTAAATTTGTGTTAATATACTAATTAATGTTATTGTATTAATATTTTTAATATATTGTATTCGATCAATTAGCAAAGTTAACAAATTAAGCTAGTTATCATCTTGACAAAACCCATAAGACTAGCATATATACAAAAGTGAGACTTATATTCTAATAATGTTGTCAATATTTTTTAAAATATGTGCAAGTCAAAGTATATAGAACTATAAATGAGGGATGGAGAGAGTACAATTTTAATGAACAGTTATATATCCAAAATTTGGTAAATATTCTTACAGCTAAAATTATATGTATTGTAGGCAATAATCTTCAATATTTTATCACGAATATATACTATCCAATTGAATATATATTTTCCACGATATTTAAAATACTAGAATAACAAATCATGCAACGCTACTTATCTATAAGCTCTTTGTATGTAATATCATCAGAATTAGTATTACAGATTATGTGTGTACGTAACGTGAAGTCAATAACGGCAAATTTCTCTTTCAAAATTAACGTAATTGCATTCGAAGCTCAGTTTGCATGTATACTAAGTACTAACCTCACTAATTGTTCTTTGCATCCAAATAAGGAACAAAATCATACTTCGGTCATATTTTTTCAATAATTCATTCAAAATTTGAAAGATTAGCCGTAATGAACCATGGATTTCATTTCTTCATGCAACGAACTAATGAATTCATTGCAATAATAATTATTTTTCAGAAAAATATATGCACATTTCAACCAAATAATTTCCTATATATAGTGTTAATCACTCTTGCAATTCCATCATCACAACTTCTTTCAATTGCACTTACACAACACAAAAAACATGCCTTCTTAGGCCATCCACAACGCTGTTCCTATACCGTTCCTAAACCGTTCCTTAAACTACTATTTGCGGGCCCCACTGTACTTTTTTACTCCATTCCTTAACTAAGGAACGGAACCTGCAACCCTCCGTTCCTTAACCGTTCCTTAAATTACTATTCATTCAGTTTCATTTTTTATTTTTATTTCCAACTCAATTCAATTAAAACAAACACACTTTAATAAAATTAAAATAACATTACAACTTAAAATTCAAAAAAATAGAAAAAGACATAATTAAAATCCTAAAAAAATAAAAATTGACATAATTTAAAATACAATTTTATAGAGACAACCAAGAATAAGTTTGTCCCACATCGAAAGTGGAACATAAAACATTCAAGGATGTCTCTATAAAATAGAGACAACCAAGAATGAGTTTGTCCCACATCGAAAGTGGAACATAAAACATTCAAGGTTGTCTCTATAAAATAGAGATAACCAAGAATGAGTTTGTCCCACATCGAAAGTGGAACATGAAACATTCAAGGATGTCTCTATAAAAGAGAGACAACCAAGAAAGAGTTTTTCCCACATCGAAAGTGGAACATAAACATTCAAGGATGTCTCTATAAAATAGAGATAATCAAGAATGAGTTTGTCCCACATCGAAAGTGGAACATAAACATTCAAGGATGTCTCTATAAAATAGAGATAATCAAGAATGAGTTTGTCCCACATCGAAAGTGGAACATAAAATATTCAAGGATGTCTCTATAAAATAGAGACAACCAAGATGAGTTTGTCCCACATCGAAAGTGGAACAAAAAACATTCAAGGATGTCTCTATAAAAGAGAGACAACCAAGAATGAGTTTCATAAATTCGCAAGCCCATCAAATATATATGGGCTAATACGAATTTCTAGTATTCATTTATTTGTAAAAATTGTTTTTAAATATAAAAAACAATTTTTATAAATAAAAATATTTTTTTTATTAAATTCGATTTTTAATAAAAAAAATCGAATTATTGCGTCACCGTGACGACGCCCACTCGCGGGGCAGCGAGTGGGCGTCACGCGTCGAATGGGAGGCCGCCACGTCGCCTCGGCGCGTGGCGGAACGTGTCGTGCCGCGTCTCGCGGGAACGGCACCCGGCACGGCACCGGCACGGAATGGCGACGACACGGGCGGCTGCAACGCGTGCCGCCGCGGTTCCGTTCCTCCGGAACGAAATAAGGCACCGCAACGGCACGCGTTGCGGATGCTCTTATTACCTCAAGTCCATGTCTACATTTCTTTGCTCTCTTTTGCTTTATTCCCTCTTCTTGACATACTCTGCTGAATCCTCAGGCGGCATCACCCTCCAGCACGCATTTCCAACGCCTAAGAGACGCGGTGGACCGCTCCTTTTCAAGAAAATCCTCATTGACGGCCGTGCATTCAACATCATCCGCAGAGTCCATAGTCGCTCCGATCAGCCCTTCGGGCTATGAGTACCTGATGAAGACCAAAATTGGGACGCCCCCAGTCGAGCAGCTAGCCATCGCCGACACAGGAAGCGACCTAACATGGACCCAATGCAAACCGTGCCTACAGTGCTACAACCAAACCCTCCCACTTTTCGATCCATCCCAGTCATCTTCTTACCAGCCGGTCCCGTGTGGATCCCAACAATGCCCCGAATACAAAACAAGACTGGTACGGTGCAGCAGCGAAAATACCTGCCAATACCAAGTCTCTTACGGAGACGGTTCATACACCTTAGGCGAGCTTGCCACGGAAAGCCTAACCTTCGACGGAGGCGTCTCCTTCGCTAACTTCGCCTTCGGCTGCGGCCTTGAGAACGGCGGCACTTTCAGCGACGCCGAGTCCGGGATCGTCGGCCTCGGTGGCGGCTCGATATCCATCATAAACCAGATAAACACCTCCATAGGCGGCAAGTTCACTTACTGCTTGACATTGCAAGACTCCAACGCCACCAGCAAGATTAGCTTCGGCAGCAGCGCCGTCGTGGCGGGGCCCAAAGTCGTCTCCACGCCACTAGTAAAGAAATCACCAGACACATTCTACTACCTCCAATGGCGGATCCAGAAATTAAATATCGTGGGGTCGAACGACATTATAAATATTTAAATAATATTTATATAATTATTTTTATAACAATATATTTTAATATCAATAATTTATGTGAGTATGGATATTCTTAAAACAACATACTCCATTTGGCGCACCTTTTGAGTACCGAATTTAAGAAAATGATGTTTAGAAAATTAAGTGAACGAAAAAATAAAATAGAAGATGAGATAAAGAACCATAGCAAAAAGATAAAGTAAACGAATAATTATGTTATATTTTGTCAAAGAAAAAATGACTTAAATTAGTTGGGACGTCAAAAAAATACGAGTCGCTTACAGTGGGATGAAATGAGTATACTTTTTCTGTAACATTCTAAACTTTTAAAAATTAAAAATAATTTTAATATGAATAATAAGGTTGAAATTTTAAATTATAAAACTAAAATTAGAAGAAAATAAGAAATATTTACTTAACATAAGTAGGTGTTTATTTTAGATAAGTTTATTTAGTGATATAGAAAAAAGTATATGTAATATTAATTAAAATTATTACAAATTAAGAAAGAAAATTTCAAAGGCCATTTTACAATTAGAGTACATAATTCAAGATTTCAAATCTTTTAAAATAAGTAAATTATGGGTGCATCTTTGTTGATGCAATTTAAGTCTTGGTCCTTGGGTAAATATTGGGAAGAAAAAATAATAATGACAACTCACTTCTCACTCCTCACCCACATCGCCAAACCCATTTTCTTTTCTCTCTCTTCGGTGAATAATACTGAAAGCCTCTTCTCGACATCTGCCGCCTCCACCATGATGCCAGCCGCCAGATTCCGGACTTCGTCCCGCCTCACTTCCTTTCTTTCTCTCTGCTCGGTCTCATCTCACACTGCGTGAAGTTGGGGCGAAGACGCGAACGCTGTAGAGTCGGAGGTCGAAGAAAGGTGCTTTCCGGCGGCACTCCGGGGCAGGGTGGTGGGGTCGGCCGACCCCACTCGACCCCACCTGGATCCGCCGCTGACTACCTCACAATGGAAGGACTTAGCGTTGGGACAGAAAGGATCGCCAACGCTGAGCCTGAGTGGTCCTCGTTGGATTCCAACAAGGGCAACATTATCATTGACTCAGGGACGACACTGTCGTCGTCCCTGAGGAGATGTACGATAGGGTGGAGGGGCCCTGAAGGATGCGGTCAAGGGTGAGCGCGCGGAGGATCCGCAACAGGTTTTCGGGTTGTGCTATAAAATGGGGGATGAGTTCAGTTCACCAGCAATCACAGCTCATTTCAAGAATGCAGATTTGGTTTTGGCACAAGAGAGCATTTTTGTGGAGTTGGAGAAAGGGATTGTTTGTTTCACAATGATGCCGTCGCATGATGAGGATTTGCCTATCTTTGGGAATCTGTATCAGATGAATTATCGGATTGGGTATGATCTTGTCAAGTGACAAGTCAGCTTTCTGCCTACTGATTGCTCCAACCAACAATAAAATAGGTTTTATTATTAAGCTAAATGAATTGTGGGTTACTTCTATATGTTTTATTGTTGTGGTTTTATATTGTTCAGTGCCAAAATGCTTCTTGTGTAAGCCATGTAAGCTCCTTTTGTAATGAATAAATGTGTTACTCCATATTTTATCAAGAAAAGTGACTTTTATTAGACAAATTGAGCTCTATGTATAAACACAACGAATTTCAGATATGAGAAGTAGTAGTAGTAGTAGTTCTTTATATCAAAAGTTTCAATAATGGATCCGTGATTTCAAGGCAATCCAAATTGGTACAATGAAACAACCTCGGTGTTTCAATTGCTTTTGCTGAAAATCTTGATCAATTTGAGGAAGAAACAACTCATTTACAATGTAAATTCGGACAGACATCAAGTTGGTTAGCTACTACAAGCACTACACAACTAGGAATAAATTGATTAATTATAAACCAAACAAAAAAAAAACTCATCTGATATTGATTACAAAGACCATAAATACACGTCTTGGAATCAAATTGATTGATTATAAACCGAACAAAAACTCATTTGTTATTGGTCTTAAAAACCATAAATTGTGCATGAATTCTTGTTTTTCTCACTAATTTTGAAAGTGGACTTAAAAATCACAAAACCTGGAAGTGTGCAATTTTCCAAACCCGACCCGAATAGAAATTTTACACTCCCTCATTTTACTCATTTACTTGAGTCACCTTTTTTTACGCACATTTTAAAAAAATTATAGTAATAAATCATTAAAGTATAAAGAGTAAAAGTATGAGAGAGAATACAAAGGAAGACTAGAGAGAGAATACAAAGGAAGACTCTTTTCTACATTTATTCTCTCACTTTCTACTTTAACTATTTTTTAGTGTAATATCATTTTTCTAAAATGAGTGCAAAAAAAGTGACTCTCAAGTAATGTAATGACAGAAGAAGTAAGTAGTTTTGTTTCCGTATGGCTAGTCGTGAAACCTTTGTGGCTTAATTTAAACTAAACTAAAGTCCCAAAATGGTCCTTAACATATTGCGGTTTTTTTTATTTTGGTCCAAAACATTATCTTTTGAATTATTCGGTCCCTCACATTTGAAATCAGATCACATTTGGTCCATTTTTTACGGTTCCGTCAAATTTTTTAATGTTTTAATTACCGGGTCACAAATCCGTCACTAATCCGTCACTAACTGGGAGAAACAGATCCGTCACTAATCCATCACTAATCTGTCATTAATCAACAAATATTTAAAACTAATTGATGTTAGTATTATGCGAATGCAGCTGCGGTATCGTCAACTAAAATGTTAGTTTTAATAATTTTTTACACTGATATGAGATATTATTAATTAATATTTTCTCTCTCTTTCCTCAACTAAAATGTTAATTATGTGTGTAGGCAAATTTTGCATGGTGGGAGCCTCCTCACGGCAAGTTCAAATTCAACCATCCATGGAAGCAATACTCCAAAATCGGAGCTCTAACAAGGGAATGCGCATGCCTAATTGAATCCCTAAACACAAACACAAAATCACCGTCGTCGGTGTCGGAGTTCAGCGCCAAAATCCGGCAACCGTGCTTCGAAATGAGCACGGAATCCAGCAAGGCCCTCGCCGAAATCGCCGCCGCAATTAAAAAAATGAGGTGGCCGCCGCAGTCCGCGGAGGCACACGTGCAAAGCGCCAAATCGGCGGCGGATAGACTGCGGAGCGTGCTGCAGTACTCCTCGCTGCCCCCGAAGCTGGACTTGCAGGAGGTGGCGTCGCTGCTCGTCGCCGCGTCGGTGCTCATTGACGTTATTAGATGCGCCGACGGAATCGCGGCGGCGGTCGGAGAGCTTGAGAGGGAGGTGGGTTTTGAGGGTTTGAAGACGACCGAGGCGGCGATTAATCGGCATGGGATTGTTAGCCCTGTGGATGATGGTGATCATGTGGTGGTTGAAATTCAGGCGGCGGCTGATTAATGACGGATTAGTGACGGATTAGTGACGGATCTGTTTCTCCCAGTTAGTGACGGATTTGTGACCCGGTAATTAAAACCGGCAAAAATTTGACGGAACCGTAAAAAATGGACCAAATGTGATCCGATTTCAAATGTGAGGGACTGAATAATTTAAAAGATAATGTTTTGGACAAAAATAAAAAAATGCAATATGTTAAGGTCCATTTTGGGACTTTAGTCTTTAAACTATTAATGAAACTATGTCATTTTGACGTCGTAATTCTTGAATTCGATGTTAAATAATGCTCCATGTGTCCCCAACCAATAGTTTTGATGTCTAGGTTATTGTTGTGCAGTACTACTATATACTCATATTTCAGAAAAATTAGTTAATTCAACTCTAGTACTAGTACAACTTTAAATTACTGTTTCTCTTCCATTTCTGTAATGGCAGTACTGTCTCTGCCCTCTATTCCCGGGTTGACATATCCAGACCCGAATCCGACCCTCCGCCATAGGATCCGCTGCAATAGCAATCGACCCACAAACCACTTGGTTAAGGGATACCTCTCTATTTCCTCTGTTTTCCTAATTGGCGTCGGAATCACCAGCCTTTGGGCCTTTCCTCACCCAGCTTCAGCTCGCATTCCTCCATCCTCCTCCACAGTCCACGAAATTCTCGGTATTATCAATTAGGCTTGCATTCTTTCAATTAGGTCTGTATTCGCATTTTCGGTTTTGTTATGTAGAAAGGTATAAAACCAACACGAAGAACAGAGTATGAAGATTGAGAACTCAGATCAGAAACACTGGAAACTGACTTTGAGGATAAGAACTCAACACAAAAACATACCAAAGATTACAAACACACACAAACTAACCGAGGGAGAAAAGATAAACGAGAGAATTTTGTTTATCACTCAATGAATCAATACATGCGGTTATGATCGCTATTTATAGTCGAGCTAGGAATAGAAGAGAAAACAAAAAGAGTTGCCAGCTCATCCCAACTAACTAACTAACTTCGAAAATATCTTCCAACGGTCTAGTTCTTCTTTCTTCAGTCTTCCAGCTATGTTGACGTATTTCAACACCCCCCCTCAAGATGGAGTGTACAAACTATGGAAACTCATCTTGCTCAGAATTCTTTCAAAAGCTGCAGCTCCGAGAGGTTTTGTAAAAATGTCGGCTAGTTGCAAATCGTTCTTGATATGCATCGGCTTAATGATTCCCTCTAGATATTTCTCTCTAACCGTGTGACAATCTATCTCAATATGTTTGGTACGTTCATGAAAAACTGGGTTAACACTGATGTGCACCGCAGCTTGATTGTCACAGAAGAGGGGAACCGCTTTGTCAATTCGAACCCCAAAATCCTTCAACAATGCTATGGCCCAGATGACTTCGCAAGTTGCCTGAGCCATTGCTCGGTATTCGGCTTCCGCAGATGATCTGGAGATGGTTTGTTGCTTCTTAGCCTTCCATGACACCAAGGAAGATCCAAGAAACAAACAATAACCGGTCATGGATCGGCGAGTGTCCGGGCAAGCTGCCCAGTCAGCGTCCGAAAATATGCTAAGTGTCGGGGTGGCTGTGCTTGCATAGAACAATCCATGACCCGGTGTGGCCTTCAAGTATCTCAATATCCTTTCACTTGCTTCCCAATGATCAACACACGGTTTGGACACATATTGGCTCAGTTTGTGCACGGCAAACGTGATATCTGGCCTTGTAATGCACAAGTATAGTAGCCTCCCTATTTGCCTTCTATACTTGGACGAATCTTCCATCAAGTTACCTGACTGTTGCTGCAACTGCTTAGAGGGATCCATGGGCACAGAGGAAGGTTTACACCCAAGTAAGCCTGCATCCCGTAGCAAATCCATTGCGTATTTCCTTTGAGAGACCATGATGCCTTTCTCACTTCTTGCTATCTCTAGTCCAAGAAAATATTTAGGATGTCCTAGGTCTTTGAACTTAAAATACTGACCTAGGAATTCTTTGAAATTCTCCATTAGTTCGGGCTTGTTGGTGGCTGCCATTAAATCATCAACATAAACAACCACTGCAAAGAAGATAGAGTTCTCATTCTTGAAGAAGAATGAATGGTCCGAGGCTGATTGTTGTAATCCAAATTTTGCTAGCACCTCAGTGAGCTTCAAGTACCACTGTCTTGATGCTTGTTTAAGTCCATATAAAGACTTATTTAGTTTGCAAACCATTCGGGGACCAGCTTGATTGCCCTCCTCAACATGAAGCCCAGGAGGAATGCTCATGTAGATCTCTTCCTTAAGATCACCATATAGAAATGCATTATTGATGTCAAGGTGATAAAGGGACCAGCCATGTATTGCAGCAAGGGCTAAGATGAACTTAACTGTTGTAAGTTTAGCCACTGGTGAGAAGGTGTCTAAGAAATCGATTCCCTCCAGTTGGGTGAAGCCCTTGGCCACCAAGCGAGCCTTAAACCTTTCCACAGTGGCATCAAGCTTGAATTTAACCTTAAACACCCATTTACAGTCTATAGGAAGCTTTCCTTCAGGCAAAGGAAGAATCTGCCAAGTGTTATTTTGAATGAGAGCAGAGAGTTCCTCTTGGATAGCTTGCTGCCATTCAGAGCATTGGGAGGCTTGTTTGTAGGATTTAGGCTCAAAAACAGCAGACATAAGGACAATGTATTTGAGGTGAGATGGGAAAAGCTTGGAGAGAGAGAAGTAAGCTGATATAGGATAGGATGAAGAAGAGGAAACTGAGTTGCAGAGATAGTCAGTTAGGTGAGCTGGGGTTTTTGGTTGTCTGCCAGCTCTTGTGGGCTGAGCATGAGCAGGCTGAGGAATTTCAGAAGGAGTTGTGTTGTGTGGTTGTGGAAAAGGGAAATCAGAGATAGAGTTTGAAGGAGAGTGAGAAGTATCAGTAGGAGAAGTGTTTAGAGGAAGTGGAAAATCAGATGGAGAAAGGTGATCAAAGGGGAAGGTGTCTTCATGGAACACCACATTTCTGGTGATAATTTCTTGCATAGAGTCAATGTCAAGAAGTTTATATCCCTTATACCCCGATGGATATCCCAAGAAAACACATTTAGAAGCTCTTGGTGAAAATTTGTCTCTATGCCGATTTAAGGTTGAAGCATAGCATAGGCAGCCAAAGGCTTTGAGATGGGAGTAGGATGGAGATTTCTGGAAAAGAGCTTCAAAGGGGGATATATTATTGGGTAAGACAGATGATGGTGTCCTATTTATAAGGTAGGAGGCTGCAAGAATGCAATCACCCCAGAATGTGGAGGGTAAATGAGACTGAAATAGCAGGCTTCTCCCCACATTTAACAGATGTTGATGTTTCCTTTCTACTCGAGCATTTTGTTGTGGCGTTTCCACACAAGAATGCTAAGTAACTGTACCAAATGAGGAGTACAGATGAGGAAGATTAAACTCAGGTCCATTGTCACATCTTACAGCCTTTATTTTTCTTGAAAACTGAGTATGAATGGTGTTGAAGAACTGGGTTAGAACATTTTTAGTGTCAGATTTGTGTTGCATCAGGAAGGTCCACACAAATCTTGACTTGTCATCAACAATAGTGAGGAAATAAGAGAAGCCTTGAGCAGTACAAGGGGAGAAAGGACCCCATATATCACAATGTACAAGATCAAACACTTCAGCTGCTATAGAATCAGAGGCAGTGAAAGGTAAATGTTTTTGTTTGGCTAAGGGACAGATTTCACAGAGTGTATGAGATTTATTTGAGAAAGGAAGAAAAGATGACATTGACTTGAGCTTATTGAAAGATAAGTGGCCAAGTCGTTTGTGCCAAAGATCAACAGAAACAGCAGAATTAATGCAAGGAAAGGAAGAAGAACCTGAGATTGGGTCAGAATCAACATCAAGAGTGTACAGATTTCCCATTCTTCTACCCTTCCCAATCACAATCCCCGGAGAAGTTCCCTGAATGATTATAGAGTCATGAGTAAAATTGACAACACATGACAGAGATGAAGTGAGGGAACTAATGGATATGAGATTAAAAGTGAATGTAGGCACACAAAGGACTGAATGGAGAGTGATTGTGGGGGTGAGATGGACTGATCCTATGTGTGTGACAGTGGCTTTAGTTCCATTTGGCAAATTAACAGAAGCATTATCCATAGGAGATGAAGAGATAAAAAGATTTATGTCACAACACACATGATGAGTGGCACCGGTATCAAGTAGCCACATAGGAGTATATGATGAAATTGAAGCAACAAAAGGAGAGAAAAGAGTGGTACCAGTGAAGGGAACTTGAGTGGAGGTAGATGGAGAGTTGATATGTGCGGCTGAAGGAGGAGAGGTAGAGGAGGTGGACATGGCAGCAAGCTGTGACTGCAATAGAGAGATCAATTGTTGACACTGATCAGATGAAGGCATGGCAGTTGATGGAGCTGATGTTGCTTTATCAGTGTCATCAGTCAGACAATCATCCACATAATTCACTGATTTTGCAGAAGTAAAGTCCTTAGAGAGGAATTTTCCACGGCCTCTGCCAAGGCTTTGAGGAAAGCCATGGAGAGAAAAGCAACGATCTACTGTGTGATTATTTCTTCCACAATGAGAACACATTAATCTGCCGCGTCCATAATTCATGGAGGCTGCATTAGCATAAGGCTGCTCACTTGAAGATATTGTAGGAGAAGAAGGTAGATAACCTTCAATACTCTTTTGCCTTTCTTCTTGTACAACCATGGAGAAAACCTTGGATAGAGAAGGCAATGGAACAGTAGATAGAATACTAGATCTGATTTGAGAAAATGAAGGATTTAAGCCAATGAGGAACTGCATTGTGCAATCATCCTCCTGGTATTTGTGCCACTTCGCAGCACTATCACAACGGCAAGTGGTGCAAGTACACCAAGCAAGAGTTTGAGAGTGTTTAAACTCATCCCAAACAATTCTCAGATTTGTGAAATATGTGTTGACCTCCGAATTACCTTGAGTAAGGAACATAAGCTGTTGCTTGAGCTGATAAGATCGAGCTGAATCGATCTGAGAAAACCGCTCGCGTAGATCCAGCCAAAGCTCATGAGCATCTTCAATGTACATTATGCTCGAACAAATCTGAGGAGAAACGGAATTGCGAAGCCAGGAAAGCACCATAATGTTACATCGAATCCATGAAGGAGACAAAAGATCATCAATCGAAGGTCGAGGAAGTGTTCCATTGACGAAGGAGAGTTTGTTCTTAGCGATCAGTGCTGTGACAACAGATCTGCTCCAATTGATATAGTTAGAGCCGATCAACAAGTGAGGAACGAGCTGGAGACTTGGATTATCACTAGCATGAAGATAATACGGACTGGTGTTGTCTTCAACCGGAACAATCACCTCACCACCACGATTTCCTCGGGGAACACGATTCATTGTGAGAAAACAGAGAAGATCGAAGCGGAAACGCAGTTAAACTGCTGATACCATGTAGAAAGGTATAAAACCAACACGAAGAACAGAGTATGAAGATTGAGAACTCAGATCAGAAACACTGGAAACTGACTTTGAGGATAAGAACTCAACACAAAAACATACCAAAGATTACAAACACACACAAACTAACCGAGGGAGAAAAGATAAACGAGAGAATTTTATTTATCACTCACTGAATCAATACATGCGGTTATGATCGCTATTTATAGTCGAGCTAGGAATAGAAGAGAAAACAAAAAGAGTTGCCAGCTCATCCCAACTAATTAACTAACTTCGAAAATATCTTCCAACAGTCTAGTTCTTCTTTCTTCAGTCTTCCAGCTATGTTGACGTATTTCAACATGTTATTTAAAATTCTGCTTCGAGGACTGATTTGGGAGAAAATGCGCTTCTTTGTACTTTCCTCTTGCTTCTAACTTAGCTACTGCAGTGAGATTGCACCTTTTTGGAAATAAATTGTGGAATTTTTGTGATTTTTTTATGATTTATATATTTGGGCAGTGGATGATGAAAATGATGCAGTTCACTGGATATATAATATGGCGTATTATTGCCTTATTGTTTTTGGGTTTTCTTCCGTGAAATAAATGCAATGTTGTATGTATGGTAGAGTATGAAAAATACTCCATACTACTAATATTTGTTCTGCATCAGCTTGAAAGTTGAGAGAGGGATTTACTTTACCTCGTGCCTTTACTGATGTTTTTTCCGTTTACAGACGAGGATAATGTGTGCAAGGTTGAGAATTCGGGGGATTTTGAAGATAAGGATATGAATGCTGCGTTTGAACGCTGGAAGTCTAAATCATACGCATTGAGTGTACCTTTGAGAATAGTTGCTCTGGGAGGTTCAGTTCCTCCTGTCTGGATTAGGGTGAGTTTTGTATCTTTTAGTCATCAAATTTGGATGAACACAAAGCCCCTTCTCAGATCCGGTGTTTGAATGCATGTTAATGGCATGGTTATAACATTGGTGTGAAATTTAAATAGACAAATAAGAAAATAAAACTCAAAATAAACAGCCTGTTAGTAAATTAGGTTGAGAAGTTAAGTAAAAAATGGAGTAGATATCTGAAGGTGTGCATCTTGCTATGGTATGCAGGGCTTTTTGAAATCTCAAGGGAAGAGGGTCCAGTTCCGCCCAGAGTTCCGCCGAAGTGTTGGGGACATATTTCATGAACTCTCTAATCCAATGTCCAAAGGAAAAATTAGTCTGAAATCTGCTGTGTCTGCTGATCTTGTTACACTTGGTGATTCCTGGTTAAATTGTTCAATTGGAAAGGGGTTGATTGAGCCTATGAAAGGAATAGAAGAGCAAGAGTGGTTTCAAGATTTAAGTGACAAATGGAAGGTGAAAATTCAGTCTACCTTTTGTTTTGTGCTGTGTGAATAAAGGACAAAATAAAATCAGAAAAGGAGAAGAAAATGGAATATTATTGCTGACCTGGGTGGATATTTATCTATTCATAAGCTAGTGATTATCTGACCTTGAATATATGCGTCTAATGAAATGCACAAGGTTGATTGAAGCATTGTGTTGTCATTGCTCTTTAATTATTCTGGTACCCTTGGAAAAGTATGGACATTGGAATTGAAATAATCTCAGGTATATTTGTGCAGGAGTGCTGACGGGGTTTTGGATTCTCAAGGCAAGATATGGGCTGTGCCATATCGTTGGGGCAGCATCGTGATAGCTTATAATAACAAAGAATTTAAAAGGCATAAATTAGCTCCAGTAAAGGTGATTGCCT
Organism: Salvia splendens; assembly: GCF_004379255.2. Lineage (NCBI taxonomy): Eukaryota > Viridiplantae > Streptophyta > Magnoliopsida > Lamiales > Lamiaceae > Salvia > Salvia splendens. The sequence goes on along the minus strand of NC_056047.1, from coordinate 17,083,098 downwards.
GTCAACCCTGAATGTTTGTTTCTTGAGGTTTGGTCTTAGTTTGTGCTTATCTCATATGACCTGCACTTGTACATTCAACAATTCAATCAATAATGCTATGATAATTAAAAATCTTCCTGCCTTTTATTTAATCTACATCCAGGATTGGTCAGATCTCTGGCGTCCGGAACTTGCTGGCAAGATTTCAATGGTTGATTCACCTAGGGAAATTATCGGAGCAGTGTTGAAGTATATGGGATAGTCATATAATACTACTAATATTGATTCTCAAGTAGTTGGTGGGAAGAAAGCCGTGCTGCAGCAACTTAATCTGCTTGTTAAACAGGTAAGATAAAGGATAGAGATCTAAGAATAACTTATCAAGATATATGTAATTCTCAAGATAGCTTTCTTGAATGACGAAATGGATGCAGTTGGCAGCAGAAATGACATAGGTTAACACAGGTTTTCCATAAGAGGTTATGGACATTCATTTCTTAATTAGTGGTCTAGAGTCGCAGTATACCAATGTGCGCAAATGGCTTAATACAGGTTCGTCTATTCGATAGTCAGCATTATCTTAAAGCCTTCAGAGCAGGAGACGTGTGGGTAGATGTTGGATGGAGCAGTGATGTACTTCCTGTCGCCAAAACTATGTCAAATGTTTCAGTGATGGTTCCCAAGCTTGTGGGCAGATTTTTGGGTACAACATGAAATCCCGCCTCCATCATTTCAATATTTTCAGTCCTCATAATTTGGTGTTGCAGGCGATACCAACTACCTCACGACTTGCTACAGACCAAATTGGAGGAAGAATTAGGGGAGCGTCGCCATTGGTGCAGCAATGGGTGGAGTTCTGTCTGCTGCCAGAAAGGGCCTTGCCGTTCAAAGAAGAGGTGTGCATCGCCGGTTTCTCTCAAAGCCCGAGTCGAACAGGCAGTTGAGCGTAAAAAGGGCAGGCCGAAGCTGGGAACGAATCTGGTAGGTAACGTGCAAGTGTGAACTGTTGGAGCCATTATCAGAAGATGCATTATGTGGATTATGAGTGGCTAATAAATAGTTTGCCAAAACCTAGTCACAGTTTAGTGACCAGACTGAAGCATACTCTCTCTTCTTTGGTTCCAACATTCTGGTCGAAAATGCAATCTAAGGCTGCATGATTGGAATGCCATTGGATTGGAATGAAAACCACAGCAATTTGTTAACTTTTCTAGTGATATTTTCACCATTGCTCTCTCTCATGCATTAACAATACTTTAATTACTTTTTATCTTTCTTATCTTACTAATTGCGCATACCCAATGCAAATACATTTTCAATGATATTCTAATAACTAAATAACTTGTCATTAATTGCGAAATCAATACCTGATATTAAAAGATAGGAAGGAACCGTAGTAAATGAAAACTTATTATCGAATAAAAGTGGGATTTGTTTCATGAATTAGTCATAATACGTGCATTTGTTAAATTAATTAACTTCAAGAAAAATCCTATCTAATTCAACCTCAACCCCTCTGAAATAAATTGATTAAATTCCGGTCATTTACAATCAGAAATGTCAAAGTTGATTCCATTTTCAAATATAGCTAAAAAATTCTCATATTTTTACACTCCAAACACAAAATTTCAATAAATCGATTAGCCCGGCCCGGCATAATAAATTGACTTGTTTTCTGCCTTTTCCCTTCTTTGTTGTGGAAGCAATCCAAATTGAAACGCCATCATCATTATTCATAGCCATACGCATTCAACGCTGAAGGTGTCTGGTAAAAGAAAAGAGGAAAAAGAGATGACTAGAGGGAAACAGAAGCTCGAAGCTCAGAAGAAGAATGCCGAGAAGAATCAGAAGTCCAAGGGCTCGCAGATCGAAGCCCGCGCCCACGGCCTACAAGTCGTTTGCCCCGTTTGTCGAGTAATTTCTTCATCTCACACCCATTTTTGTATTATTTGTATGTTGTGATTCAGTTAATTCATCGAATTATTGTGTTTGGTTGATTTAGGTTTTTTTATTATGTGTCGAGATTAAGATTGAAATATGATTTCTCAATTTCTCTTATTCCCTTTTCTTTCTTTTTTGTTTTTTTGCTATTGATTGTGTTTGATAACTTTGCCGATTTATTTGGACTATATTGTACTCCATGAATGTGTTGGATATAAATTAGGGCAAATGTGGCTGAATTGTGGTCTGTAGCTGGTGATTTGGTTAACCAAGTTCTTGTTTATGTACCAGTGTGTCTAGCTTCAGATAGCATGAGGCGCTGTTTGATAGTATTATATTAGTGATGTGGAATCAGTACCACAAGATTTTCTAACACTGCATCTGTTAATGGATGTGATGCCTGATCTTGGATGATCCTGAATTAGTTATGCTATTAGTTATTTATTTGCAGCTCCCTTTTTTAGAAAGGTCTTGGATTACTAGGTTGAAATTGTTAGGGCTACTACGTAAATTACACAATTCAAGTCGCAGCCCCGTTCTACTTTCTCAGTATCTGGTTCCCTGTTTCGGAGAAAGTCACTGATAGTGCCCTTTCCCATTTAGGAATGCCCCTCGAAAGATATTGCTCTTGTAGTTCCATGAAGATTCAAATTTGTGATCCTACCTTCCTGGATGACTTTGAACTTCTGTGTTATTTCCCATGCTTATAAGCATGATGAAGGAATAAATGTTCTAGGCATCCTACATTCCTTATTGTGATATGATTGCCTTTCCTATTCATATCTTCTAAGACAGCATTGTCTTAGCCTTTTTTACATGAGTTAGAGTTTTTTACTATGCAAAATTAAGTTCTCATTAACTGTGTCCCCTACAGCTACAAGAACCTCTATAACTTCTATCTTAAGATTCTCAACCAACTTTTTTACTGTCTTTTACTTCAATATCATACACTTAGGAATCATCTAGATATGTGTTTTTAACTTATCGCAAGGATTTGATTGAGAAAGAGGTCAAAGGGGAACCTTTAAGATGCTGAAAACATGTAAAAAAAAGAACTCACTATGAAGCATACCTGGAAAAGTTCAATGTGCTTTAAGGTGTTTATGTTGAAGAAATTACTCTTTATTTTTTTGAAGGAATTTTCAGTTGGCTTTGCAATATTTACTTGTACTCTAATAATCTCCCAGGTTGTATAAAATAGCAGTATGAGACATTTTGTTAGGTGTTTTTAGTCGTGATAATTTTATTTGACACGCTGCTGTATCTGATTCTGACAAACCATTGACATTTTTCCTTACTCAACCATTGTTCGAAATTGTAGGTGCAGTTAGCAAATCAGAATCAGCTTGTTGATCATTACGGCTCCAAGCACCCAAAAGAAAAGCCTCCAAGCAACTCAGGATAACAGCTAAAAAGCTTCGGGTTATTTCAGCTCTTGTTCCTTGAGAAAAGCTGTAATTTAACTCTACAGCATGTGATGATGAGTTCCCTGTTCAATTTATAAGAATGTAATCTATTTATCACCTCTCCTGTAATATTGGCCTGCACCTGCAAGGAAAATCTACACATGAATAAATTGTACTATCTTCTTTGTCTTGTTGGGCACTAGAAGGAATGAATCATGCTTCCAGAAAGTAATTGTGAACTTCAGCTCTTAAATCTTTCCAAAACGCGTAAGGGCCAGTTTGCTTTACCTGTTCGGAAATGAGAAGAAATCATAGCTGCCCATGTTTGCTTTACTATTCAACAAAGAAATCAAATCATTCTCATGCGTTTGATTTAGTTGTTTTCCAATCCATTTTTCTTGTACAAGGTAAAAAGTGACACTGTGATATGGTTCCTTACCTAGATGTTTATTCTTGCTGTAAATCACATATTCAGCAGGTATGCACAATTCAATCTCCTTAACCTTGTTGGGAGAAGAATACAATCAGGTACTTGTAATGGTGCCGTTCTTTCTTGGGCTTCTAAGTTGCGGCTCATTGTTTTGTCTGAGTATGTCGTAGCAATAACATAGACAAGGAAATAGATGGTGTAGTTGAAGAATTTTTGGGGTGACCCTGGAAATGAGCATAACAATAATACTCTATACTGATAGTCAAAGAACTTGGCATTTCTTTCAAAGACAAATGCATCTAGTATCATCTTTTGCATAAGAAAATCTTTGAATTTTTTTTGAAGTGAAAATCCAATAAACATATCTCTACTAAGGTTTTGACCATAGAGAAATTGATATTGTGTATAGCTTTAATTTACCTGGAACTTGAGGTGAAACCTGGTAAATTTGTATAATGAATTATGAAAGTATGCTTCAGAACATTTTGTATTGTAAAAATATTTCCTTTAATTTAGGATAAAAAAATTTGCATTCTATATAAAAAATTGTTTAGATTATGTTCAAGTAAGTCCATATTTTATATTGTACTAGTATTATTGTGCGGTGGATTTGATTGATTAAGCTCGCAACCCAAATAAATATGCATGTATTGTGAAACAATATAGTATCAGTTCAACATCACTTGATCACAACCTAAACAAATCTGCACCATTGATTGACAAAAACAAACAAAACGTTAACTAGTTATCTAAAATAGTGTACGAAATGTGATAAAGAAAGAGATGTTTCAGATGCAATTGTAGCGGATGACGCTGAAATTTCCGAAAATGTTTTTTTGTGTCGGAATGATTTGGATTTTGGCCATCCAACATCGTTTAGAAGGGAAAAACGTCGTTTTACTATTTCTCCAAATATTTAAAATTTCATAGCTTGTGTTTTATATCTTTTAAAACTCAAGAGTTTCCTAACCTGATACGAGTAACTCGTATCGAGAGATAACTGCGAGAGTTCACGATGAAGATATTGGTTCATTCGAGGGGAAAATAACGTCGAGCAGCCAATTATCATTCTCTAGGGTTTTTTGATAAGATAAATTGCAAGAAAAGAGAAAAGTCGATAAAAGTATGTAAATTCTGATATACTGATTGATTGAATAATATGAAGATCTCCTACACATATTTATAATATGTGGGGATATAACAATATCCTACCAAAATATAGTAAATCAAATATAATAATATCCTAAGCAAAAATAGATGTTGTACGATAATTTAATACTAAATAAATAATAAGATATGAGGGATATTGCTGAAGATGTGCTCGTATCGTAACCACATATAAATAATGAATTTTTTTATTTTGAAGTCATTATTTATAATATTTTCATTTTAGAAAAACTTGTGGTTTGGTTAATTACTTATCCATTTAAGTCATTCTCAACATGTTTTGCATCAATTTCCATCGATTAATTGCGATAAACGAAGTTTGTAAAATTCATGAAATTCCATCATATTCAAGAATAACAAAAAAAACATATGTTTGAAAACTAAGAAATTCATGATACTGAAAACAAAGAGAAATTTCGTTATTTGGGATTAATTACGCTGACCTTTCGAAATTAGGGATTAATTTCGCTAACCTTTCAGAATATGGGATCGAGGAATGTGTATTTTTCAGAAGGAGGGATTTATGATTTTTAATCTTTTTTCTATTCTTTTTTCCTATTATTTATTTTCCATTATTAATAAATGGACTAAACTACGTTATCATATTTTTATCTAAATTCTAATAAATCAATAGAATCACCTTTATTGCTTCTTTTCCTTACTCTAGACCCTTCTCCACCCTCCTCGACGGGTGCCTCTGCTATTCGCCTTCTCCGTCTCCACCCCTCTCTTCCTTCCGTCTCTTCAATCCAAAATAATAGTAGTGATGATAAATTGTTTTATGAACAAAATTGTTATTTAATAGACACTAGAATAGTTCACGCACAAAGACAATTGATTTATCAAAATTTTAATATTATTATAACATTGTATATGGAAAATATTAAAAGGGAAAATATTCAAAAGATTAACGAATCTCGTAGATGATTTATTAGAGTTTAGGTAAAAAAATTGAAAAGGGTAGTTTAGTCCATTTATAAATGATGGGAAATAAATAATAGGAAAAAAGAATAGAAAAAGATTAAAAATAAGAAATCCCTCGTTCTGAAAAATACGCACGCCTCGATCCCATATTCTGAAAGGTTGGCGAAATTAATCCCTAATTTCGAAAGGTCAGCGTAATTGATCCCAAATAACGAAATTTCTCGAAAAGGACCTAGCTAAAATACTCCTATTTTCAACTGATCATAAACAATAAGTGTGCTTGTGTGTGTGTCTAGCATTAACCAACACAAATTACTACTTAACCAACATTAAATTAAGATAATAATGATTGTAAGATAAGCTTATCAATAAGTTGAGCTATATTTGTAAATCTATAAAATACGAAGAAGAAAGACAAAAAATTAAATATGAAACTCTGTTTTTGTGATTCTCCCTTTCCTCTCTATTTGAGGAAACTCGTGTCTTCTTCTTCAACAATTTCTTGAATTTGTGTTGCTTCTGCCACCAAGTCCCAATGATCAGTTTTGTTTTGATTCTGATAGAACTTCGGGATTGAGCACACACATTTGTAATGAGATCAAAAGAAAGATAAACCCTAGTTGAACAAGAATGAGAATAAGCAATTAATTTTATTTATCAATGAATAATAATTTATGGAATTCTAGTAACGGTAGAATTCATAACCCTAGAATCTAATAATATCTTGCAAGATACGTACGAAAATAATGTAACAAAGTGAGGGAAAATAGTGCAACAAAATAAGGGAAATAAAAAAAAGAAAAGAAATTAGTCTTGGGCGGCAAGTCATGGCTCCTTTGCTTGTAGCTCACCGTTGTCTGCCTCCGTGCTGTTTTCTGGCTCCGCGTTGGGCTGGTCGGGTAATGCATCTCCATTGTGTGGCGCCTCGGAATCCCTATCAGATTCTGTTGATGAGTAGTTAGCAGTTGGTTTGTAGGGAGTCGAAACAACACTCTCTTTCACTTTTCCATCATCTTCATCTTCATTGAGTCTCTCTTTTTCATTGATGATTTCATCATCTTCATCTTCATCTTCGTTGAGAGTTGGAGTTGATGATGTCTTAGGCAATCGAATCAGGCCTCGGAATTCTCCAAACTGGATATAAGTAAAATCTGCAACATCATTCTCATCACTTGAACTACTTCCTCCCATTATCTCTCTATCAATTAACCTCTTTCTCTGATTCTCTCTTTAAGTTTTAGTAATTTGATTGTATGCTGATTCTCTATGTGTTTATATAGAGAGACATAAGTAAACCTAGCTAGTATTTGGATTTACTTAGGCCCTTTTGTTTGTGTTATACTACGTATAGGGCAATTTTTCTTCATGGGCTTCGTATAATGATACTTGACCAATGCGCATATATATCAATAATTCAATATGACCATGTCCATGTCCATGTTTTACTTTTAATTTTTCTCAATGGAGATTTCATCTTTCTCTCTCTTCTTATTCAAAATATTGAATATTTTACTATTTCTTTATAGTATATAATTTAACTCAATATCTCCATCAAATATTTTGTGTTATTCACAAAGTGACCATCTTAAATGAGACGAAGGAAGTATAAATTACTACATCCGTTCATAATAAATAATTTCGGTACTTAAAAGGTGGTTATAATATTATTAGTGATCATCTCTTTATTTGTTTGATATTACAAATACAAGGTAGCTCTTCTTCTTGCTATTACATGAGTTTGCAACAAATGCTGAGAAGGAAGCCAAAATTATACTCTATTTATGTGTCCTGAAAAATATGAACTATTTCCTTTTTAATTCGTTCATGAGAAGTATGAAATTTTAATTTTAGAAAAAAAAATTCTCTAATGAAGTGAGACTCATTCTCCACTAACAATGCTTTTTTTTCTTTTTATCTCTCTCTTATTTTACCAATTATGCATTAAAATTGTACCGAACCAAATGTTTATATTTTTCAGGGACGGAGGGAGTATAAATGAACTAGACATACATAAAAAAAATTGGTGCTTTTTGTAGATGGGTATAATGATATTATATAATTTGTCAGAAACCAAATCTTCATGAGTTGAAATAATGAAGTTGTGTAATTTTTGTTGTTGATGTTTAAAGGTGTCTGAAAGGTGAAGAATTTAATTTTAGAATGAGGGTCAATATGTCATATCTGAGTATCTGACAATAGGATACATGATTGTTTTGACTAACTCAAAGTAGTAGTATGACATTATGTTACGTGGTTACAAAATGTCAACATACTTAGGTGTCTTCTGCCTTGTCATTAAAAATCAGCTTAAACATAATTCAAATGGATTTATAGTGATTTTTCAAAGAACTTTGCTTCTATTCTTATAGGTTCAGATAAAATTGTCGTAGATCTTATATGACAAGTAATGTTGAATTCAAAATTAATCCTAATAAACTAGACACCAATGAATTATATTTTCCACAAATTAATCCCAATTCAAAATTAAGAATGAATCGAAACCCTTATTACAAATACAAACTTTAGGGGCGCCATGAGCCCATCTATGAGCTGGATTAGCCAAAGTAATTAGTGGCGTATAGAGAGAGTTTGAAGATTGAGATGAAGGATTGCATATAGGTTTGATTTCGATTTGTTTTCATATCTATCTAGCTAGATTAGGAATCAATTTATTTAGTTTTTTAACTAGTATTTGAATGATATTTGAGTTGTTCCTTGGGCCTGGTTCGTACTCATTCTTGCAAATTTGAACATCTAATACGTCACCCGAACGACCAACATCGTGAACGCAAGCCCATGTGTGTTTCCCGAACGACCTACGACATGAACACGTCTCTAGGTGCGTCTCCAATCAACACATGTCTGCAACTTCCAGCTGAGAGCTGACTCATCGACTTTGCTATTATTATGATTTCTCTTTTATCCTGTGTAATTTGATTTTTGCAGTTCTGTTTCTATGTATTTCCTTTCTCTTTATTTTTCTTTTGAGTTTGAATTACACTGGATAAATTCTTTATTTTGTATACATTTTTCAAACATGTGACATTTTTTAATTAGAACAATGATAAATACTTCTTGAATCATATTATATTTCCATATCCTTTGGCATATTGATGATGCCAGATACATCTTTAATTGCTTTAGTCTATCCTTTGATAAAGGAGTAAGGATTAATATATAAACACCATTTTAATATACCAAGGCCGGCAAATTTCTTATGGAGAAGTAAGGTCTAAGTCAAGGGAATTAACTTTAATTGTTTGGTGTGTAGAGTTGGTTGCCTACTCCTACATGGAATTTTCACTCCTTTTTCTTTAATATTTTACCTATGGATTCAGACAAACATAATGAAGATAAGTTAGCTTCCTAATTAGTACTCCCTCCGTCTCAAACAAGATGGCACACTTGAGAGATGACACGAGATTTTAGGAGATGTTTTGTGTTTTAAGTGGTGAGAGAAAATATAATTTTATAATTAATGTGTGAGGAAACTTTTTCTAAAAAAGGAAATGTGACATCTTGGTGGGACAAACTAAAAAAAAGTGTGACATCTACTATGGGACGTATGGAGTACTTTTTTGTTGAAACTTGAAAGTATTGGCTTCCTAATTATTAGTGATTAAGATGAGTATAATGAAGAAGAGAAATGTTTTAGAGACATAATAACAATGCCATAATGAGGTTAAAATGGTAATGGTATATTATATGGTATTTTTAGTTAAAATTTTATTTTATGTGTTTACTTTATTACCCCTATATTAATTTGTTTATTTATTACACCTATAACCTATTCAAGGATATAAATGTAGATTATGCATATATTATGAATGCATTTAATAAACACGTGAATCATACATACAATCTTTTAAAATATGACTGGATGATATTTTTTTATCTATTCCCCTTTTATTGCATTTATTTAAAGAAAATTTTAAAATATAGAGTAGTACTATAATTTTATTAGCAAATAAAAAATATTGGATTTCTTTACAAATTAGTTTTATAAATTTTAGTTTAAATAATTTAATAACAAATCATTAGAAGTAATAAAAATTTGTTGATCTAATATTATTTAACTTTAAATAATCAGAGTTATAAGTTTGATAGTATTAATTTTTTGTTTTCAAAGTTTTAAAAATTTTAGGACAGTACAATCAAAATATAATTACATGTCCTTAACTCATATTTTAACATTGTAAAGCTATATATTTAATACTAGTACTTGATATCGTATAGTAGTTTATGATTCTTTTATATTTTTCCTAATCAATTCGTTGGCATGTGATATATTAAAACAATCTAAAATTAGAAAAGTGGATTCATTCAATTATTTTCATACTACACAATAATTTATTGGATTTTTAATTTTTGAAAAATTACACTCGAATCTCAATAAAATTGTATATTCTTAACTCATCTATTTAATAAGTATTTTAAAATTATATATTTATATTTTTTTCTTGTCTTTTTATTTATATAAAATATATTAGAGTTCCTATCTCAATTAAAATAAAAAATATTACATTTAATAATAGCGAAGGAAAACAACACAAAAATTAAAAGAGATAAACGTTTATTTTATCATACAATTCAAAACTGAATAAGATAAACATTTATTTTTTATATACTTTTTCATATACTATTAAATAAATGTTTCATAAAATTCAACCCAAAAAAAGTTACTGTAGCATAGAATAGCACAAAAGACGAAGAAAAAACTAAAATTAAACTATAGAATGATTGAATAAAAAATTATTTAAAAAACATATAATGCTATTTAAGTAATCAAAATTTTCACAATTAAAAAATATAATTATTTAGTTATGTAGTTTGTTAATTAATAGTACTGCAATAGTTGATTCGTAATCTATATTAATGATTTTTATAAAACTAATAGTCTTAAATTTACATGACAAGAATGTTTTTTAAATCCGTTCAAAAAATTTTAATCCATTGCTTTAGTGCAAGATTGAGTTTGTCTCCGACTAATAAATATGCATTTGATAAGAATAATTAATTTGGTTTAATTTTCCTTAATTAGACATATATCTATTCAATACTATAATGTTCGGGTAAATTAAGCACAATGTAAATTATACTCAGGACAAAAAAAATTTAAGGGCATTATGGCATAGAGACATTTATGTCTCTAAATCACTACCCAATAAACAAATATTAGCTTCATATTTTACTAAATGGCTTCTTAATTAATAGTGATTAAGATGATCAGTAGCAATTGTAGTAGTACTACTTTTAATGAGAGGTTAATTTTGTGATTGACTTCTTAAATATGTGAAGGTTTCAATCGTCCATAGCACTGTACCGGAATTTAATTTAAATTAAATGTGATATGCGTGAAGAAAGTGACATATAACTGATTTACAATATAACTACCCCTAAACCTATTACAAAAGGTAGTGAAACAATTTTCATTTACTAATACCTCCTTTTTGGTTCATAACTATCACATATCTGAGGTTCTTCAACGGTGAAGATTGGTTTATAGGTGTTGCCTAATTAACTCATATTTATTTATACGCCCACCATAAAAAAATTAATGTATCATATGGATAAGTTGCCTATATTTGATTTAATGACATGTGAAAATAAATTTTATAGTATGGGATTCAAATTTGGATTTGTAAAGGGACAAAATTCGTCTATAGCTACTGCAAGATTAGTAAGTTGGTTGAAAATAAATCGTCTGGCCTAATAAATAAATAAAAAGTGCCTTTTGTTGGAATCTTGATTTAAGATGTCCGGTCAATGAAGTTTGACCAATAATAAATGTGACGAGATATTTAATTTTGGAGAATTAAATGATATAGCGTCGATCTACGTGACCGTAGTATATTCATTTTCTCAAATCCGATTCTCGGTGAGTGAGAAATAGTTGATTAAAGTTGGTCACATTGTAGCTTTTGATAAAGGTAGGAGTTGAAAGTGTAGGGAGTAATTAGCTAGTGTTAATTATCACACATAGGAGATGAGACACATCTTTAAATGTGTATTTATTAAGTGACTTATTACACTTAGTAATTATCGTGCACTAAGATGGGTGAAAGCGCCCACACGCGCGCACACACGCGCCGAGCCGAGCCGTGCCTGAGCCCGCGCCCGCGCCCGTGCCCGTTCCCTTGGCCTTGGTCTTGGACTTGGATCTTGGCAATTGGTCTTTGGGCTTGTCCCTAGATCCAGACTTAATGTTTTGGACCACCTAAGTTTTGGGCAGCAGCCTGATCAACTTGACATGCTGCGCCTTGATCAGCAGTTTGATCAACTCGGCATGTTGCGCCTTGAGCGATGACTTCAGTAGCCTGATCAACTCGACCTGCTGCGCCTTGAGCGATGGCTTGATCAGCGTCTTGATCAAGTCGAAGTCCACATGTGACGGTTGAACTAGGGCGTGTACAACGTCTAGATTCAACGTCGACCACTCCAGCTTTCAAACTTGTAATGGCCGGCGGTTACAGCCCCGCCATAATGAGCCATGATGACAGCCATCAAGGCTGAGTTGACCCCCGCAGTGGACCAAGCCTATAAATAGGTTAGTCATTCCTTGCATTAGGGGATATAACAACATACTCACAAGCATCATACTCTCTGCATAGTCTTTCTTTCCGAAAGCTCTGCCCTCTCCTTCATCCAGTTCGCCGGAGCTCTGTTGATTGCGGTGCTGCTTCACCAGAGACGTAGCCGTTTTATCTTTGGGGACGACACGCCAAACTGAGAACACTACCGGGGCATATCTCGTCTTGTGGAAAGAGGACTCCTTAACTCGGCTAAGTTTTATTTCCAGATTACAGTTTCGATTTCATTGTAATTTTCAGTTTTTAGTTCTTCCTTCTTGGGTTGTATTACGCTCGGTTTTGTGTATCTCTTGTAATTCCAGTCACCGGAAAGCATTATCCCCAGCACCTTTCTAGGACATATAAATTTGATCGACCCAAATTCCTCATAAAAGAGGATTGGCCCCGATATTGGGTCTGTTGCCACGGCGGGGATGTCGGTGACTGCGACTGGAATGGAGGAGGAGTGGGACTCGATCTCCACGGCTGGGAAGGAGGATAGTTGCCATATCCCGATTCTTCGATGCCGGGTGAATCTTCGTCTCCACTGTGCATTTTTAGAGATAGAAAAATTAGAGAATGAAAAGTGATAGAGAGTGAAATGGGTGTGATGAAGATGTGTGTGGAGTAAAAATGAAGATGGGAGGGGTATTTATAATAAAATTTATTAAAATTTTGAAATTAATAATAATAATAATAATAAAAAAACCGGCTAAGCCGCGCTGGAATGGCCGTGCAATAATCAGCCGCGGGCACCGCCGCAGCCACGCCACCACAGCCGCGTCCTCGCCGAGTAGTCGGCGAAGGACCTTCCACCCCCACCCATCTGTCCATGCCGCGCCGCCCGTGTCCTCCACTATGGATCACCGCAGCTTAGGCGACTCTGGGCCGGCCGGCGCGCAGCCCCTATTGTGGATGCCCTAATGGTATACGGAGCCGGTAGGGCTCTATATCTATGTTGACATTTCAACAAAACTAGGAAAATAAGGAAATAGAGGTAGGTCTGAAATTCGAGTACTAGTGGGTATTCGATTTGAAAAAATCGGATACCTATATTCGAAAAAAGTCTGCAATATCATTCTTGATATCCGACTTGTATGTGACTTTGGGTACCCGACCTGATACTCAATGTGGGTACCCAAGCCCGAGTAAGTATCCGTAAACCTTTTTTTGTTTTCTTCTATTTATATAAATTATATTGTGACGAATATAAGTGCTACAAAAAATTAACAAAATCCTTGATGTTCAAACATCAATTTTAGTGCTTTAATTTTTCCAATTGAATGATAATATTGACCATACATACATATACTAACATACACTATAATTTTTAATACCCTCTCCGTCCCACAAGAATATGCACTCTTTCCTTTTAGTCTGTACCACAAAAATATGCACTTTCTAATTTTGGAAACTATTTTCTCTCTAATGAGGTGTGACCTATTTTCTACTAACAATACTTTATTTACTTTTTCTTTCTACCTCTCTCTTACTTTACCAATTTTGCTTTAAAACCCGTGCCGAACCCAAAGTGCATATTCTTTGGGGACGGAGGGAGTATTATCTGCTACTCTCCCTGTTTACGAAAAATAGTTCAATTTTGTCATTTTGGGATGCTCACAGAAAATGGTCTCATTTCTTAAAATAGAAAGTTTCTCTCTCGTACTATTCTCACTTTTTCCCCTCTCTCATACTTCAACTACTCCCTCCGTCTCACCAAAGATAGTTACTTTCCTTTTTAGTTTGTCCCATTCAAGATGACTTATTACTAAAAATGGAAATATATTTATTTCTACTTTATTCTCTTTCTCTCACTTTATTCTCTCCACATAACATATAAAATAAAACTGCATAAAATCTCGTGCTGCCCAAGGAAAATGATATCTTCCTTAGGACGGAGGGAGTACTTTTTCTTCCATTTTTCTGACTTTGTCCAGTTTTTCTCTTCCACTCTCTTATTTTATCCACTTTTTTTTATTAAAATTTGTGCCATCAACAAATAAGACTATTATTCTTGGACCTAGAGAGTATATTTGTATATTGTTATAAGAGCATCCACTACGATGTCTCCATACCGTCCCTTAAACTACTATTTGAGGGCCCCACTTTACTTTTTTACTCCATCCCTTAACTAAGGGACGGAACCTGCAACGCTCCGTCCCTTAACCGTCCATTAAACCGTCCCTTAAATTACTATTCATTCAATTTTATTTTTTATTTTTATTTCCAACCAATTCAATTAAAACAAACACACTTCATATCCAAGCCCCCTAGCTAAAATGGTTGAGGAGGGTGGCAAGGATACCGCACCATCCAGGAGGTCTTGACTTCGAATCCTGGATGGCGCAACTTAGGATTAATTTCCCCTGTGGGCCTTTACAAGGCTGGTTGCCTTGGGGCTTGGCAAGCTGATGGGCCTGGAACCCGTCTCGGGTGGCGGCTGTTCATGGGCGTAGACCCGTCTCGGGTGGCTCCGTCTCAGATGGCGGCTACTCACGGGCGCAGATCCGCCGGGGGTGCCCAGCTGGTTGGCGGCCTGTGTACGAACCACAAGGGGCTGGTTGGCGGCCTGTCTACGAACCATGAGGGGCTGGGAAATGGCTGGTTAGCTTGCCGAATGTATCTCGAACTCCTAAATATGTATGTCCGGCAATGTTGCAAATAGCGGGCTATAGCGCCGATATAGCGCCGCTATAGCTGCTGAAGCAAGCCACCGCGAAGATATCCTCTGTATTGGATATACGGGCGCTAAAATCGCTAAAGCGAGCTATAGCGCCGCTAATGTACGATAGCGTAGCGGTGTCGATAGCTGCGCTATGCTTTTTTTTTGTTGCAGCAGGCCAAACGTCAAGCCGGATTAAAAAATTGGCCCAAAAGTAGCCCACTACGTGCATGTAACCCTATTTCTTTTGGTTCCCTACTCCCGTATCTCTTTGACTGATCGTATACGGCGGCGGCGGCGGCAACGATTATTACGACGGCGACTGCGGCAGCGACCGGTTGGCTACGAACGGCTTGGCCCGTGCCATCGACGCTAGATCCTGCACTAGGACGACGACGACGAACACTGCAGTGCCTCGACGAACGTCCGACGATCACGGCGGCGGTAGCAAATGGCTGACGAACATCAATCTCAGAGTGCGCCAGGCACCCAAATGTCCCAAAGCCAAGGCAAGTTTCATTCGCATCTCTATCTGCCTCTAGTAATTGGAATTCTGTAGAGTTGAAGTAAATTAAATAGCTAATTCAAGTGGTGTCAACTGTAGGCTTTTCAAGCTCCGGGTCAACAGCTCAAAGAGTTGCACAAGCAAATGATTCAACCGACCCAGCATGGAAGTATTGCACAATGCCAGATGTGACAAAAAAGAATTCTCTGAAGTGTAACTTTTGTGGTAAACTTTGCCATGGTGGTATAACTAGGATCAAGTACCACCTTGGAAATGTTCCTAAGTCTAATGTTGTTTTTTTTTGTAAAACGCTATTAGCAATAGCTGCCGCTATAGCTGCACTATAGCCGCTATAGCTTTTTCGGGAGGACTCCGCTAAAATTGATAGCCCGCTATTTGCAACATTGATGTCCGGAGGAAAAAAAACACACACACACTTCATTAAAAAACACACAACATAAAAAAATTACAACTTAGAATTTAAAAAAATAAAAAACACACAATTAAAATCCTAAAAAATTAAACGTTGCATAATTAAAAACATACAATTAAAGAAAATAAAAAAACTACTCCGCCGGCGAATCATCCCCCGAAGGCGGTGGAGGTGCAATAGGAGGCGGAAGACCAAGTTGTGCTGCCATATACATAATTCCGTTCTACCAGGCTTGGTATTGGGAGGGCGAGAAGCGGGAAGTGTCCGCCATTGTGGCAGTCATGTACACCGCCATAAGGGTGTTCGAGCCTCCCAGCCCGATCCCGAGCTCGCCTGGCTTGATTCGCCTCGGCCCTTCGTCGCTCTAGCCGCTTTCGCCGCCTTCGTCCCTTGCAGCCGATGACGCCCACGGCTGGGTACCCCGTCATCGCTACCCTCACCGGTGTCACCAGATGAGTATTAGCCACTCGTCGTGTGCTTCGTGCGCTTCGAGGTTGAGCCCGAGCTAGAGCGGACACCGCCGGTGCACTGTTCCTCGTCCTTGACGGCCTGCCAAACATTTGAATTGTTTGCCGGTGTCCTGGTTGTAGACGCGCAAAGCCGCCCTCAGAATGTCGGCTCCCGTGGCGTCGCTCTGGTAGTGAGTCGTTTCGGTCGAGTAGATGCCCCAGAATTTTTGACTTGTCTGTCGACTCGGTCAAAGTGAGAGCGGAGCATTTTATATGTGCGCTTGCGGGAGCCTTACTGCTTGATCTGGTGGTAGGTCTCGAGGACCTTTTCCTAGAAGCACTTCCAGGGTTGTTGATTCCCGACGATGGGATCGTACGAGACGGAAACCCAGGCGTTGTACACCGTCATCGTTTCGTTGTTGCTGTACGGATGCTGACCTATATCCTCGTCCTCTTCCTCCTCCTCGCCCGCCTGGGCTTCTGCCCTGGAGCTTCCGCCCTGGAGCTTCCATCACCTCGGCCTCCTCCACTGCCTCGGCCTCTTTCCCCACCTCGGCCTACTCCCGGCGTGGGTTCAACAAGAAAATCCTCTCGGGTCTAGGATAATCCCTGCGAATACCGCGGGGTGGAGGGACGTGCATATGCATCCACGTCAAAATTGGGTGGTTGGTACCCCCGGCGTCGCCGAACCCTGGGTGCCCGGAGTCGATGAACCGGAACACCCAGTGTGTTGTACATGGTCTCCCAATCGCCGAACGCGTTGAGATCCCACCCGCCGGAGCCTCCACCGCCGGAGTTGCCGTCGCCGGACATTTTATGATGAGATGTTAGATGAAAATTGGAGAGGAAATTGAGATGATTTAGGAAGAATAGATGTGTAGTTGTGTGTGAAATGAGGATGAATTAGGAGTATTTATAGAGTAAAAAATTAATTAAAAATAAAAAAAAGAAAAAGGATATATAAACGGTAATATTGCCGTTTACAAATTTTAATTTTATTTTTTAAAAAAATTAGAAATTTTTTTAAAAAAAGATTTATTGCGTCAGCGCGTGACGACGCCACTCGCGGGCCTGCGAGTGGGCGTCACACATGGCGCGTGGCGAGACGGCCCGTCTCGTGTCTCGCAGGGACGAGTCGCGGGACGGGACGGTGGGCCGCAACGCGTCGCGCGAGCGTTTTGTCTCTCCGCGACGGAACGCCGGACGGTGCGCGCCGCATAATGGATGATGCCCTAATAGTGCGACGGAACGCGGGACGGTGGCCGCTTAGAGCATCTCCAATCATACTGCAAATCCCATCTATGCAGTAGATTGGAGCTCCAACCATACTCAAAAACGCATCCCAAATCTTTTTTTTTTTTTGCGATTTTGAACAGTGGCGACCCATATATGGCGTTGCACTGTAGCAAACGCAAAACCCATTTTATAATTTCTGAAATTGCATTCACACCCTCCTTGTTTGAGTCTGTTTCGAATAGAGCAAGAATATCAAGGTAGAAGTGAGAGCACAAAAGTTTGGGGAAGAAGAAGAACACGGTTTGGTGAAGAAGAACACGGTTGGGAAGATGATGAACAGCAAATGGGCTTCATTAATATTTCAACTACATTTCAACAAATGGGCTTCATTATATAGAGAGGTGGCAGTGTATTTCGTTTTACATACATACACAGTGCATTTTTATAGAGAGGTGGCAGTGTATTTCGTTTTACATACATACACAGTGCATTTTATTGATTGTAAATTTTTAATGTATTCTAATTGTATTCTAATTGTAAATTGTAATTGTATTTCATTTTACATATACTGTGCTTCAGTAATATTTTTAATGTATTCTATTGTAAATTTTTATGAAATTTAATACTGCAAAAAATAAATTAAATAATAGATACTTAATAATAAAAAGTAGTACATAACATAAATAAGTATATTAAATCATTTAATTATATTTGGAAATTTATTAATAAAGTGTTGTGGTGTTAATGTATATATATGTAGTATAAATTATGGATAAAGTATTGTGAGGGTAATGTGTAATTTAAATAAATATGTAGGTTATGATATTAATATTATTAAAAATTATTTCTTTCGTATAATTTGCAATATTTATGATGCTAATATTACAAAAATCTTAAATAATAGATATTTAATAATAAAAAGAACATAACATAGCACATAGTGGTGCTACAAGTGGAAATGATATTACAACGACATAAATAGAAAATAAAAGACAAACCACAAATTACAATAACTAACAAATGAAAATGACTCGCACCACAACCAGAAGTTGAGATGACGACGAGTGAAGATGTTCAATTTCAAGAGTACATGACTCGGTATGCCGCAATAAGAAATAAAGATGCACATCTGGAACTTCGAAATGCATTAGTTGATCATTTGTGGGAAAATTTCTCAAATATGCAATCTTGAATTTTAGCTATTTTTTCGTGTTGTCCTATGTTTTATGTAATTGTAATGTCTTTAAATATACTGTAATTTATGTTTGGATGTTGTTATAGTATGTTTGATGTATTTTAATTTCCAAGTTTGTGTATTTTTAATTGAATATATAATATATTTAATATATATATATATATATATATATTAATATAAATTGACGTATTAAATTATATAATTACGTTTGGAAAATTATTGATAAAATGGTGTGGGGTTAATATGTAATTTAGATAAATATGTAGGTAAGATTGAAAAAGTAAAAAAAGTAGGTGAATATGGAATATTCTTTTGGGTTTGCGTTTGGTGTAGATGGTTGGAGTTTAATTACTGTTTAATGTGACAGACCTGCAAAGATGGATTTTGATTTTGTGTAAATGGTTGGAGATGGCATTAGAGCATCCACAACCGTGCTCTTGCCAGCGGCACGGTTGTGAGCCCGACCCCACTTTTTCTGCCTGCTCTTTGGCAAGAGCACAACACCCACAGCTGTGCTCTTCCCCAAGGACGAGCACAATTAATTTAAAATTCAATTACACAAAAACATTTCCATAATACTAAAATTCATTAAAAAACCACAATAAATATTACAAATTACAAATAAAATAAAAAAGACATAATTAAAATCCTAAAAATTAAAAATTACATAATTAAAATCATAAAAATTAAAAATTACATAATTAAAATACTAAAAATTAAAAATTACATAATTAAACTCCTAAAAATTAAAAATTACATGATTATTGGCTAATATTACCCGAGGAAGACTACGCATCCGGCGGCACCAACCCCAATTATTTTTTGAGACCCAATATCATGTCCTCGTGCGTTTGAAGTTGCGTGAGGGTCATAGTTGACCTATCGGCCATATTGAGTTGGGTCAAAAGGGCCCATAACGAGTTGTTCGGGGGTGGAGGTGGAACATAGGGTGCGGGTTCGGGGGCGGGGGCAGATGGAGTCGCGGCGCGACGGCGTTCGGTCGCCGCCTTCTTCCTTCCTTGCGATCGGCGTCGGGAACCGCTTGGTCCGGCGTCGGGGCTACCCAAGTTAGCTTCGGCGAGTTGGCTAGCCACTTCTTCGCCGGCGTCGGATAAGGATGCCGACCGTGAGCGTTTAGAAGAGCCGCTAGAGGAGGATGTTACGCCTCCCAGATACTTCGGGTGCGTCCTCGTTTCCTGCCAAACATTTAGGTACTTGAACGACTTACCGTTCATGGATTGGTAGGTGCTCAGCGCCGCAGTGATGATGTCGACCTCGCTCCGGCCGCTCCCGGCATTCCGCGACTCCTGGAGGAAATAGCCATTGAACTTGCCAATTTCGTCGTTGGCTCGGCCGATGCAGTTGCGCACCATACTCTCATTGCGCTCGATCGTTCCCGGCGGCCGGTTTGCATTGTACCACCGAGAGACGCGCCACCAAAAGTGATCGCCGGATTGGTTCGTGCCAACCACCGCATCTTCGGATATTCCCAAGTACGCCTTGAACAATCTATCCATCTCCGCCGGTGAGTACAGTGTGCGGACACCGGCGCGAGATGGAGGAGTCGGAGTTTGGGAAGGGACGGGAGGCCTAGGCTTCGGTGTCCACCCGTATCGCCCATCGGAGCCACCTTGGTCGTCGACCGGGTATGGTCGGTAGCCACCCGGAACGCCCGAATCTTGGGTGAGAGGAGGGGCCGAATAGTCCGTTTCCGGACTAGGAAACGGTTGTGAACCGAACCATTCGGGGTTCCAACCGTGGGAGCCGCTTGGGTTATCGTCGTGACCGGACATAGTGGTGTTGTAGGGTGTGAGAGAATGAAGATGAAAATGAATATGAGAGATTGAAGATGAGAATGGAGATGAGAGAATGATGATGAGAATTGTGTAGTTTGATGTGAATTTTTGGGAGTGAAATTGGGGGGTATTTATAGATGAAAGTGTGTATTTTTTGGGAGTAAAAAACCATAACCCCAAATTAAAAAGTGGGAAAACCGGTTATAAACGGCATATAATTTTGTATTGGGACCGTGAATTTTTTTAATCGGTTTTTTTAACATTAAAACCCGATTTTTTAAAAAAAATATTTAAACACTATGCCGTTGACGAATGAGGGCGCGCGACGTCAGCTGCTCGCTGACACGGCGCAAGCGCAGCGGCGACGGGTGGCGTCCGTGCCAGCGGCGCGGACCGCCGTGGCGACGGACGCCACCGTTGTGGATGCTCTTAGTGGATGCGGCTGGCACGGACCGCCATGGCGATGGACGCCACCATTGTGGATGCCCTTAGTGGATGCCCTAATAGTGCGGAATGAAAATATCCAATGTGCTGTACCAATATGAATCGCTGGCGCGGACCGCCGTGGCGACGGACGCCACCGTTGTGGATGCTCTTAGTGGATGCGGCTGGCACGGACCGCCATGGCGATGGACGCCACCATTGTGGATGCCCTTAGTGGATGCCCTAATAGTGCGGAATGAAAATATCCAATGTGCTGTACCAATATGAATCGTTGGCTTACTGCAAAAATGATTATAATATAATATATAGCACATGATCTGTACTTGTGCAGAAGATAAAGTCGACGAATTAGAATCCTTTTAAAGTGCATCCTGAAAAGTTGTCTTTTGTCTTTTAGCTGAAATCAAATGTCTATTAACATATTAATATATTTAATCAGATTATTCATTACTAGTAGTAGTAGTTTTTTTTTTACTAATTTAGTATATTGACCACAAAAAAAAGAGGAGATATTTTCCAGAAAGAAAGGAATAATATTCACTATAAGCAAAATTGACAACCACAATTTTAAAAAGTTACTATAATATATAAATAAAAAGAACGAACCAATTAAATTTGTTAACTTGACCCTCGTTCAGTCAGTTTAGTTTAAGTATTTCTCCCACAATTTTATAGTATATCTATTAATATAACATTAAATTTGATATTTTAATATTATTTTATGTAAAAGAGAGTATTATAATTATTTCTTGATAGTGTTAAAATCTATCTAAATAGTACTCCTACTAAGTTTTTATTTCTAACTGGAGAGTTATATAAACCTGAATAGTTATTAAATAAATGTAAGAAATATCTATGATTGATTATACCAACCAAACTAAATTAAAATACTCAAGATGAAAATTGATAAAAATACGATTAACCCATTCATTTCTTAGGAAATAGTAGTTTTTCCTATCCGATTACCTCTATAGAGTGATTTTATTCTAGTTTTACGTACTTATTTTTATTATAGTACCTCAAAAATCATTATAAATATTACTAATAATCAAATATAGAATATATTTAAAATCATAACATAATTGATTCATTTTTATAATTTCAGATAAATAAATGGAGAATTAATTTATTCTGAAATCTTCTTTACAGAGTAACGTGGCGTACTCCAATTCCATAAACAAAAACCTCACAATCAAACAAATACTAACCTTTTTACCTAAACAACAATCCATTTTTTAAACACTATTTCAAAATTACACTGAAAAAAAAACAAATAAATGAATCAAATAAATTTCAGGTAGCATTGTTGCTCAATCGAGGCAGTATATGAAGCGCCGAGACTTGGAATCCAGGCGGCGCCGCCACCTCCCACAGCCGGGCAGGAGGCGGCGCCGCCACATCGACCACCACAATGGTGCTGCCGTCGGCCGCGGATCCGCAGACCTTGCCACCGGCTGCGGCGAGGTGGTGCACGCCTTTAAGCCTCTCATCCACCATCAGGTGGGCCCACACGTCTTTGGCGTGATCGTATTTCTTCAGGAGGCCTTTTGATTCGTCGACGGCGTAGATCGTTTCCTCGTCCATTGCCGCCGCCGGCCCCCTCCACCCCGCCAGCATCCCCTCCGGCATCTCCCCCCACGAATCCTTCTCGATGTCGTAGATTATCCCCTCCTTCGTCGCACCGCCGCTCACGTTCACCATGCACAATTTGCCCCTCCATCCCACGCCGTCGATCGCGTCGCGGCTGAATTTCCCTAATTCAATTCAATTCAATTACGATTTCAGCAAGTTGACCTAATTAATTGATTGATTCAAATTATTGGATAAATCCTAGCGATTATGAATCGATGGTTGAGAATTAGATTCAAATTTGACGTTACCGTCTTTGAGATTTCGCATCTTCTGCCAATTCCAGCGGCGGCGGTGGCGGAGTGAGTCTACATCCCACTTCTCGACCGATCTGGCGACGCCGGTGTTGTATTGAGATCCGACGCCGCTGGCGACGAAGACGGCACCGCAGCAAGCGCCGGAGGCGCACCACCGGCGGGGGGCGGCGAGCGGCGGTCCGAGCGTCCAATTTCCGGAGAGCGGATCGAAAATCATCGGCTGTGATAGCGCGGGGAGGAATTCGTCGTTGGTGGCGGCGAGGACGACGAGCTTGCCGGCGACGGCGACGGATTGGACGGGGATCCGCCGCGAGATGAAGGAGGGGTGGCGGAAGAGGAATCTGAGCCGCCAATCCGGCGGCGGCGGGGGGAGCGGCTGCCATTTGGCGGAGATCGGATCGAAGGAGGCGAATTGCGGTGAATTCAACAAGAGGTGGTGTTGGTGGAGGTTATCGGCGGGGAGAAGTAGGGCGTAGAGAGAGGGAAAAGGGGGGAAAGAGGGGGACCAAATTAGGCGGCGCCAAGAGCTGCAGACGGCGTAGAGTTTGGAAGGGGGGACGAGAGAGAGGCAGATGTGGCTCAGGTGATCAGGGATTCCGGTGAGCAGCGGCTGGTGGAGGTGGTCCGCGGCATCATCCTGGTGGTGGCTTGGCCTTTTTGCGGCGGAGATTTGATGATCGAGAGTTGTGGTGGAGATGGGATTGCTCATCGGAGAGGTAAAGGGAGGAAAGAAGAGGGGCCTTCAACTTTGATTGATGCACTATTTCATAATGAACCCATTTAAAAAAAAATATTACTCCCTCCACTCGCACGTATTTCCTTTTTGGGCATTCCAAGTTACTTGCACTCTTTCCATTTTTAGTAAAATTTTTTACCTATAGCCGTCATTTTTGACTTTTCTATACACTCATTCCTTAATCTCCGTGCCGAAAAGGAAATGAGCGAGTAGCTCGGACGGAGGGAGTATTTGTTAAGAATTATTTTAGTAATTTAAATTATGTATTTAAGTCGAGAATAAAAGGCAAAAGCTGGATAGTAGCAGACGCCCACTTGTACATGTGGTTAATTACAGTTTTGCCATTGTGTCTTCATTCCATGGGAATCTGAAATCGCTACTTTTGGTATTCCTGAGTAAATTGGATTTATTTCTATAATTGGGTTGATACTTATTTGAAGCAAAAACAAATTGGATTATATTTAAATTTCTTAAGTATTCGAGAGGTAAATATATTCCATCCAAAAATAACATCTCACGAAAAGTTGATTTAGTGAAGCATATAACAATACTCTCTGAAGTATGAACTATTTTTGTTTTAATCTATTCCTGAAAAGTACTCCCTCCGTCCCCCAATTTGAGTCACTCTTTGACTCGGCACGAGTTTTAAGGAAAAGTTTGAATGTGTGGTGTAATAAATGGAGTTAGGTAGTGAAATGTGGGGCCCCTTTGACTTTTGGTGTAATGAAGGGTAATTTTGATATCCAAAAATGGTAAGTGGGAAGAGTGACTCTTATTGGGGGACGGCCAAAAATGGAAAAGAGTGACTCAAATTGGGGGACGGAGGGAGTATAATTTTCTAATTTTAGAAACTATTTTCTCATAATCAAGTAAGACACATTTTTTCACTAATAATATTTTAATTACTTTTTTTATTTCACTTTTACTTTATTAATTATATATTAAAATTAAATATTTATAGTATTTTTTAGATACGGCAGTATTAAATAATTATATGTTTCAATGCTTAATTGCTTATATCTGTCCAATAGAAACGTGACGCTTGGTTAGGATTGTAAAAACAATTCTTTTATTAAAAGAAAGCTAGTGTATTAGTAGGATTTGGAAGATTGTACAGGTAATTAAAGTTCGCAGAGTACATTAATATCGAGCTAGCTAAACGTAGGATGATTTAGTGTGAACTTGTAAAAAAATCACCCTAGTTATTGTATATTTCAATTGGAAAATTAAGCAAATTAATACTCCCTCAGTCCATAAAAAATATCCTCATTTTACCATTTAAGATATCTACCAAAAATAATCTCATTTCTAAAAGTGAAAAGTTTATATTTCATATTTTACCTACTTTTTCTCTCATCAACTTTTTTATCTCGTCTCTCTTATTATATCAATTTGTCATTAAAACCCGCGTCGCATATTTGGCCCAATAATTCAATATTTCTACCTAAAAGATATAAATACCATTTAGAAAAATGTTTAATTTGTGAAGACTTGTTCGCTATGCCTATTGTCTTAGGACCATTTTACCTTAATTAAAAGATTAATATACTTATATTTCAAACAAAAATTAATCTGAATGACCTAACTTCCACACACTAGTTTATCATGCATTGTCGTTTTCAAAGGGTTTGAGTTAACCTTACATGAAGAATAACGCAACGCGGGTAAATAGCAATAAAGAACATTTTTGTAGATTTTGATTAGAAAATAAGAAATTAATAATTTATTTAATATTCAAATCTCTTTACATTATTACTCTTTTATTTTTATTGTAGATACTCTTTACGAATTAAGTCCAATGGAGGATATAATAGTCATTAAATTATTATAGTATATGGTAGTAGTACTTATTAAATGAAATAAATATTTTATAAAATTACTGGCAAAAAACTGTTTTTTAATTTGAATTATATACGAAAGCCAGGTGAGGGCAACCTCGTAACTTCAACTGTATATTCTTAGAATAATGAATGAAATGTTTTACTAATATTTTATGAATGCAATAAATGCAGATAGAGATACAACGACAACAGTTTGGGTAAGAGAAACATAAATGCAAAAAGCGCAGGAAGCTCAAATTCGAATCGAAAAAAATCAAAGAAATTGTATTGGATAAAAGTTAATTCGAGACTATGATAATTATTTGGTCTTAAAATTATTAAATTAGAGGCAGAGTAAATATCAATTTCTAATCTTTATTTCACTCTTTTCCCCTAACCATACACGTTTCACAATTTCGATATTAATGGCGTAGTGGTGGTAGTTAATTAGCTTGGGTTAAAATTTAGACTGATTCAATTCCTTGATATTGAAAAATTGTATTGACAATCTTTCTAGAGAAAGATATTGATTTTTATCATATTTAATTTCTCATGGAGATTTTCAGCTACCCCACATGATCTTTTAGTGTGAATAAATACGAAATAACAATATATATTGTAATGTAACATTATCGGTATGATATAGTTGCTACTTCTACTATATTAAATTATAATTTTAATTTGTACTTTTACTATAAGTAAAATAACACATGAATTTATATGTCACAATCATTTAATATTTTGCTTTTACTAACAATATTGTACTCCCTCCGTCCCGCACTACTCGCACGTATTTCCTTTTTGGGCGTCCCAAGTTACTTGCACTCTTTCCATTTTTAGTAAAAATTTTCACCTATAGCCGTCATTTTTGACTTTCCTATACACTCATTCCTTAATCTTCGTGCCGAAAAGGAAATGAGCGAGTAGCTCGGGACAGAGGGAGTACTATCCTAACAACTTCACATGGGAACTTATTTATTTGAAGACTATGCAAAGGTCTAATCATAATATAAGTAATACGGAGTAATATTTTTGCACTATTTTGCAGCTAGCTCGACCTAAAATTAACATATCTCTAATCACCCATTTGCATATTGTATTGCAATTGGGTTTATGATAATAGGCCGTTCTTTCTTTAAAGGGAACTATTATTTAGACAAAAAAATTGACTTTTAATTACCATGCTTTACATTAATTAATGATCCCATGTTTTCTAAAAGTTACTAGAAAAGTAGAATTATATAGTATGAAGTTTGTCAAATAGGAGTATGACACATGATTAATTTTTATGGGTGGACCTTAAAAATTCTAAAAACTTTAGTCACACTAACACAAAGCTGCTTAGATAAATCTCAAACTGAAAATTAAGAAAAAGCAATCTAGTATTAATTAAGAAATTAGTATTATTTATTATATAATAAACTTCTACTATTAATTAATTACTCCAGATTTTATGCATCTACAAATAGCAACAATCCTTTTACTGATTCAAAATTAATGGCATCAAAGCTTCAAATAAAAGTAGAAAGAGGGCGTTTTCGAATTCAAAATTAATGGGCATAACAAATCAAACCGTCCAATAAATGCTAACAAGTGACATCTATCAACACACCATGGATTTCCATAATAGACACTACCTATACAAAATCTATGGCTCACACTATCTTTTTTCCATTCCTCACTTCACGTCCACAATTATAATTTCATTTGGATTATTCATCAATCGCCATCTGTAATTTTCAATTTTTTATATTTTATATAAATTATAAAAATTATAACTGTGTGCATATAAATCAAAGTTAAATGCATATGTGAATAATAGAAAGCACGAATTTGTGGGTAAAAACATAAAAATTAATTATTCCACATTGAAGCCCCATAAGATGAGTTGTTGGAGAGAGTGACAAATATCGATAAATTTGAGTGATAATAAAGTAGGATAGAGATTAAAATAGATAAGTAATATTACATCCGTATCTGAAAAGTATGATATTTGATTAGAAACGAATTTTAATGTATAATTGGTAAAATAAAAGAGAAAAAAAATGTAGTGTAAATAGTGTTAGTGCTTTAGTGGAAAGTGAGCTGCACATCATTACTAGTATAGTATAAAGATATAAATTTTAAATAAAACGATATGTAGGGGTAATATATTGTTTAACTATTAAAAATTAGAAAGCTCATACTTTTTAGGGACAAATAAAGTATAATAAGTACTCCGGATAGCGATTAAGTAAAAGATAATAAAGTAAGAGCCAGAATCAACATATCAATGGCCCATATATTTGGGCCCAATTTATCTAATTAGTCCCAAATCTTATTTAACAACTTCCAAAAACCCAAAATCTTCGAATCACTAATCAAAAAAAGAGCCAGAAATATTTTTTAATGGGACTTCCGGAGTGTTGGCGCTTAAATATTTTTTATTAACATGGGTTTTTATTAGAAATTAGTATCACCATCTCTGCTATGCACGAGCCATATAATTTTAACATATTGATTGAACATTTGAAATAGAACTAACCGAAAT
This sequence comes from Salvia splendens, assembly GCF_004379255.2. Taxonomy (NCBI): domain Eukaryota; kingdom Viridiplantae; phylum Streptophyta; class Magnoliopsida; order Lamiales; family Lamiaceae; genus Salvia; species Salvia splendens. Next base: position 17,054,990 of record NC_056047.1, on the reverse strand, counting down.
AAAAAATTATATTATTACGTGAACTCTAAAAATAAAAATTGTAATACAACATTTTATAAGATAAATAAAAATATGTTTAATTAATTAAATATAATTTTAATATAAAAAACTAATGCTTATTACAACACTTTAAAATATAGTACTGTATAATACAAAAAGAGGAATAACACTACAACGACTAAATAATTCAATATTAAACCATTGTCAACTTGATTGTTATTGTGACATCCCTAACCCGAAACATGCATCAATTTATATATTTATAATATTATTTGTATAATTGTATGTTATATATATAAGTGTGTATGTGTACGTGAATTTTAGATAGCTAAAATAAATGTGTAACGTGTGTATATGTGCATGAGATAATATAGTACTACTATTATGTACGTACTTATATACACTTTATATAAGTTTAATATATGTGCATGTTTTTGGATAACCTAAGGTTGATATACATTAAATAAATATATGTTGTACGTGGCATAGAAAATGAGCATTTTAACATATTATTGTGTTGCCTAAATTTTTATAAAGGTTACACGTTTTAGTTTTCATTTTATACGTATTTTTCTTATAAAATACAAAATAAAATATAAGGTGAGTCACCTAATTATGCCGTCAATGTACATGACTATAGAATATTTTTGTTCTTTATTTTAAAGGATGAGAATTAGGTAGGGGAAGGGGAGTAAGCTACGGTATACATATAATTTAGAAGGAACGAAAGCTATTAAAACAAAATATGAACAGTAGAATAACAAAACAATAAGGAGAAGATTATTTAGGATTTAGAAGCAACAACCAATATAGTATATGCAATCTGAGGGTGGTAAACAGAAAGAAGAGATTTGAGTTTTCGAATTGATTATATCATGATCAAGATCAAGGAACGTAGATCGGGAATCAAGAGCTAGTGTTCGACCAGGTTATCTATCGTGCTCAGGTGTGTATAAATCACACTTTTAGTTTTAAATGTGTTATGTGGTTGATTGTTATATGTTGAATTGGAGTGAATTATTGGATTATATATTGTGAAATTGATATGATTATGAATTATTTGATATAGATGGTGGAATATGATATGGATATGTGACTGGTGCAATGGATATAATGTTGTAAATGAATTATATGATAGAAATATGTAATTGAAGTTTTACATAAGGTATTGAAAGTACATGAATCATGTGATTAAAGAGGATCTGTGACAGCCTTGTACTGGATCTGAAATTTTAGAGGGACCTATGAGTCCAATTACAGAGAGGCCTTCGGGTCAAATACAGAGGGACCTATGAGTCCAATTACAAAGGGACCTTCGGGTCAAATACAGAGGGACCTATGAGTCCAATTACAGAGAGACCTTCGGGTCATAGAGGAATCCCGGGCAGATACCAGGCTTGACTGTTACAGAATAATAAACTGAATAGAGAGACATATGCATATGAATATGAAATGGATTGTTTTTAAATTATGTTATATATTGTTTCTGATTTTATGTATTGATAAAAGAATGAGCTTGATGTTTGTATCATGTGAGATTAAATGTGGAAATTTATATATACTGAGTTGTGGCTCATATAAACCACTAAATTTTTCAGGAATAAGATAACAGTAAAGTTTTGAGTGACGTGGGTCATAGGAACTCCACATGTTATCAGGTTCGGTGGCTAACGCATATTGACAATCTTCTCCTCCTCATCTTTTTGCATGTAGATAAATGTATAGTATATAGAGTGGTGAAAGGGTTCCACTACTTTACATGATAATTTGAAATATGTATCGGATAAGTGTTGATTTGAACTTATATAATATGGGTGTTCTATGAATTAGACACGAGTATTGATTGCTTTTATGATAAGGGATTTGTTTATTAAAAGAGTATAAGTCAGAGGGTTGAGGTGTGACAGTTTAAGGTGGTATCAGAGCGGGGATAGAATCCCGCTGGGACATAGTATTCATGTATATCATATGATACATCTATGTTATAAGTTTCATTTGTATTTGTATTGTCATGAACATATCTCACTGAGGAGAGAAGGGTCAGCCGTCCTGCATCATCAATTAATTATAGAAACATCTCATATACATATTGCATCATATGGTGATTTCCAGTAAATACATGGACCAATGATGAGTCAAAGAGGTAGAAACATAAATAGCACCGAAAAATGGAATTGTTGACTTTATGAGACTACTAATCCGACTGAGGCCAAGATATGGTTGAAAAGGATAGAACATGTGTTCAATCAGATGAGTTGTATGTTAGAAGAATGTTTTGATTATACAGTGTCTCTTCTTTGAAGCAATATTACTATTCGGCAGAAACAATCCCCCAAGCTATTATACAATCTTTGGTACTAAGTTCAGACGATTTTCCTAGAGAATTTAATGATAAATATATGCAAGAAGTGTATTGTGATGAGAAGTAAAGAGAGTTTTTGTCTTTACAAGGAACTATATTTGTTGTTGATTACGAGCTGACATTGTTTCAGTATACACGGTTTATCTAGACTACGTGGTGTGAGTTAATTCAGTTGAGCTGCCAGCGAATATTGATTCTCTTATCCATACACAAATTTGATATTATCATGGGTATAGATTGGTTGTCACTTCATCGAACTAAGGTAGCTTGTCATGTTAATGAAATGGTAATATAATCATCGAGACGAGATCGAGTGATATTTAATGGTATCGACCAATTGCAACTTGTCTTATATTAGCTACATCGGCTTTTCAATTTATTCGAAGTGAAAATCTCTCTGGATTATCACCTGATCAAGAGACAAACTTCACTATTGAGTTACTACCAGGTACTGTATCTATTTCTATTCATCCATATCAAATGTCTTCATTAGAGTTTCAAGAGTTGAATAAATAGTTACAAGAGTTGTCAGACAAGGGATATGTATGACTCAATGTTTTACTTTGGAGAGCACCAATATAATTTTTGAAGAAGAAAGACGACACACTGCGACATTATATACACTATTGGAAGTCGAATCAAGTGACTGTGAAGAATAAATATCTATTACCGAGAATAGAAGACTTATTTGATCAATTTCAAGGTACATGATATTATGTTATTTACAGTAATGCACTGCAACATGGGTTTGGTTTTCTATTTCTGATCTGGATTTCTATTAAAAAAATGGAAAGTTTATTGCTTATGCGTCAAGGACAATCACGAGTACATGAAGCTTCTTATTCTCTTTCTGATCTGAATTTAGCAGTGTTGTTTTCCTTCGAAGATTTAGCATTATTATTTGTATGGAGGACTTCATCGAATTCTGGTTGATCACGAGAGTTTGAAATATTTGAAGAGTAAGAAGGAGTTGAATATGAGACTAAGACATTGGATGGAGTTTCTTAAAGAATATGATTGCACCATCGAATACCATATTGAGAAGGAAAATGTTGTTACAGATACTTTGAGTTACAAGTCAAGCACAGTGATTATACATATGCAAATAACATCATTATTTAAGTATTATTGGTGGCCAAAGATGAAGAAGAAAATCGTAGAGTTTGTTTCAAGACGTTTGACATGTCAACAGGTTAAAGCAGAACAGTACGTACCTACTTGAAGCCTTTAACTATTCTAGTCTCAAAATGAGAATGCATTACTATAGATTTTGGTACAGGGTCATCGATAACACGAAAGAGGAATTATATTATTTAGATGATTGTAGAAAAACTTAGTAAGTTAGCACATTTCTTATCTATACGTTGGATTTCTTCGTTATATCACTTAGCTGAAAAGTATGCAAAAGATGCAGCACTGTTTTATGGTATTCTATTTTTTAAGTCTAGCAGAGATCTGCAATTTACTATCTATGGAGACATGATTATATTTTAGTAATGTTTCTGACCATCAGAAAGATGGTAAGTCAGATAGAACTATATATGCCTTGGAAGAAATGCTTTGTGCTTGTGTTACTGAATTTCAAGGTTCACGGGATAAGTATATTATTCTAATAGAGTTTGCATATAGTGATCAATTTCATTTATAACACTGTATGAGACATTGCATGGTAGAAAATATAGAAGTCCAGTATATACAGCTTGTAGAAGGACCAGGAATTATCCAGGAAACTGTTTCTAAGGTTGATATAATTAAAAGCAGATTGAAGGCGACACAAGACAGACAGAAGAGTTATTATGATCAGCATCGGAAATAGATGAAATATGAGGTTGGATATAAAGTTTTCTTGCGAGTCTCACCTTGGAAAGGAGTAATGTGATTTGGACATAAAGGTAAGTTGAGTCCTCGTTATATTGGGCCGTATGATATTGTTGAAAGAGTGGGACCATTGACATACAGTTAGCATTACCTCCAGAGTTGGAACAAATTCATAATGTTTTCCACGTCAGTATGCTTCGACGTTATCGATCTGATCCTTCACATATTTTGAAAGATACTGATATACAGATTTCCGAGAAATTGAGTTATATAGAAGAACCTGTCAATATAGTGGACCACCAGATAAAGCAATTGCGAAGAAAAGATATTCCAATGGTAAAAGTTATTTGGCAAAATCACGGAGTCGAAGAAGCGACTTGGGAAAACAGAGGAAAATATGAGAAAGAACTATCCACATCTGTTTACGGGTTAGCAATTTTATTACGCCCGTCAAATTAGAAAGAAATGAATTTTGCGGACAAAATTCTTAAAGAGGGGAAGAGTTGTGACATCCCTAACCCAAAACATGCATCAATTTGTATATTTATAATATTATTTGTATAATTGTATGTTATATATATAAGTGTGTATGTGTACGTGAATTTTAGATAGCTAAAATAAATGTGTAACGTGTGTATATGTGCATGAGATAATATAGTACTACTATTATGTACGTACTTATATACACTTTATATAAGTTTAATATATGTGCATGTTTTTGGATAACCTAAGGTTGATATACATTAAATAAATATATGTTGTACTTGGCATAGAAAATGAGCATTTTAACATATTATTGTGTTGCCTAAATTTTTATAAAGGTTACACGTTTTAGTTTTCATTTTATACGTATTTTTCTTATAAAATACAAAATAAAATATAAGGTGAGTCACCTAATTATGCCGTCAATGTACATGACTATAGAATATTTTTGTTCTTTATTTTAAAGGATGAGAATTAGGTAGGGGAAGGGGAGTAAGCTACGGTATACATATAATTTAGAAGGAACGAAAGCTATTAAAACAAAATATGAACAGTAGAATAACAAAACAATAAGGAGAAGATTATTTAGGATTTAGAAGCAACAACCAATATAGTATATGCAATCTGAGGGTGGTAAACAGAAAGAAGAGATTTGAGTTTTCGAATTGATTATATCATGATCAAGATCAAGGAACGTAGATCGGGAATCAAGAGCTAGTGTTCGACCAGGTTATCTATCGTGCTCAGGTGTGTATAAATCACACTTTTAGTTTTAAATGTGTTATGTGGTTGATTGTTATATGTTGAATTGGAGTGAATTATTGGATTATATATTGTGAAATTGATATGATTATGAATTATTTGATATAGATGGTGGAATATGATATGGATATGTGACTGGTGCAATGGATATAATGTTGTAAATGAATTATATGATAGAAATATGTAATTGAAGTTTTACATAAGGTATTGAAAGTACATGAATCATGTGATTAAAGAGGATCTGTGACAGCCTTGTACTGGATCTGAAATTTTAGAGGGACCTATGAGTCCAATTACAGAGAGGCCTTCGGGTCAAATACAGAGGGACCTATGAGTCCAATTACAAAGGGACCTTCGGGTCAAATACAGAGGGACCTATGAGTCCAATTACAGAGAGACCTTCGGGTCATAGAGGAATCCCGGGCAGATACCAGGCTTGACTGTTACAGAATAATAAACTGAATAGAGAGACATATGCATATGAATATGAAATGGATTGTTTTTAAATTATGTTATATATTGTTTCTGATTTTATGTATTGATAAAAGAATGAGCTTGATGTTTGTATCATGTGAGATTAAATGTGGAAATTTATATATACTGAGTTGTGGCTCATATAAACCACTAAATTTTTCAGGAATAAGATAACAGTAAAGTTTTGAGTGACGTGGGTCATATGAACTCCACATGTTATCAGGTTCGGTGGCTGACGCATATTGGCAACCTTCTCCTCCTCATCTTTTTGCATGTAGATAAATGTATAGTATATAGAGTGGTGAAATGGTTCCACTACTTTACAGGATATTTTGAAATATGTATCGGATAAGTGTTGGTTTGAACTTATATAATATGGGTGTTCTATGAATTAGACACGAGTATTGATTGCTTTTATGATAAGGGATTTATTTATTAAAAGAGTATAAGTCAGATGGTTGAGGTGTGACAGTTTAAGGTGGTATCAGAGCGGGGATAGAATCCCGCTGGGACATAGTATTCATGTATATTTCAAGAATGAAAGGGCTAAAGTACTATTCATTTGGGGGTTATACATCAGAATGAACAGATTTTTAATTTGCTGCATACCCTAACGGCTTCCGATACAATACAGTCGCAAGTGATGATTCAGGAGATACTATCTTACACATGGCTGCACGTCTGGGGGCCCCACATAAAAGGAACTCGATCTATAGCGCAATGTTGCAAATGCAACACGAGGTGAAATGGTTTGAGGTACGTAATGTATTATTTGCACATAACGGAATCGAAACAAATAGATAACTTATACTTTAATCTTGTGTTTATTTGGTTCAGGAAGCAAGCAAATTTGTTACTGATCCTACTGCTGGGGTTTGGTGCCCCTTGCACAGCGGAAGACTTGTACAAAATAAATAAACCAGATAAGGATCTATTTGACCGATTAAGGGATTAATCAATTCACATGTTAAACAGATAAATGCATGTCAGAACGCAAATAATCCATGCTTAGAAAATATAAATCCTAAAACATGATTTCGATATCAGGGTAGACTAATCTTATCAAAATACTAGGACTCGAATAAAAGAAGACAGAAAAATCTCACGAATGAGAGCTGAAGAAAAATTCGTCTCCTTCAATAATTAGAGAGGGATGAAAATTTCATTGAAAAATAATTGTCTTTTCTGTCTCATTTATTCTCCTATTTATATTAAGTTCTTATTGGGCCCAGTCAGGGATCTATGGAAGATTTTGGATATGGGCTTACCCCAATTAGCTTTTTACTAATTAAATTAAACTCACAATTATATACAAGCTTATATTGGAATATTACGAGCAACCACTACAGAAGTAATATTGACCTCCCCATCCAAATCCGAAATTATAAGTAATTCGAGTTTCCGTTGTGTTTATTATTTATTTCCTGCGCTTAAGATATAAATTTCCATTAATTAATTAGTGTCTCCTATAGACTTAATTAATTAACATCTTTTAATTCTAAGAGTGGACTTAGCAAGAAATACTTATTTATTATTCATGGAAAAATTTAATTCCAACTGGCCAGTTTTCGAATAATAAAACCTTGTTCAAGCTCCTCTTGAGGACATTATCAAACGAGACTCACCTCGCGCACGATTCAACATAATAGCAATCCTAGCACCGCTAAATATTAATCACCACTACCCAATATATCAGGATTATTGGGTTGCGAAAAACCCGCACCATTTGATAAGTCAAAGTAATGCATAATCAATACCGTATGCTCAATGCTAACATATGTAGATTAAGAAATATTATTTTATCAAGACCTAGTCTTTCAGCAGATAGCATAAAGACACGTCTTGCTGTTAGATCCATTCAGTGCTATACCACACCAACGTCATCTTATTTAAGTAAGGCTAAGAAACAATCGGACTGACATTGCAACCTTTCACGATAGGTAGTCTAAGCCTATGTGGGGGGTGAAATTCTTCTTTCTCTTTTGCAAAGCATTTTATAGAACTGACCGTGTTACCTTAAAGTGGACGTCGCCCACAACCGATCTACTAAGCAAAAGACTTAGACTTTGTTTACTTCTTATGCATTTAATGTTTGTAAAACATCTTATAAATGCAAAAGCAAACACAATGTAATAATATACTGATTCTATTCGTGTGTAACTGCTCGAATAATACTGAATTTGGTTAAAAGTGGATTGTAGAGTTTTTTCGTATACAAGCAAGATTCTATTCGGGTGAACTTATTCGAAACAGGTTTTTCAGTATACCAAACCTAACACCTACCATCCGGGGACTAAATAACAAGAATGTGACACCCAGTATGATTTTTACAAGGGAGTACAAAGGGATGAAGAAAGAGGCTGAGAAGTTTTTGAAGGATGCTTCAAATTCGGGTTCCATCATAGCAACACCGATAGCCGCCATAGTCTTTGCAGCAACAATGTCACACCTCAACCCCTCTGACGTATACTCTTATAATAAATAAATCCCTTATCATAAAAGCAATCAATACATGTGTCTAATTCATAGAACACCCATATTATATAAGTTCAAACCAACACTTATCCGATACATATTTCAAAACATCCTGTTAAGTAGTGGAACCCTTTCACCACTCTATATACTATACATTTATCTACATGCAAAAAGATGAGGAGGAGAAGGTTGCCAATATGCGTCAGCCGCCGAACCTGATAACACGTGGAGTTCCTATAACCCACATCACTCAAACCTTTACTGTTATCTTATTCCTGAAAAATTTAGTGGTTTATATGAGCCACAACTCAATATATATAAATTCCCACCTTTAATCTCACATGATACAAACATCAAGCATATTCTTTTATTAATACATATAATCAGAAACAATATATAACATAACTTAAAAATAAACCAGTTCATATTCATATGCATATGCCACTCTATTCAGTTTATTATTCTGTAACAGTCAAGCCTGGTATCTGCCCGGGATTCCTCTATGACCCGAAGGTCTCTCTGTAATTGGACTCATGGGTCTCTCTGTATTTGACCCGAAGGTCCCTCTTTATTTGGACTCAGAGGTCCCTCTAAAATTTCAGATCCAGTATAAGGCTGTCACAGATGCTCTTTAATCCAATGATTCACACAATCGGTATCATAAACATATCCTTTGCACCAATAACATATCCATATCATATTCCATCAAATTATCCAATATATCTAAACACACATGTCCATTTCAGCAATCAAAAATTCATATCATATTCGACCATCAAAATCAAACAATTTATAATCATATCAATTTCACACCATATAATCAAATAATTCACTCCAATTCAACATATAACAATCAACCACATAACACATGTAAAACTAAAAGTATGATTTATACACACCTGGTTACGATAAGTAAACTTGTTGAACTTCTAATTCCAACTTTTGATTTCAAGAGCTTTTATTCCATTATTCTCTCGATCTCCCTCTTTTTCCTTTTTCGATCAACAACTCTTGGTATAGCCGGAGGGGTCGAAACTATTTTTCGTTTATTTCCTTCAATTTTGTTTCCTTCATAGCCCCCTCCCTTTTTCATTGTCCACGGACTCTACGTATATATATAAATTTGAGGCGGTTATACATTTTAGAGTTAAAACTATTGCACACTATATATTATAAAATTATTTAAATATGTAGCACAAATGCATGCTACTTAGTTTGTTTAATCGACACTTGCCGTATGAGATTGGTGACTCTACAAAATAGTGAACACGTGCATGCAACAATATTATACTCAAACTATATTTACTTTTATTTTTATAATCTTAATTTAGGATCCTACTATTGTATATATATATTTCATGCATAAAATAATTCCATGCACATACACATTATTACACGTGCACACACTTCGATGGACTGCTTAATATTATACTTATTTTCAAAACCTTTCAATAATTAAAATAATATTCTATTATATTGAGTTAATCGTAATACTAATTTTTACCTTTTATAATAGTAATTTAACATATATCTATAATGCCAATAAAATACGCAAATAATTCATGTATCGGGACAGGGATGTCACAACTCTTCCCCTCTTTAAGAATTTTGTCCGCAAAATTAATTTCTTTCTAATTTGACGTGCGTAATAAAATTGCTAACCCGTAAACAGATGTGGATAGTTCTTTCTCATCTCTTCCTCTGTTTTCCCAAGTCGCTTCTTCGACTCCGTGATTTTGCCAAATAACTTTTACCATCAGGATCTCTTTTCTTCGCAATTGTTTAATATGTCGGTCTACCATACTAACTGGTTCCTCTATGTAACTCAGATTCTCATAAATCTGTATATCAGGATCCCTCAGAACATGTGACAGATCAGACCGATAACGTCGAAACATGCTGACGTGAAAAACATTATGAATCTGCTCTAACTCTGGAGGTAATGCTAACCTGTACGCTAACGGTCCAACTCTTTCGACAATATCATATGCCCAATATAACGAGGACTCAACTTACCTTTACGCCCAAATCGCATTACTCCTTATATGGTGAAACTCGCAGAAACACTTTATCTCCCGCTTCATATTCCATCTCTTTTTTTTATACTTATCATAATATCTTTTCTGTCTGTCCAATGTCTTAGTCTCATATTCAACTCCTTCTTACTCTTCAAATATTTCAAACTCTCGTGATCAACTAGAATTCGACGTAGTCCTCCATACAAATAATGATGCCAAATCTTCGAAGGAAAACCACACTGTTAAATCCAGATCAGAAATAGAATAAGAAGCTTCATGTACTCGTGATTGTCCTTGACGCATAAGCAATAAACTTTCCATTTTTTTAATAGAAGAAAACCAAATCCATGTTGCAGTGTATTACTGTAAATAACATAGTATCATGTACATGTGGAAATAACCAATATAGACGACATACTCAATCAATGCTTCAATTCATCAAAACTGTTTTGACATGCTTCACTCCATATAAGAGGAGAACTCTTCCGGAATAACTTCTTCATCAATTCAACCATAATAGAGAATCATTCTCAGTTGGCAAATACTTCAATATTCTATATATCCATTTCTATTCTTCAACTTGATACCATGTGTCCCAACAATACCCATGCTCATCTGTACTTCGTGAAATATACTAGTAAGTCAATAAAAATAATCACTAAGTGATATATGAAAGGTTGAGAGACTTTGTTCATCAATGCCATAAATAATTGTAGTGCAATAGTTAATTTGAAAGGCATAACCAAAACTCATAAAGGTCACATTAAGTTTAAAATGGTGTCTCTGCAATATTCTCTTTAGCTATCTTCAACTGATGGTATCTTGATCGAAAATCAGTACTCGAAAACAGTTGCATACCTTGAAATTGATCAAATAAGTCTTCTATTCTCGGCAATAGATATTTATTCTTCACAGTCACTTGATTCGACTTCCAATAGTGTATATAATGTCGCAGTGTGTCGTCTTTCTTCTTCAAAAATAATATTGGTGTTCTCCAAAGTAAAACATTGAGTCATACTTATCCCTTGTCTGACAACTCTTGTAACTATTTATTCAACTCTTGAAACTCTAATGAAGACATTTGATATGGATGAATATAAATAGATGCAGTAACTGGTAGTAACTCAATAGTGAATTTTGTCTCTTGATCAGGTGCTAATCCAGGCAAATCTCCACTTCGAATAAATCGAAAAGTCGATGTAGCTAATATAAAACAAGTTGCAATTTGTTGATACCATAAAATATCACCCAATCTCGACTTGATGATTATATTACCATTTCTTTTGCGTGACAAGCTACCTTAGTTCGATGAAGTGAAAACCAATCTATAATCATGATAATACCAAATTTGTGTACGAACAAGAGAATCAATATCCGCTAGCAGCTCAACTGAATTAACTCGCACCACGCAGTCTAGATAAACCGTGTATACTAAAACAACGTCAGCTCATAATCAACAACAAACTTAGTTCCTTGTTTAAAGACAAAAACTCTCTTTACTTCTCATCACAATACACTTCTTGCATATATTTATCATTAAATTCTCTAGGAAAATCGTCTGAATTGAGTACTAGAGGTTGTATCATAGATTGTGGGACTGTTTCTCACCAATAGTAAGTATTGCTTCAAAGAAAAGACACTGTGTAATCAAAACGCTCATCTGACATACAACTCGTCTGATTGAACACATGTTCTATCCTTTTCAACCATATCTCGTCCTCGACCGGATCAATAGTCTCATAAAGTCAACAATTCCATTGTTCGATGCTATTTAATGTTTCTACCTCTTTGACTCATCATTGGCCCATGTACTTTTTGTTCTAAAAGCCTAGGTAATCCTCTTATGATGAAACATGTATATGAAATGCTTCTACAATTAATTGACGATGCAAGGCGGGCTGACCCTTCTCTCCACAGTGAGACATGTTTATGATAATTGAAATGAAATGAAACTTCTAACCAAAAAGTATCATATCATATTCATAAATGCCATGTCCCAGCGGGATTCTAACCCCGCTCTGATACCACCTTAAACTGTCACACCTCAACCCCTCTGACGTATACTCTTATAATAACTAAATCCATTATCATAAAAGCAATCAATACATCTGTCTAATTCATAGAACACCCATATTATATAAGTTCAAACAACACTTATCCGATACATATTTCAAAATATCCTGTAAAGTAGTGGAACCATTTCACCACTCTATATACTATACATTTATCTACATGCAAAAAGATAAGGAGGAGAATGGTGCCAATATGTGTCAGCCGTCGAACGTGATAACACGTGGAGTTCCTATAACCCACATCAGTTAAACCTTTACTGTTATCTTATTCCTGAAAAATTTAGTGGTTTATATGAGCCACAACTCAGTATATATAAATTTCCACCTTTAATCTCACATGATACAAACATCAAGCATATTTTTTTATTAATACATATAATCAGAAACAATATATTAGATAACTTAAAAACAAACAAGTTCATATTCATATGCATATGCCACTCTATTCAGTTTATTATTCTGTAACAGTCAAGCCTGGTATCTGCCCGGGATTCCTCTATGACCCGAAGGTCTCTCTGTAATTGGACTCATAGGTCCCTCTGTATTTGACCCGAAGGTCCCTCTGTATTTGAACTCATAGGTCCCTCTAAAATTTCAGATCCAGTACAAGGCTGTCACAGATCCTCTTTAATCCAATGATTCACATAATCGGTATCATCAACATATCATTTGCACCAATAACATATCCATATCATATTCCATAAAATTATCCAATATATCCAAACAAACATGTTCATTTCAGCAATCAAATATTCATATAATATTCGACCATCAAAATCAAACAATTCATAATCATATCAATTTCACACCATATAATCAAATAATTCACTCCAATTCAACATATAACAATCAACAACATAACACATGTAAAACTAAAAGTATGATTTATACACACCTGGTTACGATAAGTAAACTTGTTGAACTTCTAATTCCAACTCTTGATTTCAAGAGCTTTTATTCCATTATTCTCTCGATCTCCCTCTTTTTCCTTTTTCGATCTACAACTCTTGGTATAGCTGGAGGGGTCGAAACTATTTTTTGTTTATTTCCTTCAATTTTTTTCGTTCATAACCCCCTCCCTTTTTCATTGTCCACGGACTCTACGTATATATATATATAAATTTGAGGCGGTTATACATTTTAGAGTTAAAACTATTGCACACTATATATTATAAAATTATTTAAATATGTAGCACAAATGCATGCTACTTAGTTTGTTTAATCGACACTTGCCGTATGAGATTGGTGACTCTACAAAATAGTGAACACGTGCATGCAACAATATTATACTCAAACTATACTTACTATTATTTTTATAATCTTAATTTTGGATCCTACTATTGTGTATATATATTTCATGCACAAAATAATTCCATGCACATACGCATTATTACACGTGCACACACTTCGATGGACTGCTTAATAATATACTTTTTTTCAAAACCTTTCAATAATTAAAATAATATTCTATTATATTGAGTTAATCGTAATGCTAATTTTTACCTTTTATAATAGTAATTTAACATATATCTATAATGCCAATAAAATACGCAAATAATTCATGTATCGGGACAGGGATGTCACAAACAATCACATGTTAATTTCATGCGACCAAGCATCGAGATACCAGATGTTCGCCAAATCAGCTGCTTCAGTGTGTTTGTCTATTTAGACATTATGATGCAAAATGTATAGAGAAATAAGACTGAACAGAGAAGTAATCAAGAAACCCTAGTTTCTTTGAAAAAGAAAATATAATTATAAAAAATAAACTGCGTCTAAAAATAAAAACAACGCTATTTATAAGAGTCTAGAAACCCTACAAATTCAAAAGGAAATAAAATGCAAAATAGAAAATTAAAACTAAGTCTGAAAAAACAGTAAAATGTCGTTTTCACCCCCTAAACGATGTCAGATAGCCAAAATCGCGATTCGCATGCACCGTGCGAAGTTCAAATAATTCTGAGACCGAAGGTTTTAGCCCGATTTCGACGTTCGAACTGTGTCATACTCCCCCTCTTGATAAAGACTCGACCTCGAGTCTGCTTCATCTGCTGACGCCACTTCATTCACTTCAGCTTCTTCATCCTCACTACCACTTTCATATGGAGATAAATCAGCAACATTGAAAATAAAAACTAAGTTCAAAAAGCAGTAAAATGTCGTTTTCACCCCCTAAACGATGTCAGATGCCAAAATCCATCGTCCGTCATCACGATTCACATGCACCGTGCGAATTTCTAAGGTTTTAGCTCGATTTCTATGTTGGAACTGCATCACATTCTATCACTTGTGTGATGTCGATGACGTCCTTTCTGGTATACCTCTCTATACTTAACTCACGTTATTTTGAACGTGACTTTGTGTTCGCACTACCTAAATGGTTTTGCTTGGGTCTTCTATCACTTTTTATATCAATTCTACTCTTAGTGATAGCATTTGGGGTTGTGGTTTACTTAGAGTCTGGGGATAATAGGGCATGGCTTCTCGTTACCATATGTGCACTTTCTCTTATACCTATGTCTACTTTTGTCCCTCTCCGGGACATCTTATGTTCCACTTATCGCCGGTGTCGGGCAATTTCGGCCGTAGCTAATTTCTTTGACGTTATTGATACTTCGTACCCTAATGATGACTGAATTCTGGATTCTGATTTTCATTTTGAAAGTTTGAAAGACATTAAGGCTTTGTAAGATGATAATGATGTTGAATGTTTGAGACTGTATTTTGATATTGTATTGATTTGATGTTGTGTCATTGTTGATATCTTCGTGGGTCTGTAGGGCTGTGTAAATATACCGAAAAAACGGTATATCTACCACATCGTACCATAAAATATCGAAAAATATTGAATTTTCGGTATACTAAAATTTTCGATACGACACAATACCGTATAGTAAGTTTTCGATACGATAACGATATGAATTTTCTTATACTGCAGTATACATTGATATACCGAAATATATCGAAAATCAATACGTATTGAATTATCGATACTGTTAGGTTTGGTATACTGGAAAATATGTTTCGAGCATGAATAGAATCTTGCTTGTATATGAAAAACTCTACAATCCATTTTTAACCCGATCTAGTATTATTCGAGCAGTTTCGCACGAATAGAATCACTAATATTATTACATTGTGTTTGCTTGTGCATTTATGAGATGTTTTTCAAATATTTAAATGTATAAGAAGCAAACAAAGTCTAAGTCTTTGTTTTAGTAAACCGGTTGTGGGCGTCGTCCACTTAAAGGTAACACAGTCAGTTCTGAACAAAGAAAAACAAGAATTTCACAACCTAGATAGGCTTTGGATATCTATCATGAAAGGTTGCAGTGTCAGTCCGATATTTCTAAGCCTTACTGAAATAAAATGACATTGGTGTGGTATAGCACTGAACGGATCTAACGGCAATACATGTCTTCATGCTATCTACTGGAAGACTAGGTCTTGATAAACAACTATTTCTTAATCATCATACGTTAGCATTGAGCATACGTTACTGATTATGCATTACTTTGACTTATCAAATGGTACGGGTTTTTCGCAACCCAATAATCCTGATATATTGGGTAGTGGTAATTAATATCTAGCGGTGCTAGGGTTGCTATTATGTTGAATCGCGCGCTTGGTGAGTCTGGTTTGATAATGTCCTCAAGAGGAGCTCGAACAATGTTTTATTATTCGGAAACTGGCCAGATGGAATTTAATATTCCGTGAATAATAAATAAGTGTTTCTTGCTAAGTCCACTCTTAGAATTAAAAGATGTTAATTATTAAGTCTATAGCAGACACTAATTAATTAATGAACATTTCTATCTTAAGTGCGGGAAATAAACAACAAACAAAACGGAAGCCCAGATTACTTATAATTTCGGATTTGGATGGGCACTGCAATATTACTTTTGTAGTGGCTGCTCGTAATATTCCAATATAAGCTTGTATTAAATTATGGGTTCAATTTAATTAGTAAAAAGCTAATTGGGGGAGGCCATATCCAAAACCTTCCATGAATCCCTGACTGTGCCCATTATGTAATTTAATATAAATAGGAGAATAAATGAGGCAAAATTATTATTATTTTTTGTACATGAAATTTTCGCCCCCTCTCTCTATAGAAGGAGTCGAAATTTTCATCTCTCCTCCGTGAGATTTTCAGCTCCTCATCCGTGAGGAATTTTCCTGTCTTCTTTATTAGAGTCATAGTATTTTGATAAGATCAGCCCACCCTAATATCGAGATACAGTTCGGGAACCAGTCAGAAGATCTGTGGTCTAGTATTGAAGATTATCGTGGAGAAGGTGCAAGCAATCGTCGATTCTTTAGAGAATCAAATCGGTAACTCTAAACCGTAGTATTCATGTTTAAGATTTATTTTCTTTGAGCATGAATTATTTGCGTTCTAACATGCAATTATCTGTTTAACATGTGAATTGATTAATCGCATAATCGGTCAAATAGATCATTGTCTGATTTATTTGTTTTGTACAAGTCTTCCGCTGTGCAAGGGGCACCAAACCCCAACAGATACATACCGTTTATATTGGTTATAATAATAATATAATTTGTTTTTTTAAGATTAAAAGTTTAAAATCATAGATAAATATCCATTTAATTTCGATACCATTCAGAACGGAAGTTTGGTACGATATACCGAAATTTCGATACGGTAACGGTATAAATATTATCCATATTGCAATTTTAGTATACCGAAACTTTCTATACGGTAACGATATGAAATTCTTCATATCGATATTTTCAATACGATAACGATCAAAATTTTCGATACAATATACCGTATCGACCCAACCTAGGTCTGTTTACTTGTGCAAATCGAAGCACTATTTATATATATAGCCTCCCTTGCAAATCGATTTATATACTGCAAAATTTTCTGGGCACTGCCCTGATTATTAATATTAATCAGTCTGATGTTATTAATCAGTTTACTTGTGCAAATAGAAGCTCTACTTCTATGTATAGCGTTCCTTGCAAATCGAACAAAATTTTCTAACTTCAAGGGTTCGCCTAAGAACAACAAAAGCATCATTGATATTGTGTTGACACTGTGTTGATATTTTCTGTTGCTACTATTTTGTCATCTGTTGATATTTTTTAACGGTTCAGATAATAGTTTAGAGTTTGTACAATAATATATGAGTTTGTATTTTAGCACTATTAATATCATAATTGTAACAAACTATGTGTTAAATTGAGTAGTATTAATATCATAATTGTAACAAACTATGTGTTAAATTGAGTAGTGTTCTAGTTCTCAATCAAAGATACAGTTTAGTTTTTGTTGTGTTTCATAATGTTAACTTATAGAAGGCTCACTCCCAACTTTAGTGAGAATAGATATCTACTTTACTTTCAAAAGGATAATATTATTTGCTTTGCTTAGATTGGCTCACTCCCAACTTTAGTGAGAATAGATATCTACTTTACTTTCAAAAGGATAATATTATTTGCTTTCCTATAAATCTAAGCACAATTCTTTTGAAAAATAGACGCATGCATGTGTATATAGTTGTTTTAACTTGTGACAGTTGCATGCTGTATTCCTTCTACTAAGCTAACACAACAACTACACAAGTCTCATAGTTACAAATTAATTTGATTTGTTAAAATATTGACTTTGGATTGTAAATTAATTAAATAAAATTAGAAATAATATTATTATATTAAAATTATAAACGAAAAATGTACTGTATATAATAACTATACGCACAGACTAAGAATTTTTAAAACATTGACTTTAGATTGTAAGTTAATTAAATAAAATTAGAAATAATATTATTATATTGAAATTATAAACAAAAAATGTACTGTATGTTATAATTACAAATTATACAACTTCAACAAATCAAATGTAGTTTCCTCGGAATGCATTTTCTATGATCCTAAGTTACTATGATAGTAAGTTATGTGTGTTGTTTTTTATTTTATTATTATATTTTTTATTTATCTAAAACCATTATTTGCTACTATATTCTATTTCCATGCATGCCAATAGGTTTCAAGGAACTTGTCTCGGCACCTTACAAATTAAGCTTCGTGATCAAATTAGAGAGGGATCAATTGTTTCTATTTTCAAATTTTTGTGGGAAAAATTAGAGTCCATACTCCTATTATACAAACAAAATTATCATACCTCGGCAAGGTATTTTGATCAGTCTTAACACCATGATTCGATCAATTTTTGGCTTATAAATATATTAGTTTGTGCTTTATTTTAACACGACAGACGAGTCAATAGACAACCTTTTTTAATGTAGAACATGAGAGCATGCGGTGATTGATGATGGAGAACTTGAAATTGGGGAGAATGGATACGTGATCCGAGAAGATGGAGCCTTTGGAGACTAGCGAAAGAGGCCACGCCAAAACTATTTGCAATTGTTTATCTCTCTTGTATCTTTTCTTTTCAATAGAAGGGAAGGGGTGAGATGATGGAGAAAATGAGAATTGCGTTCATGCATTTACATCCTTCGAATAAAATAGTTATTCAAAACCTCTCAAAATTTGCCTTTTATATATGTATAGATGATACATTTAGTTGGTAAACTATAAAATTGGCTATTGGAAAGATATTATAATTTTGATCACTAAAACATAAAATTAACTACTTTTATTAAAAATACAAGATGATAAAACAAATACTCCCTCTCTCCAAGAAAGTTTGTCACATCTTTCCATTTCCGTCCCAAAAATTTTGTCACATTTAATTTTTTTTTTATCATTTTTGCTAGTGGACTATATATTCAATTAATAAAATTAATATAAAAAAGTAGGATACACATTTCACTATTTTTTTTCTATCTCACTTTTTATTATATTTTTAAAACTCGTGCCCGATCTATTTTTTCATCTCACTTTTCATTATATTTTTAAACTAGTACCCGATCAAAGTGTGATAAAATTTAGGGACGGAGAGAATATACATTTTAGTATTAATTATTTCATCATTTCTATTCCATAACCCGAATATAGTCCGTGTACAGTCCACCGCCACAACGACTTTAAGTAAAATAAATAGCATTTTTAGGCTTATTAGAATTAGAATTAGAATTAGAATTAGAATTAGAATGGGGCAATTCGCAAAATTGAAAAGCTAGGGCAAAATTACATTCTGTTTCCGACTGATTCAAGCACCATGTCGGCGGCGGGGGCGGCGTGCAATGGAGGAAGACGATGCGAAGCTCGTGTTCGAGACCTCGAAAGGTGTGGAGCCAATCATGAGCTTCGACGAGATGGGAATAAAGGAGGAGCTCCTCCGCGGAATCTACAATTACGGCTTCGAGAAGCCGTCCGCTATCCAACAGCGCGCGGTCCTTCCGATCATCTCCCACCGTGACGTCATTGCTCAGGCGCAATCCGCTACTGGAAAGACCTCAATGATCGCTCTGACTGTTTGCCAAATTGTCGATACCAAGTCATCAGAGTATGCGTATTATCCCCTTTCTACTTTTTTGCTCTAATAGTTTATGGTTTCATGGAAGAATCGGTTTAATTTTGTGCTCAGTTAATTAAAATTGTTTTTATGCTACTTGAGGTTTCACCATTGGTGTATTTTTGTTGTTTCTATAGTTAATTGAACATTTTTGCCTATTTTGCTTATCCTATTTTATACTATATCACTAAAAATTAGGGTGCAAGCCTTGATTTTATCTCCTACTAGAGAGTTGGCTTCTCAAACAGAAAAAGTGATACTGGCAAGAGAAAATCGGGTTTATAGGCTACTTTGCCTTTAAAATAACGTAAATGTACTCATTTTGTTATCTCTTCCATATATGGGAAAAACGCCACCTGCGTTGGCGTGTCTATAAGTAAAGACGCCAGCATAGTTGGCGTTTTATAATGTCCTCGTATTTTACTCGTATTTTCTCCAAATACAATTTAAATAAAACACGCCAACTGGGTTGGCGTGTATAATTAAAAACGCCTTAAGGGTTGGCGTGTTTAGGAAATTAGAAACGCCGAAGGGAATTGCGTCTTTAGGTAAATACGCCATCACGGTTGGCGGGTTATAATAGAAAAACGCCAACACGAGTGGCGTGTTTATACAGAATGATATAGCAGTCCAAATCGCGAAAAAACTCACACCACACACTTCGCGAAAAACTCATCCAAAGCAGCGCCTCTCGTCGCGATTTCGCCCTCCTCTCCGTGATTTCGCCCTCCATTCATCAATCGATGCTAGTTTTCCCAAAATTCGTATATTTTTTTCGGTTAGTATGCTTATCTTTACATTATTAAAGTAATTGTTGGATAGTTAGCTAGGGTTTGTAATGGGTTGTGAATTGAGTTGAAATTGATGTTGCATTGTTTGAGTTTAAGTGAATTTGTGTATTGTTGAGATAGTTGAGATATTGGTGTTTAGTTAGAGTATAAATTTGATTATAAACCTAAACCCTAGGGTTGTTATAGCTTAAAAAGTGGGCAAATTGATTTGGTTTATGTGGGTTTTGGTTTATTTGGGTTTTATTTGGCTTATAAACCTAAACCCTAGTGACAAATTATTGATGTATATTGTTTAGTTTGAATTGTTAATTTTGTGTAGGTGAATTGTGTTATGATTTTGAATGTGCAACGTTGTGTAGGTGAAGTTGTGTATTGTGAATTATTTGATATTGGTGTTTCATTTTGTGATATTGGATTAAATTGTTTCTAATTATTGAAATTGTTTATGTTTGTTTATTGTTTAATTTGGATTATGAATGTTGTGTAGGTAATTTATGGCATCATCTTCAACTTCTCGTCGTCGGCTCTTATGTTGTCCTGCGGATCCTTCTGTATTGTATTTTCAGAGACAACACGTCTCTAATAACATATGGGCAGGAGTTCCATCCGAAGATGTA
This sequence comes from Salvia splendens, assembly GCF_004379255.2. Taxonomy (NCBI): domain Eukaryota; kingdom Viridiplantae; phylum Streptophyta; class Magnoliopsida; order Lamiales; family Lamiaceae; genus Salvia; species Salvia splendens. The sequence continues at coordinate 17,033,665 of NC_056047.1, read as the reverse complement.
CGTTGCCGACGATATGAAGGAATCATTTGGGATGTTCCCATACATCCCCATGTTTTGGCAGTAGTGGACCAAATGAGATTTTGTGGTATATTAAGGTGTGGTCAACCAAAGGACATTGACCACCATCTTATCACCGCATTGACTGAACGTTAGAGGCCAGAGACTCACACGTTTCACTTTCCAGCCGGTGAAGCGACTGTGACATTAGAAGACGTGGAGGTCCTATGAGGCCTCAAAGTTGACAGAGAGGCTGTGACGAGTTACATTCCCACGAAGGATGTGGGATATTGGAAGGACGAGTGTTTGGATTTTATAGGATTTGTGCCAGACGCAGTCGAGTTGAAAGAAATGGTTTGGAAGTAGACAAGCGTATCAAATCAATTGAGGATTGAACTGAATGCAGAGCACGATCACAACATATATGCTCAACGGGCTCGTATCTATTGTCTGCTATTACTTGGTGGGCAGATGATCCCGAACGCCTACGAAAATAAAATTCCGTTCTTCTACCTGCAATTTTTCATAGATATAGAACAGTGTTCTAACTATAGCTGGGGTGGTGCGACGCTTGCTTGCTTGTACCACAATTCGTGTGAAGCTGCCGTTGCTAAGAGGACCGATGTTGGGGGAGCTTTAACTTTGTTACAGCTGTGGGCTTGGGATAGAATCCCAAATATTAGACCGAGGATGCTAAATCCCGTGCTTATAGACTACGCACCATGTGCAAGCGCGTAAGTTGTTCAATAATTCAGTTTTTATGCTTACTGTTCATCAATTTTCGTGTTTTTTTTTAAATAAAAAGGAGGATCAACGATGCTTCTCCATCTACCCCTAGAAAGTGGCGTATGTTGTGAAGCGTCTCCACCTACAATTTTCAAAGTTAATTACATATAATATGAATTTAAAAAAATTACTAGTTTTTGCAATTTATCGCGAAGTTATGAGAAGATGCCGTTTCGTAGAAGCCATCTTCAGGATGCAAGCCAGGTTTGGTTAAATATACCACAGTTATTTGGCGAAACCAATTCATATATTCATCGGTTGCAACAGGCTCCATAGTGTACTCCACAGCAGTCCACACCAAGTCGTGCCTATTGTCCCACTCCTTTATATGATGGGCGTGCCACTCAGCCCTTTTCCGGCCAGATTTTCCACGGAGATCCTGTTTCGTAAAATCAGAACCGTGGAAGCGGTGGACGAGCGGGACATACGGTTGGACAATCCCAAATTGTCGCAACACTCATTGTGGCAGATGTGGCTCAACCAGATTCCAACAAATAAGAGTTGTTATCGACGTTCATATCCGGCAAGTTCCGCTGGAGATAAGGCCTCCAAATAAACTACATGTGAAACAAATTTATTCAAAATAATTTCAATCAAAAACCACAAATAAAAACAATTTATAGGTATATGAATTACCTGGTTGGCGTGCATCATGGAGAACTGATCTCGGAAAATTTCAATACAATTTACGGGTGCTTTTACATATGACGCCGGACATTCCATCTAAAAAATTTAAATTACGAGCGAATAACACGGAAATTGATGAACAGTAAGCATAAAAACTGAATTAGTGAACAACTTACGCGCTTGCACATGGTGCGTAGTCTATAAGCACGGGATTTAGCATCCTCGGTCTAATATTTGGGATTCTCTCTCAAGCCCACAGCTGTAACAAAGTTAAAGCTCTCCCGACATCGGTCCTCTTAGCAACGGCAGCTTCACACTAATTGTGGTACAAGCAAGCAAGCGTCGCACCACCCCAGCTATAGTTAGAACACTGTTCTATATCCATGAAAAATTGCAGGTAGAAGAACGGAATTTTATTTCCGGAGGCGTTAGGATCATCAGCCCACCAAGTAATAACAGACAATAGATACGAGTCCGTTGAGCATATATGTTGTGATCGTGCTCATCATTCAGCTCAATTCTCAATTGATTTGATAAGCTTGTCTGTTTCCAAACCATTTCTTTCAACTCAGCTGTGTCTGGCACAAATCCTAGAAAATCCAAACACACGTCTTTCCAATATCCCACATCCTTCGTGTGGATGTAACCCGTCACAGCCTCTCCGTCAACTTTGAGGCCCTATAAGACCTCCACGTTTTCCAATGTCACAGTCGCTTCACCGACTGGAAAGTGAAACGTGTGAGTCTCTGGCCTCCAACGTTTAGTCAATGCGGTGATAAGATGGTGGTCAATGTCCTTTGGTTGAACACACCTTAATATACCACCGAACCCCATCTGGTCCACTACTGCCATGGGAACATCCCAAATGATTCCTTCATATCGTCGGCAGCGTACATCTTCGGATGGAACTCCTGCCCATATGTTATTAATGACGTGTTGTCTCTGAAAATACAATACAGAAGGATCCGCAGGACCGCATAAGAGCCGACGACGAGAAGTTGAAGATGATGCCATAAATTACCTACACAACATTCATAATCCAAATTAAACAAACCTAAACAATTTCAATAATTAGAAACAATTTAATCCAATATCACAAAATGGAACACCAATATCAAATAATTCACAATACACAACTTCACCTATACAACATTGCACATTCAAAATCATAACACAATTCACCTGCACAAAATTAACAATTCAAACTAAACAATATACATCAATAATTTGTCACTAGGGTTTAGGTTTATAAGCCAAATAAAACCCACATAGACCAAATCAATTTGCTCACTTTTTAAGCTATAACAACCATAGGATTTAGGTTTATAATCAAATTTATACTCTAGCTAAACACCAATATTCAACTATCTCAACAATACACAAATTCACTTAACCCAAACAATGCAACATCAATTTCAACTCAATTCACAACCCATTGCAAATCCTAGCTAACTATCTAACAATTACTCTAATAATGTAAAAGATAAGCATACTAACCGAAAAAAATATACGAATTTGGGGAAAACTAGCACCGATTGATGAATGGAGGGCGAAATCACGAAGAGGAGGGCGAAATCGCAACGAGAGGAGCTGCTTTGGATGAGTTTTTCGCGAAGTGTGTGTTGTGAGTTTTTTCGCGATTTGGACTGCTATATCATTCTGTATAAACACGCCACTCGTGTTAGAGTTTTTCTATTATAACCCGCCAACCGTGATGACGTATTTACCTAAAGACGCAATTCCCTTCGGCGTTTCTAATTTCCTAAACACGCCAACCTTTAAGGCGTTTTTTAATTATACACGCCAACCCAGTTGGCGTGTTTTATTTAAATTGTATTTGGAGAAAATACGAGGACATTATAAAACGCCAACTATGCTGTCGTCTTTACTTATAGACACGCCAACGCAGGTGGCGTTTTTCCCATATATGGAAGAGATAACAAAATGAGTACATTTACGTTATTTTAAAGGCAAAGTAGCCTATAAACCCGATTTTTTCTACTGGCAATTGGTGACTATATAAATGTGCAAGCTCATGCTTGTGTTGGCGGCAAAAGTGTGGGGGGGGGATATAAGAAAACTAGAGCATGGGGTTCAGGTGGTGTCAGGGACTCCTGGCAGGGTTTGTGACATGATCAAAAGAAGAACTTTGCGAACTAGAGCAATTAAAATATTGATTCTGGTGAGTTCATTTACATTTGGAGATTGGCCTATTGTATAACTAGGTTATCTTGATTCTTATTTTATTTTCTCAACTTTATCAGGCCGAGTCTGATGAAATGTTGAGCAGAGGATTTAAGGATCAGATTTATGATGTTTACAGATACCTTCCACCTGACCTGCAGGTACCTAGCCCTCTATCGTTGTACTTTGTTTTGTCTCGTCTTTATGCAGACACAGCATCGCGCTAGAAGTGATCGTATTCATTATCTGTCTAGTTCATACTTGTTGCTAGGTGTTTAACCATGAAAATGCGGAGGTGTTGGGAATGGTTTCTTTTGTTGTACTAGTATAAACACAAGTTTGGAAACTTTTAGCTGAACCTCACTGGTAGATTTGGAGGATGCATTTTCTTTTAGATGTTAGTACTATAATTACTGAATATCTGCCACCCTCCCAAATGAAATATTGGAGATTACAAGTAAATTTATGACTGATCCAGTCCGCATCCTAGTGAAGCGTGATGAATTGACTCTGGAGGTGAGCTATCTTCTATTATATTACTGCTTTTATACTAGTAAAAATATTTCAACACGATTGAGGGAAGGATATGATTCATTTTCTCAGTCCATCTCATGTTGTGAACCACTAAACAAGATTTTATTTAAATGTAAATCATGTAATTAGAAAAGAAAGAAACTAGTTTCATGCCTATATATATGTTGTGTTTGGGCACGTTAATGTCCAACTACAAAATAGAAGTGTTCACTTTTGTCTATGTAGTGCTCAATGGTGCTTTGTATTTCTGGTCTTATGCAGCTAGAAACTAATCAAAATGCCATAGCTTTCAAGATGAAATCATGAAATATTGGATGGATGCCATGTTTCTCATTTTTGTTTGTGGCTTTTTATGCCTTAGCTTTCAAGATGAAATCATGAAATATTGGAAGGAAGCCATGTTCTCATTCTTGTTTATGGATTTTTTTGTATAGGGTATCAAGCAATTCTTCGTTGCAGTTGAAAGAGAAGAATGGAAATTCGATACACTATGTGATTTATACGATACACTTACCATAACCCAGGCAGTTATATTTTGCAACACAAAGCGCAAGGTATTTTTCCCCTCCATTTGGTTTCACATTGTTTCTCTGTTAAACCTTATACTATTACCATTCTTCATAAGGCAAGTAGTTATGTGTATTGTCACTCCCTTCACTTGGTGTGTTTTTCCTGTGAATTTTATTTAGTAAATCTTAACCAAAATAACATTTTGAGAATTCACTCCAAAAAATTCAAAGAAATTCTGCTATATGAATTCTTGAACCTTCAGATTCCTTGCATAAGCTATTTGTTTCCCTAGAAATAATTTTGTTAATCTCTGGAGTTTAGATTAAGATTTATCTGAAGATTCTGAACTGAAATGTAGGTTCTAGATGGCTCTTGATTACATTTTTCATTTTTCCTCTCTGAATGTCAGGTTGATTGGCTGACAGCGAAAATGCGTGAGAATAACTTTACGGTCTCATCCATGCGTGGAGATATGCCTCAAAAGGAGCGAGATGCGATTATGGGTGAATTCCGATCTGGCCAGACTCGTGTACTTATCACCACAGATGTTTGGGCTAGGGGATTGGACGTTCAACAGGTACTGCTATTTCTTGTTGTTGCCATCTAGTTTGATAGTTCTGAGATTGTATTTCCTTCGAAGCTCCAATTACTGTTTCTCTATCATTCCAAGTTAAATATAAGGATATTGAACAATAACTTATTTGTTGTCTTTGCATTGAGTTTCCGTAGGTTTCCTTGGTGATAAATTACGATCTTCCAAACAATCGAGAGCTCTACATCCATAGGATTGGACGATCTTGTCGTTTTGGGCGAAAGGTATGCTGCAAGCTTATGTAACACGTCTTTTCTTCCAAATCTTTTTGTTGGGCGCAGGGAATGAAAGGTGTTACCATGGTAAATGAATGCAGGGTGTTGCCATAAACTTCGTTAAAACCGATGACATCAAGATCCTTAGAGATATTGAGCAATATTACAGTACACAGATCGATGAAATGCCTATGAACGTCGCTGATTTGATTTAACATCAGTTTTGTGGTGCAAGAATACAGTTTGAAAGCAAACTGATGATTATTAGGGTGTCCACTATAAGGCGGACACGCCCAATAGCCCCGCCCCAATTTTTGTCCATAGCCCCAATTTTAATGTCCATAGCCCCAAAATTCTATTTCCGCCACTATAGTGGACAACTCCAATAGCCCCCAAATTTTATAATCAATTTTCATTTTAAATATTTTTTAGTTTCAATCAAATGTAATTTAAATAATTGCAGTGTAAATAACTAAAATACGAGGTAATTAGGGCCGAATATTCGTTGTATTGCAAACCGGTAAAATTATACAACGAATAATTAAAATAAAATACAACTACAAAACTCCGGCACCGTCTACTCGGTGTCGGAGTCGGCTTCCTCGTCTTCTTCTTCTCCTCCTCCTCCTCCTCTCTCGCTGCTGCCGGCCGCGGTATCCCCAGGCGCATTATCAACCAATCCCAGTCGACTCTCAATCCGATTGATGAGCCTCTTGTAGACGTTCCTGACGTACGGGTCAGTTTCCCCTGCGTATGACCTGCATACGTCTTGCAGTTGTTGCATCAACGTTACGTCTATGGTATTGGCCAATACCTCGTGGGGTTGCACCGCGGGCTGTGGGATTGGGGCAGACTGGGGGATGCGCGATCCGGACGAGGCCGCCGTTTGGCGGGAGGCACTTCTACCCCCTCTGGTGCTGCGGATAGAGGCATGTTGTCCCATGGGCCGTCGTCGCCTAATGTGAGTCGCGGCTGGCTCTTCGACTTGCTCGTCGGACTGCTCGAACTCGTGCGAGCCGCTCCCACTGCTGTATTCCCCGGCAAGGTTGTGCCTTGTGCGCTTCGGGCCAGGAGCTGTTTCCACCTCGTTCGCCACGATCGACCTGAATTTCGGACAATCCGCGAGGACAAGATACTCCTCCCACAAGGTAAACTTCGGCTGGCCCGTCTTGCGGTATTGGCCATCCGACAGGGTCTTCACATTTGCTGCGGTTTGGCCACTCTCGGCGTGGCGAAGGTTGTTCTCGTATATGGACGTGAACAGCTTGGTAGCCCGCAGTATCCTACCGAACTTTTTTCGGATCTGTTCTGGGTCGCGCTTCTCGGCGCCGTCGGGCTTGAATTCCTCGTATGCCATCATGACGCGCCTCCAAAAGCTCCCCGACTCCTGATCGGTACCCACCACGGGGTCCGAAGTGATAGAATCCCACGCCTTCGCCACGACAATGCTCTCGTCTTTGCTGTATGGCTTGCCGCGGCTGGACCTCTCGGACTGATCACCGCTACCGCCGGCGCCACTGCCCTCGCTACTCGCAATGCCGGGGCAGCTGCCCGAGCGTCCACCGACGTTGCCGGTGCCACGACTGCCGCCTCCGCCCCTAGGGCCTCTGCCCTTACCGCCACCAGAGCCCCGACTGCCGCTACCTCCTCGGGTCGGAACGGGTGTTTCCACCCGCGCTGCCGGCGTATCTGGGATGCCGGAACTGAGCAGACCCAGCATAGTATCAAATGCGTCTTGATCTGCTTCGGTGATCGGAGATTGGCTGGCTTGGAAAGGGGAACCCGGCCGCGGCTTGTGAAGCGCGTCTAGGTTGGGTCGGTAATCTTAAAAAGCGGAACGACTCAGATTCCGATGTAAAGGGGGCGGCGTTGGTGAGGATCTCCACGACTGAGATGGAGGAAGGGGTGGACTCGATGCCCACGGTGGTGGAGATTGATTCCAACTCCAAGGCCGTGACGGAGCCGCATATCCGCCAAATCCCGACGGCTGAGAAGCATATCCGCCAAATCCCGATGGCGGCGAATGATGGGCCGACGGCTGAGATGGATTGCTGTCATATCTCGATTCCTCAGTGTCGGGTGATTCGTCGTCTCCTCGGTGCATTTTGTAGAGAGTGTTTTTGTAGAAAGTGGGTGTATGGATTTTGTGAAAATGGGAGTGGGGGAGGAGGGAGAGTGGTATTTATATAGAGGAAAAAACGAAAAAAAAAAAAATTCAAAAAATCCGGCTATAGCCGCGGCGGATATCCGCCACTATAATAGCCGCGGCTATAGCCGCGTCTATACACCCACCGCCGCGTCCTCGCCCCACTCGCGGCGAAGCCTCGTGCGCCGCCCTCCCCCCACCAGCCGCGTCCACCCTCGCGGCGGACACCCCCCACTATAATAGCCGCGCCTACCGCCCCCCACCGCCCCCTTCGCGGCGTCCGCCGCGTCCACTCCATAGTGGACGCTCTTATGGTGAGAAACAATTCGTTCAATGCTGGGAGTGACGTGGATTATGTATGTCTATATATTTACACAAACAAATTTTCTTCTTGAGATCATTTTCTCTTATTGAAAGCTGCATCTTATTTAATCTCTATATTATATGAAGATTGTTTCACAAATAAGATTATTGTACTAATACTATTATTCATTTCTACATCTATAAATACTCTCACCTTAATTTCATCTCTTTTCACATCATAATTTTATTTCTTAATCAGATTATTTTTCAATTTATTTCTACAATTCAACTATTCGTCTAGTTTAAGCATATTTTTATTTCGATTATGTATTTTTGTAATCATTATATAATATTTCTAATTCAAAGAATATAGTATAATTGTAAAAACAAAAGTTTTATGCTGCACAAATGACACGTTAATGCATTGTGTTGCAAAAATTGTACTCCTTTGTGGAAGAGCTATGTAAAAAAATGTCGAAATTGAGGGTATAATCCTTTGTTTTTACTTTAAGGAACAATATTACTCCCTCCGTCCCGTGCTACTCGCGCGTTTGCTTTTCGGCACGGAGATTAAGGAATGAGTGTATAGCAAAGTCAACAATTGCGGCTGTATGTGATAATTTTTACTAAAAATAGAAAGAGTGCAAATAACTTGGGACGCCCAGAAAGGAAATAAATGCAAGTAACACGGGACGGAGGGAGTATTATTCTACTCAATGGTAATAAAAAGGTTTTACATTCTTAATTTAGATTGACACATATGAAGTCGTGAAAATTACTACTATCATTCAATTAGTTGTAACCTTGTACTGTAATATTTAATGAGGGAACAGTTAGTTATAATTAATTATAGGGAAAAGACTTCGACTTTTTGTGGGAATATATGTGGAACTAATACGGACAAATTCTATAGAGAGCACAAATTCGAACAAAAAAAATTGGGTCAAACAATAAATTAAAAAAAATTAACAGGGAAACACAGCAGGGTAAATGGATAAATAGAAAAAAAAAACAAAACTGGTAAAATATGACAGTGATTTGCACTTGTCTTTTTATTGTTGTCGACATCAATTTTTATTATTTTATTACTTTAAAAATAATAGAAGCATGAAAGTTGACGTTGGGCTAATCAACACTACTTTGGTACTATAATTTATAAAGTTTAACCTCTAACTTTCCTGCAGTTGTAAGATAAATAAAATAAATTAATCCAAATTCATATATGTGGGAGGATTCGAACTGCTCTCATAACGAAACATTAATTTTTTAAAAAGTTGACCAAATCGAAAGCATGATGGGACAATCCTGATCATCACATCATCAACAAATAATGAAGACCTTACTATAATTATATAAAACAAAGTAACTGATTACTTCTATATGACTGAATTAGATATTTATGTGATGCATGGAATGACGCTAATTTTTTAAACATGGGACTGTATTTTTTGAATATATATATATATAATGGGCTAACTTATACAAGTAATTAAATGATTCGATTAATGGTGTTTCAAAATACATTAATACAAATTTTTAGTTCTCGTTCTTCCTATCACTTTAGACACCGATTGAAAAATTCATGAATTTTTAACATTGTTACCTCTATCCAAGGCACTTTGAATTGAGTAATATCTTATATCATGTGTCTAAGAGCTTGGAATTGTTGGGGTACAAACCCATCCCACATCGGATGAGTAGGGGAAGTTGGAAGGTGTATATAATTCCTGTCCAACCCCAATTAGTTTGAGGCCTTTTGGGAGTGACCCAAAAACAAATCCATGCGGGCTTGACCCAATGCGGACAATATCAAACTAATGTTGCAGTCGACGTTCCTAACAGTGGTATCAGAGCCAGGTGGCTATGGGTTGTGCCTGGATGAGCCCCGGTTAGGGTCGGGCCCTGAAGGACTCGGGTTAGAGTCGGGCCCAGGATGACCCAGGGGCCAGGGTTGGAACGACCCATGTTCGTGTCGACTGCGTTCCCGATGTGGTCTCGGTTTGAGGGGAGGGTTTGAGGGGAGGTTTATTGGGGTACAAACCCATCCCACATCGGATGAGTAGGGGAAGTTGGAAGGTGTATATAATTCCTGTCCAACTCCAATTAGTTTGAGGCCTTTTGGGAGTGACCCAAAAACAAATCCGTGCGGGCTTGACCCAAAGCGGACAATATCAAACTAATGTTGCAGTCGACTCCCAAAAACAAATCCGTGCGGGCTTGACCCAAAGCGGACAATATCAAACTAATGTTGCAGTCGACAATCCTAACAGGAATTATATTTCTGAATCTTCATCAATTTGACAACATATTTAATAGCTATATCAACAATAATTTACAAGTATATATATGACCTAAATATTTCATTGTAGGATAAATGCAAACAAGTTAAACTTCATAATTTTTTGGACGATTTATAAAAATTGTAGAATGAACTAGAATTTGATCAAATGTGTATGGCCATGAGCCGCCAAATCTATTTTCCACTCCATCAATTCAATATCTACTCACGTGACCGAGGTTGCTGATATTCTACAAGAACAAGTTGACGGCATTCTTTAGACACAATGGCTTATGTATTGATTACTTAGTTCGCCTTCACATCCGTCTTGGGTGTTGGTGAATGTCATCCTAGTTCGTCTAGCATAGTCCATTCCGAAACCTCACCGCTTGTTTGACCTCGTCGCACCATCACACATTATCGAGACATTTTGGGAAGATAAACACCGCTAAGATTGGTGGATCTTTTAATTCAGTTAAGCACATCTTTATTTTATCGAGTCTTTGATTACTCTTTATCATTTCGGATTTTATTTGTGAGAATATTTTCAAAATTATATCAAGATAGTCCATATAGTTTAGAATTCTTTGTAGATCTTTACCATTATCCACATTTTCTCATCTATTTACTTCTCTTACAAAATTGACTAAAACCCTATCACATAGGTGAGTCCAATGCCTATCACGGTCTCTCTCACTCTGACCCTCACTTTCAGTCATTAGCTTCACTAATGTAAATTATTCCTTTTTTTAAAAAAAGACATATAGTCAAGTTGTCGATTAGGATAAATGTATATTTAAAAAATAATATTATGGTATCTAATTTTAATCCAAACATTTAAGAAAAATCTATAATTTCATGTATATGATTATGCCAGTCTATAATCTAGCAGCGTGTGAACTAAATTGAGTATTTTTCCAAATTTTAATTTGACTGTGTAATGAATTGATTAATAATTGTCCCTAAAATATAGGGAAATTCCAGACACCATCTTTTCGCCCAAAAATCCGCTAACACTACTTAGCACTTTTTTTCTTTTTATCTCTTTTACTAATTTTTTCTATTCTGTTTTATTTTATTAATTTATCTCTTTTACTATAGCAATGATATATTAAAACTAATGTCATTTTAAAAATTTATATTTTTTTAAAAGATTGAGTAGTACATAGTTTAGATAATTACGGTTAGTGGCGCAGAGTTTTCAAACTGATTTAGTTTATGGTGTCGACTATGACTTAACGAAAGATATAATGTTCAATGTCCCTTTTCAACCCATCAAAACTAATCCAAGACTTAATTGACGCCTACAAATTAATATATAGAGAAAATTTATTTCCTTTAAAACTAATATACTCAAATTTAATAATAAAATTAATGTATAAAAGTAGGATATATATTTAATCCATTTTTTTCTATCCAATTTTCTTTCCAAATCTTAATATTCGTGTTGTCGAATTGAAATGGGACATATATTTATGAATGAAGGGGGTAAATTAATCAGACGCGTCCTCACCAACTCATGACAACAAATGTTGGTCACTGATTCGAGGTGCAAAAATTGGCGACAAGTATAGGTAATTCTCTCTCCATTCACAGAAAATAGTCTTATTTTTGCAGGACAACGAGTTTTAATGAGAAACTGATAAAGTAAGAGAGATGAGAAAAAATATAAGCATGAGATAGAAAGAGAAAAGTAAGAGAGAATGAGAAAAGTTTTCATTTTTGAAATGAGACTATTTTTCATAAACACCCTAAAATGGCAAAATAAGATTATTTTTCGTAGAAAATGAGGTATTTTATTCATTGTTTTTTAACCTAATACTCCATTTTGTTGCATCAGTTTATGGTTGGGATCCATTGTGAGCGTGTTGAAACTGAAAACAATTTAAACATGCTTAGTGAAGCTATGTGAGCTTGGAATCCTGCACTAGATGCACCTCTGCACAATGGAGACAACTAATAGACATCAATGAAACAGACACCATGAAAACAATATGAACTCATTCCTGGACCATTTTCCTCTTAACGATGGTAATCGAGAGAGGTAGGGCAAGAAAGGCTAGACATTTTTGTGTAGAGAATGATATATGTGTTTTCTTATTACAATCTTTTTAATGTGTACAAACCCTCCCTCTTAAGTAGGGAACGAGGATCACTAATTAAGGAAGAAGACCAATCACCAATCATTCTATTCTAGGGCTGTATTATACAATATATTCTATTCTAATCAAGCATCAATCAAGTATCAATCAAGTATCAATTGTGTATCAATCATGTATTGATTATGCCTTAATCATATCTTCTATGTTTGACACTCCCCCTCAAGTTGAGCAATGGTATCTCCAATGTTCAACTTGTCCAAGACTTCCTTGAAGACTTTAGGGTGCACAGCCTTGGTGAGGATATCCGCAAGTTGTTCCTCAGATCTGACGAACGGAAATTCGATGATTCCACCTTCGAGATTCTCTTTGATAAAGTGGCGGTCTACTTCCACGTGTTTGGTTCTATCATGTTGCACAGGATTCTCTGATATGCTAATTGCCGCCTTGTTGTCACAGAACAATCGACTTTTCCGAGTAGGTGGGAAACCTATCTCAGTTAGTAGCCTCCGTAGCCACAGAATTTCCATTAGACCGCTCTTGATTCCACGGAATTCAGCTTCAGCACTTGATAAGGCCACAACCTTCTGCTTCTTACTCCTCCAAGTGACCAGGTTACCTCCTACAAAGGTGAAGTATCCTCCTGTTGACTTCCTGTCGATCGGATTACTTGCCCAGTCGGCGTCTGTATATCCATCTACCTCCATATCTTCCATTTTCCTTAGGAACACCCCATAGCCAACAGTCCCCTTTAGATACCTTACTATTCTCAGTGCAGCTTCCATATGGTCATCTTGGGGTCGATGCATGAACTGGCTGACTATGCCAACAGCGTAAGCAATGTCAGGTCTGGTGTGTGATAAGTAGATGAGTTTCCCTACTAACCTCTGGTACTTTTCTCGGTTTGTCAGACTTGCTCCTTCTACAATCTTCAGCCCATGATTAGGTGCCATCGGGGTTTCTGCAGGCTTGCACTCCAGTAGGCCGGTTTCTGCCAATAGATCTAGCACATATTTCTTCTGTCTCAGAAAAATTCCACAGTTTGATCTCAACACTTCGATTCCCAAGAAGTACTTGAGGGCTCCAAGATTCTTCATTTCGAATTCTTTACAAAGATTTTCTTTTAGATTCTCGATTTCTTCTTTATCATCTCCAGTGATGATCATGTCATCCACATAGATAATCAGACATGTCACCTTACCTTCCCTTCTTTTTAAGAAGAGCGTATGATCAGAGTGGCTCTGTTTGAATCCATGCTTGACCATCGCCTCACAAAATCTTCCAAACCATATTCTTGGGGATTGTTTGAGTCCATATAGGGTTTTCCTTAATCTACATACTTCGCCTTTTCCAAAGCCCTCAAAGCAGCCCGGAGGAATCTCCATATATACCTCTTTATTCTTCTCGAGCTCCCCATGTAGGAAAGCGTTGGTAACGTCAAACTGGTGCAGTGGCCAGTCTTTGCATGCCGCGATAGATAGCAAAGTCCTTACTGTACTCAGCTTGGCAACCGGGGAGAAGGTTTCTGAATAGTCCACTCCATAGACCTGCGTGTATCCTTTTGCCACCAATCTTGCCTTGTATCTCTCGATTGAACCATCTGCTCGCCTTTTGATAGTAAAGACCCATCGACATCCTACTGGTTTCTTTCCTTCAGGTAGAGTGCAATTCTCCCATGTGCCATTTTTAATCAGGGCATCGATCTCCTTCTTCATTGCGTCCCTCCAATGTTTGTGTTTCATTGCCTCATCAAATGAATGGGGAACTTCTTCTTCCTCGTATAGGGCAGCTTCAAAGGCTCTTGCCATCTCTGTGAGTTGTCCCTGAGCAACGTTCACCAGAGAGTATTTGGTTTTTCTTCCTTTCCAGTCCGGGGAGTATTTTTTTGGAGGAATACCCCTGGTACTTCTATTAGGCAATTCATACTGCCCGGTGTCTCCATCCACACCTATGGTCTCAATCTCTCCATCGTTCTCCTCTTGCCTGTCATTGTTAGTGATATCCACAGTATCTAGAGGGACCATGCTATTATTAGGACTGTTTACCTCAGATCCCGAGAGCGGAGGAGATATGTCGGACACGTCACTTGGTTCCACGTCCTGTACACCTGAAATCGGCTGCCCGGCGGTACCGCTAACTATCTCGGGTGGACCAACATCTGTAACCGGACTTGGGCTTGACTGTTGAGTACTCTCCCCCTGACTTGGCTTCTCCCCCTGATTTGGAATACTAGGTCTCGGTGTAGATAGATTGATTCTGGGTAGTTGCCAATCTAGTGAGTCTCTAGTCGGAGTATTATCTGGTTGGTTCTCCCCCTGACTACTGGATTGGCTATAAAAATAATCCCCTTCTACAAAATCACAGTTCATTGTGGTATACAAGTTTCGTGTTTTTGGGTCGTAGCACCTATACCCCTTTTGAGTTTTGCCATATCCAAGGAAGACGCATTTAATTGCACAAGGAGAAAATTTTGATCGTTCAGTTTTGGGTATATGAACAAATACGGTGCATCCGAAAACTTTGGGTTCGAGGTTAAGAGATGATGGAACGGGGAGCTGTTGAGAGAATATATCTAAGGGTGTTTTGAAGTGAAGGATATGTGTGGGAAGACGATTTATGAGGTAGACTGCCGTCGCAAGGGCTTCGGGCCAAAAAGATTTGGGAATGTTTGACTCAATGAGGAAGGCTCTGGTTATTTCTAGGATATATCTGTTTTTCCTTTCCGCAACACCATTCTGTTCTGGAGTATGTGGGCATGTTGTTTGGTGGACTAAACCCCTTTCGACACAAAAATCCTGCATTTTGGAATTGACGAATTCCCCCCCGTTGTCGGATCTAAGGATTTGGATAGACTGTTTGTATTGTGTTTGTATAAGAGTATAAAACTGAGTAAATTTTTCAAAAACTTCAGATTTTGTTTTTAAAAAATAAACCCAAGTCATACGAGAATAATCATCCACAAACAGTAAAAAATAGCGAAACCCTTGGCCCCCAATAACAGGTGCAGGACCCCAAACATCAGAGTGGATCAAAGCAAAAGGAGTTTTCATACGAGTATTGTTCAACTTAAATGAATGTCTGTGGCTTTTGGCCAAAAAACATGTTTCACAATTTAGGGAAAAAGATGAATCAATTAACTTGGGAAAAAGCAAACGGAGATATCCTATGGAAGGATGCCCTAACCGACGGTGCCAAAGCCAAGCATGTTTTTCCGTCAGTCCGTGAGATAGCAACGCAGTACTCTGTTGGGCCGCCTCGTCCACATAGTACAGTCCGTGTCGTTCAGTGCCACGCCCAACTATCTCCTCCGTCTGGGTATCCTGTAATAGACAGAAATCAGGTTGCATTAGTAGCTTGCAGTTGAGTTCCTTGGTTGCGTGACTCACAGATAATAATTTGTGGGATAGGGAAGGAACGAAAAGGCAATTTGGGAGTTGCAAGGTCGGAGATATATTAATGGTGCCCGCCCCGTGAACTGGTGCTAAATCCCCACTAGCCGTTTGGACAAAAGTTTTCCTAGATTTTGAAATTTCTAGAAAATCTGATGCATCATAGGACATTGTATCAGTTGCCCCACAGTCAAAAATCCAATGACTATTTTTTTCACATAATTCTGATGTTGAAGAATTTGCTAAAGCATGGAACGAATTATGACAAGTCACAGTGGGGTGTATTTGAAAGTTTCCACACTCTAGGGGCTTATTAGTGAACTCATTATTAGTTCCAGGGTCAAAAGGTAATTTATGAAAACTTTTGGGGGTGCAAACAGTAATATTAGTGGAATGGGGTAAATAGTGTGATTTAGGAAAAACTGAGGGGTTCAAATGCAAGAACCCCCCTTTACCTTCACACCAAAAACTAGCCGCCTCTGTTCCATCCCCCACCGTCTCCTTTCCTCCGCTGCAAACTCTCGCCGCTGTGACTGTAGCGACCGCATTCTCTTCCTCCCTGTTTCTCTCAGCGCCATGGTTTCCCGCGACCGGAGCACCAAAGTTGCCCGCTGAGTTTTCGGAGTAGGCGGCTCGGTCTCCGACCGCCACTGCCGCTGATGCTGAAGCTCTTCCTCCGCCGCGATTTGCTCTAGTTCCTCGCGCTTTCTTCATTTCCTCCCACCATTCTGGGTAGCCATGGATATGGAAGCATGTTTCTCGGGTATGCTTCTTTCCGCCACAATGACTACACGATAGCTTGCTCTTATCTTCCTCTCCCCTTCGGTTGGTCGGAAAGCGGGACGGTGGGTTGGCTGTTGAACGCCCTCGATCGAACGCTCCAAGACCGATTCCGACTCCAGATTCCTTGGAGTCGTTGGTCATTTTCATGATCTTCGAGTTGGCTGACTCCCGCCTTACAATTCCATACGCTTCCCTCACGGTGGGTAACGGATCTCTGTTCAATAATTCCCTCTTGATTGTATCGTATTTTTCATCTAATGCCCACAAAAATTGATACAACCTATGCCTTTGTGTGTTTTTGTTGTACTTCTCTATCGCGCTAGGGGTGTCCATGGGATTCGGATCCCTTGCATCAATTGAGATCCAGAGGTCCTGAAATTTTACCCAGAGTGCCTCCAGTGTCAGATTCCCTTGCTTCATACTATACGCCTGCCTATGCAAGTCACTGACTTGGAATGGGTCGGCACCACTTCCGTATGTAATCGCCAGCCCCTCCCATAGATCTCGGGCTGTTGCATATTGAGACACCTCGCTTACCAAGTTGATTTCGATATTGTTGATAATCCAATTGAAACAACAGTGGTCCCGCTGCTTCCATTTTGGGTAATCTGGGCTGTCGGTTGGAGGATGGCCGTGAACTCCGTCGATGTGAGATGCTAAGCCCTTTCCTCCGATAGCATGCTCCATCAGATTCGTCCAGAAGAAGTAATTATCACCATTTAGCTTGGTTTGAAGGTGAACCTCCCCAAACGATTCTGGTTGGGGAGAGATTTGGCTTGGTTGTTGGTTTGCTGGCTTTGGCTGCTGGCTGCTTTGCCATTTCAGGAACTCTGCAAACTGTGCAGCGAGTTCTGTAGAGGAATTCATTTTGGTTAGTTGGGATTTTTCTTCGTCAGATTCTGACATTTTGGTGGTTTTGCAGGTATTTTAGAGAAGGTCGGGAAAGGTATGCCCGGGACGGTGATGAATCTGTTCTGAGTCCCAAACCTGCTCTGATACCATCTTAACGATGGTAATCGAGAGAGGTAGGGCAAGAAAGGCTAGACATTTTTGTGTAGAGAATGATATATGTGTTTTCTTATTACAATCTTTTTAATGTGTACAAACCCTCCCTCTTAAGTAGGGAACGAGGATCACTAATTAAGGAAGAAGACCAATCACCAATCATTCTATTCTAGGGCTGTATTATACAATATATTCTATTCTAATCAAGCATCAATCAAGTATCAATCAAGTATCAATTGTGTATCAATCATGTATTGATTATGCCTTAATCATATCTTCTATGTTTGACATTTCCATGTTCTTTTCATGCTTCCAAAGCAACTGTCCTCATCAATTCCCTCATTATCAATCAAAACCATATTTAATTTAGAATTTAATTAGTACTGCATGTTGAATATTCGGAAGTTCGGATTTAGGTGTTAACAACACTACAAAAAAAATTGAGACGCAATTACTAGCGCTTGAATTTTTTAAAAAATAACTCATAATGTAGGATGCAAAAGAAAGTGTCTCTGAGTTGATGGCAAATTATTTTAATATTTTGCTTTTTATGCGGTTCTATTTGTTTGTTATATACGAAAGAGACTGAGTTTGAGAAAAAGAAAGTATCCATAAAAATATAACATGAGATCATCATCTGCCTTGCGGACTTTTTTTACATGTAGGAAACAATAAAAATAGAATTATATCCTATGCATAATTAAGTCCTCCTGTGATCCTGGTTAATGTAGATGGGAAACTCCTTATGTACTCTTTCCCAATACCTTAATAAACATACTTATCACATCCTTATATATTATATATATACTATACTATACTAGTATTAGTTTTTGGTAAACCAATCTTGGCATGTTTTGTTATGTGTGACAAAGTTTCTATTCTTTGAGAGAGATCTTAATTGGCAGACCATTTTGTGGCAGTGCAAATGGTCCGTACTGAATGCCGTCTTGTGGGCCCATCATACACCATCTGCAAATTCATTAACAAAGTTAAACGAGTCTATCTCTAATAATTAAAATTTCATATTAAATTTTGATTATAAAACAATCTTATTAGGTAAAGTAAATAAAACCAAATCAATCATATTAACTTTAATTTCACCATACTTGTATTTAGTAGTGAGGTGGTGCACAAGCACCAAGATCTCCAGCTTGGCCAACTCATTCCCTGGGCAGGAGTGGATCCCACTGCCAAATGGAAAGAATGTATTTGGCTTCGGCGCAACCTGTCACATCACCATAGTATCCATTTTAATTATGTCAAAAAATAAGAAAAATAATAGTCATACCTCAAATCTTGAAGGGTCAAATTTTTCAGGGTCAGTGAAATTTTCTGGGCTGTGGTGAATGTTTCTGAAAAGCGGTAAAACCTTCCACCCTTTCGGAATTCTATATCCTGCATAATTTAATTTTGACAAACAAATGAAAGAATAAATTTTAAGTATTAGAAAACAATTTTGTGCTAATTAATTAATTAATTTGGCGCTTCACTTCATACCCTGGAACTCAACATCTTGAATGGCTTCCCTGAATGTGAAAGATAAGATGGAAGCAACTCTCATGGTTTCCTGAATCACTCTCGTCGTCACCCTCATTTTCCTCGTGTCTTCCCAACTCAATCCCTTGCCTTCTCTCGACCTCATTATCGCCTCTTGCTCTTCCTGTTTTAGTTGAAATTAAAGAGTAAGAATTCATCGGTATAAAGTATTGACGCAACATTTAAATTTTTTTTTAAAAAAAACACTCACGGTAACAGCGTGAAGAACGGTGGGATTCTGGGCAAGGAACTTGATGATCCAAGTGAGGACGCTGGCGGTGGTGTCGCGGGCGGCGAAGATCACTCCGATCACATTGTCCGCGATCTGCTCGTCGCTGAGGCCCTCCGCGTCGGTCATGAACGACGCTAGGAGGCTGGAGTCTTCGCTCTCTCCGCCTCTTCTCAGAGAGATGATTTCGGCCAGGATCCCGGCGAGCTTCTTCCTAGCTCCCATCGCGGCGTGGAAGAGCGTCCCCGGCACGTTGATCGGCAGCGAGTTGTAGCCGCGCTCCAGCGTGTAGTAGCACCTCTTCAGCTCGTCGCCGTACGAGAAAACCTCATCCTTTCCAAATATAGAAAGCAGCGCCACATTGAACGCATACTGCAACACCATTATAATAAAGTTTTAAAAAAATTACAGTTTTTTTTTTTTAAATTTAACCTCTCTACTGCTTGACCAACTCATTAAAAAAAACACATACGGTTTTCATTTCATGGAAGGTGGTGAGGAGGGGGCGGGGCTCCCATGAGTGAAGAGAGGAGAGTGCGATGGATTCGATGTGGGGGAGGAGTAGTTTGATTGAGTCGGGGGAGAAGGCGCGAAGGACGAGCTTGCGGAGGGTGGCGTGGTAGGGGCCTTGGTGGAAGAAGATGGCTCCTCTTCCGATCATTCTCTCCTTGCTGGGCGGGAATGTGGGCTTGAAGAGATGGGGCTTGGAGAGGAGGACGGCCTTGGCGGCGTCTGGGCTGGCCATCATGATGCAGTTGCAGCCCAGCAGCTGGGTTTTGAAAATGGATCCGTAGCGCTTGACTTTGGAGGAGAAGAAAATGTTGGGATTTTGGGAGTAGAGTTGGAGGGTTTCGCCGATGTAGGGCAACCCCATGGTGCCTGGTGGGAGGGGGAGGCGTGCATGGAATTGTTTGAGGATTATTATTATGGTTGCAATTGCAATTGCGAGGAGGAGAGAGAGGGATGTGATAATTGGGTCCATGATTGATAGAAATAGAATGCGTTTGGTATTTGATAGAGAAAATAAATAGATGGTGGGTGTATTGTTATTGTATATATATAGGCGGGATTGAAGGAAGTGACGGCTATTTCTGTTACAGCCAATGTTTTAAAAACCGGACCGGCAAGTGAATCGGCGTCATTACTAGTTCACTGGTTCAATCGGTTCACTGGTCGAACCATTGGTTGAACCGGAATACTATTTATATATATATATATTTATTTATTTAGTAGTAAATAATAAAATTTAATCAAATGTTTTATCAATAAATATTATAGTATTATACATTTAATAGTATTATTATAGAAAACAAGTCTTGTACTACTATATTAGAATATTTAATGACGTTAAGTTTAAATACAATAATAAATTATAATACACAATATTAAAAACTAGTATTAAACTCTATGTATAATTATAAACTCCTATATTATAAAACATTAGTGATTGTAAAAGTATAATTAAAATATAAGAAATATATTAAAATTAACAATTTCTGAAAAGAATATATAAAATTAAAATGAATTATCTTAAAAGAATATAAAATTAAAAAGAATATATTTTTAGTGAATTATAATTTTATTAATTTTTTATCAACAAATATAATTAAATATATAAATTATACTAGTAGTAAGTTATTGTAAATAAAAAATTTAATATTTATGTATAAAAATAAATAAGTTCATAGTATTATTTTCAAAAAGTAATGCGGCAAAATAATATTATACACAAAGATATATGAATAAACATAAATTAAAAACATATATTTAGTAAATACTCCTAGTATATAATCAAATAGTAGTAAACTTTTAATATAATTAATCACATATTCTTAATATACATATATACGTATTAAACACGAATTATTAGTTTATATAGATAAATATTTTGTGTTTAACATATGAAAATAATATATGTTCATATTACTGCCAAGAAGTCCTTGTGGTGTAGTGGTAGAATTATTGGTAAGTTCACCGGGAGGTCTTGAGTTCGACCCCCTATCAAGGCCAAAATTTTAGCATAAAATTTTGAAAAGCATTTGAACCGGTTTCCGGTTCCCGGCCAGACCGGTCCGACCGGCCGGTTACGGTGGTTCATGGCGGTTGAACATGTCACTGGTTTTATAGTGCTAACCGGACCGGACCACCTACCGGTTCGCGGTTGAACCGGTCGAACCGGCCGGTCCGGTCCGGTTTTTAAAACATTGGTTACAGCTTGAATTCCACCCATAGAGAGAGAAGTGTTTTTTAAAGGTGTGAGAGGTTGACACGTGTAGATTGAGATGGGGAAAGGGACACGTGTGGGGAACTGAAGTTTGACCAATACCATTAGTGGTGTGGTGTGGTGTGGTCTGGTCTAGTTTAGAGAGCGGGAGCAAACCTGACCCAACCATGACTGCTTGGACTTGGACATAGTTTTCTTAGCCATTCCTCATGCAGGTGTGAGGCCTTTTGCCTTGAAAGTAAAAACTCTCATCATTTTTTGTTTTTCTCTACTTTTCAATTACACTCCCCCGTTTCTTTTCGGCATACAATTTTAAAAAAATATGTTAAATGAGTTAAGTAAAAGGAGAATAAAGTAGGAAATGAAAAGGATAAAGAGGTGATGAAAGAATAAAGTAAGAGAGTAAAATAAGTGATAAGAAATGTGTTGACTTTTATTAAAAACGAAATAACTTCACTACTATGGAATGTACCAAAATGACATAATGACTTCACTACTATGAAACGAAGGGAAGGGAGTACTATTTTGTTAAGTCAAGATCTATATTTTGTCTTAAGGAACGAACTAAAATAAAAAGATTGTCTATTTCTCTTTTTAATAAAAATCAACATATTTTTATCACTTACTTTACACTCTTCTACTTTATTCTCTATCATCTCTCAAACTACTTTTATTTTATTTTTTACTTTATTTTTCCTTTACTTTACACACATAACACAATTTTTTTCTTAAATTGTGTGTCAAAAAGAGATGTCTCCACTATCACAGAACGGAGGGAGTAACTTTTAAGATAGGTGAGTATAATCTTTTCTATGTACAATAATGATAATTTTTATTGTAAGTACTAATATTCACTGCATTCAATGTTTAAGGTTGAAGTTAGTACCAGCAAATAAATCTGTACTAACTGTTTATAAATGCATTTTCAGATTTTTTTAAATAGAATTATTTATTTAGGACCAATAACCTTTCGATACTCGTTGTAGTTGCTTCACTCTACTCTATGAAAATCATTCATCATTAGCTGTTAACGAATTGTTTATGTTGGTGGATAAGGGTCAGTTTACTTAATTAACTATATCCATTCTGATTTTCTTGATATTGAAAAGGTTAATAACCCTATATGTCCCTATGTCTTTTATAATATGAAGGATTTTGTATCCCTATGTGATATTTATAAATATGTTAATAGTAACATAATCTATCTTAGAGATATGATCAATTACTAACTACTTTGCTAATTGCTTAACTACTAATTATTTCGACAGTTCATATTATAAATTGTATATAAAATAAAATTTGGTTGACATATAAATACATTATATTGATATCTAAAACATAGGTTATAGGCATATAGAGTGGTTAGTAGTTAGCAACTTAGCAATTTAAAATAGTTAGCAAGTTGAACCCTGTCAATCTTGTAGTACTCCATATATAATCAGTACATTATTTACTCCCTCCCTCTCTATCAAAATTGAAAACTTTGAAAGTAAATTAAATTAGTTAAAAGTAGGTATGGTCAATTACAAAATAACTCTATTAAGCTTGAGTTTATATTTGTTTAAAATGGCTTCATTACTATAGCATTTAATGTCGTTTTATGACGTGTGCAATGATTCAACGAAAACTAGCTCACGTTAAAAGTTGGCAATAAGCATCCCTCACTTTGACCAAAAAATGGCAATCATTCAAGATATATATAGCTACGTTTTCAAAAGATAATACATTAAATGTAGAACTATTACCATTTTCAACTATAGAATATCGTATTCATTTACTTATCTAATACACGTGTATATGTGAGATTGTGTTTCGTCTATTAAAATCTTATATCTTGCTTTGTACAAGACATAATTAGAGGAATTTGACCCAGATTGGACATTGGAGTGCCTCCCATTTAATACAAAACACATGTGCCACTTGAATCTTTAAATTGCTTTTTTTATATGAGAAAATAAATTTTAATATTTTTTGGTTGGGCATAGTGGTTTTTTTTTGTAGCTTGACTTAATAAGATTTGAATTAATACTTTGATTTAGACTAATCTTAATTGGTTTTCTTCATCGATTATATCAGGAATTAAGATTAATCAAAGAGATGAGAAAGGTCAAATTAGCCTATAGGCTAAAGTAAAAAATATGTTTCATGCATGCGTGTAGGATTTATACTTACATAGTCTATATATGACTATTAATAAATTAAATTACTGAAAAAATCCTCAATTTTGGTCTATTTCTGGTAAATCCATAGCATCTAAAAATGTCATTATATTAATTTTAACATTTTTTTCTCAATTATCTTAAGGCGAAATTTTCAAGCGCACTGAATTTATTAACTTTGACGTATGCATTTTCAAAATTTAAGAACTTGACTAAACAAACTAGGTGTGTTAAACAACATTGTTTGTTTTTCTCAACATAATATTGTTTGTTTATTACATTATAATAATTTCTGACTAATTTGGAATTATGGGATAATTTAGAAATATGTAAATATTACTCACTGCCCATAAAAATAGATACTCTTTTTATTTTCGTTTATCCATAAAAGTAGTTCACTTCTATTTTTAGTAACTTTTTATTTGTAATGAGGTGGGTTCAATTCTCCATTAACAATATTCAAATCTTTTATCTCTTCTACTTTACTAATTGGGCATTAAACTCATGTTCTTTCAAAAGTGTCTATTTTTTAATGTAAGCGGAGGTGTGATATAATCAAGGCAAAACACAACTGAAAGAAATTTGGAAGGACACCCAAATAACAATACATGACACACAATGTGAGACGAATTCCTAATACAAAAATAAGACTTAGTATTAACAATACTGAAATCTAATGTTGGATTGGACAGTTAACTCTTGATCATCATAGCAAAATTAAAAATCAAAATTATATGTATTAATTGTTGGAATCGTGCTTAGTCAAATGATTTTTTACTAAGAATAAATGTTACAAGACATTTAATTTTATGAAATTAAATGCAA
The DNA here is from genome assembly GCF_004379255.2 of Salvia splendens. Taxonomy (NCBI): domain Eukaryota; kingdom Viridiplantae; phylum Streptophyta; class Magnoliopsida; order Lamiales; family Lamiaceae; genus Salvia; species Salvia splendens. The sequence continues at coordinate 17,009,244 of NC_056047.1, read as the reverse complement.
TAACGTCGATCTACGTTCCGAGTAGATGACCGTAGTATATTCATTTTCTCAAATCCGATTCCCGGTGAGTGAGAAATAATATATTAAAGTTGATCACAATAAAGCTAGAAATGAGCTATGTGAAGAGACTAAGGGATTAATTAACTAAGTGTTAATTATCCCACATCGGGGATGATAAACTTCTTTGTTGAAGTATTTAATCAGATAAATTATTATGTGTAATAATTATCGTGGAATAAGACGGGTGTCAGAGCCCACACGCGCGCACACGCGCGCCGCCGCCGCCCGCCCGCGAGCCGCGCACCGTGTCCCGTGACCCGTGACCCGTAACCCGTGCCCCGTGCCCCGTGCACCGGGTGCCTGGTGCCTTGGCAATTGGTCTTTGGGTGGTCTTTGGGCTGTTCTTTGGAGCTGGTCGTTGAGCGTGGTTCGAGCCCCGCTTGTTCTTTTTAGACCACCCCAAACTCCCCGATGGACCCCGACTCATGACGGGTCTTGGTCCACGTCATGGCCCCGCTGGACCCCGACGCATGACGGGAGACAAAACGTTCCCGCTGGACCCCGACGCACAACGGGAGACAAAAGGTCCCCGCTAGACCCCGACTCACAACGGGAGACGAAAGGTCCCCGTTGGACCCCGACGGGTCCATGGTGTATCCCGTCGTGTAGCATGTCCAGGTGCGTCGTGTCTCTTCAGCTCCCACTGGCTAGTGCACCAGTCAGTAACCCCCGGCGGTTACGGTCAAGCCATCATGACACACATAATGGCTGTTGACTCCATCAATGCCCTGCAGGTGGACTTGGCCTATAAATAGGCATGCATCCATTGCATTCTAGACATAACATACACAAGCATTCTTGCATACACGCTCTCTCCCTCTCTGCATATCTTCCCGTCGAAGCTCTGCCCCCGCCTTACTCCCGTTCGCCGGAGCTCTGTTGCTAGCGGTGCTGCTACTTCAGAGACGAAGCCGTTTTATCTTTGGGGACGACACGCCAAACCGAGAGCACTACCGGGGCGTATCTCATCTTGCGGAAAGAGGACTCCTCGACTCGGCTTACATCTTTACGGTTTATTATTTCGAATTCTGTTTTTTATTTAAAATTCAATTTATTTTCCGTTTAATTTCTCCGTTCTTCATTGGGTTGTTTTATGCCCGGTTAGTGTATCTCTGTATCACAGTTATTAATCAAGTTTCAACCAACAATCGCAAGACGAGATATACTTGCCATTGAAGAAGGAGATTGGACTATAAATTGAATCTAAAACTTTCGAAACTAATACCTTAGCGTGGAGATGGATCCCGTCGCCGCGTTCCCCTTTGTCGCTTTCCCCGACTCCAACACTGACGTGCCCACTGTTCCCCGCTGGTTCCTCGTCGGGTCCCCCCATGACCATGACTCCCGTCGAGTCCACATCATCACACTTGATTACCCAAGCGCCTTGAGCGCTTACTAACCCATTTGGGTCGACTGGTGCATCCACCTTTGGTGGCACCGATGGTTCCACATTAAGTGGTTCCATGGGATCCTTGATAGGATCAAGTGTTGGACCTTTTGAGGTCAACACGGGTGTTGGGGCCTTCGGGACCAACACAAAGAAAGACGGTTCCACTTTTTGTGGTTCCGCGAGATCCTCCAATGGATCGTATGTTGAGTCCTTTGGGATCAACACGAGTGTTGGGGCATTCGGGGCCAACACGCAAACTAACGGTTCCACTATTAGTGGTTCCTTGAGATCCTCTAACGGATCAAGTGTTGAGGCATTCGGGATCAACACGTGTGTTGAGGCTAACACGAGAACTAGTGGTTCCACGTTTAGTGGCTCCATAGAATCCTCTAATGGATTGAGTGTTGGGACTGTTGGGTCCAACACGAGAGTTGATGCCTTTGGGATCAACACGACTGACTCTAATGTTGGGGAGAGACCTTGTGAATGTGAATGGTCGGTAAGTCCTATGGGACGTCTCCCGTCGTTCCCATGGATAGGGTCATTGGGCGTGTCCCATTGGTCTCAAGGGACGTCTCCCGTTCGTCGGGAGACATGGGAGATGTTCTGCTCCCGTCCGTGCCTTAGAAAATGTTCGAAGACATTTGGCACACGTTAGGTCCCAAGGGACGTCTCCCGTTCATCGGGAGACATGAGGGACATTCGACTCCCGTCCGTGGCATGAGAAATGTCGGGAGACATTTCTCACCCGTCCGTGTCTTCAAAACGTCGGGAGACATAGGGAGACATTTCGCTCCCGTTACTGCCTTAGAATATTTCGGGAGACGTATGACACACATCTGTGCCGTGGGAAATGTCGGGAGTAAATTTTGCACCCGTCGGTCTCCTGTTCGTCGGGAGACATGAGCTCCCATCCGTGCCTTAGGAAATGTCAGTAGACGTTTTCCACCTTTACATCCTATGTCAGATGTCGGGAGAAATTTTACACACGTCCGTCTCTTACGAGATGTCGGGAGTAAATTTTGCACCCGTCGGTCTCCCGTTCCTCGGGAGACATGGGGAGACATTTGGCTCCCGTTCGTGCCTTAGCAAATGTCGGGAGACATTTGGCACACGTCTGTCCCTTAGCAAATATTGGGAGACGTTTGACACCCGTTCGTGTCTTGAAAAAATATCGGGAGACATTTGGCCCCGCCATTCCATGAGAGATGTCGGGAGATATTTGGCACCCGTCTAAATGTCGGGAGAAATATGAAGCCACCAACCAAGAAGCTTGGTGGAGAATTTGGAAGAAAATAATAATAATAAAAAAAGCTTGGTGGAGAATTTATCAAACATGCCAAAGGCAATATAGCCGCCGTGGTAACTGAAGAAGTCAACCACGTTGAGAACAAAGGTGGTTGGTATATCGACACGGGCGTCACTGCCCACGTGTGTGCCGATAGAAGTAAGTTCTACACTTACAAGACTGTTGAGGGGAGGAAGCTCAACATGGGGAACCAAGCCTCGTCCAAATGTGTCGACTTTGGAGATATGGTCCTCAAGATGACGTCCGATGTGACAATCACTCTGAGAAAGTGCTACATGTCCCGGACATACGCAAGAACATAGTTTCTGGATCAATACTTGTAAATAGGGGTTTTTTAACTTGTATTTGAGTCCGATATGTTCTTTATATATAAGTTTGGAAAATCCATCGGAAAATGATATGTAACCGAGGGTCCTTTTTAAACTAAGTGTATCGGCTATTCGCCGTGTTTGAAAAGCCATTGGCTAATAATGAAAATGCAAATACTTCCTCCTATTTGTAGCATTATAGATTATGACATGTGAATCCTAATGCTATAAAAGTTTAGTAAACTTGAATTTACTAAAGACTAAAGAAGTCTATACCCAAAACAAATGTGAGATTTGTCTTGAGGTGAAAAATGATTAGATTACCGTTTCATTCTGTTGAACGGAACACGAAACCCCTTGAATTAATTCACACCAATGTATGTGATTTAAAATTCGTGCAAACTAGAAGTGGTATAAAATACTTTATCAAGTTCATAGATGATTGCACAAGGTGTTGCTATCTTTATCTTTTAAAAAGTAAAGATGAAGCAATTGAAGTGTTCAAAAATTATAAGAACGAAGTCGGGAATCAACTTGGATTGCAAATCAAAATGATTCAAAGTTATAGAGGAGACGAATACTTAGCCTCGTTTGGGGAATTATGCAACACAAGTGATATAAATCTTCAAACGGTTGCACCATATTCACCACAATCTATTGGTGCTACAGAACGCAAGAAACTGAACTCTTAAAGAGATGATAAGTGCGTTACTGATTAGTCCAGGGATGCCCCAGAACATGTGGGGAAAGCTGTTTTGACAGCTAACTACATCCTAAACAAAATCCAACTCAAAAGTAAGGATGTTACTCCTTATGAGTTGTGGAAGAGAAGGAAGTCATCCTACAAATACCTCAAAGTGTGGGGGTGTTTGGTAAAATGATGGTTCCAACGCCCAAAGAGATTAAAATCAGTTCTAAAACGGTTGATTGCATCTTTATTGGGTATGCACTTAAGAGTAGTGCATATCGATTTGTTGTCCACAAGTCTGAAATACCGACTGTGACTGTGGGAACAACAATCGAGTCAAGAAATGATGTATTTCTTGAAAATATATTTCCTCGCAAAGACAAAGAAAATATTGCACCCAATTCTGAGACGAGAATTGAGGATGAAGCCACTAGTTCTAAATCAGTGGATGAAGAGCCAGAATCGCGCAAGCGAACAAGGCATGATCCAAACGATGCGGTACTAAGACGTGACAACAGGGTCAGAACACCAAAGACATTTGGTTCTGACTATATTGCATTCATGTTGGATGAAGAACCAACATCGATAAAAGTAGGCTTTGATGGCCAAGACGGGCTGCATTAAAGAGAAACTGTTCAAAGTGAAATTGATTCAATTTTGCTACCACACTTGGGTGTTGGTTGATCTACCTGAAGGTGCTAAACCTTTAGGATGCAAATGAGTCCTTAAAAGCAAGTTTAAGGCCTTGGAACAGTTGATAAGGATAAATGGTGTTTTAAGATGAAATCCATATGGAATAACCTAAAGGTTTTGTTGTACCTAGACAAGAGAGAAAGGTTTACAAACTGGTTAAGTCCCTCTATGGATTGAAACAAGCGTCGTTGCAATGACACTTGAAATTTGATAATGTGATGTTATCATATGGATTTAAAATCAACGAATGTGAAAAATGTGTCTACATTAAGAACACTAATAATGGATACGTTACAGCGTGTCTCTACGTTGGTGATATGTTAATCATGGGTAGTAACACCTAAGTGATTAACTATACGAAAACCATGTTAAAGAGAAACTTTGACATGAAGGATATGGGTATAGCCGATGTGAATTTTGTAATGGAAAAATTCGAATTCAAAGGAATCATCTTGACCCAATCTCATTATGTTGAGAAAGTACTAAAGAGATTCAATGCCTATGATGGCATCCCGGCTAAGACACCTATAGAGCTCAATGTTCACTTGAGCAAGAACAAGGGCGAGCCCGCTGCATAAGAAGATTATGCACGGGGCATTGAGTGCATTATGAATTTGACTAATTGCACTAGACTTGACATTATTTGCGTTGTGAACAAGTTGAGTCGTTACACGAGCAATCCAAGCCAGGAGCATTGGAAAGCTCTTGTAAGAGTTTTGAGGTACTTGAAATGTACTCAAAATCATGGGCTATAATTCTTGAGATACACCTAGGTACTTGAAGGGTACTGTGATGTGAACATGATATCCGATAACAAAGACTCACTTTGAACAAGTGGATATGTCTTTACTATTGGGGGGATACTGTTTCGTGGAAATCCACGAAACAGATATGTATAGCCCGATCAACCATGGAATTGGAATTCATAGCTTTAGATAAAGCTAGTGTGGAAACCGAGTGGCTTAAGAACTTCCTTGATGATACTCCATGTTGGTCAAAGCCCGTGCCTCCAGTGTTAATTCACTGTAATAGCCAAGCCGCTATTGGGAGGGCAAACAGTGACTTGTACAATGGTAAGTCTCGACACATTCATCGACGACATAATACCGTGAGACATTTGATCACAACAAGGGTGATTACAATTGACTACGTGAAGTCATTGGATAACCTAGCGGATCCGCTAACCAAATGGTTAAATTGTGATCAAATGAATAAATTGCTAGAGGGAATGGGTTTGAAATCCACAAACTAAAGAATTGTCATAGTGGTAACCCAACCATGATGACTGGAGATCCCAAGAACTTGGTTCAATGGGAAAACTAAGCTATGAGAGTTCGTGTGAAACACTCATCTATATCTATTCCCTAGAGAGCAATAGAGTGTTGAAAACTTGCCTAGTGGTGAGGTTAAGTCTATGACTTTTAATGATCCCTAAACGATCTCGTTGAGATGAAGTTCTCAAGGAGACAAAGTATGACAAGATACTTAACGAGGAATCACCTATGTAAGTGTGAAGTGGGGCCGCTTCAAACAATACACTTATGAATCCAAAGTGGTGTCCAAGGCCTGAAATGGACACAAAACGTGAGAACGGATGAGGTTGAGGTGTTTAATTGTTAACATCATTGTCTCGATGCACGCCGTGGAGGAATAGTTCAAAGCATCGCTCTACTAGTCCGCCTGTGTATGCGATGGTGTTGACTATGGATGGTTCAAAGCCAAAAACTACCAATCCTTATGCTTACATACCTCTTGAGGGTTGAGCTTGTGTCTGCATACATATGCATTTGGCAATTTCCACTCATGTGAGGGATTGTTGGAATCGTGCTTAGTCAAATGATTTATGACTAAGAATAAATGTTACAAGACATTTAATTTTGTGAAATTAAATGCAATAACGTCGATCTACGTTCCGAGTAGATGACCGTAGTATATTCATTTTCTCAAATCCGATTCCGGGTGAGTGAGAAATAATATATTAAAGTTGGTCACAATAAAGCTAGAAATGAGCTATGTGAAGAGACTAAGGGATTAATTAACTAAGTGTTAATTATCCCACATCGGGGATGATAAACTTCTTTGTTGAAGTATTTAATCAGATAAATTATGATGTGTAATAATTATCGTGGAATAAGACGGGTGTCAGAGCCCACACGCGCGCACACGCGCACCGCGCACCGTGACCCGTGACCCGTGTCCCGTGACCCGTGCCCTGTGCACCGGGTGCCGGGTGCCGGGTGCCTGGTGCCTTGGATCTTGACAATTGGTCTTTGGGTGGTCTTTGGGTTGTTCTTTGGAGCTGGTAGTTGAGCGTGGTTCGAGCCCCGCTTGTTCTTTTTAGACCACCCCAAACTCCACGCTATCCCCGATGGACCCCGACTCATGACGGGTCTTGGTCCACGTCATGGCCCCGCTGGACCCCGACGCATGACGGGAGACAAAACGTTCCCGCTGGACCCTGACGCACAACGGGAGACAAAAGGTCCCCGCTAGACCCCGACTCACAACGGGAGTCAAAAGGTCCCCGCTGGACCCCGACGTATAACGGGAGACGAAAGGTCCCCGTTGGACCCCGACGGGTCCATGGTGTATCCCGTCGTGTAGTATGTCCAGGTGCGTCGTGTCTCTTCAGCTCCCACTGGCTAGTGCACCAGTCAGTAACCCCCGGCGGTTACGGTCAAGCCATCATGGCACACATAATGGCTGTTGACTCCATCAATGCCCTACAGGTGGACTTGGCCTATAAATAGGCATGCATCCATTGCATTCTAGACATAACATACACAAGCATTCTTGCATACACGCTCTCTCCCTCTCTGCATATCTTCCCGTCGAAGCTCTGCCCCCGCTTTACTCCCGTTCGCCGGAGCTCTGTTGTTAGCGGTGCTGCTACTTCAGAGACGAAGCCGTTTTATCTTTGGGGACGACATGCCAAACCGAGAGCACTACCGGGGCGTATCTCGTCTTGCGGAAAGAGGACTCCTCGACTCGGCTTACATCTTTACGGTTTATTGTTTCGAATTCTGTTTTGTATTTTCAATTCAATTTATTTTCCGTTTAATTTCTCCGTTCTTCATTGGGTTGTTTTATGCCCGGTTAGTGTATCTCTGTATCATAGTTATTAATCAAGTTTCAACCAACATTAATTAAGATCACTCCCAAAATTTATTCATGGTGCTGAGACAAGAAGGTCAAAGCAGATCTTTTAGTGAGACGAGAAGGTCAAGTCAATGATTCTACATAAAATCTTTAGAGAAACTGATGGTGATCAAATTAAAGGAGACAATTATATCAATATAGTAGTATTAATTTTTCCGTGGGTACCCAAAAATATTTTTTTAATTGTAAAGCAGAAGTTCGTATACCTATGTGAGGTTTTGCTTATTATTAATTAATTTGATTTGATTTCATTCCATTCATTTTCATCTTGCCAACGACCTAATCTTGACCTAAGTCAAAATATAACAACTCGAATTTAATGTAAGCAAAAATTTAAACTTTTAACCTAATAACATACATTTCTCAAAACAATAAAATTATAATTGAAGTAAAGGAACGACTATACACCTTACATTTCTTTTTCGAATAATTTAATTAAGTTGGTAATGTGCTTGCTATTCACCTAATTGGAAAGCATCCAAATTTAAAAGCCAGTTGAAAGAATCTAAAAGGTTAGATGGAAACAAAATAAAGTTTCCAATAGATGGACATATTGCAACTAGATGAGGAACAATTTAATTCTAGTAGAATACATATATTTAAGAGTTAATTAGCACCACCGAAACCTAGCTTGAGGTTACGTGAAAAAATCGCATACACGCAAAAATATATATATGTGACCCAAATAATGTCTAATTTCGCAAGATTTAAAATTACATTTATTTTTTTATTTTTATAAACAGATACCACACTCTGTTAAATCAATACACTCATATTCAATTATAAAATTAATACTTTTATAAAAGTGTAATAATTCATGTTTCAATAAATTTTCTTCACAATTTTAAACATGAGAGGATGCTGAAAATAACAAGCATTAGTAGGGGCTAATTTTTCTAAATTTTATTTGAAAGTGTATTTTTGAGTAATATAGATCATCAATAGAGGCTTTTGAGTAAAATTTATATACAATTTGGATAAATTTAAAAACTTTACAAGAAAAAATTAAACATTAAAAAATTAAATTCAATGGGGGCTTCCTTGTGTAGAACGCAAAATGTAGAATGTGATGCAAGACCAATTGCCATTTCATAACAGAAGGTTTGGATATGATCAACGAGGTAGCAAGAATTTATTTTCAGACGGTCAATTTATCACATTTTTATCATAATTAGTTAAACGTAGAAAAATAATAAAACTATAATACGACTTTAATTGTATCACAAGTAAAAGAGATCGCTTCATAACATTTCTACTATATGTGCTCCATAATATATTATCCATCGATTAGTAGCATTTCAAATACGTCATTCATCTCCTAGTAGATATATATGTTCATAACTAAATTTGTTTTTGTCATACTATATCTTAATCTCAGTATTATTATTTCAATAATTAAACAATATAATGTATATTTTTATATCTGAACTTGAGACTTTCTTATGATAATTTTCTTAGATTTGATTTGGCGATAAAAACTTTTGTACAAATAACACACACAAAATTCAAGTTTATGATTAAAAAATATAAAGAAATTTGGTTTACTTAAATTCTAAGATCAACTTGATATACTCTTGTGTTTATTTTCTCTAACTACAACATTGCTTCAAATACAATCTTATGCTGAAAAGGAGATCAAATACATAAACCGAAACCATGTTGAAACCAAAAATGATTATACAGTAGGAGTAGTATATTTTATGGAGTACTAAATTATTAAGAAAATTTTCTTAATAATGTAAAATACTACTATTTAATCTTTTATGGTTCAGGCATTAAATTTTTCACGAGTAATTCAAGGCCCTAGCATTTTTAGTGATGGAATCAATGTCCAAAGAGCCAAGATTTCTACTTTTAGACGTATGAGAACAAATAAATTGAGAGTTTTGGCACTTGGAAATTGGAATAGTCATTCAATATGCATGCTAGCCACTTGTTCTCTCTCTACGTATCTATATATCCATTATAGAAAATATAATTTCCACTCACCCCAATATTAATTCGGCTGTGACGAATGACGAATGCAAAGTTTCTATAGTCAAAATCATAAATTTAATTTGGAATAGGGTATATAGTCATGACTCATGACTAGAGAGTGTCGAATGAATTATCCTTATAAAAAATATAGTAATAAATTGTTAATTCAATCGTCATAGAGAAATTTCAGTGTTTGCTAAACTCGGCACACGGTGAAAAGGTGGCGGAATGAAAAGTTATTATACAATTAAAACTTCATAAATAATCATACTAAATAAAACAATAGTATCAATTTATAGCACAAAATTAAGTATGGACATCACATCATATTGCCGACCAAAGATCTTGAAAATGAATTGAATTAATTTGTTTTGGAATTATCACTTTATTCGAGAAATTCATATATTGGTTAATTTCTTTTATAGCAAAAGCGTGGGAAATGTGGGGTAGCCGGTTAGGTATACATGGCATGATGCATATCATATTTGAAACCACACATTTGTATATCTAAAAATAACAAATTTGATATCGTGTCTAAATCATAGATACATTGCATTCACTATTATTTATGAGAATTAAACTTCCTCTTTTTTTCAGGGGAAGTTGCAATTGAAAGTGCAAGTGGTGCACTACTTACTTAGAAGGGCCAATTAAATTATTCCATCTACTTAATTACTACTATAAGTCAAGTTAACTTGTTTTGGAAAAGCACATTGAATAAATGAACGTACACCAAGTAAGAGGAGACTATATTAATTTGAGGTATACACACTTAGACATGCATGGACAATAAAGTAATAATCTATTGATTTAATCTGTAAAATATGTATGCATGCTAATTGAATTTGTTGGAGAAGATTGCGCCGGATCAAAGGGAAGATTTACAAGGATCAATCTTTACCAATTATAGGAGATTTGTGATCAATGTAATTATGTTAATTAGGTTTACCATATAGATGAGCCCTCAATCCTATATATTGATGTTATGTACAATGTAAAAAAATATGAGAAATATACACCGATTCTAATCATACCATACTACCGAGTCTTACAAACATGGCCTCAGAGCAGGTTTAATTGTGGCTCAGAACAATATCATCATAGCCAATACCAAAATCTCGATCCTTTAGCCAAAATCAAACACAGAAATCAACCCTACACCAGAAACCATGTCAGATACCACAGATGATGAAAAGAAAGTAGATCAGAAAGCATCAAAGTTAAGGGACAGTAAGAACATCACTGTTGCATTCAAGCTAAACGGGAGAAACTACCCGATTTGGTCCAGATTGATGAAGGTGAAGATCGGAGGCCGAGGAGCCTACTCGTACATCAGGAACGAGCCCCCTGAACCCGGGAGCAAGGGGTACGAGGACTGGGAAGAGGACGACCTAGTCGTTTTTTCATGGATCGTCGACAATATCGAAGACGATATCATCGCCGACTTTGCGCATCACCAAACCTCGAAGGCATTGTGGGATAGCCTGAGGGTGACCTACGAGAGCAAGGCGGACCCGTATCTCATCTACGACCTGGAGGAAAAAGCAATCAACATCAGGCAAGGAAATCTCGATCTAGAGACATATTATCGGAAAATAAACGGGCTGTGGATCAATATTGACCGCTGCCAGAAGCAACCAGTCACTTGTTGCGACAAGGGCGTCGCCCAATTTCGAGAATTCTCCAACAACAAGCGGCTAATCAAATTTCTAACAGGGTTGAATCCAGAATATGATTCAATCCGGAGGGATATCCTCAAGGACGGACCAGAGATGCCACTCGAAGAAGCCTACGGCTGGGTGAAGAGGGAGGCTGCCCGGAGGAGCATCAACACAGCCCCTCCACCCACCGGAGACGACGACGGCAAAACAGCCGATTCAACAACCGGAGGAATTGGGTTCGGACTCGCGGCCCAGAACCAACGCCCCAACTCGCGCGGACCACCTCGACCCACCACGACCAATCACCGCCCGGGAAGCAGGCCGGATAAATCCCGGCTAATCTGCTCACATTGCGGAAAACCGAGGCACTCCCGGGAAGAATGCTTCCTTCTAATCGGATATCCGGAGTGGTGGGAGGAGAAACAAAAGGAGAGAGCTCAGGCAAAGCTTGCGGTCAGCGTAGACGAGAAGGGGCATCATCCCGCGAGAATTGGTGCCGGAAATCGGGAAGCACAGGCGATTAGCCAAGGGAAATCATCGGCTGGAGCCTCGACCGGCGGCGACGGCGTGCGTGGAGTCGGCAATTTCGCCGAGAGGGCGGAGGAGCTGAGGAGAACGAACGGCGGCGCTTATGGAGGTAAAGGGTTTGGCTTTAAGCCAAACCCTAGTAATTTCTCTTATTCATATCTTGACCCCAAGCAGAAACGAGTATTGCAAATCGGACCCCATGATATCTCATTTAGACCCCCAGATCCTATAAATTATCAAGTACAACCCCAGAATGTTGGAAATTCTCGAAAAAGCCCACATATTTGCAGTTTTGTGTCAAACAACCCTTTTGCACCATTAGAAACTGTTTCCGCTGCATTTCATGTCTGTATTAAGGATAAAACGAGCAATAAGGGTTGGATTTTTGATTGTGGAGCCACGGATACAATGACCCCCGATAGGAGTGATTTTAGTAGCTATGGTGAAGTTACTAATACATTTATCAGAACTGCAAATGGAGAGTTGATTACTGTCGTTGGGTCGGGAACTATTGATATATCTCCTACTCTATGTTTGTCAAATTGCCTGCATGTTCCTACGTTATCTCAGAGATTGATGTCTATTAGTCATGTGACTAGAGAATTAAACTGTACGCTTCTAATGCACCCCACTTTCTGTATATTACAGGATATTCAGACGAAGAGGATTCTTGGGCGTGGCACTGAGAAACAGGGACTTTACTACGTGGATGAGATAGCTCAACATGGCAATGCAATGCTGGCTCACGGAACCACAAAACAAGAACTTTGGCTGTGGCACCGAAGACTAGGGCACCCTTCTCCTGGTTATTTTAAACTTCTTTTTCCAAACATTTCTATTCCTACCGATTTTTCCTGTGAAACATGTGTTTTGGCTAAGAGCCATAGACAGTCTTTTAAGCTTACCAATACCCGTATGAATGATATTTTTTCCTTAGTACATGCTGATGTGTGGGGTCCTGCACCAATTTTTGGTGGGGGTAGTTTTCTATATTTTGTGATATTTGTGGATGATTGCACAAGAATGACTTGGATATATTTTTTAAAACGTAAATCTGAAGTTGTGGAAAAATTTATCCTGTTCTATAAAATGATCCAAACCCAGTTTCACACCACTATCAAAACCCTTAGGTCCGATAATGGGAGGGAGTTTGTTAACAATTCTATGGCCCAATTTTGTAAGGATAATGGAATGATCCATCAAACATCCTGTGCCTACACACCCGAACAAAATGGGGTAGCCGAGAGGAAAAACAGAACTATCCTTGAAATCACCCGGGCTCTCATGATCGAATCCAGGGTACCCAAACACTTCTGGCCTGAAGCAATAGCAACATCCGTCTACCTCATGAACCGTCTCCCTACCAAAATCCTCAACAAAAAAACCCCCCTCGATATCCTCTCCAAAAAGACCAAAATTCCCCAACATCTGAACCTCTCACCCAAAGTCTTTGGCTGCACCGTCTATGTCCATATCCCAAAACACGAGAGAACCAAACTATCACCTTGTGCAACAAAATGTGCTTTTGTCGGGTATGGGATAAATCAGAAGGGATACAGGTGTTTTGACCCTACCACGAAAAAGATCATCACCACCATGAACTGCAACTTCCTAGAAACCGAATTTTTCTACCACACCCACCTTAGTAGTCAGGGGGAGAGTGATTCAGGTAGTTCATCGGACTATCTAAGTTGGGTTGTGCCACTTCCAAACTCTTCGATTGAGGGTCCAACCGAACCAGTTGTCATTGCCGCCGAGCAAGTCTCACCACAAGAGTCATCTCATCCGCGGTCCCCAGATCCTCATCCGATGATATCCGAGGTAATTCCTGAACCTATTCCTGGTGAAAATACAGTTCCTCCTAACCCCTTGAGTCCAGATTTCTCCGAAGAAGATAATACGATTGACAGTGATACTGGAGGGTATGTTCTCCCCCATCGAACCACAAGAGGGGTACCGCCAAAGAGATACTCCCCTGAAAAGATTGGAAAGAAGAGTCGTTATGGAGTAGCAAATTTCGTGCAAGGCAATTTGGCGAAAATGGCACGGGCTTTCGAAGCCGCACTATATGAGGAAGAGGAAATTCCACGATCGGCAGAGGAAGCAATGAAACATAAACATTGGAAGGATGCTATGCTTACTGAAATGAGGGCACTAATGAGAAACAGTACATGGGTGAAGAGCAAGCTACCTGAAGGAGTAAGGACAGTTGGGTGTAGATGGGTGTTCACGATAAAACGGAGACCAGATGGCACGGTGGAAAGATACAAGGCCAGACTAGTGGCTAAAGGGTACACTCAGACACATGGGATCGATTATGATGAAACCTTCTCACCTGTGGCAAAAATCAATACTGTGAGGGTCTTGTTCTCAATCGCTGCAAACAAGGATTGGCCGCTTCACCAGTTCGACGTAACTAATGCCTTCTTGCACGGAGAGCTACCAAAACCCGTCTTCATGGAACCCCCACCAGGCTTTGCTAGTGAGTTCCAAGATGGAGAAGTATGCCAGCTGAAGAAGACATTGTAAGGGCTCAAGCAGTCTCCTAGGGCGTGGTTCGGGAGGTTCACCGAGGTGATGAAGAAGTATGGATATCAACAGAGTAACTCTGATCACACATTGTTTATTAAGAAGAGAGGAGGTAAAATTACGTGTCTGATCATATATGTAGATGACATGATTATCACTGGGGATGATACTGAAGAGATGGTCGAGTTAAGGAAGAACTTGTTCAAAGAGTTCGAGATGAAGGATCTAGGACTCCTCAAATACTTCCTGGGGATAGAAGTGCTAAGATCGAAGAAGGGAATCTTCATAAATCAGAGGAAATACATCCTCGATCTTTTGGCAGAAGTGGGAATGGTGGACTGTAAGCCTGCGGACACCCCAATGGTCCAAAATCATGGGCTACAAATAAGGAAAGACGCAAGACTTGCCGACAGGGGGAGATATCAGAGGTTGGTTGGAAAATTGATCTATCTGTCACACACAAGACCAGACATCGCGTATGCTGTGGGAGTTGTAAGCCAGTTCATGCATGCACCTCAAGAAGAACATTGGGAGGCAGCATTGCGGATTGTACGATACTTAAAAGGGACTGCAGAACACGGACTGCTGTTTGAGAAACATGGGAACTTGGAGATTCATGGGTTTACTGACGCGGATTGGGCTGGAAATCCGAATGATAGGAAGTCAACCGCAGGATACTTCACCTTTGTTGGAGGTAATCTTGTGACGTGGAGAAGTAAGAAACAGAAGGTGGTGGCACTATCGAGCGCGGAGGCAGAATTTCGCGGAATCAAAAGTGGATTGACGGAACTACTATGGCTAAGGAGGATTATGAAAGAGTTGAGCCTAGAATCATCAGAGACCTGCAAACTGTTTTGCGATAACAAGGCGGCCATCAGCATTTCGGAGAATCCGGTCCAGCATGATCGAACCAAGCATGTTGAAGTCGACAGACACTTCATAAAGGAGAATATTGAAGCAAAGATAGTGGAGATGCCGTTTGTCAAGTCTGAAGATCAGTTGGCGGACATTCTTACAAAGGCAGTGAACTCGAAACTATTCCGAGAAGTATTGTGCAAGTTGAGCATCGGTAACCCCGTCACTTAACTTGAGGGGGAGTGTTGGAGAAGATTGCGCCGGATCAAAGGGAAGATTTACAAGGATCAATCTTTACCAATTATAGGAGATTTGGGATCAATGTAATTATGTTAATTAGGTTTACCATATAGATGAGCCCTCAATCCTATATATTGATGTTATGTACAATGTAAAAAAATATGAGAAATATACACCGATTCTAATCATACCATACTACCGAGTCTTACAAACAGAATTAATAAAGCACATTGAATAAATAAGTATAATATGACAATATTAATTGAGGTGTAAAATAATCTATTGATTTGTATAAACAGTACGCGCGCAAGCTAAAATATTAATTGAATTAGTAGCTCTCTCTCTTTCTCTGAATATACAATACAGTATATATCTATATAGGGATTGAATAAAATAGAAAATTATTTTATAATATGATCAAGGATCCATTTTCTAGATTCATCACTTTGTTAAATTTATCGATGGTCCGGATTCAAAATTCATGAATTCATTACTTAGTTCCACAACTAACGAGAATAACGAGAATTTCATTTTTTTTATTCATTACTTCACCAACTAATTACTTAGTCATGTATTACCATGAATTTCTAAGTAGAGTTTATAAAACATCTTTATACATACAAACAACTGCTTTTGATCTATACAAAACTCATTTTTAATATAGGAATACAGAACCACGCATGCATAGGTCATTTTTAGGTCATTGTTAGCTTTTATTTAGGTCATTATAGTAAAGATGACATAAAACGATCTTAACATGACCTCACGCCTGATTTTTATAATATGACCTAAAACTACTTTATAATGGCCCTCCATGTTTTTATTTAATTTTTTACCATTAAATTACCAAATCTCATACTACCTCCGTCCGGCATTAAAAGTCCCGGTTGAGTCAGGTGTGAGTTTTAAGAAATGTTTGAGTATGTAATAATTGGAGTGTGTGATAATGGAATGTGGGACCCATTTGCATTATTATTTGCTTTATTCTTTGGATGTGTTTTTACTTGTGCTTTTTAGTATTTTATTTTATAATATTTTTATTTCACTTTTTATGGAAATGTCTAACCGGGACTCTTAATGCCGGACGGATGAAAATGATCAACTGGGACTCCTAATGCCGGACGGAGAGAGTAGTTAGTTTATCTGGATTTTGTATTGAAATTAATTTTTATATTGATCATGTTCCTATAAACATATTACTCCTAATTGCATATATGAGAGAGAGAGAGATTGGAATTTAGTGAATTTTCCATATTAGGGTTGTGGTGTGTACCGTGATGGTGTGATCAGATGCCGACATTTATTTATTTTCTATTTTTGGATTTAATTAGATATATGTGATTTTAATTTGTGAAGTAGATTGAACGTGGTCATATTACCATCCACACACATTATTCGATTGTTAATTTCTACAACATTTAAATATAATGTTTCATTTTAATAACATGGAAATATGCGAGACTGAATCCTCGTAAAATATGCAATTTTGAAGCTATAATTTGTTGGAATTAATATCTATGTTTTTATTGGCATTTGCAATTACAATTGGCGTATGTCGTATTTATATTCTTTTTAGTCCATTACACAAAAGACTTGTCTTTTATTGAATTAATTAAACTAAGTAAATAGTGATTATATATTAAATGAGATACAATAATAAGTAAAATTTTCATAATCCGTTTAATCTAAGGGCAAGTCTAGTATATATATAAGACCGTCATGAATTAAATTTTCATATTCTCATTTCCCACTGATTGAAATTAACGTGACATATTAATATGCAAATTATATATCAACAAATATATGTCATTAAATATGAGTTTGAATCTAGACATTGACATCATGTCCTAACACAATATATCTAAAATAAGTTTTGTGTAATGCATCCAAATATACATAAAATTTTTATCTTTGAACAAAAGGAAATTGGAAATTGAGGAACTAGTGAAAACAAAAAACCGGTATTTCTAGATATATGTGCAGGATAAGAAAATTGTTAGCGAAATAATCAATTTCCTAAAATATCTATTTCTGAAATACTCTTATTTTAGAATTAGATAATTTATTTTCTTCTATTCCATACCTCTTGGAGTTCTTATAAGTGGAGCAAGCTATGGTTGAATATCCATATATTGTTGGAAATAATGGAAGAAATTCCCAAGCTGTATACAGGCGGTACTCTAACTATTACAATCGAAAGGAAACTTGCAACAAAAAGAGGAATGAAAATTACAACGGAAATAAAACAAACCAAATTTATAAGTCGAGTCGAGGAAAGCCCTCTTTCCGCAAGACAAATTACGCCCCGGCTAGTGCTCACGGAATGACGTATTGCCCCCAAAGATAAAACGACTTCCTCCTAGCGTGCCGCTAGGCACCGGCGAACTTGATGGAGTTCCGAGAATCGAGCTATGCAATGCTCCTAGAATGCACACTATGATGTAGATAACTAGAGAAAGAAGTGAGAAAGCTTGTTGTGGTGTGTCCTTCATCTCTCAAACTCACTCCTATTTATAGGATAGGAGTGACCACACGAGAGGTCTCGGCATTAAGGTACCTCATTATGCATTTGGGGGTTACCTAAGATGAAAGGCCATAGGTCTTGGTCACATCAAAGGTTTCCCACATTTTACACATGTTTCTAATATATATATCTCAATTCTCATCAATATAACGTCCAAACAAACATAATTACATTTGCAAAATAGCACTATTATCCGAACGATTACCATGCTAATCCTTTCAAAAATTTCTACGCTAGGACATGCGCACGGCGCGCTTATGATCTATCAAGCCAGATTCCACAGTGGCCGCCGGCCGGAATTCATGAGGTAGTATGATCGGTCGGAGGAATCTACCAACAATTACCACGACGATTCATATGAGGTAATTTTTTTTTTATTAATTTAGGGAGATATTTGGGAAGAAAAAGAATAGGGAGAATTTAAGCCATGCTTATATAATTCTTTATATTATAAAGTTATGAAATTATTTGTATTTTGGGTGAATTGTATATAATGGCACTGATCCTATCACGATATTAGATCGAAAAAAATTAAATTATCGAAAACTAAAACTCTAATTAAAATTTTAACACCAATAATTTTCTACCCACACTACGATAAGATGGTTTGAGCAACGTAAAACGACTACAAATTTAATTATAAATTAATATACAAAGGCATGTCTCAATCCTCCAAATAGCCTCAAGACAATTATTTAAATCCCATGTTAACACTTGATCCTTGGAAATTGGCATGAAATTTCTCAATCCTCCAATGTTAATTTATTCTTCAATCAAACAAATTCAATATGCCGGGAAATTCGTAATTTAGTAAATTTAGCTAAAACAATTTGTTTTTTTTAATCGTAGTGATTACTCCATTTTTTTTTATTTTTTTTATCTTTTTCTCAGTAATCGAAGTGATTATTTAAGTGTATGGACAATTTTATATAGAATTGTCTTTATAGTTCAAAACTAGTAATATGCTTGATTAAATCAGTTGACATTACTAATAAAAGTTTTAGTAGACAGAATAATGATTGGGCAAATAGTAAATGACAGCTGCATTAGACGTCACCACGGTTCCGGAACCGCCGGTTCCGGTTCAATAAATTGATGAACCTGAACCGGCCCGGCCAAGGTGTGGCGGTTCCGGTTCGTGAACCGTGGAACCGCCGGTTCAAGTGAACCGTGGAACCGCCGGTGATTGGCCGGTTCCGGGCCGGTTCCGGGCCGGTTCGGCCGGTTCGGCGGTTCGTTTTGATTTTTTTTTTTTTTTTGCATTTTGTAAATTGTAATTCAAGTTTAAAATGTAAAAAAACTTGCGTAAATAACATTAGAATGAAGCGATGTACAAATGTAATTTTATTGATACAAATTACAACTTCAAAATTACAAATTACAACTTTAAAATTACAAATTACAAGTTAAAATTTACAAATTACAACATAAAAATTAGAAATTACAACTTCAAAATTATAAACTACAAAAGACTTAAAGTCTTCATTACAATTTACAAAATTACATATTCGAAATAAAGGGGAGAAAAAAGAAATAAAGGAAAAGGACTTGAGCTCAACTTAAATTTAAACTTAAATTTAAAATTTAAGTTGAAATATAAGTTGAGATGCCTACGTATCCTCAATGCTCAATTGCATTTTGGAATCAAAGTCCACGTAGTTCTCTTACCTTGCTTACCTATTTGGCTTGATCGGAAGTATTGGCGCCTACTCTTCTTCGTCGGGGAAGTAGTCTTGGTCGGGTTGTACTACTAGTTTGTCCCAATCCGGTTCTTGGTCTCTAATTTCGGCGGAGCACCAATCATCAAGTAACATGGTGGCTTCCATGTTTTGTCCGGTGAGCCTACTTCTTCGGTCGTCCAAGACGTTGCCTCCAACACTAAAGGCGGACTCGACGGCGACAGTGGAAGCCGGAACCGAAAAGATCTCCTTGGCCATTGATGCAAGGATGGGAAAATCTTTCTCGTGTGAAGACCACCAATCTAGGACGTCGATTTGTTGGGGAACGGGACCTCCTTCTTCCTCATTGAATGAAAAGTGTGAGTCTAAATATAAATCTAACTCACTTACCGAATGTGCCGTCCTTCCTCCGCTGCTGAAGGCGTATAGGTCCGCCAATTGGGATTGGGTGTCGGGGTCATCAACTTGGAAGAAGCCAAAGTTCTGTGTTTGACGGGGGGGTCTAGGTCGAACTTGGTGGGTAGTGTTGTACTTGACTTCGTAATCGTGAAAGAGAGACCGCAAGTCGAACTCAAAATTTCTTTGGAGGCTTGGGAGGTGGGGGAGGTTTATTTGGAATGTTTGGGCAAGGTTTATGTAGTTGTCGTCGTCGTCAGTTTGCAAAGCTCGGAGTGGTTCAAGATCAATAGAAGCTAAACTGTTGTAATAAAATTCTAAAATTTTGAAAGTACCAACTAGTTTCCACTTTGGATCCAAAACTTTGGCAAGCAAAAAAACTGTTGGGATCTCATTGAAATACTTGAGCCATTTTTCAACCATGTAATATAAAACACACATAAGCTCAAGATTGTTTGCGGAATTTTTCATTGCAGTTTTAAAACCAAGTGATATGATCATGCAATGTTCTAAAACACGAACGGATGTGCAATAATACACACCCGATAACTCCATAGTTGCACTTCGAAAATTTTTGAATAATTTAAATAAACTCAGGCTTTGTTCCCAACAAGAAGATGTTAGATATAAATCATCAACAGGGTAAGTTCTATAAAAATCAACTAAATAGTCTATATGCTCCATTGTAGATTGCAACATGTCATATGTAGAGTTCCATCTAGTAGAAACGTCTAAAGTAAACTTTGTGTACCTTATTTTCTTCGAGTGGCAATACTTCTTCCACGCCTTGCCAATTTGAGGCTTCCAGTGGATCAAGGATACAGCTGTAGTAATAGGTTGAATATGTCTTTGCCATAAAGACAAAGCATCTTGTACACATAAGTTTAAAATATGACAAATACATCGTTGATGAAGACATGATATTATGGAAATTGGAAGTAGAGAATAGAGAGTAGTGTTTATGTGATATTAACGTAAACAAGAACAACGTGAGTAAATTATGAGCGCAAATAACGTAAACAACTTGAGAGAAAGAGGATGGAGAATAGAGAAATTGAGATTGAGAGAGAAATTCTTATCAACACAAGAATGGGGTAAGTAGAAAATGAAGATGAGGGGGTATTTATAGGGGAAAAATGTGATTAAAAAAAGAAAAAAAAAGAAAAAATTTCAAATTTTTGAAATCCGGCGGAACCGCCGGTTTACTCGTTGAACCGCCGGTTTTTGGTCAGAAACCGCCGGTTTCGTCAACGGTTTTCTGACAAAAACCGGCGGTTTCTGACCCGGTTTCTGAAAAGGCTACGTCTAGGCCGGTGGTAGCCTGAAAAGGTGTCGGAACCGGCGAACCGCCGGTTCGGAACCGCCGGTTCCGGTGAAAACCGGCGGTTCGGAACCGCCGGTTACGGTTCGCAAATTTCATGAACCTGAACCGGCCCGTCGGAACCGCCGGTTCCGGTCACGGTTCGGAACCGCCGCCGACGGTTCCGGTTCCGGTTCGGAACCGCCGGTGACGGTTCCGGGCCGGTTCAGCCGGGCCGGTTCGGTTTGGTGATGTCTAGCTGCATAACATTTCATCTGGACAGGACATATATCCAAATAAATCAAATATCTATAACTAATTTTTTTCTTTCCTCTTGTGGAGTATAAAATACTGCTCCGTCCGTCTACCATTAAATGTTTTATTTTGCCATTTTTGTACATCTATAAATAAAAGTCTAATGACTTTGTAGTAGGAGTACCATATTTGGTAATGAACTTCGCATTCCACCAACTTTATCTCATTCACATTTCATTATAAAATTAGTACTTTACATAAAAGTAGAACACACCTTTTACTAACCTTTTCCTATTTCTTAATACTCGTGTCATATCAAATGTGGACTTGCAATCGTGGACGAAGTCACAAAGGGAGTACAACATTGCTCCCAAATTAATACTACATATGTCCCTAATAATTTGTCACCATGTGACTAACACGAGTTTTAAGAAATGTAATAGAAAGTGAGATGAAAAAGTTAGTGTAATAGTTTATAATAAAGAAGTGAGTGAGAATGTATTAGTGGAATGTGAGGTCCACTATAAAAAATAGTAAAAGTGAAAGGTTGTAAAAAAATTTGGACGGACAAAAATAAAAATAAGTGACAAATTTTCAGGAACAGAGAAAACAACATATTTTATGACATCCCGAATTTTCCAATTATTTATTGAAATTTATTTTCTGGTTATCCATCCATAAGAGCATCCACAGTGGTGCGGAATTCCAAAAAACACCTCATGCCACGTCATAAGGAATTCTCACTGCACTGCCACGTCATAAGGAATTCCCACTGCACAGTGGCGGAATTCACAAATTAAACAATTTCCGAAAGTAAGAAATTTACGGAATTAAATAGTCGACACAAAAAGGGAAAAATATTCCATTAATTAAAAAAAGTACATTTTACCAAATTAAAAAAATACATTTCAATAATGCTTCACCCCCACATCAACGATGACCCATCCGCTGCCATACTTCTTCAATAATATAGTTCTGGAGTCGAACATGGGCTTGTTTTTGGCGCATGTCGGCGAATGCACGGACTCGATCGACATCATCGTGGGGTATCCCCATGTGAACATTGCCAATGGCCACGTCGTGGCTTGGACCCGCAGCATATCAGCGTCCTCGTTGGTCCACTCAGTCAGTGCTGGACCTTCATCTTCGACAATCATGTTGTGCATGATAATACATGTGTACATGATGTTTGCGGGACCCTTCACTGCCGCCCATCGACCCTATAGCACTCTGAATGCCCGCTCTACATCCTTGCGCGATGCCTCCTGACGTTGCGCAAAGTATATCTTCTTTTCATCTGCTGGGCACCTGATCGTCTTCACAAAGACGGGCCACATCGGGTATATCCCATCCGCCAAATAATAGCATATGTTGTGCTGGTTGCCGTTGGCGACGAAGTTGACGGCCAGACCGACGCCCATGCACTGGTCGTTGAAAAGTGGCGACAATTGGAGGACGTTGATGTCGTTGTTCGACCCGGCTACTCTAAAATAGGCATGTCAAATCCACAGCCGGTAGTCAGCTACCACTTCAAGGATCATCGTGGAATTCTTGGCCTTGAAACCAGTAGTGTACATCCCTTTCCAGGCAGCGGGACAGTTCTTCCATTCCCAGTGCATACAATCTATGCTGTCTAACATCCCCGAAAACCCGTGCTGATTCACTTGCATATCCAACAGAACCTGACAATCTTCGGGGGTAGGCTTCCGAAGATACCTATCCCCGAAAATCTCTCTAATGCCCTGACAAAAATACTTCAGGCAGTCGCGCGCAGTCGTCTCACTGATGTGGAGGTACTCGTCGAACATGTCGGCCGAACCTCCGTATGCCAACTGCCTACTTGCGGCAGTGCACTTCTGAATTGGCGTGTGGCCGGGTTTACCAGCCGCATCCTCCCGCACCCTAAAATACCCGTATCGACGCTCCAAAGCGCCCACGATACGCATAAAGAGCGGCCGATGCATCCTAAACCGTCGCCGGAATAGGTTCTCCCCAAACCGTGGCTCCGGCGCAAAGTAATCCTCGTACAACCGCCTGTGGGCAGCGAGGTGATCCCGGGAGACTATAGTGCGACGATGGATGGGTCGAGGCACCGCCGGCGCCGCGGCCGCTTGTTTCTCCCTCTCAGCGGCCTCCCGCACACGTGCGTGTATCATCCGCATCATGTGTTCATAATGTCCACCACCACCACCACCACTACCACTACCGGCCATTACGAATATATAAAAGAAATTTAGAGAGAGAGAAACTTGTTAATACAAGTGGTGCGAATGAAATGAAGTTCAACGGGATGTATATATAGGAACCGAAAAAAAAAATTAATGCATTAAATGGGAATTCCGCACGGAATTCCGCAGGCGTTAACGCAATGGCAGACATCCGCGCGGAATTCCGCCGATGGCCGCGGAACAGCGAATTCCTTCGCGGAATTCCGTATCCGTGGAAGGGACGCGCAATGGCGGACGTCCGCCACGGAATCCCCGCATGCCGGTGGGAATTCCGCGTGGACGTCTGCCATTGCGGATGCTCTAAGCGAGATTGATCTCAATTAAGAGCTCACTTCTACGTTGACTTTCGGTTATAAATTGTTAATGAAACCAAGAAACATAATTTCCTAATGCATATATTCAATATTAATAAGTTAAAACTAAAGACATCGTCAATTCGTCACAGCGTCTTTAATTTTAGAACATCACACCTAATTTATAATTATAATATGTCAAAAATGAAAGAATAGGGATATGAACTAAATGAGGTTGAGAATTAATGCAATGATATACGGTAGAAATCTAAACATATTTATTGACATTTTGAAAATGTAACATTTTTTCGAAATGATAATTTCGAAGAGAAAAAAGCTAGAAACTGTGAACGTGAAAAATCGTAATTTCATTGGGTCATTATATATCGTAATTTCATTACATAAACTATAATTAGAGTTACACATTGAGCATTACTTTGACATCAATCAATTCATTGTTTCCACAAATCGTTTTGGATTTGGTTTTAATTAATACTAACAAATAACATTATAATATACCAATCCTATGTGCCACACCAAAACCAGTTTGTTGTTGCTGTTTGACAATTATATTGTAGGTATTCAATTTAAACTATATATGATAATACAATTCCAAGTATTATGGTGTTTAGAAAATTTAAAACGAAAAAGTCTCAGAAACACAAATGCAAACTCCTCTAATGATTTTAGCTTCTTTACATGTAAGTCTATGGTGTTTTGTTTCGGATTTCTTTCTAACTTTACCTTAATGTGCAAAGCTTTTTATTGTGATTTTTTAAAACTTTACGAGCGAGCTACAAAACTTGTACCTAGAAAATGAGGTTTGGACTTTTTATAGTACATAACATTTAAAAATTATGTTTTCAGTCAAAAAAATGCATAAAGTCCCAAATTCAGTCCCGATATTTACTATTCTACTATTCATCCCCTTAAGGGATGTATTTGTCCATTTTGCATGATTTGAGGTCTTTAAACTTATAATCTACATGCAAGTGTATGGTACCGTCATTGTTTAGTTGTGGTAAGCAATATCATATGATTCATATTTCATATCAAGGGTAGTGATAAAATGTAAACTTTAAATATTATACAGACTCAAAATTATGATCTGGAATGCTGGAAATTGTTAATAAATTAACGTTGTGTTGACAATTTCTGTTGGATTTATTTTGTCATCTGTTGACAATTTCTAGCATTCCAGATCATAGTTTTGAGTCTGTACAATATTTAGAGTTTGCATTTAATTACATTTCTTCGTATCAATTATTTATTTAAACTTGAGCAGTTTACACTATCAACATGATCAATTATAACGTATTTCATTTTATAACTAAAATGAAGCATGCAGGCTTGGAGAAGTGATGCAAAGATGATGAATCCTTGTACTTCTATTTAAATTGACTACTTTGTAAATCTAATTAATGTACTACTTGAAAGGATATGGGCTAGATTAGATTAATATGGATTAAATAATTATAGTTGGGCTACAATTATAATTAGTCCATAAGCCCAACAATCATGAAACCCTAATGACTCTTTGTCTATATAATGGTTATTTATTCTCCATTGTGGGAGATGGGAGATATCGTAACATTAGAGAGAAAATACGTAAAGCTTTGTAGAGAATTCCTAGCTTTCTCTATAGAGCGATTGTACCGAGGAATTGTTCCTGCATCGGATCAGAATACACGTGGACCTCGATAGTAGTGGATTCAACTTGCAGGACACAATCGTAGAAGAAAACACAACAACAAGTAAGATTTAGTTTCGTTGTGTTTTACATGCTCAACTTGCAATATGATTATGAATCTAGATCTGTTATTCTTGTCTGCAATTTCCGCTGCGCTCATTAGATGAATACAAGAATTCCTAACAATGGTATCAGAGCCCGGGGCTCGATTCATAATTTGTTTTGTAATTTGATTATATGTGGCGATTTCGGAAATCAAACTTTTATACTAGGTTTAACCGTTTCAAAAACTGAGAAATTAGATTTCAAACTTGGGAAATCAGATTTCAAATGGGAATCAGAATTCCACAATTTAGGAAATTAGATTTCAAACTTGGGAAATCAGATTTCAAAGATTGAATTTCGAGAATTGTTTGAAAAATTGGGAATCGGATTTCCACAATTTGGGAAATTAAAGAAAACGTGAATTGCGATAAGATCTTTACAACGCCATGAGTGAAGAAGATATTGAGAGTTGTATAGATCAAACAGAGCGTCTCTGCGATTTCTGCAACGGATTCGGCCAAGATCTGCTTCAGCTGCGATCTCGAGGTCCACTCCACAAGAAGCACAACCGCTCCCTCCTCTGCAGTTCCTCTGCCAGAACTACGACTGGGAGATCCACAACACCTTCGCCTCCATCCACGACCGCCGCCCGCTCGAAGGCTTCTCCGGCAGTCCTTCCTGCTCAGGTTTCTAAGGTTGCAGGAAGAATAATTTAGATCTCGGCGCCGGAAACGAATTTCTGGATATGTTGGTGTGGGAGACGTCGAGTGTCGTCTCGTCACCCTCGATGATTTGATCGTTGCCAATAATTATGATGATTCGGTCGTTGTGGAGGGGGCGTCTGTTCTTTTCCTAGAACCCTAGAGCCTAGCCGGTTTTGAAGATCCGGGTCGGATCCGAATCGTGGTTTTGATTACTGTAAATCACATTATTAATTTAGAATTAATAATATTAATCAAGCCAATAAATTAATTACTGTCATTATTTTGAATGATAATAGTAAATATGTTTTTAATATTATTTTAGAATTAATATTAAATATCTGTTTATATTAGTTTGGAATTGATATAGATCAGATGATAAATTTATTAATTGGATTAATGGATTAATGAGCTAGAATTTGTTAATATTATTATTTTGGAATAATAAATAATATATGTGCTTGATGATGATTTGGAGTTATTACTTGATTTACAAATTTATTAATTTAGAATTAATATAGATTGAATTAATTTCGTTAATTAGATTAACAAATTGGGTCATAGTTATCATCTGGAAATGATAATATATACTCCACAGCACAATATTAATTTGGAATTAGTATTAAATATGCATAATTATATTAATTTAGAATTAATATAATTAAATCCACATTTAATTAGGGAATAAAATTTGATTTTATTCGTTGAGCATTATTTGATATCCTATGTGATAAGCATGTTATTTGATTTATGCTTATTTATTTTAACTATAGTAGTTAGAGATCGTTTTATTGTCTGGGTAGACGGCGCCCAGTATGTGTAGTCCGTGTTATACTATGTCTGGGTAGGCGGCGCCCAGTATTTGTAGTCCGTGTTATACTATGTCTGGGTAGGCGGCGCCCAGTAATTGTTTGAAATTTAATATTGGATATTATATTCACAAAACTAGTATCACACTCTTCCCCACAAAATATAAGTCTTGTTTTTGAAATAAACGCGTCGTCCATCACAATTGTTTGATGCTCCTAGCCTTTTCGACCACGAGTTTTACGCCCTCGCGTTTACTCTAAATCTACAAGGTTTAGGCTCATTCATAGATGCATGGTTGGCATCGCGTGATGGGGTTGACTTGCTTAAATTATTTTGAGTAGCCCTCGCAGCCAGAATAATTTATGGACGTATATTAATTAGATTAATAAACCAAGAATTGTAAAATTGTTGTTACAATTGGCTTGGAGGCCTACCTGGTGATATTATTGTAGTCATCAGCCCTCGCAGAGGCTGCAATAATATAGACTTGGATCTTCGACCACTAAAATTATATTAGATATAAATTCGTATTTTATGTTTGGGGACATAATATATGTTAAAATTAGTGGGAGCTAATCAATACAATAAACCCTTGTTTGATTAGTGATGCGATTGTGATCTTTGTATGCTTTTCTAATTTGCTTTTCGTTTTATTTTCTGTTCAGATAATATGTCAAACTTATCTTATGAGTGTATGCTGGAAACAAACAAATTGACTAGGTCAAATTTCACGGAGTGGCAGAGAGACTGCCCAAAATTCAAGGCACAAGGTGCAATGAGTGGGAGCTCAGCTATGTTTGTCATTGAGATAAATATGTCTATGAATAACTCACAATCCTGGGTATTGGATACCGCTTGTGGTTCACACATTTGTAATAATGTGCAAGGTTTAATTGACAGCAGGAAAGTGAGGCCTGGGGAAGTAGACCTACGTGTTGGAAATGGAGCAAAAGTTGCTGCCGAACGCGTGGGAACTTATAGATTAGATCTTCCCTCAGGACATAGACTAGATTTACATAATTGTTATTTTGTTCCAGTTATTTCAAAGAATATTATTTCCATTCCGATGTTGGACATCGAAGGTTTTTCCTTCCATTTTGCAAACAGCAGGTGCTCGTTTTCTAATAATGGATTGTTTTATGGAAATGCCTCTTTAGAGAATGGATTATATATGCTTGAATGCAAACGGGATATTCTCAATGTGCAAAATAAAAGACTTAAGCTATGTAATACGGATAATGCTACTTATCTTTGGCATTGTAGACTTGGTCATATCAATGAGAAAAGGATAGCGAGATTGAGAAAGTTAGACTATCTAAATTCATTTGATTTTGAATCATATGGTGCTTGTGAATTCTGTCTCAAAGGAAAGATGACTAATAAGCCACTTTCTGGGAAAGGGGTGCGTGCTAATGATGTGCTAGAGTTGATCCACACAGATGTGTGCGGACCGTTTCCAACTCCAGCAAAAGGTGGTTATTCGTACTTCATTACTTTCACTGATGATTTGACAAGGTATGGATATGTGTATCTTATGAAACACAAATCTGAGGCCTTTGAGAAATTTATAGAGTTTAAGTGTGAAGTTGAGAAACAACTTGGGAAAAGTATAAAAACTCTTCGATCAGATCGAGGAAGGGAATACTTGAGCCGAGAATTTCTTGATTACTTGAAATCGCATGGAATTCAGTCGGACTGGACACCTCCTGGTACACCACAAATGAATGGAGTATCTGAAAGGAGAAACCGAACATTATTAGATATGGTTCGATCCATGATGAGTTTAGCTAGTCTTCCTTTATTTCTCTGGGGTCATGCTTTATTGACTGCTATTTACATTCTGAATAGAGTTCCATCTAAATCAGTTGAGAAAACACCATATGAGTTATGGTATGGCAAAAAGCCCTGTCTTAACTATATGCGGACCTTGGGTTGTCCAGCTTTTGTTAAGAAACAAATGACTGATAAGTTGGAATCTAAAAGTGAGAAGTGTTACTTTGTGGGATATCCTAAACAAACTAGGGGATACGATTTCTATTGTCCTGAAAATCACAAGGTGATAACATCAAGGAATGTGACGTTCCTTGAAGACAGTTATGTCTGCAAGGAACAAGGTCAAAATACAGTAGATCTTGAAGTAGATCTTGAAGAAATTCAAGAACCACAAGTTAACAATGAGGATGATGTATTGTCAAATGGTTTGAACAATAACTCAGTGGGAGTTTTTGATGATCTATTGGGAGGGGAAAATACTATTAGAGGAGACCTTAGAGGGACTCTCGAAGAACCTCCTCAAGACAATGAGATGCATCAAATACAAGATGATACAATAGTTGCATCACCTCTACCTCAAGAAGATCATAGTGATATTCCTGGGCCTACTCACAATCAGAATGAACAGCCCGAGCCAGAAGAAAACCAACTCAATAGGTCTAGAAGGATTCGTCGTGCACCTGAGAGACTGAATCTAATGGTTGAGAACCAAGATGATGAAGTTGATTTAGATGATGATGAGCCTAAGACCTATACCGAGGCGGTGTCGGACACCGATCGAGAGAAGTGGCTTGAAGCCTTGATATCTGAAATGGACTCGATGTACTTCAACTTAGTCTGGGAACTAGTTGACTTGCCAGATGGGGTTTACCCCATAGGTTGCAAATGGATCTTCAAAAAGAAGAGAGATGCAAATGGCAAAGTACAAACCTACAAGGCTAGGTTAGTGGCAAAGGGTTATAGTCAGCGCGAAGGCATTGACTATGATGAAACGTTTTCGCCAGTTGCTAAGATCAAGTCCATTAGGATATTACTTGCAATTGCTGCATACTACAATTTCGACATTTGGCAAATGGATGTCAAAACCGCATTTCTCAATGGAGAATTAGAAGGCGATGTCTATATGACACAGCCAGAAGGTTTTGTATCGAAAGAAAGGCCGAATGCAGTGTGCAAGCTAAAGAAGTCCATCTATGGACTTAAGCAAGCTTCGAGGAGTTGGAATATTTGTTTTGACAGAACAATCAAATCGTTTGGTTTTGTCAGAAGCAAAGAGGACCCATGTGTTTATAGTAAACGCGAGAATGGTAACGTTGTCTTCCTTATCATATATGTTGATGACATCTTGATTATGAGAAGCGATCGTTCCATGATGCAATCTGTGAAAGAATGGTTGTCTAGTTCCTTTATGATGAAGGATCTGGGTGATGCTTCCTACATCCTTGGAATCAAGATCTATCGAGATAGACCGAATAGGATGTTGGGATTATCACAATCCACTTACATAGACAAGTTGCTAAGGCGCTTCTCAATGGAGAATTCTAAGAAAGGTTTTCTTCCTATGGGACATGGCATTGTATTGTCAAAGAAGGATTGTCCTTCTAATGACAAAGAAAGAGACAACATGAAAAGGATCCCGTATGCTTCGGCTATAGGATCTATTATGTATGCCATGATTTCTACTAGGCCAGATGTGGCCTATGCGCTTAGCATGACATGCAGATTTCAGCAAAATCCCGGTGAGGAACATTGGAAAACCGTTAAGACTATTCTTAAGTAC
This sequence comes from Salvia splendens, assembly GCF_004379255.2. Taxonomy (NCBI): domain Eukaryota; kingdom Viridiplantae; phylum Streptophyta; class Magnoliopsida; order Lamiales; family Lamiaceae; genus Salvia; species Salvia splendens. The sequence continues at coordinate 16,978,373 of NC_056047.1, read as the reverse complement.
CTTAGAAGGACTAAAGAATATTTCTTAGTCTATGGTGGACAACCAGAGTTATCAGTTACTGGGTACACTGATGCTAGTTTCCAAACAGACCATAACGACTATAAGTCTCAGTCTGGATATGTTTTTGTCCTCAATGGTGGAGCAGTGAGTTGGAATAGTTCCAAACAAGGTACAACTGCCGATTCCACCACCGAAGCCGAGTATATTGCTGCATCTGAAGCTGCCAAAGAAGTTGTTGCTTTGTTAGAGTTCGTTAAAGAACTGGGTGTCATTCCGAGTGCCAATAGTGCAATACCTTTGTATTGTGACAACACTGGTGCTGTTGCGCAAGCAAAAGAACCCAGAGCTACGAACAGGAACAAGCATGTTCCCAGAAGATATCATCTGATCAGAGAAATAATTGAAAGAGGCGACATAAAATTAGAAAGAGTACCCACTGATGATAACTTGGCTGATCCTTTCACCAAACCGTTATGTATAGCAAAACACAACAAGCACTTTGAGAGCTTAGGTGTTATGCATGTTGGTAGATGGCTTTGAATCAGTGGGAGTTACAGTTTTATATGTCTTAGAAACATTTTGTGTTGAGACAATATTACTTGATCACATTATATGAAAATTTTATTTCATATGGGTTTTGTGCACTTATTGGAATAATTGTTTTAAATGTTTGATTTTATTCTAAATATTTGTTCCCTTGAATTGTGACTGTCGTTAATGGTGTGAGACATTAATGATATAGTATAATTCTAAAATAGCCCTAACCAATGATCATCAAGAATGGGATATTGGTGATATGTTATAGGTTAGCATGGGGTTTGCATCACATTCTTCGAGAATGTAGTTGTTCTCACAACTATGAGATATTAGATACTCGTGATGGACACATGGTATACTTTGGAGAGTATTGGTATACCCTACTATTAAACTGTTTTGTGAAGTGTCTACAGTTTATTAGTACATGAAGTATGTAATAGTCCTTGGATCTGAGGTCATTACACATTTTGTTTGTTGAGTGGTGTGCTTTGACCTTGTACAACGCTTTGCCTCCCCTCGGAGGATTAAGACACGGACTTGTGTTGGGTACATCATAAGATAAATGGAAATGGTAGTTGAGCCAAGAATGAGATTCATTCCTCGATTAGAATTTCGAGAGAACACTCAAATTCTCTGTATTACTTGACCATTAAGTCATTGGCTAATGCAAAGACATATTCAATTAAAGTAATTGAATATGATCGAATGGGTCATTTAATAAAGATGAGATAAAGTGATTGAGCTATTTGGATGACATATGACAAATCTTAGGCTCAATCGGGTGGTTCGTGAATGAAAGGATGTTACTATAAACTTTGTGTAAAGGCTTGTTTACCGAATTCACGTAAACGTCCTTCATATATCGAGCTACGCTGCCAACGCAGTCTAGGAGTTTTGTGCAGACTTCGATTAGATCGTCGTCGATAATGAGGGCCTAAAGGGTCACACTATAAGTGTTTTTAGATCCGCTCAAGGGTACAAAGTTGGAACTGCGTATTATATCTAATGCTAGTCCAAGTGAGAGATTGAAAGGATATGGGCTAGATTAGATTAATATGGATTAAATAATTATAGTTGGGCTACAATTATAATTAGTCCATAAGCCCAACAATCATGAAACCCTAATGACTCTTTGTCTATATAATGGTTATTTATTCTCCATTGTGGGAGATGGGAGATATCGTAACATTAGAGAGAAAATACGTAAAGCTTTGTAGAGAATTCCTAGCTTTCTCTATAGAGCGATTGTACCGAGGAATTGTTCCTGCATCGGATCAGAATACACGTGGACCTCGATAGTAGTGGATTCAACTTGCAGGACACAATCGTAGAAGAAAACACAACAACAAGTAAGATTTAGTTTCGTTGTGTTTTACATGCTCAACTTGCAATATGATTATGAATCTAGATCTGTTATTCTTGTCTGCAATTTCCGCTGCGCTCATTAGATGAATACAAGAATTCCTAACACTACTCTATGTTCATTAATGACTCAATTTTTAATAAGACTGACTGATGACTACTTTTGTCTATACCTTTTGTCGAAGTACCTAAATTGTGGATTTCATACTACGTGCCATCACTCTTCACCTAAAATATGTTGATTTCATTGAACGAAGGTATCAATTAGTATTCATGATCATGTATCAACACTTATCAATCGAATCTCGTACCAACACGAATACCAACCAATAAAGTTGTAATCCACTTGAAACTGTGGTGAGCACAAGAATACTTGAAAAAAATAAGAGTTTTAACATACTCCCTCCTCCCCTAACGATTGTCTACTTGGTTCAGATACATGTTTTAATAAATATAAAGGAAAGTGTGTTAGAAAAAGTTAATGGGATATGGGTCTCACTTTTATATATTAATAAAATGGGAGTGAAATGAGTTAGTGAAATGTGAGACATATTACCATTTACAGGTAAAATGTGAAAATGGACAATTAATTGGGGACGAAACAAAATGGCAAAAGTGGACAATTAATGGGGATGAAGGGAGTAAGATATACCCACTCCGTCCACGAAAAATAGTTTTATTTTGACATTTTGGAATGTCCATAAAAAATAGCTTCATTTCTGTAAATAGAAAGTTCATCTCTTATATTTTATCTATTTTTTCTCATTATCTCTTATACTTTATCCATTTTTTTCTAATTTTTTTCTTACTTTACTATTTTTTCTCATTAAAACTCGTGTTATCCACATATGAGACTATTTTTTGTGGACGGGGGAAGTAATAGGAGCTCAAAAATTATGGGATTTTAGCTATCCAAATTAAAGCAAATGCAATAGAAAACATGTTCAATATAATCAAATCGTTGCTTGATTGGATATCTCTTGAATTCTTTGCTTGATGACTCCTCGAGTTTCCTCAAGTGTAAACAAATTTAAGGTGATTTTTCTTTATTTATTACCTATTGTTTTATCTTTAACCTTTCATATTTTATTTGATTTCATTATGTCTAATTGCCCCTAATAGTCCGTAATATTTAAAAATATTCTTTTAGATTCAAGAAATTTGATTTAATATCATTTGAGCTACTTTTACATTATTTTAAAAAAAATTGGTGAAAATATCCTCAAGGCCATAAAGAGCAATTTTATCTATTTACTCTCTTCCTCATTAAAATATTGAGAGAGTATCTTTTTAGGTTCGTGAACTTTACAAAAATATCATTTTTGGTCCGAGCTTTAATTCCTTCGCTGGTTCGACCCATTGAGTCTTTCTCTCTCATCCTCTCTCGCTCTTCAATGTGATAATCTCACTTCCTCGATCCCTAATTCATGGAGCTCTGCTGCCAAGCTTAAATCCTTAACTCTTGATCACCATTGTCTCTCTGGAAAAACCTCCAATAGTTTAACGAGATTGGATTTTCTTGAGAAGTTGGATTTGAGTCACGACAAATTTGAAGAAAACATTGATGAAATTAGGAGTTTGTTGTGTATAAAGAGGATGAATCTTGAGAAGAATAATCTTGATGACTCGATATCGATTTCAATTTAAAAACTTCTATATCTTTTTTTAAAACCTGAACAACAAAAGATTTTGCAGTGGAATCCCACAGATTGTCGGATACATCACCTCGTTAAACTCCTTTGATTTCTCTAAGGACAATCTCACCGGAGAAATTCCACTTTCTCAATGAATAAAACTTAGACCAAAAATGATACTCCCTCCGTCCCACAATAAGAGTCTTGTTTTGTTATTTCGGTCGTCCCACAATAAGAGTCATATTTCACTTTTACCATAAATAGTAAGTAGGCCTCACATTCCACCAACTTATTTCACTCACATTTTATTATAAAACTAATATATATAAGTGGAACTCATATTCTACTAACTTATTCAATCTATTTTTCTTTACATTTCCTAAAACTCGTGTCATAACTAAATATGACTCCTATTGCGGGACGCATGGAGTATTTTCGCAAAGTTCGCGGAACAAAAAATATGTTCTCTTAATATTTTAATGAAGAAAAGAGAGTAAATAGACTGAAATACTTTTTATGGCTTAAGGGTATTTTCACCCAAAAATATTTGAAACAATAAAAAAATAGATCAAATGATATTAAATCGAAGTTCATAGACCTCAAAAGATATTTTCAAATGTTACGGAAGTTTGCGGACCAAAAAAAGTTCCCTTATTTACATCACGTATGAGGTAATAAATACATCATGTATGAGGTGAGGCAATGAATCCACCCTGGATGGATGTGAAAACTCATGCCTAATAAATGACCTACAAATCCAAATTCTATGAAGCAAAATTAAAAAAACAAATTATAAAAATAGAAAGAAGTAAAAAACAAAATATTATCGCAGACCCTTACCCCACAAATCTTAATAATTCATTTATTTGTTTACAGCTAATTTTTGGCAATTTGTGGAGTGCATGGAAACCACCCATAAATTCATGTTACCAAACCCTTTTCTGAAACAAATATAACATGTTTAGAGTTCATTTGGTTGTTTGTCTGTATTTTTTGGTTAGTTAATTAATTCGCTATCATAGTTTTCTCTTTTCTTTTTGTTTTTTTCCCTTTAATGCTATGAAAAAAGTATAAATTGATTAAAGAAAAAGAGGGTACCACCACATCCACTTTTTTTTCTTTCTAAAATTTTGATCTTATCAAGAAAATCGGTGTCGATGATATAATGAGTTTGTTAGTAGTATTAATTATTTTTGATAGAAAACTATTTTGAGATACCATTTTGATAATTTGCTTTTTGTGATAAGGGAAACATGCATCACCTAAATTATTCATACTTCAAAAATTATTTCGAAATTAATTAAATAACTCCTAAAAATTTATTCAATCCCACGGTTAACTTATCATAATAATTTCCCACCGAGAATTTATATTTATTTTGGCCTAGGAAATATTCTAAAATTAATTAAACAATTCCCCACAATTAATTCAATTATCAACCCAAAGATTTATTTACAAAACCCAAATTCTCCACTTATCTCTCAAATTAATATTCTAAAGCCCCAAAACAATTTAAGTGGATTGGGCTCGGATTTATTTTGCATAGCCTATTGCTAATTATATTCATGGCCCAAAACCAATTAATTCATTAGCCCAAGTAAAATAAGCCCAATTAAAACCCTATGTAAAAAAAACTAAGTCTTCTTCCTCCCCCATTCATCAATCTCACGACAGCAGCCCCTCTCCCTCCCCTCTCTCCCCCGTCGCCGCCGATCCACCAGGGGCCGCCGGAGCGGCGGCGCTCCTTTCTCCCTCTCTTCTCCCCCTTCTCTCCCTCTCTCAGCCTCACGCCGTCGCGCCGCCATCCCCCCCTCCGTCTTTCCAGATTCGCCGCCGCCGTGCATGCGCAGGCGGCGGCTTCGTCGTCCTTCTCCCGGCAGACCGGCCGTCTCCGGACAGCAGCGGATCGGTGCTCCCTCTCTCCGTCGGTTCCTCTCTCTCTCTCTCGGCGACCAGCGCCGCCGCTCACTGTCGTCCGATGTTCGGAGTGGCGATTGCTGCTGTTCCGCAGTGACCGTGCAGCGATTGCTGCTCCGCAGCCCGTCAGTCTCAACCTAAAGCTAAGTTCTCCTTCCCCCTTCCCCTTCTACTCAATTATTTGAGTTATTACTGTAACTACGAGTGCATCTAAGTTTCTAAGTTGAAAGTCCTGAATATTTGTGATGTTTACACCTTGATCTTGTAGGGATTGATTATTGCTTTTGATACTTGGGTGCTCAAAGTTTAGGGATCGTACTGCTTAATTCTAGCAGCCTATATTGCCATGTAAAGAGCTTGATTCTTGATCACTGAGTCATTCTTATTGTTGCGACGAGATGAGATTCCTATTGAATTTTCTAAATTCTTGGCTAACACTGTGGTTGTTCTACACATGATGCAAGGAGAGTGCGTTGTGAAGTTACCTTGCTTGGTAATTTATTCTTTGTTGTGGGGCTCCTCTCGCTCCTTGCTACTACTCGCTGCACCCCTTTCCTTGTGAAACTTTGGGTGTCGAAAAGTGGGGAGGAGGAGAGGTGAGGAGAGGCAGCTGCTTCCATTTTGGCAGTTTGTTTATGAAACTTGGGGACAAAGTCTCTATTTTGTGGTTGATAGTGATGTGGAGGTGAAAATTTATTGTGATAACTACGTACTTATACAAAAGATGGAAGATGTTAGTGAAACTTATCTTTAAAAAAAAATATATTCTGTAAGAGGATATGATTTCCTCCTGCTCTCTAATTAATGCACCATTAAGTGCTGCATGATTGCATATATTCTCTCGGATCTATCCAATGTTACACCTTATTTTATTCTATTTATTTATTATTATTATTATTATATAGATTCTTTTTTTATATATATAAATTTAATTATTTGAGTATTATTCACTTGTTCATTTAATTTGGTGTAGGAAAAACTCAGTTTAAGCTCGTGGCTTTGATGTAGGAAAACAAATAACATCCATAGTCTTCCGTGATGATGTACCGGACTTTCTTGGAGTGCGAGCACGACCGTTGAACTGGCTGCGTGAACTTTTCTCTAATTGTAATAGATAAGGATTTGATAAATTTGTATAATAGTAATTTAGCGGACTTCGGAGATATGCTGGACATTATAACTTTTTATTTAGTGTTACTTTTTTTTTTCCTTGAAGTATTCGTTCGAGAACTAAGCAACGATTATTTATAATTCCAAGATCAATTATTATACATGAAAATGGCAGATTTCGAATGCTACAACGATCGCAGGCGGCGGCTTCGTCGTCCTTCTCCCGGCAGACCGGCCGTCTCCGGACAGCAGCGGATCGGTGCTCCCTCTCTCCGTCGGTTCCTCTCTCTCTCTCTCGGCGACCAGCGCCGCCGCTCACTGTCGTCCGATGTTCGGAGTGGCGATTGCTGCTGTTCCGCAGTGACCGTGCAGCGATTGCTGCTCCGCAGCCCGTCAGTCTCAACCTAAAGCTAAGTTCTCCTTCCCCCTTCCCCTTCTACTCAATTCTTTGAGTTATTACTGTAACTATGAGTGCATCTAAGTTTCTAAGTTGAAAGTCCTGAATATTTGTGATGTTTACACCTTGATCTTGTAGGGATTGATTATTGCTCTTGGGTGCTCAAAGTTTAGGGATCGTACTGCTTAATTCTAGCAGCCTATATTGCCATGTAAAGAGCTTGATTCTTGATCACTGAGTCATTCTTATTGTTGCAACGAGATGAGATTCCTATTGAATTTTCTAAATTCTTGGCTAACACTGTGGTTGTTCTACACATGATGCAAGGAGAGTGCGTTGTGAAGTTACCTTGCTTGGTAATTTATTCTTTGTTGTGGGGCTCCTCTCGCTCCTTGCTACTACTCGCTGCACCCCTTTCCTTGTGAAACTTTGGGTGTCGAAAAGTGGGGAGGAGGAGAGGTGAGGAGAGGCAGCTGCTTCCATTTTGGCAGTTTGTTTATGAAACTTGGGGACAAAGTCTCTATTTTGTGGTTGATAGTGATGTGGAGGTGAAAATTTATTGTGATAACTACGTACTTATACAAAAGATGGAAGATGTTAGTGAAACTTATCTTTAAAAAAAAAATATATTCTGTAAGAGGATATGATTTCCTCATGCTCTCTAATTAATGCACCATTAAATGCTGCATGATTGCATATATTCTCTCGGATCTATCCAATGTTACACCTTATTTTATTCTATTTATTTATTATTATTATTATTATTATATAGATTCTTTTTTTATATATATAAATTTAATTATTTGAGTATTATTCACTTGTTCATTTAATTTGGTGTAGGAAAAACTCAGTTTAAGCTCGTGGCTTTGATGTAGGAAAACAAATAACATCCATAGTCTTCCGTGATGATGTACCAGACTTTCTTGGAGTGCGAGCACGACCGTTGAACTGGCTGCGTGAACTTTTCTCTAATTGTAATAGATAAGGATTTGATAAATTTGTATAATAGTAATTTAGCGGACTTCGGAGATATGCTGGACATTATAACTTTTTATTTAGTGTTACTTTTTTTTTTTTACTTGAAGTATTCGTTCGAGAACTAAGCAACGATTATTTATAATTCCAAGATCAATTATTATACATGAAAATGGCAGATTTCGAATGCTACAACGATCACTTATTACTTATCTTTAGGCTAATAATTATAATAAAGTACGAAAGTTCGGGTTGTTACATTCTACCCCTCTTAAAAGAAATTTCGTCCCGAAATTTAAGAAGTATTTAGACAAAAAGCTCAGAATATTTCTCCTTCATTTTCTTTTCTAGCTCCCATCTTGCTTCTTCCTGTCCGTGGTTTTTCCACAAAACTTTCATTGTAGTAATCGACTTGTTCCGAAGCTGTTGCACCTTTCAATCTATTATTTCTACCGACTTTTCTTCGTAACTCAGGTCAGGTTCTAGACCGATTCCTTCGTGGCGAATCACATGTTTTGGGTCAAACACATACCTTCGAAATTGGGAGACGTGGAGTACGTTGTGTACGTTCCCAAAGTTGGGTGGTAATGCCAAGCGATATGCTACTGGGCCCACTTCTTCCCGAATTTCATAGGGTCCAATAAATCGTGGTTTCAGCTTTCCCTTGAGTCGAAATCTAGTTATTCCTTTGAAAGGGGATACTTTCAAAAAGACCTTCTCTCCGATGTTAAATTTCAATTCGGTTCGACGTTCATCTGCATAGGATTTTTGCCGGTCTCGCGCTTTCTTGAGGGTCTCACGCGAGGAAATTTAGAGGTGGTCTAACAGTTTTAACTTTGATAGGAACTGAATTTGGGATCCTAATAGAAATATTCGAATCGTTTTTTTTTTCTTTGTCTAGGATCCAAGGTAACCATGAAAATAAAACAATTATAGTTATTTCAATTACGTGAGTGTTTGGTTCACCACAAACTTTCACCAGTAGTTTGCTACAAAGGTTTTCATGAAGTGCAAAGACTAGGCTCAATTGGGCTCATTATGCTCACTCTCAGAAAAGAAAAGATACAACTTCAAAGGGCTTAAGCTATACCCATAGAGCTTGAGAATTTTATTGTGGGAAGAGCTTGCCAGATGAAATCAATTGCAAAAGTGGGGTATGATGAATAGAATGCAGATGTCAATAATAGGTTGCCAAATAAAATAATCAAAATGAACAGTGAAGTAGAAAAAGTTTCCAGTATCTCCGGATGATAACAGGAAGACCTGAGATGGTGGGTTACAAATGGATTTGAAAAGAATAGGAAAAACAAACAACTGCAATTTGCTCAACAACACTGTGATAGAAGATCATATCAACGAAATGTTTAGAGTTTATAAGCAATTCAGGGAAACTAACTAATAAGGAGGGCAACAAGAGAAAACTAGCCAAGGGAGAAGCAATGCAGAAAAGCTCAAATCAAGAGAAAACAGTCATATTTGAATTCAGAAGGTGAGAGTACTCATGTAAAACAAAGAGCTTGTCAATAAGTATGTCTGAAATCACAAAGGGTCAAATTAAAAGGTTTAAAGTCTCACCAGATGGCTGCTACAATATAGTAAGACTGAAAATGATCGGGCTCAAGTGGATTTGAGAAAGAAGAATAACAAGGAACTACCCTTTTGGGTCAACAACATCGTGATACTATATCACGTTAATGAATTCACAAAGTTTTTAACCAAATCACGGAAATTAACTAGTAGAGAAGACAATCAGAGCAAACTAGTTCAGGAAGAGAGCAAAGTACTTTAGACTTGGAGTTGCTAAAGAGCTCAAAGCATGATGGAATAATTTTTAATGGAATTAAGAAGAGGGAACTACTCATATAAAATAAAGAGCTTGTCAAGAAGCACTTTTGAAAACAAAAAGTCCACTAATGATCTTTGAAGAATATTATCATTGAAGAGACAATAGTTTAGGGAAACATGTTCATTCTGAAGGCTATAAATAAAGCAGCTCCGAGTATAAGAGTTTGCTGGCAAGAATTCAGAGAGTCAAAGTATTGCTTTTATGCAGAATGAGTAAAGAAGGACCGTAGTCACTGGAGGTTATCAGAAAACATGAGGGAGTAAGCTCAAAACTGAAAGTGATTCACAATCTTGACATAGAAGAGGGAAAGTAATGGCACATTACCTTGCAAAAGGAGTCATTTAAGTTCTTAATTCAACAAAAGGTATTTTGATCAAGAGGGGTGCGAGAAAAATGGAATTCATGGGAATCCAAGTAAGCGTTGCCGATGTATCTTCTTGGTTAAGTACAATGGTGATACTCCCTTGTTTAATTCTTTATAGAGAATGGTAACTGAGTTATGAAAAACTTTGGTCACAAGCTACTTTCACTTTTCGATCACGTCAGATGACCATATATGGGGTTACGACTCTTTGGTACTCTCGGTTCGTCATAACGCCCATCCTCGTAACACGTTGTTTCTGTTTACTTATTATTTGCAAGACTGGATACTTTTTCTACGTTGCAGTCAATTCTCTTGCTAAATATGTGTATATCGCTAAGTTGGATCGAAGGTATGATCCTTTGGAGTGATTGGATTGTCAAGATAGACCATGGCTAACCTAGATTATTCATGTCATTGGGACGTATAAAATGGCATCTAACCCCTACCACCTTTCTAGAATATCGTTTTGTTCTATGTTGGATTGCTTTTCTCGTGACAAAGTTTCTCTCTTATCCCGTCCTTTTCTTTTCGTCGCTCAGGAAAGCGAGAAATGTTCATAATGTACTTCTAAGTTTGAGTTCATATTGTGTTCTAGAAGGAACGCATAACTAAGTATTCTAAGTTTTTGGAAATTTTGATTTCCCCATACCAGCAACATGATGCAATGACTACCTCAAAAAGAGATATCATTTCACCAATTGGTACTAGACTAGTATACTTTATACTTTCATATTTCAGTACCTTTTTTTTTTCATTTAGGAAAGTTACTTCTTTTATTCATACATTCACAGTCTTTAGCCAAGAAAAGACATACCAACTCTTTCTTTAAGCATGCTACCAAATCAAGAAACATCAACTTTTTCTTTTAACACAATATTTTCATCTGTTCACTCAAATTAACTGCATGAGTTATTTCTCCATTTCAAACTTTCAAACATCTTGACTTTCTTTTGAAAAAGAACAAGTTACCTTTTTGCTCGTTGAGTGCGATTGGTGGGAGTGCTAAGAGCATTTTCATCGATTAGACAGTCTAGTGGAACAAGGCTAGACCAAAGATTTTCAAAGAAGACTCTCGGGTTCAGAGCGAGAAAGAATGCTCTGATACCACTCTGTCACGACCGCATTTTCAAAGGATAGAAAACACGGTTGATCGCGACTAGGGGAGGATTAAAGAAGCGGGGAAGAAAGGGGAAAATCAACACAACTCGACCATAGCTCGAAACAAATGGGAATAGCTCGAAATAAAATCAGAGTTTTGAACAAAATAGACTCGAGTCTTTTAAGATGCACAACGGAAGCAAATGAACGCGGTTCCATGTATGAAGACATGAACCTCAGAGAGTCAAAATCTGACTGAATTAAATGTCTTGTCTCAATAGCACTTCCTCCACCACTTCGCTGCTCAACCTGCACATTTAGAAATATATGCAGGGCTGAGTACAAAATGTACTCAGTGAACACATTGCCGAAAAATACAAATATACTTTTGAAAATATTGTCAAGCCATCATCACAGTAACACCCAGGGGTTTTATTTAAAAGACCTGAGCTTACTAAAAATCTTTATTCGACTGCGCAGTCTAAGTTCTTTCCATTCCTTGCCATATCTGATCACATTGTGCCGTGGAGATGGTGTTCTCCCACGGTCACCTTACATTCATGTGCCGGGAAGGTGGCCACCTTCCTCGGTCACCTGCTCTGCCCAACATGAGAGAGGTAGCTTGTGCCGGGAAGGTGGCCACCTTCCTCGGTCACCTGCTTTGACTAACATGTCAGAGGTAGCTTGTGTACACTAGTCCGAGCGGGGACACCACCCTCACTGGGACCCGAATTTGACTTATATCATCATTCATAATTCACTTGGCCGTAGCCAACAGATAGGCATCATACACAAAACATTTATGGCAAGACAACATCATTAAAAATCACAGACAGGTGTTCGTGTATTCATAAAATACGATTTGTATTCTTAGTATAGAAAAGCTCACCTGGTTCGTTTAGTTCCTTTAACTTGAATTTCTTACTCCGACCTTACTTGCGGAGATAACCTTTTTGAAAACAAACAACGTACTAATAAGACTCGAGAAATTCACATACTTATAGGAATGCATGCCCCTACTTCATTTCTTTTATCATTTGTTCACCGTTAGAAAATTTTAGAAACTTGCATATTAATTAAATTGAGAAATTTAATTAATAGCACTTCTTTATTAAACTTAATTATTTCTGTGGCTTGAGAACGTCGTCTCCCTCTTTCTTTCCATTTCCTTAGCGGCCGCCCGAGGCGTCGCGGGGTGATGTCGGTCGGCCGCTTACGCCCATAATTCCTCCGTTAGCTCCTCGTATTTTCCATCATAATATCGAACAAAATTCCCAAGATTTATTTAAGCGCATAATTGAATTATCGCAACCATTTTCCCTTTGTTAAGAAAAATTATATGTTTTCCGGACTTGGGATAAATTATTCATACTTCAAAAATTATTTCGAAATTAATTAAATAACTCCTAAAAATTTATTCAATCCCACGGTTAACTTATCATAATAATTTCCCACCGAGAATTTATATTTATTTTGGCCTTGGAAATATTCTAAAATTAATTAAACAATTCCCCACAATTAATTCAATTATCAACCCAAAGATTTATTTACAAAACCCAAATTCTCCACTTATCTCTCAAATTAATATTCTAAAGCCCCAAAACAATTTAAGTGGATTGGGCTCGGATTTATTTTGCATAGCCTATTGCTAATTATATTCATGGCCCAAAACCAATTAATTCATTAGCCCAAGTAAAATAAGCCCAATTAAAACCCTATGTAAAAAAAACTAAGTCTTCTTCCTCCCCCATTCATCAATCTCACGACAGCAGCCCCTCTCCCTCCCCTCTCTCCCCCGTCGCCGCCGATCCACCAGGGGCCGCCGGAGCGGCGGCGCTCCTTTCTCCCTCTCTTCTCCCCCTTCTCTCCCTCTCTCAGCCTCACGCCGTCGCGCCGCCATCCCCCCCTCCGTCTTTCCAGATTCGCCGCCGCCGTGCATGCGCAGGCGGCGGCTTCGTCGTCCTTCTCCCGGCAGACCGGCCGTCTCCGGACAGCAGCGGATCGGTGCCCTCTCTCCGTCGGTTCCTCTCTCTCTCTCTCGGCGACCAGCGCCGCCGCTCACTGTCGTCCGATGTTCGGAGTGGCGATTGCTGCTGTTCCGCAGTGACCGTGCAGCGATTGCTGCTCCGCAGCCCGTCAGTCTCAACCTAAAGCTAAGTTCTCCTTCCCCCTTCCCCTTCTACTCAATTATTTGAGTTATTACTGTAACTACGAGTGCATCTAAGTTTCTAAGTTGAAAGTCCTGAATATTTGTGATGTTTACACCTTGATCTTGTAGGGATTGATTATTGCTTTTGATACTTGGGTGCTCAAAGTTTAGGGATCGTACTGCTTAATTCTAGCAGCCTATATTGCCATGTAAAGAGCTTGATTCTTGATCACTGAGTCATTCTTATTGTTGCGACGAGATGAGATTCCTATTGAATTTTCTAAATTCTTGGCTAACACTGTGGTTGTTCTACACATGATGCAAGGAGAGTGCGTTGTGAAGTTACCTTGCTTGGTAATTTATTCTTTGTTGTGGGGCTCCTCTCGCTCCTTGCTACTACTCGCTGCACCCCTTTCCTTGTGAAACTTTGGGTGTCGAAAAGTGGGGAGGAGGAGAGGTGAGGAGAGGCAGCTGCTTCCATTTTGGCAGTTTGTTTATGAAACTTGGGGACAAAGTCTCTATTTTGTGGTTGATAGTGATGTGGAGGTGAAAATTTATTGTGATAACTACGTACTTATACAAAAGATGGAAGATGTTAGTGAAACTTATCTTTAAAAAAAAAAATATTCTGTAAGAGGATATGATTTCCTCCTGCTCTCTAATTAATGCACCATTAAATGCTGCATGATTGCATATATTCTCTCGGATCTATCCAATGTTACACATTATTTTATTCTATTTATTTATTATTATTATTATTATTATATAGATTCTTTTTTTTATATATATAAATTTAATTATTTGAGTATTATTCACTTGTTCATTTAATTTGGTGTAGGAAAAACTCAGTTTAAGCTCGTGGCTTTGATGTAGGAAAATAAATAACATCCATAGTCTTCCGTGATGATGTACCGGACTTTCTTGGAGTGCGAGCACGACCGTTGAACTGGCTGCGTAAACTTTTCTCTAATTGTAATAGATAAGGATTTGATAAATTTGTATAATAGTAATTTAGCGGACTTCGGAGATATGCTGGACATTATAACTTTTTATTTAGTGTTACTTTTTTTTTTTTACTTGAAGTATTCGTTCGAGAACTAAGCAACGATTATTTATAATTCCAAGATCAATTATTATACATGAAAATGGCAGATTTCGAATGCTACAACGATCACTTATTATTTATCTTTAGGCTAATAATTATAATAAAGTACGAAAGTTCGGGTTGTTACATCTACAAGCAAACTTCTAATATAATGTAAATCACACAGAATAAAACAAAAATTAACATTATTTAATCTTAAAAATATTGTTAGGATTTAAATATATAGAAGCTATAATTGTAAAAAAATCATTAGAGATAAATGTGTCTAAATACATGAATTTTCACTCAATTGTTGTCTTGTACATAAATCAAAACTTTTTACTCAAATACAGAACAGTTACCTAGAAGTTTGTATATTTAAAGAGATCATTTTTATTTTGTTTGAAAAATTAAGTTAAGTTAATATCTCTCAATTTCTCGAAGAATAATGTTAGTAGTAGTTCATTACTACTAGGTGACTAGTTTATTGATTATTGATATCCTCATGCTGGGTGGCTAGTTGACACACCACTCCAAATTCTAAATGTAAATACTTATATATAACAAATCTATAATTATACTCCATATTTGTCATTAAAAATAGAAATTACTTTCATTTTGGTTTGTCTCTTAAAAATACAAATTTTCTATTTTAAGATTTTTTTTTCTCTTTGTTGAAGTGGGACTCATATTCTACTGTCATTTTTTCCTTATATTTCTCTTACTTTCCCAATTGTATATTAAAATTTGTGTTGCTTCACAAACTTATATTTTTAAAAGAGGGAGTGAATATTTTTTTTAAGGTTTACTATATTGCATGAGTCAATTGAGCTACATTTTATAGTTATAACTAAGGTGTGTTTAGATTATACATGTACTCAGATTACATATTTGGCTAAATGTGTTTTCTTATAATTAAGATCCATATAAAATTCTCTCCTTCAATTGCGAGCAGTAATTTTGAAAGAACTCAATTACATCCTTATTAAACCTAACATAATTTTATAATCTAATTCGACAATAGCCCATTAGTCTCTAAATAATCAAGAAATAATTATGAAATTAATTATATACATTGAAATGATTACCGTGTAAAAATCAAACATGAACAATCGCTTTCATTCCAAGTCATTTCTGGGCTTTACAGATAACTTGTAGTAGCTGTTTTTTATTGCTATGGAAGTGTCCCGTGGTACTCTCATTTTCCTTATATACATAATATTCCCCTTTTATGATAAATAAATAGTTCATCGACTTAAACCTTAATAACTCACGGATCAACAAAATGGGTAGATAGTGATAGTCTCATGGACTATTTACATGAAAAGTGACATTTTAAATTTGTGTCGTGGAATACAAGGTTAATAATTTACTATAAACTAACTCATCACAAAATTGCAATACAATGTAAGCGTATTATTTAAATATATATCAAACATAGTTAGAAATTACACTAGAGTTGGAATGAAGAAATCAATAAACAACGACATGTGCCAGCTAAGCAGCATATATAAGTACGTAATGAATAGACCTTCCTTTCTAATTTCAAAACTTGTTAAAATGCAATGTCTAAATATTGTACACACTTTAAACTATAATCTGAATCGTTAAAAAATATTAACAAATATAATAGCAACAAAAAATATCACCATATTGTCAACATAATGGCAACACAGCTTCAACCGTTGACACTGTGTTGACATTTTTTATTGCTGTTATTTCGTCATCTGTTGACATTTTCTAACGATCCAGATCATAGCTTAGAGTTTATACAATATTTAGAATTTGCATTTGATCACATCCCAAAAAAATATATATATAAATGAATTGATATATTCATATGGATGGAGGAGTACAAACATTTTGGTAATAAAATCATAGACCGGTTTGCCTGACATCAAATTTTGAGAAGGCTATATGTTAGTCGTACTATAAATTTAACTGAACTAGAATCCAACTAGTTCCCTTCGCTTTAATATTAGAATTACAATTCATGAAATTTATTTAAGCATGAGCATTTACACAACTCATGATTTTTCTCTTGGTTGTAAAGATAAATAGACATCTAACAAAACAATATACATCCCATTTTGCAGTCAAATTTGTTGGGTTTCGTCCGAATTATATACCTATCAAACACCATGCTCAAGTTTTCCTTAATTTAAGATAAAACACACAAACAACTAAGCAAATATGCAAGATGAGAGAATATCCATTCTTTAGGCTGATACATTAAATACATATATAGCTTCTTCTTCACAAGAAAACACTTGAAGGTGACCAGCTAAAGTGTCCCTCATAAATACATCACCATGTTATTTCAACGATTCCGAAACCATGTAGAAGCTAGAATTGAGAGACGAACCTAAATCAGCAAAACCTCAATGCAGCCTCCAACTCTTTCTCATCATCACAGTTATATCCCAGTAAATATGCCCGAGCTGGTGCACGAATTACACAGTAAAAATCACAAATAGGGTACATGGGAGCGAGAAAAATCTGTTCATTTACGAGACAATGTGTAGCATACACGTACCAAAACGACCAGATCCCATAAAAGGCTCCGCTTCATCGTTAGCAGCAGCTTGCTGTTGCTCCTGAATTTTCGACAAAAAAATATTCAGAAACCATTAGCCCCAAAATCATCCGGTTTCATTAAGAGACCCACAGCCGTTACAATTGTCACAGAAAGATGTTTAAGAATTAGAAATACTAGCAGGAGAAAAATATATCAGAAAGAACGGAAACGATGCGAGCAAAGAATGACTTCTACACAATGAAAGAAAGGATATGCAACATGCCAAGCGCTATGATCCTTCATAATTTATTTCGTACAGTCTCGACTAACTATCTTATGGCTATCTATTGTGCCTGAACTATACCCTTACGCAAATTATCTGTAGATACTATACTGTATGAGACCATTTTTACAGGATGGTGCATCATACATCTACGGTAGGGAGAGTCTCCAAATTGTGACAACTAACAAGAAGCACGATTCATTCCCCACCCCTCCCAATACCTTCTGTGGAGCTTCATGAATGCGATAAAAAAAACACTGCTAAATCACTTATACAAACAGTAAGAAACCAATAGAAAAAATCTGTCCACCAATTACATGGAAAAATGTCTTACCACATCAGGTTCCATTTCATCTGGTGAGATTAATCGATCAAAACATCGGCCAGAGATGGTGCAGACCAAGAGTTCATTTGTAGGGTCCATGATAACATCTTTACATGTATCATCACAGACTACACAAACAGAAGGGAAAGTCAACAGTCTATATCATCCTTGTCAAATATTGAAATGAGAAGAAACAATTTTTTTAATCAAAGTTTGCATCGTGTCTCTGACCAAAACAGAAGGACGGCCTTACCATGAACATTCCCAGTCTTCTCACACACAAATACATCTCCGATTTGATAGTAAGTGCAGTTTTCTCCGGAGCAAGCGTGATTGGGTACTGCTGTTTCAGTTAGGCCTCTGCTACTCTTCCAAATGGACACTTGATCAGCAAGAGTCTTATCAAGAATTATACGGTCATCATTCACCTAAACATCAAGCTATTTATTACACATAACCCAAAAAATAGAAGATACTTCAAATGTACACCTTTTTTCCAAGATTATACAGTACACGTGTAATAGGATATAAAAAATAAACACCATATTGCAAAAGATGCATAGGATCTGGATCACATAAGATTTTTTTTTTAACTATAAAATAGGAACTATATCGGCTCATTATGAAGATCTGCGTTAAATCGGTGATGTATTTGTGTAGATTTCCTACGAATTGTGAATTCATCATTATCATTTGTTAGCATGTTATATCTAATCAAAATACCTTGTTATCATGGGTTCAAGCCCCATGGTGGGCACAAAAACAATTAATACTATGAATTTGTCAATTTTCACAATGAATTCACCATGGTAGTATAATAGGTCGTATTTTATACTTTTGAGGGGGAGAGGAGTTTGTAGTATAACTGTACCCTGTATATATATATAGATGTTGTAAGTGTGAATTAAGTATTAATAAGTTAATTTAGTTTGTTTACAATAACAGGTAGATCCTCCATTAATTTCTAAATTCTAACTAAAATAGAAGCCTTCTGGTAACATTTCGGACTGCAGGGTTGGAAGATCATGGGAGTCCAGGATACAGTCCTAGTGTCCTACATTGGTTTCCCTCATTAAAAGCCTCTTGCTATTGACATGCCATATAATATAAATGGTGAATATTTTAAGTTGCTGAAGGAATACATGGCCATTCATCACTTATGAGTTATGATTACTGAAACTTTAACTTAACTGGTTCTTATATTTAATCAGGAGAACGTCAACATACAATGTGAGCAATCAAGCACATCGGCAAGTATAACAAAACTCTACATCAGAACACTTAATTTTTTTCACCTGAGAACGATTAGGTGCTTGGCTTCTCTTGGCCACCTGCATTTGGATGTAATATTCTTTGAATTCAGTCGGGCAGCTTCGCACAAACTCTGCCATGTCTTCTTCATCACGCTGCAAAACAAGAAAAAAAAAACAGCTGAGTAGCCTCAGTTTCAATCTCAAAAATGCAATTGTTGAAAGCTATAACGAAAATAATCTCAAATTATTGGGTCAGTATTAAGCCAGATCTTTGGAGGAAAACTACCTTGATGTAAAGGTTCTTCCACGCACATTCTCGTGGCTTTTTCGGAGGCAGCAGACCCCACCGCATACAATATCTACAAGAGAGGAAAGGGTGCATATTTTTGTAAACGAGCAGATGATGTCAAACTGCTTCAGAAAAAAAGGGGGAATAATACTAACAAGCGACGCCACAGTGACTCATCTGAAGCAGCAAAACTCATGAACCTACAAACCAACGTGCAAGAAACAAGATCCTGCATTCCAATTATCAGAAATTATAGCTCGATCAGTTAAGATACTTAACAGAATAAGGTTCGACAAATGCTAAAATATTCTTGTAACCTCAGAAGAGAGAAATTTGAGGATGTGATACAACAACTCAGGAGGGATGTGGCTGAAAATCCCAGTCTCAATCCTCTTTGGGGCAGGTTTGCTTTCCATGACATGCCTCCCACGACTGCTATTGCCAGATATGACAGTCTCGCTTCCTTTTGGAGGTGAAGATACAGTTTTTACTTCAGTTTCCAGCTCAACAGATGACAGTGATGATGAGGACGTTGACCGCAGCACCCTTGAAAGTTCTTCATCACTAATTTCACCCTCGCCGATTCTTATTTTCTTTGCTTCCTGCTGCTCCTCCTCTTCTTGATCACTTAGTTGCCCCTCCTCAGCACGCGGTCTCTTCACGTCTCTTTCTTCCTCTTCCTGCCACACACACACATTCCAAAAGATCCAATTACAATTGTGTGTTGGGAATTATTTCTTTTATCCAATAAAGAATACTTAAGAGTAATACATCAATATAAAGGGATCCCACATATCTAAATTTGCAAAGGTAGCAAATTATATATACATTGACGAACGGATTCACACATATATCATATATGCCAATCTAGACTCACTCTCTTAACACATTGTATGAACCAACAAAGTAGCAAAATGACAATTTTCTAAATAGAAGCCCATAATGATATTGCATGCAACAATAATGAAAAGAGAATAGAAATATCCCCTGAGAGGGTATAGTATTTCCTGACAATCTAACAACTATTATACATACATCAATATTCAATATATTGCTACCTTAAGAGGACATTTACTTTTCATAATGGAAAAAATACACAATTGAGACAAGCAATGTATTAGTCTATACTAGTCTAATCAAAGACATGAAATACAACTTATATAAAAAAAATCTTTGACTCCAAACAGAGTCACACTTTTATTCAGATAAATAGAAACAAATTATCATAAATTAGGTCACTAGTGCATATTAAAAGTAAAATAATAATAATAAAATCTGGCTTTCAAAATCTCTAAATTAAGCTTATCAGCACATCAATCTCTATAATAGTTGAACAATACTATAACACTTCTTTCCCATTGAAGAAAGCTAAAATGATTAAACGACAACTTATAAGCATATCAATAACACAGTTGAACGCAGAAAACATATGCAGTTCAACATATATCATTAAATTCGTAGCATATCAATCCAGAAAATAGATTTAAACATATATCATGAAAAAATTGCATTAAAAAAAACTGAAAATTATTACAAAAAAAAAATTAAAAAACCAAAAGAGATGTATACCACTTCGGAGAGTCCAGATAGGACTTCGGATTCGAGGAAATGAACGAGACTCGCATCTTCGTCATCGGAAGCCATAAAAATTAGAGAAGCTCGATATCGAGTGTCGATAAATAGTAAAAATCAGAGAAAACTCAAAACGAGGATATCTATTCTAGAGATTATCCGTAGGAGGTGAAGGGCAGCGGCTGCCGGCGAATCGGCTCCGTCCGAGCTGCGATGAGATGCCCTTTGTTAGAGAGAGAGATGCGAAATTCGGGGATGGGTTGGGTGAATGTCTATTCGGGTCGGGTTATGCCCTTATGTTTCAGGATGGTAACGGGTCGGGTGAAAACGGGAGATGTCGGGTTCGGTATAGAGCGACTCTCTCTACAGTCTACGCGACTTTCCCTATGGCCATTTAAAAGCTCTATTCCAGCATTAACCAGAAAAATACTCTCTTCGTCCCCGCTAAGATGATACAATTTTTTAGTCGACAAAAAATTTATAAGTTGATGAATATGTTTAGTTGGTGAAAAAAAATTGATATAAGTATTAAATTTTAAAAATAGATAGTCTGATATTTTAATTAAAAAGAGAAAACTAATTTAGTGTATTAATTAGAGAAAAAAATTACTTTATTAAAAAATATAAATGTAACATCTTATTCGGGACTCACTAATAAGGAAGTGTGTCTTCTTAGTAGCGGCGGAGGGAGTACTACTTACTAGGTCTCATTCTAGTGCATTCTATTCAATTTCATACCGTCTCAAACTACTTTCTCTTATTTTTCACCTTCTTTTTTCCGTCTTGTTTTATTCTCTTTCATACGTTTTTCTTTCTCCAATTAACCTTTTAGCATGGATTCTTTAATTTTTTAGAGGAGTATAAGGACATCTGCAACCTGGAGGGGGCATTTGTGTTTCTTGTTTGGATTAACCAATGATTAAAAACATAGGAATTGAACTAAAGACCACATAAAGTCGCAAATTACAACCTTAATCACAAGCCTAATTAGGTAATATATCTAAAAACCAAGCAGCCATAAAACATCAACTTCATCAAGGTAATGCTAGAGTTTAGGTTTAGGGTAATGCATCTCAAAATTAAGTAGCCACAAAATATCAAACATTTAGTAAGGCTCAAAATTAAGTTACCTAGAAATTCCATGCATAAAGAAATTACTCTCAACTCTGCTAATGCATAGTTCAAAACATAACACCTACATCACTGAAAGAGGCTGATCAATCGGCGTGATGTCGATCGTGGCGATGGTGGCTCTGACGGGAACGATGGTGCCGCCGACTGGATCGACGGCCGAAATCGGACGACTCGGAGGAACTTTCCCGACGACACTTGCGTCTATTTCTCCTCCTCCGATCACCGTCACTACTTGAGCTTTCGGCCGAACTCGACTGCCAATACTTCTGCTTCCGTTTCTTGCTCCTCTTCTTCTTCTTCCTCCTCCTCTCGTCGCCAGAAGGTGATTTGCTCCCCTCGTTAACATCACCATCACTTGTTTCTTCGTTGGACGTAGGACACTTCTTCGTTTTCAACCTCTTTGTCGTCATCGTCTTGCTTGAATAAGGGTTGGCTTCAACTAGAAAAGTACAAATTCATGAAATAGTTCCATGATATGTAAGGATTGAGTTGCAATATAAGGCATATAGTTTTCACCTGGATTCTGCTTCATCTCAGACTTTACTGGCTGCATCAAGGGCAAGAAAGAGGAGTTAAAAATAAAAATTATTTTGAATAAAAAAGCATTTGCATTCACTTGGACAAAGTTCAACAACATCTTCACAGTATCCACATGATATGTTCAATTAACTTCCATCTCAGTATACAGCTTTTATATGTGAATAAATTACTAACATTGGCAAAAATCATCAAACACTACAACAAATATATCATATAAAGACGCAAAATTATGGACGCAATCATTTGCGTTGGAAAATTTAACAAATAGCCCACATTTGAGACGCAAAATAAAGCGTGCTTAAATTAGTGACGCATTGAATACATGCGTCTCTAATTATTTGGCACGCTACGAATAAGGACGCTTTTTAAAGCGCATTTGATATATTTAACAACATTAAATAGTGTCCTTAACGGAATTAAAAAATGTCCTTATCCGTTATTTTTTTGTGGTGAAATCATATTCCTTTCATCATAAATAATTGCTATGCATTACCTTGTTAGCATAGCTATGAGGCCGAATGGGGACATCGCGTTTTTCTCGACTTCTCTCACTAGGCATCACGGAATCCTCTTGATTAGAACTTGATATTCCGTCGCCAGCTACACCAGTGTCTAACCTGGAAAGAATCATAAAAAAAAAGTTGACAGCATTTAACCCAAATCCTAACTAACCTCAGAGATCATCATACCCTACTATGAACAAAAGCAATAGTGCAAGAATTACATTGAAGATGATCCCCCACCAAAGGATTTCTTCTTCTTTTTATTCTTGACGGCAATCTCAGCATCAGCTTTAGCACTTTTTGCGTTGCAACCTTGAGGTTTTTCCATCTGATCACCGTCACATAAAATGATAATTTAGTAAGGCCACTCAAAAAATTGCTTCTTGTATGAAAAATAAAGAGTTACAATGTACTCCTCCAATTCTATTTTAAATGTCCCAATTTTATTGCTCAAGGTTATTGAGAAGAGAATGTTAGTTGAATTATTAAAAAGTGTCTCACTTTATTAGAAGTAACTTTGGATAATAAAAGTGAAAAAAATTAACCAACCTTCATAAAAAAAGCACAAGTGTTCTAGTTAGTTTTAGTGTTAATGAAGTAAACTTTGAGATTGTGTTCACAATTTTAAGCAACACTAGCAAAGAATTGCAACAAATGGTGATAGAATGGAAAACTAAAATATTGAATAATCAATTCGAACCTGATCAAACCGGTCATTTATCCACTGCTTCATCTGGGGAACGAGAAGCTGGACCAGATGATCTACCACCTTACCGGAAACTTGATCCACAAAGCGAGCCTCGTCCAATGCTTGAGGACATCTCTGTGGGCGTCGTGGTGTGCGGTTCAGCCTGCGGCTGGGACGTTCGGATGGCTGCGGAGTGCTGTGCACGCTACCATCGGTGTCAGGGACCTCGACAGGCTCCAGAGGAGCAGCATGTCGTGGTTCTGGCAGCGACGAACTAGCTGAAGCATCATCTGTTGAAGTTAAATAGTTATACAAGACGGGAACCCTGGCCCGCTTTACAGCTCCTACGACACGAGGCGGAGGCGCCACTACTTGCCGCTGCCGGGTCCGTGGGGAAGGGTAACGAACGCCGAGTGGCTGCTGAGTTTGCAAGCTCAGCCAATATGGCTGCAATCGCTCGTCGGCTGTTGGCTCCAGTGTCACATGACAAACAAGCTGGACAAAATAAATTTGTGTCATATAATCTAGACATGCACAATTTAATCAACAAAAATATTTCTAATAAAATATGTTGCACACTTTTATAAAACTTACTAATTTTACACAAGTTAATTTAGTGGGGAATCTCTCTAGTAATCAATCTTAATTTGGTTTCATCTCTGTCCCAAATTTCTAAAAAACTCTAAAAGCATGATAGTGATACCTTACTGTCCAAAATATGTTTGTGCAACCTTTTTCCCCTTATAAGGAATGACCACTTAAGACATCGGGGCACACGGACCTCCCTGGTGAACGAAGCACACAAATTTGGTAGACATGGTATAGCCTCATAAGCCCAAATCTGTAAAATAAGGCGAGCCAACTCGAGTAAAAAAGAATCAATAAAGTTGAAAAGGCAATAAACACAAGGATTGTATACCTGTAGGGCCCATACCGGCCCAGAAACAAAATATCGTAGTCGGTGTTTTATGTTTCCCCTCTTTGTAGGCAGGATGCTAACAAAGTGCACGAGCGCCTGGTACGTGTAGGCGCCCCAAGGAAAACTATTCCACTGATCGAGATCCTCAACCAAAACCCACACCCATGGCTCGATCCTCTTAGACTGGTCATACCCCAATGCCATCAGATGCATGGCCAGGACATGAGCCACCTTCAAATAGTCCTCCGGTGACATACTCAGATGCTGCAAATTAAACAGGCCCCAAAGATGATTCGCGGTGATAGGACGGCCCTTCCATAATCGCATAAAAAGCCCTTCCGGTGGGATCTCATGACTCCCTAGTGGATCAAAAGTGGATGATCCAAAATGTAGTCCGGTCACGAGTGCATACTCTGCAATTGCAAACCGGATGTTGGTTTCACCAACGTGGAACCACAACTCATCTCCTTTGGCTTTGGGAAATGTGATTTCACGGCTAATCATCTCATGCAGAGCTTTGCTGCAACTGACTCCCCCGACGAAACGCATAAGATGGCCAAAGCAGCCATCTGAAAATCGTTGCAGTAGTTTCTCGCCACCGACACAGGTCAAAACCGACCTGATGTCATCAAACACTTTCTTCCGGTAAGAAAGGGAGATCGAATGGCTAAATCCTTGCAACGGCTTTCTCTTCCACGTCCAATTAACCTGCTCACACCCAAAATATCTGAGACATCAGTATTCCACCCGCGTGGTGCAAGACATTATCTATTTCTACGTACGATAAATCCATTACTAGTCCAATCAAATAATATAGTGTACGTGTATACTTATTGGTAGCAATATGAATTATAAACAACTCAAGAATACAAGTAGTACTATATGAGGAAAAAACCATCAAATTTTGCATAAATTTTAATAACATCTTTTATACTTGAATAATATCTACGTTTTAGGATTATTATGTTTTCATATACTAATGCTACACATGCACCTGTGATTACATATATTGTGTAGGGCATATTTTTTCTTTTTAAATAGGTATATAGAGAAAATCGTCCACAAGCTTAAATTTGTGAAAATAATAACAAATGTAACTTTTTGGAGATAAACATAACCTATATAATTAAGTTGCATTTCCAAAACAAACAAACATTGTAAGAAATATTAGGTTTATGTAAACATCTATAAATTCCAAACTAAGTGATAGGATTATAACTTAGATATGAGATTATTTGATCATAATATAATGTTGCAAAATGGCCAAGAAAGAAAAAGTATGTGTCATCCACCCATTGTCAAGTTGTTATTACCTATAAGTATAACTAAAATATATAGCACTCCCCTACGTCCCACCAAAAGTGACTCACTTTCCCATTTCGGTGTCCCACCTAAAATGAGTCATTTCATTTTTTTAACAAAAAATTATTCATTTCTTCTCTCTTGCTTTATTCTCCCACTTGTTTTATTATGTGTCATAATTTCCTCTATCTTTACTTAACTCTTTTAATATTTTTTTTAAAATCACATTCCCAAAAAAAACGTCCCACTTATTAGAAATGGGTCACTCACCCCTTAAAATGGCTCATAAGGGGGAGGGTTATCCACACTTATATAGGTGAGCTAGGATCGTTACCAAGTCGATGTGAGATAAGAATTATGAATTTTATCGCGCCCCCTCACGTGTGGGCCGGAATGACACATCGGACTTCCATCGCGTGGGTAGGCAAGAGAAGAGATAACATCCATCATCGACTTGGGCCCGCTCTGATACCATATTAGAAATGGGTCACTCACTCCTTAAAAGGCCTCATAAGGGGAAGGGTTATCCATACTTATATAGGTGAGCTAGGATCGTTACCAAGTCGATGTGGGACAAGAATTATGAAATTTTAACACCGCTTAATACTTAGAACTAGAATTGGTACAAATATCAACATCAACACAATTTAAATAGCAATTAAAAGATATCCAAAAAAAACATCAACAGATCCAATTATTTTCCCTTGTTCAAAGTCGTGGGATATAGGAAATCACCTCTTCTTGCCCTTTCTGCGCATTAATTCCATGACCTCGTGCACCCTGCAAAACACAAGAAACAAATATTTGCAATAGAGTTGAACAACTTTAGCCAGACTGAAAAAGGTGGGAGAAATGAGCATAGTAATCATGATCGATAACATGCAGTCCCCAAATTAGTCAAATTGAGCATTACACTCAACACTTCCGATTTTCAACAGTTATACAACATGCAATGGAAAAGGGGAAAAAAAAGACAAAAGTGATCGATCACCTCCTCGGCGCGGCGGTGGCTGGGGCCGCCGCCTTTTTCCGCCTCTTTCTTGCCCTCTTCTCCCATGAGGTATGAGACTACGACTTCTCCTTTCTCTCCGTCGCTAACAATTTTAAATTTGTTATTTTTGATAATCAACGAAATGAGATGATGTATTTATGAGGAAAGATATTGGTTTGTGATGGTGTCAACTGTCAATGAATGATGTGAAGGATAGCGACACTGAAAATTCAGAAGTAAATATTTTGCGTCCCCAACGTGCTTGTAATAAGTGTAGAGTATCGACTCTAGTTTAGTTTATTTTTTATTAAAATATTCATTCATTTTTAATTATAATTTAAAATTTATAATAATAGCATTACAAAAATTGTTTCATGCTTCCCGCCACTTAAAAATATGAATTCTTTTCATTTTTGACTGTTGTGACGGAATAGAGTAATTGTGTAATCGAGAGAAATAGCATCATAAAGAAACACATAATTTATGTGGTTCACCAATGTTGTGCTGGCTACGTCCACGGACAGAAAACGGAGAACTGATTGTATTCTGATTGTTTTCATATTAAAAAGTTATGTGCCCTACTTCTATATAAATAGGAACATAGATGACGAATTAGACCTAATATAACAATTAGAGCCTAAAACAGAAACATATCACAGCGAGACCTCCGTTAGCCAGCGGTAAACTATACAGATTCAATGCATACTAATAGGCAATATTAACTTTTTGTCTACACGAGTTACAACAAGATATTTCATTATTTTATATTGATATAAAAAGTTTTATTGGTAAAAAAAGTTGCACCACTGTTTCATGTCGTGTAAGTCACACGTATGCAAAAAAATTAACGTTGTCAAAATATATACTCCATGACTGAATGTACTAAAATGCAATGTAAATAAAAAAAAATCTATTATTTATACAAACTTCAAACTGTTTTAAACAATGAAACAGTGATAGAGTTTATTTTGTCTTCTCAAATTGGAAGTTTATTCTCGTTAAAAAATCATAAAATTGGAAACTGAATATTAAGTACCTCAGGAATTTACTATTAAGTCCAAAATTGCAATACCTGTTGAAATGGATTCCAATGATATATGCTGGTAAATAAAACTAATGCATCTGTGTTCAGACTACACAACCTCAACATTTTTCAATTGCTTTACTTCTGCAGCATCTGTAACACATCCATTTCACCGCTATATTCAGTGTAGGAAATTTGACCAATCTGATTCAGAAACGGAATGATGTCAGCGTTGATGCCGATGACTATGCCGACTGTGCCGATGGCGATGGCGTCTACGTCCCCGATCATCAGAGTCAGATGCCTCGTAGGAGCTTGAATGCCGATGCTTGTGTCTGGTTCCCCTTCTCCGATGCCTATTGCTATCTGAACTTTCGGGTGGACTTGACTCGGATTGCTCTAGCTTCTTCTTCTTCTTCCCCTCATGTCTTTTATTTACTCTTCCCCTCCTCTCGTTGACAAATGATGATGTTCTCCCTTCACTGTCCCGTATTTCTTCCTCTTTCTTCCTCTTATGACTTCTCTTTACTTTTTCCCTCCTCTCATCTCCAGACGATGATTCACTCCCTTCATTGTGTCTTGTTTCTTCATCTGGTGAAGGAGATCGTCTAGTGTTCGTATTCTTGCTCTTGTCTGACTTCTTTTTCTTCTTCTTCTTCTTCTTCTTCATCTTTTTCTTTGTTGTAGAGAAGTTGGTTAGCAACTCTGGTATGTTGACTTCACTTAGAAATCCTGCAAACAAAGATAAAAAGAAGATTACACTTTCAGAATCTCAAGACTGACGACACATTGACTTTTATGCTCCAAGGTGTATAGCTTTCACCTCCGTACTCATCAAATATGTCTTCGGCAACTATCTGCTGATTGGGATCGTCAGGATTGAAACCTCCACGAGGAGGGCTCATTCCGGGCTGCTGCTTCAGCTCCCATTTTAAAGGCTGCAAGAGAGAGAAGAAAGTAATGATAAAAATACATCTCATTTGAATAAACACAGCATTTGCATTAACATGATTCTAGATTTTTCCAGTGTCCAAAATTATTATCCAGCATCATTTGTATATAATTGGGATGCCTTGGTCAGCATTCTCTTCAGTCTAAGGGTGGTGCAGCGAGGCGTACTCGCCCATATGCATGAACAAATTTTCTCGACCCAAAACATCTATCTGCTCCCATTACTATCTAACCCCACCCACCCTATCCTACCCTAAGGAAAAATAAGTCCTCATTCTTTTTTCTGTATAATTCTGTACCTTTCCCCTAGCTGCTGTTGGTACTAGTAGTGATTCATCAACAATGAAAAACATGTGCCATAAAATTTTATGTAATGAACGAATCAGGTTTTTTTAAGCTTCACAGAATCCTCAATCGTATTCTATATCCAAATCGGTAGCTGTATCCTCACAAAGTAGTTCAGCATTCCATGAACTTCCAAAAAAATCTCAAATCCCCAATACTGTTTCTCTCTGTCACATCTCCTTCACAATATTCACATGTTCTATCCAATATTTGAAATGGCAATTCGACATTTATTTATCATCTGACATGGATATGAAACATCAAATGCCACTATTGCGGCAATATATATCAAGCTATAGCAGAGAATGGTTCTAATCAGCAGCTAACTGAGTTCAATCTTATACAGTACACAGCTACAAGATACATGGTATATTCGATAATTACCTCACCAACATCAGTTTGAGCTAAAATGGCTGTTAAAGGGTCATCCCGTTTTAATCGACTTTCCTCATTAGGCATTATTGCATCCTTTAATGGACATTCACGGTCACCACTTTGATGGCCATAGTTCCCACATCTAAGACATTTCACATTGCGAATTTCAACTCCAAATGGTTTTGCCCGGCCAGCAACACCAGTATCTAACCTGAAAAGAGAGAAAAGGTAATCAAGTCATCCTATATATCCTCAAAAGTCAGAACCTCATGTCATTCCCAGCCATAGCCCAAAGCATAGCCGAAAAGAAAAGGTCACCTAAGAAAAATGCCTCCAGAATTAAGCAACACTTTGAAACAGCTTAATAACAAAACATGTCTGCCACACAATCTTTAAAGAAGAAAATATTCACACGTACTTTGGAGCATTTTTGAGGACCTCAAATTGTTCTTCAGTAGGTAATTTACGACCAAAAACATCTTTTGGCACTGGTTTCTTTTTCTCCCCTGCAGAAGGTTCATTTTCCATCTTCCTATAAAAGTAACAGACAACATAATAGTTAATAAAAGAAACAAAACACAGCCCACCTTCCCTATAAGAAAAAAAAAATAGTATGAAAATAAAACAATACACCTCACAGATCTACATACAATATAAACAAACTGATTAAGTAAAGACTATTACATGGAAGACGAGGCCT
The DNA here is from genome assembly GCF_004379255.2 of Salvia splendens. NCBI lineage: Eukaryota > Viridiplantae > Streptophyta > Magnoliopsida > Lamiales > Lamiaceae > Salvia > Salvia splendens. The sequence goes on along the minus strand of NC_056047.1, from coordinate 16,948,188 downwards.
CTTCAAGAGATTGCTCTAGCTTCCTTTTCTCATCAGCAATCTCAGCAGCTTTAGCACTTTCCGCATTGTAACCAGGAGGTTTTACATATAAAAAGCTTACAGCTTGCATCATTTCCAACTGATTGTAACAAGGTTACAAGAAAAATGAAAATCCAAGCAATTATCTAAAGAATTTGCTTCTATATATGAAAAAAAGACTAAATGCATTATTGCATAAAAGCACAAGAACGAATACGAAGTGTAAAGTGGCAACTAGCAAGTCAGATCATATAACGAAAATCTAATATTTATATTGTTCTTTAAACTAGATGTATGTGTGTCTGTTCATTTGCCAAAACTTCCATGACTCATTTTCCCTTTCGAAAGTTGTGGTTATAGGAAATCATTTCCCTCCTACACTACTAAGCATTACCTTTTCTTTTTCCTTATGTGAAAGAAGCGCAGTCTGCCGAAGAAAATCCTGCTGTTGTGCATACTGGAAACAGGAAAGAAACATAAATAAGCAAAAATCTTGGAAACAAAAGGCATAATATATCAGCATTATAAATCTTAAGTATCAAAATCTAAAAAGGAAAACAAAAAAGAAATAAGAAACGGAGCTGACTGAATGAAGAACACATACAATAGCTGCAAAATCCAAAAACTAGTGAGCAGAACAAACTGAAATTCCATTGGAGCTGAATAGCTAAACGGAAATACAATCAAATAGAGCATAACACACTTACCACTTCCAATTCCATTATTTCCCAATTCTAGAGAGAAAAATATACCTAATTTTCAACAACAAGAAATTCGATACAGAGAATGAATCAGGGAAAGTAGTGCGCACCTCGCGCGCGACCTCCTCGGCGCGGCGCTGATTCTGAGAGTGAGTTTGCTCGGCGATCCATTTGCGGCGCTGGTTAGGGTAGGAGAGCGGGTGCCACGGCTTCTGGTTGAGGAAGTTATGGGACCACGCCGTTCCGGCCTTGGTCTTGTAGTCGACTTCGCCGTCTTTGTCCTTCTTGCTTGATCGGAACCCTCCGCCACCCCCGTCCTCCATAATTGGGGATTTGGTTAGTGCCGAGCTCACGGTTGCCGGATTTCTGCGCGTTTCTATGTTATTTCTACTTCTCTTTCACCGCCGCTATCAAAATTGATTTCTAACTAAAATTCATTTTTTATTAATATTAATTTTATAAAATCTTGAAATATGATACTCGATCAAAATTAGGACTTGAGAACGAAAAAACAAGGTAAAAATCTTAAATTAATCATATATTTTAAAAAATAAACTTTGGTCTAAATTTATCTTAAATTAGAGCTCTAAGAAGAATTATAGAATTCCACCCAATTTAATTTTATGTTGCATATTAATGATACGAAACACTTTAATAGATATATTTCATTTTCATTTTACTTTGGGAAGAAGGTGCCTAATTGACGAACTTGCACTCGGCTCCACTCGTGTGGTACTTCATTTTGAGTTCAAAGTCAACAATATATTTTGGAAATATTTTTAAATCAAGATACACTATAAACAAATGCAAAATATGCTCTTAAAAGACTCATTTTTGTCTCCATAGAAGATATCAAATGAAGGTTTGCTTACATGCTCACGAACATGTTTATGAATTTGAACAAATTGAGCACCATCAGTTCGATAAAATTATCGAGCTCGAAATATACTACTCCCTATATAAGTCGATATCCTACTTAATTAATTCGTTGAATTAAACAAAAATTAGTTGTGTTTCTTAAGAAGAAATTTGTTAGTCTGCTGTTAATAAGCCGCGAAAGCAAAAATTGTGTCGTCGTCTCTCTCTCTCCAGCTCCAGACAGCTAATGCAGAACAGTTTTATCGATTCAAATGCCTAAAACATTCTAATGATCAGCAAAAATTCAATTGTCGAGGTTTGTCTTCTTGTTTACTGCTTAACTTTCATCTCGATTGTGCTTCCGTTTTCACATTCCATATCTTCTCTGTGAATGAATGCTAAACAAAAATACTCATAATTCCGCAGAAATAGAACGGCTACATAAAATTTTCTAGTTATATATATTCGCATCGCCTACCCAAAATTATTTTCACGGTTAAATTAGAAAAAATTGAAACCGTCGAAGCTCCTTTCCAGGCAGATCCGAGATCGCTTCAATGCACCCTGTGCACAGCGATATATGCAAGTAATCGGTAAAATATTAGCATTAGAACCATGACGGATATGTCCATCCATAAATGGCTTAAACCTACTGCTTTAATGGCAGGATGATCTGAAACTCGGCAGTAGACCCCCTTTGAGCATTCGTAGTAGTCGTTCTCGTTGTAGTGAACGCCTAGGAGAAGCTTGTAGGAGTAGTAGCTGAAGCTTAGATACTTTAGCCATTCTATGAATGGGGGGATCTGCTTCACATAGTAGCCTCCGGCTATTAGGAACACTAGGGTTGTTACTGAGGCTAGAGTCGCGGCTTGTTTGACGTCCATTAGTATGGCCCCGAAGGCCAGGCCAAGGCTCTGCGCCACGAGGACGCTCAAGAGGACAACCAGCAGGGAGAGGATGAAGGTGGATGGGTCTGGTTTGAGGCCTCCCATCCAGTAGAAGATGAGTGTGAAGGCTGTTGGGAGGGCGAGTTCCATTGGCAGATCCCCCACTGTTCTGGCTAGAAAGTAGGCGGAGAAGCGGTACATACCCGATGACCTCTCCTTGATCAGCATCCTTCTTTCTTGAGGGAAGGTGAAAACAGCATTGTAGAGGGGGTAGAAGCCCCAAAATACCGAGAAAAAGAATAGCATAGCTATCTGCACATTGCAAGACACTCTCTTATTAGTGCGACAATTGTTTTTGTTCTAGTTACGTGAATGCTTAACACCTTTACTTGAGTTATAGTGAATGCTGATCTAAGTTTTGGTCAAAACTGCCACAATTTTTAAGGGTGTTTGCTTGTATGATGTATGTATATGAGGATTTATCTATCATGATATTTTTTGTGGGAATGCTTACACGGTCATCAATGTGAGCAGATGGAGTCTGCCACCATAAAAGCCCTCCAAGTATTGCCATACTCACGACTTGGAATATTCTTAACTTGTTGAAGGCTTCAAATCGCCGCTCCCTTAGTCCCCTTATAAGGAGGATCTTAAATTGATTCCACCAAGTTGTACACCATTTCTCAGAATTCCCTCGATTTCCTACATCGTACATAAAGTGTACTGAGTGACATTACTTCAAGCATATTGTATTAATATTGACAGTATAAGAAGTATGTAACAAGCTCCCAAAATATTAAGGAGATGATTGGAGATAGTTACTTGTAAATGCCTCTTTGTTATTGTAGCTGCTAATTTCTGAACTACAGAGCTCGCTTTTCAGCCTTGTAGAGATGTTCTTGTCATAAGAAGTTGCAAGAAATTCCCTCACAGATTTTGGATCTTGTAGTGGGTTTTCACTGTCCTCGGCATCATGTTGGGCATCAGGTCCAATTCCTGAAAGAAGATATCATGTTTAGAGAGAATTTCCTGTTAGCAGCTGTTAAACTCCACTATTAAAAAATATTAGAAAAACGTGTGTGGAATATTGTGAGGGTGGGGCATCTTATCCCACTATGATTTTAATATTGACAAACACACTAAGTACACTAAGTGACATTCTATCTTTTGGTAAGAAAGGAATGAAGTGAAATGTTTGAACTTTTAGTACTTTTTACTGCTAAACTATATAAAGTACATGCTTTAGAATGTCGAAATTCTCAATTACCGTTAGCAAGATCAAGCAAGAGATCAGCAGGATTGACTGTGATGGATGTTGAGAACCCAATGGAAGAGAAATACTCCAAGGCAACTGATGTGAGGCCATAGTAAATCGGAGCACCATCAGAGAGCAAAACTACTTTGTCGAACATGTAGTAGAGACGGCTAGAGGGCTGATGAATAGTGGTTATGACAGTTCGACCTCCACTAGCTAACCCTTTGAGTGTCTTTATGATGCGGTGAGCTGCTGTTGAATCAAGCCCTGAAGTTGGCTCATCTAACAGCAGTAAACTCGGGTTAATCAACATTTCTTGACCTATGCTCACCCTCTTCTTCTCTCCACCTGATATTCCTCTGAAAAGTGGCCCTCCTATCATGCTGTTCCGGCACTTGGTTAACCCAAGCTCTGCTATAACATGCTCCACGTGCTCTACTTTCTCTTCTCTGGTCAGGCTTTTGGGTAGTCTCAGCAGTGCAGTAAATAGAAGAGTTTCAAAGACATTGAGATGTTGATATAGAACATCATCCTGTGCAACAAATCCTGTCCGACGTTTGATTGGGCCTGACAGTGGCTGACTGTTGTAAGTGATCTTCCCTGACAAGCTTCCGGAAAGGCGGCCTCCGAGAGCTGTGAGGAGGGTGGTTTTGCCGCTTCCTGAGGGGCCGAGCATTGCCAGTAGCTCCCCTGGATTAACCATGCCTGTTACTCCGTTGAGTATTGTTTTCTCTTTAGTGGTTGATGTTCCTCCACAGCTTCCTTTCCTTTCACAGTTGACCTTGTAAACAACTTCTTCAAACTGAAAGGCAAGCAGAATATTCAGAATGATTATATGTTCTAGTGCATAGTACTAGAAACTATATGGTTCCTTAATGTGGAGAAGCTCTATTGATAGAGCTTGTGTGTGCGTGCGTGCATGAGAGAGAGAGAGAGAGAGAGAACCTTTATAGTTATGGGGTATAAAGTCCTTTGTAAGAACTGTGAGTTCTTCTGCATGGGGTAAGCAAGATAAGCTGTCGTAGAGGCTTCCATCCTAGTTGTTGGATCTGTGGCCGATTCTGGGCACTCATTTTCTGGTTTTGGAGCCACAGAAGAGAGGGGCATGGCCGAATACAGTTGATGCTGGTGGTCTCTAGGTTGAAGGAAGAAGTTAAAGAGTTGCTTTTATGTTCGATTTCCAAAATGAACTTGTTGCTACATATATATAGGCGGCCACTTTGAAACAAGGATCACTACATGCTAAAGTGCCCCAAAATGTAAACCAGGACCCTCTGGTGGACCCCACCTTCTTTTTGTAATAAAAACTTATACTAGTTTCATTCAGTTATTTATATTTTATACTCATCTCTCTCTTTCTGGTCATCTGATGCTTGCTTCTTATATAGCCTTTCTTTTGGATTATATTTAGTATGACCTGTTCTGCTTGGAAGATTAACTCCTACTAGGCTTGGGGGCATTTTAAGCACTTCTTAAATTTGTATTTGAGCCTTGTACTATAGCATTTTGTCCTAAGAGACACACAGTGCTCCCACCTTTCACTTTATTTAGTTTTGATTTTATTTGTTTATAGATCTATCTGCTAATGAATTCTTCTGTAATGCCAAATCTTATCCTGCAGCACCACTTTAGTTTCTCCTTGCTGATAAATACAGCATTAAATTTGTATATGCCACTGTGAATAGTGGAAGAGTGCAATTTGCATAAGATGTGCATAATTATTAATCTTTTCATCTCTTCAACATAATTTGGCTATTGAAAATTCTAGTTGCTTCTAACTTAAATTGTTGTGATGGCAGGAATTTATTTATGTAAACTAAGAGAACAAATTGCACAGTAGGTGGCGTAAAAGAAATTACCCATTCTCCTTTTTCCATAACTTGAACGGTAATTATACTTTCTGCATCTCATTTTTTAGTGTTCTTTCTTATACATGTTCATTTGTTTACTTTTATGCAACTATATGGAATGTAGGTTTACTTTGTCTTCTATATATTAGAATTTACTCTTGTAAAATGTTGTGAGAAAAGAAGCATGAATTTCTAGACATGAAGAATCTGTTTGTATATTTTGTGATATGTGACTTTGTGGTCCGTGATCTAAGTACCTAGTGATGTGACTCTTATCTCCCATACTAGCAAAATCAATTGCATGTTCACAATTAACAGTCAAAACAAACTTAAAAATCTAAGTAATCTGCATTAGGTCTGGTATCATTTGAAAGTTGATTCAGATATCCATATCTTCAGTGGGAGTGTTGATGCCCTTTGTCAGACATTGAATGCCAGTCCTCCGCTAAAAAGAAGAAAGCCATAATATTACAGAACATTTGTACGAGATTAAGAAATTGAAAAAGTTGAAAGTAATTGTTCCTTTCCTTATAAATCTAACTGATTCTCGTTTGTTATTCTTTTCCCTGGAACCTGGTAACTCCTCAACTATAGTTTTCAATAATTTATAATCAAAACATACTGAAAAGTTCTATTATTGAACATTTCTCTGGCAATTTCGTCATAAAAGGTGAAGTAAAACAAGATAAATGAAGGTTAATCCTCATACTCAAGTGGATGTTAATAGAGAAATGATTAAAGGAAGCAATATATCAATCTAATTCGAAAATTCTTGCCTGTAGAAATTATATTTTTACAGAGCACTAAATATCGTAGGAACAGGGCCATGTCATGGTGGAGCCAATCTTTTATTCTTTTTCTTGTGTGCATTGTTTTGGTAAGGTGGCTAGAGTTTAGACTCTTTTAAAAACATTGCTTACAATGTGATGCGCATTATGCATATATGATATGCATAATCACAACTTTTGTTGTAACTAAGTTGGTTTCTGTCTTTTTGCTAATCCTTGTAGTACCAACTTGTTATTATATGCTTTTCTGAGCCACTTTTCTTCTATTTCACACATTCTTTTCCGGCTCCTGTGAATTCAGAGTTACTCTACAACATACAATATATGCAGCGTAACAATAGTAGAAAACGAATAATTGAATTATGAGATATTTGACATATATCAGTATCTATGCTCCGACAGAAATCACCTGTCATAAATTTGAAATCCGCAAATACGTTAGGTATTCTCTGCATCTGTTCTTTTCATAACTGAATCAACTATCCAAAACGAACCTTGAACACTCTCAAATCTAAGTTGATGTGAGAGCCAGATTGAAAATCACCGGGTGGAACAATGGAATCCATCATGTTTTCAGGAATGTGAATTGACAATTTAAAAAATGTACGTATATATCTATATACATTTGTGTCTGCATTACATATAAGACCATTTTCAGGAATTATCTGAGTTGCATTATGCCACTGAATCTGAGGACTCTTGCCAACTTTGCCAACTAACTATGCTTGTGAACTATAGCTACTTACTTTAGTATCCGTTGGTTTATCCTCGAGTTTTTGGACTTTTTAACTGTTCAAAGATTATCGAGCATATGGGACAAAACCACATAAAGCTTAATAGTTTACTTACAGCTGCATTCATAATGAGGTGAAAGTGTTGTGATCGTGGTGGAGTTTCACAGTGGTAAAGTATAGAAATAGCATTGTGTTTGAATTAGGGTACCCTCCCTTCAGATTAGCTTTTGGGTACAACTTCTATTATACATGGGAAATTTTCAATTGGATTTGATTGAAATTCTAGGACATACACTATATACTTCTCTTGATAAATCATGTGTTGATCAAGGTTGGCCTAGAAGTATTATACATTGATCACATGTGACCTCAGCTGCCTTACAATCACGTTCATACTGCAGATTTATCACTCATGAAGGAATCACTTTAAAGAAAATGGAAACAACTTTCGTATCCACTTTTAATCCATTACATTTTATTATCCTAGAATATTTCATTTTCTATCCAAAGCCAGCCACTATCATGTCCTTGCCCCACTGAAATTCCTCTTGATTTCTTTCCATTATGGAACCTCATTAGGTAGGTTGATTATGATATTTCAAGAAAATGATGGGCACAATCAGTAATTTCCAAAGAGAATTTATGTTTCAGGTGTCCAAATGCAATTAGTGAGGCTTCATAACCATGGTTTATACATAGAAACTCATCATCCTAGAACTTACTAATCAACTCACAATCTTCATTCCTGAAGAAATGCCTCTCTAACTGTGTGTTGAGAAATATTCTCAAGTTAGTGTAATGGAGTTAGGAAGGCTGCACGTAGCAAGCACTCCTAGTTTCTAGTGGGGGATCAATGGTGGGATTATTGTATCATAAATCATTGGATTGGAAAATGATGTTCACATATCTTTGGTTGGAAGGGATTGTGGGCTGACCGACGACCCTACTCACTCGATTTTAATTGCCTGTTGCATTATTAAATTCAGTTATAAGAGATTTAATCTTTTTCTGTTATTATTTTTTTAAAGTTTAGTTGGCCTTTCATGTCTCTCACTTTCTTGTTTAGGCCTAATTATTGTCACTTAACTACCTTAATGCGACTTTCGGAAAAGATAAGATTAGGTGAGATGTTTTAGACATTAAAGTAGTAATAATAGAAAATCATGCTGATGTTATAGAGTTAGTTGCTCTTTTGCAAGTCAGCACAAAATTGGATGTAACGTTTCATAACTTTTGCTTCCTTTTTTCTTGGCTGAGACTTCAGATTAGAATCGTAATTCTACTGAATATAGTGATTACTCATTCACATTTTTTCGAATAGGTTCACTTACTAGTTTATTGGGGCTTTGGATGTATCATAATTTATAGACGTTGTTAGTAATCAATTGATCTAAGTTTTAGAAAAATACAGTAGTAGTAATTTTACAGTGATAAACCTTTGCATTTGGAGGTCTTAGAGTTTGTTTTGGTGTTTGCTTTGTGTTTTTGACACTTGCTGTTTGTTACGAGATTTTGGCTTCTTGAGAGGTTGTTTTGTTGGACTTTGAAGCTCGTTATTTTTTTACTTGAGTATTTTACTTTTTTTAAAAAAGTCTCCGAACAACGTCATATGGCTCAGTTCCAAATTCCAATATTCTAGGGATTAAAGCTACATTTTTTGCTATAGAAATTGACTTTTGTAAAATATACATATTTTTATTTTAAATTTCATTGTCACATAGTGGTGATTTAACATCATCCATTTAACTCTGTTAAATTGGAACAAAAAGTATCACATTTCATTTGTTTTTCTTGAAAAGAAAAACCACGTTTTTAATATTAAATATATACACATTGATTATTAACCTTCGATATAGTATATGATGAGTTCTTGGGCAGTGTGATCCACTCGACAAGAATCTAAGCTTTTGGGCTTTGAAGTTCAACTTCAATTCGGTCAGAAAAAGAAGTGAAAATCATGTCTTCATCTTTTAAAAGGTGCCAAGTTGATCGCTCTCATATTTTAGGACTTCCACATCTTCATGCATCACCTTTAATCCTTACATGACAAAACAATTTCACCAATTTTAATCTCTATATTTAAAATTAATTACTTACCCTCCAATCCAATAATTTTCTCAGGGGTCGAGCTGATTTTGTAGATTAAAGTTTGAAATAGATTCTTGAAGTGGATTTAGACATCGTGGCAAAGTTTAATAATTTACAATACGATATTTTATTTATATTGGAATTTCGTCACTTGAGTTTCGACTCAATTACAGTCTCACAAGAGATATGGAGTAGTACTATTTTCTACTCCAATATAACCTCAATATTTATAAGCTGAATCTTTTATGAGTTGCACAATCAACTCAAACAAATATTTTTACTCGGATTCTTTATTGGTGATCATACCTCTCCTATTCTATCTCTTATGGAATATTTTTTATGATAATCTCCAAAATAATGTGTACGCACTACGAAATTTATATAGCCTTGTCTTAGTGTTACTATAAAGTAGACTAAAATTAGTTGTAGGCAGCAATAGCATAATCTATTAATCTCCATTACCATTAACATTTGATATCTTCATGAGTTGATTTAAATTTGTAGTAGTACTAGTTTTGTTTTATGCACATGTTTTGCAAAGAGGCGTGCTAATGTGCAGTAACTCATGTCTTTTGTTTTTCTTGTATCCAATCTTGTCACCTTTAATCTCACACCTGACCCTACATACATGATCGGATATTATTCGTGACCAAATCAAATAAAGATATAGTATGTATTATTATTTTAAATTTCGTATATATAATCGAGTGGTGAGGTTAGTAAGGAACAAACATGCAATATCTATTCACATGGCTATACTATAAGTAGCCAACAATTGGTATCAATTGGACTTTTTTTATGCCCCAATTCTTGCTCAAATCCACTACTTTTGTGTATAAGAATTTCTTTCCACGTGCTATTTTATTCAGCTAGAGAACTGTAATTTAGTCAAACAAAAGTAAATCATGAATCAAATCAAGTTTTTGTTGAAAAAGATAGATGTATACTTTATTGATTGAAAAAGATATCCAACATCCATGAATTTATAGGAGTGTTGGAGACTCTTGAGATACAACAATAAATACATTCTTGGAACTAGTCTACTATTGAAACTAGATATTATAAATGTTGTATTCTTGGAACTCTTGTTACTTATCTTGGAACTCTTGATGCTCATTAACTAACACTCCCCTCTCAAGTTAAGTAACGGGATTTCCGATACTTAACTTGGTAAGAGCTTCTGAGAAAACTTTTGCTCCAACTGCTTTTGTCAAAATATCTGCAAGCTGATCTTTGGATCGAACAAATGGGAACTCAACAATCTCTGCCTCGATTTTCCCTTTGATGAAGTGTATGTCTACTTCAACGTGTTTTGTTCGTTCATGTTGGACTAGATTTTCTGCAATGCTGGTCGCGGCTTTGTTATCACATAACAATCGACATGGTTTTTGTGATAGAAAACTCAATTCTTCCATCAATCCTCTAAGCCATAGTACCTCTGTCAAACCATTTCGAATTCCTCCGAATTCCGCCTCTGCGCTTGACAACACTACGACCTTCTGTTTCTTGCTCTTCCAAGTGACTAAGTTTCCTCCAACGAATGTAAAGTACCCACAAGTGGATTTTTCTATCTATTGGGTTTCCAGCCCAATCGGCATCTGTATAACCATGAATCTCCAAATGTCCATTTTTCTTGAACATAATTCCATGATCAAATGTTCCTTTGAGGTATCGGACAACTCTTAATGTTGCTTCAAGGTGGTCGTCTTGAGGTCGGTGCATGAACTGACTTATCACACTTACTGCATATGGGATATCTGGTCTAGTGTGTGACAAGTAGATTAATTTTCCTACTAACCTTTGATATCTCTCTCGGTCGGCTAGTTGGGCTCCCTCAGTTATTTGGAGACCATGGTTTATGGCGATTGGTGTGTCTGCAAGCCTACATTCCAACATGCCAGATTCTGCTAGAAGATCCAAAGTGTATTTCTTCTGATTGATAAAGATCCCTTCCTTTGATCTTAGGACTTCAACTCCCAGAAAATACTTGAGTGCCCCCAAATCCTTCATTTCGAATTCCGTCTCCAAATTCTTCTTAAGTTGCTCTATCTCTTCAAAATTTGTCCCATGTGATGAGATTATCATCGACATAGATTATTAGGCACGTGATTTTATCCTCTCTCTTCTTCAAGAATAAAGTGTGATCTGCATTACTTTGGTGATAGTCGTACTTTTTCATAGCTTCTGTAAATCTCCCGAACCAAGCTCTCGGAGACTGTTTTAACCCATACAATGTTTTCTTCAATTGGCAGACTTCTCCATCTTCAAAGTCATCCTCGAAACCAGACGGAGCTTCCATGTAGACTTCCTTCTTGAGTTCACCATGTAAGAATGCATTAGTCACATCGAACTGCTGTAGGAGCTAGTCTTTGTTTGCTGCAATAGAGAGCAACACTCGAACTGTATTCATTTTTGCCACTGGTGAGAATGTTTCGGAGTAGTCCACCCCATAGGTCTGAGTATATCCTTTAGCTATAAGACGGGCCTTGTATCTCTCGATAGTTCCGTCAGGCCTCCGTTTGATTGTAAAGATCTATCTGCATCCAGCGGTATGTTTTCCTTTTGGTAGTCGACATTTCTTCCAAGTCTTGTTTCTTTCCAAGGTGTTTAATTCGACCATCATCGCTTATCTCCAGTGTTTGATTCCTAGGGATTCTCTCACTATCTGTGGGATTTCTTCTTCATATAAAGCTACCTCAAATGCTCGGGCCAGTTTTGTCAAGTTTGCTTTTGCCACACTACCCATCGGATATCTTGAATTTATTCTACATGTCTTTTCTGGAGAATATCTTTTGGGTGGAATTCCCCGAGTACTCCGTTGTGCAAAATATACTGTCTAGTATCCTCATCAAAGATCTCTCTTTCTTCACCTTCTGTAACTATATTGTCAGTAGTAACAGTAACAGAGTTCTCAATAGAGTTGTTTACCTCGGATATCGGATGAAAGGATGTTTGAGCGACACTTTGTTCCGCAGGTTGACTTGTGTTTAAGACCTGCTCGGCGACAGGAGTAGGTGGCTCGGGTTGACCTTCATTGGGGTTATGATCATGGAATATAGGCATCCAACTTAGCATGTCATCATTTGATACCTCATTCATTTCCTTCTCCCCCTGACTGGTAAGTTGGGTATTGTAAAAGAATTCTGTTTCTAGGAAATTACAGTTCATCGTGGTGATAACCTGTCAGTTTTGTGGATCGTAGCATCTGTATCCCTTTTGACATCTCCCATACCCAATGAAAACACACTTAATCGCACAAGGGGCTAGTTTCGTTCGCTCATGTTTCGGGACATGAACGAACACGGGACATCCAAAGATTCGAGGTTCAAGAGATAAGGCTTGAGGAACACTAGTTAAGGTAGATAAGACCTTAAGTGAGGTTTGGAGATTAAGGATTCTAGTAGGGAGTCGATTTATGAGGTATACTGAAGTAGCAATTGCTTCGGGCCAAAAATATTTTAGAATTTTTTACTCAAAAAGAAGAGCCCTAGTCATTTATAGAATAGTTCGGTTTTTGCGTTCAGCTACCCCATTCTTTTCAGGCGTGTAGGCACAAGAAGTTTGGTGAATCAGACCTTTCTCAACGCAAAAAGTTTTCATTTTTGTGATGACAAACTCTCCCCCATTATCGGATCGAAGAATTTTGATTTTTGTCTGAAATTGGGTGAGGATCGTGGCATAAAATTCCCAAAATTTAGAGTAGACATCGGATTTGTTTTTCAAAAAATACACCCATGTCATTCGAGTGCAATCATTAATGAATGAGACAAAGTATTTCAAACCGTTTCCTCCAGAAATTGGACAAGGACCCCACACATCCGAATGTATCAAGGAAAAAATCGAGTCCACTCTAGTATTGCTGGATTTAAAAGATTGTCTGTGGCTTTTCGCCAAAACACAAGTTTCACACTAAAAAATAATTGTTCACAAACTGCGAAAACAAAAGTTTTAAGTAGCTAGAAGATGGGTGCCCTAACTGCCTATGCCATAACCATGTTTCCCGTTCTGAAGATCCATGAGCCAACATTGCCATGCCAGTTTGAGCTATCCCATCCACATAGTATAACCCGCAGCGTTCAGTGCCACGCCCAATAATCGTCCCCATTCGGATATCCTGAAGTAAACAAAATTTAGGATGCATTAGAAGAGTGCAATTGAGCTCTCGTGTTACGTGACTAATAGACATTAGTTTCTGGGAAAGAGACGGCACTAAAGACAATTTGATATTTTCAATGTAGCCAGCCCCCTCGACCGGAGCAAAATCACCACCAGCAGTTTCAACATATGTTCGTTTCACCATAGATAATTCACCGAAGTCCGATCTATCATAGGACATAGTATCGGTTGCCCCACAATCGAATATCCAACCTCCATCATTTTCTACATTCCTCCTTTTGACATTGCATGCAATAGAAATTTCAGATTCATCTTCTAAGGCTGAAAATCGATTTTTACACAAAATCTGGGGGCTATTATCATATTTTTCGGGAGATGTAAGGCTATTTTGTTTTAAAAAGTGAGTATGGGGGTTTATCTGCAATTTAGGGGTTCTTAGGGGTGTACATGCAAGTTGTTGGGGTAAAATATGATATTTATCAAAATTGGAAGGGTTAGGGATAAATCCCCAAACCCTTTACCTTCAACGGTGCTTGCAAATTGAGCCTTAGCCGCTGCACCTCCTCCAATGTCGACTCCCGTCGCTGACCACCTGTTTGCCGCCGTCGTCTGTCCACCGCTGCCAGATGGGAGAGCCGCCGGTCTACCACTGTCGCCTCCGGTGCCGGTGGCTGCTTGGCCGCCCATCGGGGCGGCGAAAATCTCTCCTTCTTCGGTTCTCCCAATCGCCGATCTCCCCTTAGCAACTGGGTTCCGGTTGGTTTTGTGGCCGTCCTCCCACCATTCTGGGTAGCCAACAACCTCGAAACACGTCTCCCTTGTATGTTTTGTCTTTCCACAGTTGCTGCAAACAAGTTTGGATTTGTCTATCCGAGGTCGATTAGAGAGGTAATCAGTTGTGGACCGGCCTCGGTCTCTCGGAGGCGGCGGCGTTCTGGTGTATTGTTGGCGCGGTGGTGGTGGTCCGCCTGCTCGACCTCTAAATCCAGCCCCAATTTCAGAATCAGGCATTGGGTTTGAGGGCTTCCAGATTCCTGTACGTGTTTCTTCTTGCTTGACAATTCCGAAGGCATCTTCTGCCGAGGGCTCGGGGCTCTGTTTTAGGAGCTCTCGACGGAGGGCATCATATTTGTCATCCAAACCAGATAGGTATTGGTACAACCTTTTGATTTCAGTCTCTTTTTTGTATGTGTTGATACCCTTCTCGCAGCATGTGTAGGGGCAGGGCCTCCGGGCATCAATTTCGACCCACAATTGTTGGAGGTCGCCCCAATATTGTTCAAGGGACTCATTCCCTTGTTTGAGTTGGTTGGTTCTGATTTCCAGGTCGTAGACTTGGATGAGATCAGCTCTGACTCCGAAAGTCGTTACGAGGCTCCGTCATAATGCTTTGGCAGTTTGGTGTTGAGCAAATTGCAGGACAAGTTTGGGCTCCATGTTTTGGATGAGCCATGTGAACACGGTGAAGTCGGAAGCTTGCCATTTATTGAATTCTGGGTCCGTGGTTTTGGGAGGTGCTTGATCTCCTTCGAGGTGTTGCAATTTTTCCCGACTGCTGATGATTATTCGCATGAGGCGGGACCAAACAGGGAAGTTTTTCCCGTCTAGCTTGAATCCTAATGAAACAGATTCAACGTTTTTGGACATTTTTGTTGGTATTTTGTGGTTGAATGGGGCTCACTTGGTTTTGGTTGTTTTCAAGTTCGGAAAGGCTGGTAGGGGCTGATTTCTGCCTTGGATTAGTCAAGAGATTGAGGGGTATGGAACGATGATGAGAACTTCTCTGAGTTCTAAAAAAAATTAGGATCAAAATCTTGCTCTTGATACCATGTTGAAACAGATAGCTGTATACTTTATTGATTGAAAAAGATATCCAACATCCATGAATTTATAGGAGTGTTGGAGACTCTTGAAATACAACAATAAATACTTTCTTGGAACTAGTCTACTGTTAAAACTACATATTATAAATGTTGTATTCTTGGAACTCTTGTTACTTATCTTCGAACTCTTCATGCTCGTTAACTAACAATTTTATGTGTTGATTGTTGCTTTGTGTTATTCTCTAAAAATGTGAGGCATATATAACATCGACTTACTTTGTGCTAGCTCTTGAATTACACTCTCTTTATACTTTAATTTTGGTAAAATTATCGAATTTGGAAGGACTGTAGTAGGAAGATGCTTTTTTTCTTCTTGTTGATTGGCTGGGAGTCTAATTTACACCTAGATGTCTAGTACTCCTAGTCCCAAATAATAAAGATTGTGACTATGAAACATATAATTAATATTTGTCCCACACAATCCCCACATAGAGAGTCAAGTTTATATCAGTTCTTGTTAGGGTGGAAATCCTCCTAAATATAAAGTGGAGAACAACTTTACTTTCGTCTGACGAAGACTAGGAGATATGATGAAAATTAATTTTTAGGATAATATCATACTATAAAATTATTGAGCTTTGATAAGATTTTAATTTTTTACGCTATACTGAAATTTTTTTCTATAAAACTAAGTTTAATTACTCTATGATTAATATTATAATATAAGTCACAATATTAATACATGTGTTAGTAATATAAATCTTGTTGTTTCTGGAGATAGTAGTAATTTTTTTGGGTGGTGTCACTATTTTGGGCATAATCGAGTTAACAAACATACTCGTCAGTAAACTCTTATGTTTGCTTTTTTCTAAGAAACATATGTATTAACTTAAAGTGGAATGCTTCTTCAGTTAGTAAGTATATTCATTGTCATCATCACGATTGAAGCATAACATATGTAAATATCAATTTAATACTTTATGGCTCAATTCTATGATGACTTAATGAAGATGTCACAAATCGCAATTCCATTTTTATTTTTTTTAATTTGAATACCATATCTTTGAATTTTTGAACAAATGCACTCAAATTGAATTTTGAGATGATCAACATAGTGTATATAATAATGGAAACCTGTAGGCTGTAGTATGTGGAAATACACGAAGAAATTTAATTACTCCATATTTACAAAATTCTTATGCATCCAAACAAGAAAACCATAATTAAGTCACAGCGATAATTTTTTGTGAGTTGGTAATTCATTTCAATGATCAGATGATTGGACACCATTCTGAAATTAAAGTTTTAAAAAAAAGATTAATGGATCTAACATTTCTAGCAAAGTGATTGAATTTTGTACTAGTACGAAATATGGCAGCCCATGTTGCCTTCTGTTTCATCATTATTTTTCCATACCAAAATTCTTTTCCAATCAAACTTCGTTGAAGCACATGATTAATTAATGGCTATCATAATACTTTATCTATAGTTTCACAATATTTCGATATGTTTTATTAAAATTTTATAATAGTATATGCAAACTATCAAAGTGATTACAGAAATTGGCATATATAAGGAGAATTACACGTCAGCAACACGGCAGTCCAATCACTTTAGTTTGTAGACTCATACATTCATTTTAATTCTTCAAATTAATTTATATAATTGTATAAATTTTTAGGCATATATAGTAAATGCATTTTTTGTGTATAATAATCCTATCACCGAATTAATACTATACGTTATTTATTTCATTTTGTGTCTGTTTAAGAGTATTCAATAAAAATATCTCTATATAGTAAAAAAGAATATTACTTCAAATGCCAAATAGTTATACCTTTATCGCTCCCCAATCAAAAATAAATAAATTGTTTTAATCGAATCAGAGATATGAAGTTATAATTGTTGCAATCATATCAAAATGAAATTAATGCAGATGACTACCATGATAATGGGTATAACAATCATTAATTTTCAGTTAAAAAAAGGGAAAAGCAAAAGACTACTAAAATAAAAGAATAAAAAATGCAGGTTTTAGGTTGTTGCGAGTGGAATAAAATGTTAGAAATGGCATCATTATTTATGTGAAAAATCTTTTAAACGCATCTTCACAAAATATTAATATGCTTAGAGAGCACGCGCACACAAAATCTCATTCCCATTCGCTACCTCTAAATATATGCTCTCACTTTTCCACACTTTTTCTTGATCTTGTTCCCCATTTTTTATTATTCAAATTCAATTACTACTATTTTATTTAAGACTGCATGTGTTCGTATATTTGTGAAAGTTTGTAAATCATTTTTAACCGTCACTTTATTTTTATAAAATAGTTCTACGATTCAGATTGAAATTTTAATCATTTTAGTACCTTTACCAGATAGTGCTAAAATATTAAAATCGAATAAACTGCTCTAGGACTGTGGTCGGATTCGGACGATCGATCAGTGAATTATTTTCTTAACTTCAAAAAATATTAGGCCCATGAAAATGAAGTGGAATTTAGACCAAAAAGAAAATAACGTAGATTTGTATTTAATGGGCCAAAAAATGATGAAATCAAGTCAATATGCACCATACAACGGGCTACAATTTACACAAGCCCGAGTCTACAGAAATATGGAGTACTATTTAAGATAACAATTCTTGATAAATATCTCACATATTTGTAAAACCCGTTACATTAAATTTGAAGTATTACAAAAATAGCTCATTGATAATATTCCAAAATTATATTTTGATTATCTTATTCATAATGTTTGAAATTTAGAGGGAAACATAATCCACACATTGACCGTTGACGAGACACGAACAAAAGATCTCTAGCCACTAGTTACAAAGAAATTGAGTACTCATGGTTAAGTCAGGATTTTTACCATTGGGTCCAAAGTCACTGTCAATGTCAATGGTTATAGGGTTCATTCATTGTACGTCATAAGATTCTAAATAATTAATATTTAATATTTTCAACTTTTATGTAAGTTTAAGATAAATGAAAATAATTTTTACTTATGAAGTGCACAGAAATTCAAAATTAAGCAAATTAGTGTGTAAAAGAGAAAAAATTAAAAAAAGCTAATAAAATTGGAATATACACATTATATTGCATAAGTAGAAAGAAAAGAGAAAAATAGCGTAGCATAAATAGAGAGAAGAGAAATATGTGGCCACAAGGAGTCAAACTTGTGCTATTTGACGCCATCTCACGCCAACTGCGCCACGGATATGACACATATAATGTTGGGGTCACGTTAAAATGCATATAGTATCTAATCCACAACTAAGATATAATGTTAGGGTCACGTTAAAATGCATATAGTATCTAATCCACAACTAAGATTAATCTTACATCATTAGATCCTAAAATGAGTGGATGAGATTAAAGCTCACGTATTTCAATAAATAGTAGATAAAATATCAACAAAGGGGTAAAATGGTCAATTTGTTATAACATACCCTTTCTGTCCCGCTTAAGATGACACGTTTTCCTTTTTAGTTTGTCCCAACTAAGATTACACATTTCCTTTTTTGGAAACTTTCTCTCTCCCGTTAATACACTCAACAACATTTTATCACTCATATTAAAATATTCATCCTTCTTTCTCTCTCTATTTTAATACTTTCACCAATAACTCCTAAAATCCTGTGCCGGCCAAAGAATGTGTCATCTTAGCCGGGACGAAGGAAGAATAATTTTCAAGTTTTTTTGTATCAATATAGTCTATTACAAATATTAACACAATGACATGAGAATCTCAACACAAGTACCAGAAAATATCAATACAGTTTTATTGATATTGTACATGCATTATATTGAGATTGTTTGATGCATTTATTGATATAAATCTATTTCTCAACATATACGAAAATTGAAATAATTTAAATAGAGAGAGTTATGTAAATTTTAAATTTTAAGATGATTTTGAGAAGAGAAAAAATTGTTAATTTTAACTACCATATATAAAAATTGACATTAATATCCTTTAAGTTTATTTAATGATTTTTAAATTTAAAATATAATCTATGTGACATTATTTTAACCACTACATCTCCTAATCTAATAGGTAAGATTTAGTCTTAATTTGTGATTGTTAATTAGTTAGCAATTGATTATAACCCTGTAATGTTGTTTGCATATATAGTATATAGTCAATCAATAAATTGATGGGGGGACCAGGACCCCCGGGCCTCAACGTGGCTTCGCCACTGCACATGTCATTCCTTACGTACTTCCACCATCTCCTAAAAATAAGAGTTTTTAAAATGACACGGTTTTAATGCAAATTTAGTAATGTGAGAAAGATAGAAAGAAAAGTGTATTAGTGTAAAATGGATCCCACCTTATTAGATAATTTTTTTTAAATAAAATTTTTTGTTAAGAAAGTGTCATATATGTGCATTTTTTTTCAGCACAATTGACAATCCAAAGGAATCCTTCATGCCATCTGCCCTTTAGATTTAGATGATGCTTACACGTCATGTGTATATATTCATGCGTCATCATAGTAATTGAAGTAGTTCGGTTAGCTAATCAAAAAAAATATGAAATTGTAGTTTAGGGATGTGACTATAATTAATTATCGTATAATTGTCCATCTAGAATTGAGTTAGTGAGATTCAATCTCATGAACTAAACAGATACATATTTAATTTCAAAATATAACCTTGCAAACCAAACAGTCCATATAAATATAACCTTGCAAACCAAACAGTCCATAAGTATCTGAGGTCACTTATATCCAATAACCATATTTGCCATTATAAAGTTATTGTTTCCAAGTACTAGCATATCACCTATTCACCTCACGTCTTCTCCAAATAAACTATTGATGGTTTTAGTATAACTGTTAATATTAGACCTTCTAATTTGTTTATCCAGAATCCATATTACATATATATGGTCTTCATACAAATTTCATATAGGAATAAATCCCAAACTTGACTCAATTTTTGTAAAAAAAATTATAGTCAAAATTAGCAACAAAACAGCTCGACTATTCCATGGAAAAAAATGTGTGTTTCACATTAAAGTCTTGTACACTATTATGTATCCATTCAACCATTTCTCTCCATGGAAAAAATCTTGTACACTATTATGTAGGAGTAGTTGTTTTTCCATTGTCATCGTTTAACCATTCCACGTGCCAAACTCTGCCGTGTATTTGCAAGAGATGAAACCCTGGTTGGAAGAAAGGGATTTGAACGAAAATATAAAGCGATTTGCTATGACTAATTTTGTATATATATGAAGTATTTCTCAATGATTCAAAAGACTACTTTTCGAATATATAGGAAACTGTGGTTCGACTATCTTAATACGACTCGAAAAATAACCAACAAACAAACTATAGTAACCATCTAAATAACCAATAATAACTTTTGTTACTCTTCTTTTACTGTATCGTATCGTATGTGCAATATTTGTTTTACCAATTTTCCACTTCTCTACCCCATCAAAAGTTTGGTAATTTTACACTTTGGAGTTTTACTTGACTAGGAACAAAGGTTATTGGAGAATCTTTTACTCATATTTGTTGGAATATTTTGAATAAAAGGGCATCTTCTAGGCTTCTTGTTGCATTACAATTAGCCGTTTGCATCTACAACATGGAGAGAATTCCCCTATTTTTCCACCTTTCTATACTCATTATCTAAAATATTACTATGTCATTTCCAGAACATTTTGTTATAGTGATATTAACATCTAATGTGGATAAAAAAAAGCTTACAACGAGTAATATGCCATGTTATGTATGTGCATTTTTTGATGTAAAGAAATTTGATTTATATTGTTGTTTCTTTTAAATCGATTGTTTGAACTTCGAAGTTCCTATTCCATTCACCATTGGGACTTGGGAGTCTATCAAATCTGCCGACCTTATTGCTCTATTAGAACAAATTAAATGATGAGCTTTCATTGTTAATTATTTGCCATATTCTTTCTCGTATTGCTTTTGTGGGCTCTCTATCGCAAAATGTTAACATCTAATATGCATACAATGACTAATATGCTATAGAAATTTGATTTATATCCTTTGTTTGCAGGTCCAATACGGCAATTAATACCATCCACCATTGGGAATTTTACAAATATGAAGTACTTATGGCTCTCTTCCAACAAGATCATTTTAAACGCATAACACATAAGGTCATTTTTAATTCGTATTTAATTCATTATAGGAAATTCAGATTTTAAAGTATAACTATTTTAGGATCATTTAATTCATCATAAAATCTTAATTTTTTTATAGTGAACTAATAACTGAGTAAAATTGATTTTAGGTGCAATCATATAAACTCTGCACTTAAGGGGGTGTTTTGTCTTTAATACAACCCTACCTCAAATAATTGTGGAGAAGGTAGAATTTTTTCTTCAAAAGTAAAGTCAAATGCAAAGTGTAAAATTTCCAAATTTGTGTTGCCCCACTGGAAAACGAGGAAGGTTCTCTAATCAATCGAGTGGGATAGGGGCAGAGGAGAAGATGGCACGATGTGCATCGTATATTTTTTCTATGGTATATATGGCTTGTAGGAATTAACTATTTTCAACCTCTTTTTTTTTTTTATATCATTTGACTATTGGTTGTTTATATACAACGAGTCAAGTTTGAGATTTTTTCGTATGCAATATTTATTTTAAGGCCATAGCCCATATGTATCCTTTGTATAAAATGTCATGTGTACTCCTTTTATTTGTACTAG
The DNA here is from genome assembly GCF_004379255.2 of Salvia splendens. Lineage (NCBI taxonomy): Eukaryota > Viridiplantae > Streptophyta > Magnoliopsida > Lamiales > Lamiaceae > Salvia > Salvia splendens. The sequence goes on along the minus strand of NC_056047.1, from coordinate 16,926,368 downwards.
TGGCTAGAGGTCTTCTAGCCAGGCTTCTTGATTTCACACAAACAATTAGCACTCTGCATTGACAATATAGAGAGAATAGTAAGATAATAGTTTCTAAAATTAGAAAGTGTATATTCTTATATGATGGACTACAAATGAGAGAGTGCATATTCTTGTGGGACGGATGGAGTACTTTGTAAACTAGTACTTCCACTGTCCCAGAAAGATTGTCCCAATTCATTTTTTGAACTCGTTTTGCAAAAATAATAATAAATAGGTAAAGTTGAAAGAGAGTAAAATAAGAGAAAGAATAATGTAGGTAAGACTATTCTCTATATTATTCTCTCTTTTACTTTACTCCCTCTCTGCTTTAACTATTTATTATTATTTTTGCAAAACGAGTGTGAAAAAGGAAATGGGACAATCTTTCTGGGATGAAGGGAGTAATAGTTTAGATTTCATAAAATATTTTAAAGTTTTATTTTGGTACTATTAAGAAGTAGTAATAGAAATTGCTAAAATAAAGAAAGAAATAGTGAATAAAGAAAAGAAAATTTATATTATCATTATAGATTGAAACACATACCACTTAGTTAAGAGATGAAAAATTTAACCATTAGGCTATCAAAGTATTATACTTCTTTATAACTTTTGAAATGACGCAAGTTTTAATATAAAATTAGTAAAGTAAAAAAGATACAAAGAAAACTGTGTTAATAAAAAATAAGTGGCACCCCATTAAAAGAAGAAATTTCTTAAATAATTTTTTATTTTTAGTTTTACGGCACTACGAATCAGAAAATAGTTCTACTCTTGTTGTTTTCATGTCTTAACCTTGCAACTACTACTATCTAATCAAATACTTAACTTTTGAAATGACGCAAGTTTTAAATTTATATCTAATCAAATACTAAACTTTTGAAATGACGCAAGTTTTAATATAAAATTAGTAAAGTAAAAAAGATACAAAATAAAACTGTGTTAATAAAAAATAAGTGGCACCCCATTAAAAGAAGAAATTTCTTAAATAATTTTTTAATTTTTAGTTTTAGGGCACTACGAATCAGAAAAGAGTTCTACTCTTGTTGTTTTCATGTCTTAACCTTGCAACTACTACTATCTAATCAAATACTGATGAGTCGTGCATTTTAATCAATGTTTTAAAAACCGGACCGGACCGGACCGGCCGGTTCGATCGGTTGGACCGCGAACCGGTAGTTAGTCCGTTTCGGTTCACCCCTTTAAACCACCACTGCATTGAACCGCCGTGAACCGGTGGAACCGGCCGGTCGGACCGGTTGGACCTTGAACCGTAAACCGGTTTTCTATTATTTTTTTTAAATTTTTTTAAAATTTGTTGTTGGTAGAGGTTGAACTCATGACCTCTCTTCTAGTTAAGAAGACCTCTACCACTCCACCACATGGGCTCATTGAACAATTTGAACATTAAATATTTTTATACATTAACCATTAATTTTATCTAAAAAACTAATAATTCATTTTAATTTTATTATTCTTTAATATAATTATTAATTATAATATATAATTATCATCCTTTAATCCTTTATATTTTAATGATGCTCGACTTACCACCTATATTATTATTAGTACCATATAAGATTCATTATTTACTATAAATAAATTTTTTATATTACATACTTAATTTATATACCCTAGCTATTGACATTAATGAATAATCTTATCTAAACTAATTAATAAGTACTTAATTCGTATTTAATTATATATTATTTTACGAAATAAATTTTCTTAAATTAATATAAATATTATCTATTTTAATACATAAAATATTAAATTTTTTATCTAGACTAACTAATATTAAATATATATATATATATATATATATATATATATATATATATCTGAATATATTTACTAATTTTTAATATTATTTATATTTATACATCACTAATTATCTATAAGGTTTAATGTTTTGTGATATATTATTAATTGTAAATCATTTACTAAATTTAATATATTTTTATATATATTTGCAACAGTAAAACGGTTAGACCGGTGGTTCGACCGGTTGGACCGATTGAACCGTGAACCAGTAACGTCACCGGTTCGTTTGCCGGTCCGGTTTTTAAAAATTGATTTTAATAAATAATGTTATGATCATCAATGAAACTCGACTCTGACAACTTCATTTTTGTCCACGTAATATTCCCAATGAAATTTGTCAACAAACTTCCCAAGATCAGTGGGAAACGTACTCATGTACTATTCCAGTGAGACTTGACTTTGAATATTACTCCCTATATCCCGGCTAAGATGACACATTTCTTGGCCGGCACGGAATTTTAGGAGTTACTACATTCGTCCCACATTAAGTGTCATATTCAGTGTGGGCGCGCGTTTTAAAAAATGTAAAGAAAAGTGAGCTGAATAAGTTAGTGGACTATGAGTCTCACTTTTATATATTAGTTTTATAATAAAATATGAGTAGAATTGGTTGGTGGAATGTGGGGTCTACTTACAATTTATGATAAAAGTGAAATGTGACTCTTATTGTGGGACGGACCAAAATGGCAAAATGTGACACTTAATGTTGTATGAAGGTAGTATGATTTTAGGAGAAAATGTGGGTGTAAGTATTGAAATAGAAAGAGAATGAAAGATGAATAATTTAATATGAGTGAGAAAAAATGGTTGGGTGTATTAATTGGAGAAAGAAAGTTTCCAAAAAAGCAATTGTGTTCTAAACCCTAAAAGCAAGAAGTGCAGACATATCTTAGTTTGGATAAACTAAAAAGAAAAACGTATCATCTTAAGTGGGACGGAGGGAGCGTTATTTTAGTTGTGAATAAAAGGGCGTCTCCAAAACTTCTTGTTTGCTCACATAATTGCAATTAGCACTTTGCATTTGAAATATGGAGAGAGTTTCCCCATTTTATCTACTTTCTCTATTAGTATTGTTTTCTTGTCTTAGCCTTGCTACAACTCATAAAATCAACACTGATATGTCTGCACTTCTTGCTTTTAAATCCATTGTCATCACTTCAGATCCTAACAGTGTTTTGAAAAAAAATTGGACCATCCAAACTTGTGTTTGCACATGGATGGGAGTTACTTGTGATTCACGTCATAGTAGGGTGACTCATTTAGCTCTCCCGAATATGGGACTCAGGAGCCGCGTCCCACCCGAAATCGGAAATCTTTCTTTTCTTGTTTCTCTAGATTTGAGTGAAAACTCTCTTAATGGCCCCCTACCAAAGAGCATTTGCAGCCATAACAACCTTCCAAGACTCAAACAACTTCAGCTATCCTGGAACAAATTTGAGGGAGACATACCACTGAGTTTGGGTCAATGTCCACGACTTGAGGTTCTTGACTTGTCAGTCAACAACTTTGGTGGACATGTGCCTACACACATTGGGAACATCACACACCTTAAGGAATTGCACCTTGGTTGGAACAATCTAACGGGTAGAATCTTGCATCTATACTCTGAATTTTCAACTAATTCCATCCCATTACTATTTCTATTTGATATATATATTATAGACAGAGTTGTGATCAATTGATCAGAACTTAATTAAAATAAGAACTTGAGAACTTATTAATTTATTGATCATTAATATCAGTTGACAATATAAAACATAGTACTAGTTATGAAAATTCAACTGATATTCATGAATCAACAAAGTATATTTTATGCTATCAACTGGTACTAATGTAACAAGTTAGCAATGGAACTTGAATTTTCATTATTCTCCAGGTACTATTCCCAAAGAGATTGGTCATATTATTAAACTAGAGTCCATGTATTTGGAATCTAACAACCTTGTCGGATCAATCCCAAGAGAAGTGGGGAACATGACGACTCTCGTGGAGTTATCACTCAGCAATAATTCTTTAAGTGGTACTCTCTTCGTCACATTCTAAGTTATTCGTATTCCTTTTCGGATCTTCCCAGTTTTCCTTTTTTATAAAACAATATTTTTTTTATCTCTTTTACTTTATTCTCTATCATATTTTTTTCTTATACTTTACTCTTTATTTAACCACTAAACAATACTTCCTAAAATCACATGCTTAAAAGGAGCGTCTCACTTGAGGTGGGACGGAGAAGTATGATCAGCCACAAATTTAGTAAGATCATGTTGTACTCGAGCTCATAACCAAACAATATGGCCACTGACATTTAACAATCACATATTAATAAAAATGTTGCAAATCTCAGTAAATTTGTTACATTTCAATATATTACGAAATTTCGCCAAAGTTAACATTCAATAAAATTATAAAATTTTATTATTAATAAAATTAATTTTGTTCAATCATTAATTTTAAATATATTGTCCTAAAATACTAAAGTTTTGTGACATGCTGTTTTTTCATTTCACGCATAGTAGCTACTCACCTGCAAGATGCCATAACATTACTTAATGGCATTTATAGTTATAAAAAATTATGTCACTGAACTTAATTTTCTATTAAAAACTGATTTTGTTATAGAGATTTACTTAATGGCATTTATAATTATAAAAAGTTATGTTAAGACACTAATGTTAAAAGTTACTACTTCATAAGAGCATCCACAATGGATGCCCGATCTCACGCCCGATCATCCAAGATCGGGCTTGGGCGTCGTCGGGCATCCATTGTAGACGTCGGGCATTGTCAGGCGCGACCGAAAGATCGGCCACACCCAATCCATCGGGCGCCTGATCAGGCTTCCATTGCGACGCAACGCCCGAGCCCAATCCCAGAAAAATATTTATAAAAAAATCAATTTCTAATTATAAAAACCGATTTTTAATTCTAAAAAATCGATTTTTAAATTAAAAAAAAAAACATTTTTCAACTTGAAATAAAAAACTAAAATTTCACACTATATTTTATAGAATATAATTAGTGAAAGGAATATATTTTATAGAATATAATATAATTCTTCACACTAAATGAGCAAGTTTTGCATTGCTTGAGTAAACCTTTTATAGATAGGTTTTCAACTCCAACTTTCATTGTGACTTCGATGTGGGATAAATGGTAGTTTTATAGATAGGTTTTCAACTCCAAGTTTCTTTGTGATTTCGATGTGGGACAATTAGTTTTACACTTAAAAGAGAGTTTTTTTGTTGCTTTATGTAAAAAATTTGTTTGATTTCAATTCACAATGTATGTTTAGCCTAATGGTAAATATATCTTGGAAAATTATAAAGGTTGTGTGTTCAAGTCCTTTGCTCAACACATTATTTTTATTTTGACCTTTATTATACTTTTCTCATTTTATTCGATTAATGTAAGTGTTTCATTTAAATTTATTGTGTTCTATAATAGTGTATTTATATTTTTCTATTTTTTATTTGATTAAAATTAAATATAAAATGTATAAATTCTTATTTTAAAATTAAGTAATGCATGCTTTTCATTTAATTTAGTATTTAATTTTTCAATTTATAATATGTGAAAATATAAAAAAAACAATAACATTAAAAATTAAATGAAAAATGAATAATTGATAGGGCTCACACTAGGGCGCAACCATTACAGAAAGAAGGGGCATACTGATGTGGCAACCACTAGGGCGCCCAATAGAGCATCCATCGTGGATGCTCTAAGTTAGGGTTAGGGTGATAAGTTATATTTTCCCTACATTTCTACACAAAAGTTGTAGTACTAACTTTTGGAATATATTTTGATTTATAGAAGTTATTCCACAAGAGGTTGGGCATCTTGATCATGTACAATTGTTGGAGGTTAGTATGAACAAGTTTTCAGGCCCTTTGCCGGCAACCATTTTCAACATGACTTCCATGGAAATGATTGACCTATCAAGTAACTCAGTTAGTGGGGCATTGCCTTCGCTTGGCAACATGAAAGCACTAGAATACTTATTTCTTGACAACAATGCTTTAATTGGTAAGTCTTAGTTTTCAATTTTTTCATATTTCTACATTATAGGGCTAATTTGAAACCTTCCCTTTTAAAATTATACAGTATAGAAAAATAACAGTTGAGTAGACTCGTCTTAATTTCTAAACAAAATGTCTTATTTACTCTATAAAAAATTTGAATTACCTGTTTAAATTTTATTGAGTATCAATAAAGAATAATTGATTTACGAGTATCAATTTATATTTTGAGTAACTTTATACGTCTCGTGCCAATTTGTAGGTCAAATACCCACCACCACTGAGAATCTATCAAATCTGAAGTTCTTGTGGCTCCCTTCCAATAAATTAAATGGTGAGCTTAATTTCTTCTGTATCCTTAATTTGTTCTCTCTAATGACACTTTGATTCGATCAAACTCACAATTTTGATGTTAGTGAAATTTAATTTAATCCTTGTTTGAAGGTCCAATTCCATCCATCATGGGAAATCTATCAAATTTGCACTACTTAGATCTCTCCTCCAACAAATTAAATGGTGAGCTCCCAACCTCCATTTGCAAGTTGACATCTCTTGAATATCTGATTCTCTCAAATAACACTTTGGAAGGAAGACTGCCACAATGTTTTGGAAATTTGAGCAAATCTTTGTCCATCTTTCATTTGAACGCAAATAAGTTTAGTGGCCTCATTCCATCTACTTTCACCAAAGGTTGTAGTCTTATGTCCATCAATTTGAGTATTAACAAATTAAAAGGACGATTACCTAAATCTTTAGTCAACTGCCAAAGTCTAAGGGGTCTTGATATTAGAAATAATGGGATACAAGCCGAATTTCCCTTTTGGATGGAAGGCCTTCCGGAGCTTAGAGTGCTAGTGTTGAGTTCTAACAAGTTTTATGGTAACATCTCACTTGCTTCACCAACCAACATTTCTTTTCCTAAGTTGCAAGTTTTAGATGTGTCGCATAATGAATTTGTGGGCTCTCTACCTCAAAGATATTTCAAAGCAATGATGGAGGCGACGAAAGAAAATGACAACTATCAAAGTTTTCTTGATATGATACTCACCTTGAAAGGCCAGGATCAATTATTGAAGAGACTGTTGGAAAACTTCGCAACAATTGACTTGTCATCCAATAAATTTTCTGGGACAATTCCAACTTCCGTAGGAAATCTTAAGATTCTCAAATATTTGAACTTGTCCCACAATGCCCTCACCGGACATATACCTTCATCTCTTGGAAACTTGGGTGAGCTCGAATCGTTGGACTTGTCAACAAACAAATTGGATGGAGAAATTCCAAGCGACTTGACAAGGTTGACCTTTCTTGCGAAATTAAACCTTTCCATGAACAATCTTGTTGGAAAAATACCACAATCTAATCAGTTCTCCACATTTGAGAATGATTCATATATAGGAAACTTAGGATTGTGCGGAGTTCCGTTGATGAGAAAGTGCAAAGATGAGAATGGGCAATCGACGCAGCCAGGAGAAGAAGAAGGAGAAGAAGATGAAGAAGAATTCCTTGATGGATTTGGTTGGCGAAGTGTTGTGATGGGATATGGAAGTGGATTCATACTTGGGATTGGAATTGGTTACAGATTATAAGAAGTGGAAGGCCAAGATGGTTAGTGAAATTCTTTTTTAGCATTGGATATATTAGATGAAGAAGAGATGCACTAAAGCTACACCAACATGTAAGGGAACTTAATAAGTTGTGTTTTTTTATTTCTTTGTAGTAACATTTTAGTTGCTACTTTTGTGGTAGTGCTTGGTTTCAAATTTAGATTTTGTAAAATGTTGTGGTACGTTATAATTTTTTAGTTTAAGCTAAACTCTGTTCTGTATTTTAAATTGATGGGCAAAATTTTGGCAATTTCAAAAGTTATAGTATATAGACATGAATCATATGATCTAATTATGAGATGAAATGTTTTTCAAAAGTGATGAACCTGTTTGATTATACACTAATGAAATAAGTATACATAAATCATGGACATGCTAATTCAAGGTTTTCTATTCTCTACTTTCCATTCTCTAGAACCTTAGGTTAGAGTATACTGTAAGTATGAGGTTAGATTTACTCCTTACATCCCACAATAATTGTCATTCTAATTGTGGGCACGGCACGGGTTTTAAGAAAAGTAAAAAAAATCGTTGGTAAAGTTAGTGGAATGTGGGACCCACTTTTTTATTTTATAATAAAATGTGAGTAGAGTGAGTTAGTTGAATATGAAACCTACTTGTCATTTCTGGTAAAAAAGAAGTGTAACAATTATTGTGGGACGGACCGAATTAGAAAAGAGTGACAATTATTGTGGAACGTAAGAAGTATCTGTTTACCACAAAAAATACTAAACGGTTGGAAGATGGAGCCTACAAAGACATGGCAGGTGGCAATTTTCCCTATTTCGATTGAATCGAGACAATTATTGTGGGACAGACCGAAATGGAAAAGAGTGACAATTATTGTGGAACGGAAAAAGTATCTGTTTACCATAAAAATTACTAAATGGTGTTAGAGTTTGTATACTAGAAATCACCTTTCGAGTGATTGAATACTGGAAAACTCTTTATTTATTTTCCAATGGATGAAACAGATTATTTTTGTCATAATGTTGTTATGTTTTACATTTAATGGATGTTTATTGCATGTTTATATGTATAAGTAACTTAACAAAGTCTAAGTCTTTGTTTTAGTAGACCAGTTGTGAGCGTCGTCCACTTAAGGTAACACAGTCAGTTCTAAACAAAGAAAAATAAGAATTTCACAACCTAGATAGGCCTAGACTACCTATCGTGAAAGGTTGCAATGTCAGTCCGCATATTTCTTAGCCTTACTGAAACAAGATGACATTGGTGTGGTAGAGCATTGAATTAGATCTAACAGCGAGACAAGTCTTTATCCTATCTACGGAAAGACGATGTCTTGATAAATTATTTATTTCTTAATCAATGTACGTTAGCATTGAGCATACAATATTGATTATGCACTACTTTGACTTACCAAATGGTGTGGGTTTTTCGCAACCCAATAATCCTGGTATATTGAGTAGTGGTGATTAATATCTAGTGGTGCTAGGATTGCTAATATATTGAATCGTGCACGAGGTGAGTCTCGTTTGATAACGTCCTCAAGAGAAGCTCGAAACAAGGCTTTATTATTCGGAACCTAGCTAGTTGGAGTTTGATTACTCTATGAATAATAAATAAGCGTTTCTTGCTAAGTCCACTCTTGAAATTAATAAGATGTTAATTAATTAAGTTCATAGCAGACACTAATTAATTAATGGACGTTTCTATCTTAAGCGCAGGAAATGAATGACAAACAATGGAAACCCGGATTACTTATAATTTTGGATTTGGATGGCCAGTGGAATATTACTTCTGTAGTGGTTGCTCGTAATATTCCAATATAAGTTTATATTAAATTGTGGGTTCAATTTAATTAGTAAAAAGCTAATTGGGGGAGGCCATATCCAAAACCTTCCATAGATCTCTGACTGGGCCTAATATATGACTTAATATAAATAGGAGAATAAAGGAGACAGAAAACACAATTATTTTTCTCCAAAAATTTTCGCCCCCTCCCTATTCACATAGGGGACGATTTTCCTCTCCTCCGTGAGATAGGATTTCTGTCTTCTTTATTTAAGTCCTGGTATTCCGGTGATATCAGCACACACTGGTATCAGCATGCAGTCCGGGAACCAGTCAGAAGATCCGTGGTTTAGTACTGAAGATCTTCACGTGGAGAAGGCGCTAGCTATCTTCAATTCTTTGGAGAATCCTCAAGGTAAATTGGCTATTCCGTAGAAAGCATGTTTTAGGTTTCAATTATACTTAAAGCATGATTTAATTCAAGTTATGAGTATGATACATGTGATAATTGCGTGAATAGAATTTGTCTAAATAATCTGCTAACTAGATCTGAATTATTATGTATTTGATTTATGCACGCTTTCGTTGCCAACCCCTTCAAATGGTTGGAAAATGGAGCCTACAAAGACATGGCAGGTGGCAGTTTTCCCTATTTCGATTGAATCAGGACAACATGGAAAAGTTGTTTCTGTTGAATTTGTGATGGTTTTTGTTAGATCGGATTTGTAACTGGGATGAGTTCGAGAGGGCTAGAAGGTAAGGAAGTTGTTACATATCTAGATAGGTTTTGATTTTTTTTTACCAAAGATCAGCCACAATTTGTTGATTTAGGCGAACACGGATCTTGGCTCCCTTAAAGATTTTGGTTGATTTTTTTGGGTTCGGAACATACTAACGATTGATCGTTAGCCGCTTTGATACCATGTCGAAAAATAGAATTTAAATGCGGAAATGTAAATACTGAATTTAAAGAACGAGAACGGCTTGAAGACTACATTGTGATAGATGGCTTGGTTATTTTCTTCAATAATATGACACCCTTATATAGGGCATTACAAAGCTTGTGCTCCATGTTTTTAAATATGGAAAGTGAGATTTTAAATAGGATGAAGAGAGTATTTGTTTCCAATTCAATTGAATATAAGTGAACTGAGTATTTTATTGCTTAACTCAAATTTGACTAGTTTGTTATCGAGATGAATTTGTTGCAATTTGTTGAAGTTTACAATTGTAATTTCGCGACTTTCTAAATTCCAATTTTGAATTTAAATATTTATAATTTAAAACAATAGTAATTACTTATATTGTTATAGGCGTAAAATATAAAGCTAGTCAAAAGTAGAGTAGTGTCAATTTCAAACCAAGTAAACATTATAATCTTTTACACTAGTGTCAATTTCAAACCAAGTAAACATGGCTTCCAAAAGTAAACTATTTCATGAGTTGACTCTTAAGGAGATTGTATTTTTGTACATAAAATATATTATGATTCTAATTAGATTATTCTCTTTATATATTATGAAATGATAATTTTCTATCTCTATATAATTTTGGTAACCAAATAAGTTAAATTATAATCAGGACTACAACAATTTAATTACTACAATGGCAAATATATTTGTGGTCCGTTCTTCTGTGGATGAGGACATGTAATCTTGGAGTGGAGTCTAATAAAATGGGGTTGATCAACTATGTATATTGATTGATAAGTTAGGTGACAACTTATAGTACTACATTTACACTAATCATATTTTTTATCAACACACTTACTATTGTCAAGTTTTCTATGTTGAAAAATAAAATCTCATTTATCCTCAAGCAATCAATCAATCACTCACTATACTTGCGACTTCTATATTGAGCGGCTCTGATTCATTCTTTGTTCCTATCCAAAAAGCTGTCATACTAATAGTAGTACTATGTGTTTTTAAAATGATTTTTTTATTAAAAGCAGCCATTTATTTATGTTTTCTTTGAATCAGTGAAATGGGGGAACCTGTGTTGTGTTGGAATAGTAGTACTATGTGTTTTTAAAATGATTTTTTTATTAAAAGCAGCCATTTAATTATGTTTTCTTTGAATCAGTGAAATGGGGGAACCTCTGTTGTGTTGGAATCACGTGGAAAATGTGAGAAATTGAAAGGGTCTCAAAGCCTTTCATTTTCTTAAGTCTTTTGGTTTTTCAAGTTAAAGTAACCTTCATATGGTTTATGGAGATCATTAATGCTAAGACTTTTGAAGTGGTCTCTCCTATCCTATAAATAGGTGGGTTAGAGAGATGAGAAAGACACCAACACCACAACAAGCATTCTCTCTTCTCTATATCTCTACATCCTAGTTCACATATAGGAGCATTGTCTAGCTCGATTCTCGGAACTCCATCAAGTTCGCCGGTGCCTAGCGGGTTTGAGGTGCTTCTATACGCTAGGAGGAAGTCGTTTTATCTTTGGGGGCAATACGTCATTCCGTGAGCACTAGCCGGGGCGTAATTTGTCTTGCTGAAAGAGGGCTTTCCTCGACTCGACTTATAAATTTGGTTTGCTTTATTTCCGTTGTAATTTTCATTCATCTTTTTGTTGCAAGTTTTCTTTCGATTGTATTAGTTAGAGTATCGCCTGTACACGGCTTTGGAAGTTTCTTCCCACTATTTCTAACAATCGCAAGACAAATTAGTGTACTCTTCTAAGACAGGGTTATACTAATTGAAGTTGGAGGAAACATGAGCACCAAAGCTGGAATGAAGAAACGAACAGTCGCATTGTTCATGGGCTACGAAATGGTTAATTCCCTGAGATCAATTCTCTTGAGAATTGTGTTTATCGTTTGTCAGTTGACAAGCAAGACCAATTTAGACTTGGTAGTAGTAATTGGGATGCATGGGTTGTTGAATATACCAATTCACATGTGGTTCAATATAATTGTGTACTTATTGGTGGAGACAATATTGTGCAAATTATTTGAACGTGTTGTTATAAACTACAATGATCACGAGGTGGTCGCAATGGTCTCCGATGTGAACCATGGTAACAATCCAAATGAATGGTTTGTTGATACAAGTGCCATATGTCATGCGTGCTCTGAAAGAAGCGTTTTTTCTACCTACAAATCTGTTGGAGGTAGAAAAGTACGTATGAGAAACCAAGCCTCTTCTAAGGTGGTGGGTGTGGGTAATGTGTTCCTAAAATTAGGATCTGGAAAAGTTCTTACCCTTAGGGATGTACTGCATGTCTCAGACATCCGAAATAATTTGGTGTCAGGCTCACTTCTAGTAAATCATGGATTTTCACAAGAATTTGAGTGTGAAAAGGTTATATTGACCAAGTATGAAAAGTTCATAGGTGAAGGTCACCTAGTGAATGGGCTTTTAGAGCTGAATGTTACGGTCATTCACCGTGGAAAAGGAATAAGCAATAAGGAAGATGACACATCCTCTTATTTGCTTGAAAGCTCTGATTTATGGCATAATAGATTGGGACATGTAAATCTAAATGCTATAAAAAGATTAGTAAATCTTAATTTACTAAAAGTAGATAAGTTTAACTCAAAGAAAGATGTGAAGTGTGTGTTGAAGCCAAAATGGCTAAACTGCCATTCTATTCGGTAGAGCGAAGCACAAAACCTCTTGAATTGATCCATACAGACGTATGTGATTTGAAATTTGTGCAAACAAGAGGTGGTAAAAAGTATTTCATCACGTTTATAGATGATTGCACAAGGTATTGTTACCTTTACTTATTAAGAAGTAAAGATGAGGCAATTGAAGCGTTCAAAGACTTCAAAAATGAAGCTGAAAATTAACTTAATGTCGAATTAAGTGTGTTCGAAGTGATAGAGGTGGTGAGTATGTAGCGCCGTTTGCAGAATTATGCCATGCAAGTGGAATAATTCACCAAACCACAGCTCCATATTCTCCTCAATCAAATGGTGTTGCTGAACGCAAAAATCGAACACTAAAAGAGATGATGAATGCTTTGTTGATTAATTCAGGATTACCCCAGAACATGTGGGGGGAGGCTGTGTTAACAGAGAATCATATCCTGAACAAAATTCCACTAAAAAATAGGGATGTGACTCCTTATGAGTTGTGGAAAGGCAATAAACCTTCTGATAAGGCTAATTTCATGCATAGGTCTAGGGTTTTAATTCGTAAAATTTCTGGGTCTAACGCACGTTTTAAGCCAGGTGTGTGAAGATTTTGGCAAGGTCCAGGAAAGGAGGAAGACAGTTGCGTGGACCTAGGAAATAGGCGAATGAGTGGACATTATGCGGAAAATTGCTTGACGGAGGAAGCCTCGGAGTTGAAGAGTAGAATAGAGATTTCTACGAAGACTCTAGAAGGCTATGTCTGCTTCTATAAAAGGCAGAAGCATGCACGCTGGAGGGATCTTCTCTGTTGGAGACCTCGCTAACAGCCGGTAGCTTAGTTCACTTTTCACACACTTGGGTTCTTTTCGTGGGGAGATTCAGGGGGTCATGCACTGGGGTTTACTTGAGCTTTCATATATTTTCGATTGGGTCGTAACACCGTCCTTGAGTGGGGGCGAAGAAACAATTTAATTTTCGCTTTCATACTTTGCTGATTTTTCCGAGCTTCGTTGTTCGAAGCTCGGACCTCTGTTTGTTTTTGCCGAATATTCTCTTATTTTAATGAAAGTTTGATTTTCTGTTACGTCTGTCATGTTGGTTTCCAGAATTTTGGAGTTGGATTGTTCGAACTGGGTGCGTTTCGCAGTTGTTTTCTGAATTTATGCAGGTTTGTGGTTGGATCTGGGTGATCGGAGTCTGTTTGTGGATGAATCGGAGGGTTGAGTTCGCTGGAGTTGTGGAGTTGTCTGTGATTGTTTGAATCCGGAGTTGATCGGAGCAGATCTGTGAAAACTGGAGTTATGGAGTCGATTGTGTCTGTTGTTGGGTTCGGATCGCTTGGATCCGGAGTGGATTAAGCACCCGACGTGAATCTGAACAAGATTTATTTAATCTTATGCCTAGTTTACGTGTCTTCATTTCGTTTCGCCTAGTTTACGTAGATCTGATGTATTTCCGGTTCATAGCAAGTTTCCGGCATCCCAATTTATATATTCTGTTCGAATCTAGATATATGCTCTGTTTTCTCCATTTGCGTGCTTGAATCGGTTAGGAAATTGCATGTCGTTGTTAGCTGGAGCATGAGTTTGTTATTTGCAGCTTTAGTCGTACTTGCTATATTTGTAGCCATGGTCCCCACTGTTTTATTTTCCCTGTCTAGGCTTAGTTAGTTAGTCGTTTACTTAATCTAGGAAGTAAAATGTGTCTCTCAGTGTTGAAGTATGATTTTATTACATTTTCTGTGTCTTAGGTCTAGCATTTACATTTCGTGCCTAGATCCAGAGGTAGTTAAAATTCCCAACCCTTTTGCGTGGCAGCAGCCGCTTGTTTCCAGAGTCTCTAAGCACTACTTCACGAATCCATCTTCGTGGGATCGACCCCGCTTCCCTATGCTAATTTATAGTATTCGGGTTGAGGGATTTATTTTTGAAGGGGAGTCGAGAGTGTCCAACGACAAAAACACTATGTGTTCTCTTGAGTTCCTGGACCTGGCGATCCAGTGGATTTAAGGAGCGTGGAGTCTTGACCAAGCACTTGCATTAGTTTTCTCTGTGCACACTTGCTTACTCCGTGTGAAACCACGCTACTACCAGATCGTAGTCAGACCCTCCAAATGGCGCCGTTGCCGGGGATGGATGGCGTGCTTTGTGTTAGTGTTCAGAGTCTGTGGTGTAAATAGTTTTGATTTATTTTCTTTTTTTTTATTTGTAGTTTATGAGCAAAGACTCAAGATCTGCCCACTGGAGCAACTCATCTGGGTGGAAGCACGACCGGTTTAATTGGCAGGTTAAGGACACAGTCTCTACTGTGACCAGATCAGGGTTCACCACGGGAGATCCGTTTCCGAGTGAATTTACTAGCAACGAATCTTGGACGTCGTCAGGACGCGAAGATCCAGAGTCATCACCCGAATCAGAAACAGAGTCAGAAACAGTGGAAGCAGAGGAAATAGTCATGGCGAAAGTGGTAGATCCAGATCCAGAGATAGGGTCGCTGACAGCACATTTAGATGGAGAGCCGGCCCAAGCCATAGTAATGAACCAGCGCCAGAGGACTATTGAGATCAAGACAAACGTACTCGGCATCTTGCCAACGTTCTCTGGGCGCAGAAATGAGTGTCCGTATGAGTTCTTAAACGAATTCAGTAAGTTGTGTGGTATTCAAAAGAGGCCGAATGAAGGGGGAAGATTATCGCCTACGGGCAATTCCGTTTACCTTGAAGGGGGAAGCTAATATGTGGTTATTGAGGTTGCCCCTGGATTCTATCCGCACATGGAGGGACTTCAAGTTGGAATTCTTAGATTATTTCTTCTCATCTAACAAGACGAATACACTGAAAAAAGAAATACTAGAGTGTGAGCAGGATTACGATGAATCCTTGAGTCAGTATTGGTCGAGATTCAAGGGATTGTTGGATGCATGCCTGAATCACCGAATGATAGAGGCAGAGACATACTCTCTGTTTTACGAAGGGGCAACTCCTGAGTCAAAGAACTTAATGAACTCCTCGAGTGGGGGAAATTTCACAAGGAAGAGGGGAAGTGAGGCAAGAGAAATCCTGGGGAAGTTGATCGAGGCTAAGAAGGCGTACGATAAACCTAGAAATGCAGTGAGGAGAGGATCGGTGCATGCTGTGAGAGAACAAGAAGATGATAAGGTAGAAGCAAGGATTGACAGGCTCGAGAAAGCTCTATTGAACGCAATTGAAAAAACAAATCCACCAGTTTCACAAGGGAAGGAGAAATCTCCTGGTCCAGGAGATAATCAAATTCAGCAATATTATGGGACCCAGGAAGGAGATTATCAGGCCCAGGTCAATGCAGTGGGAAGTTGGAATCCCGATGGGAGCTGGAATCCAGGGAGACAGAGAGATGCGCCCTGGAGAAACCATCCAAATTTCAGATGGACCGACAATGAGCAGAATCAGCCAGCACCACAACAAAGTCAGCAGTTTGCACCTCAGCCCGAAAGACAAGGTAACTGGTCAGGAAGGAATCAAAAGGGGCAGGGCAGCTGGATCAATCGGAACCAAGGAGACCACTCGAGCTGGGGAAACAGAAATCAGAACAATCAAGGAAACTCTTATGTACCGCCGCACCAAAGAAATTTTCAGAACAATTACCAGGGTCAAGGAAATCAATACAACAACTCTTCAGGAGGTCAAGGAAACGTTCGTCAGAATCAGATGAGTGGACCGACTCTGAATATAGGGCCAGGGCCCAGTCAGCCACCAAAGCCACAAAAGAGTATCGATGATATGGTGCACGATCTCGTCCGTTCTCAGCAACATATGCAAAACAACCTGCAATCAAAGAGTGACGTAGTGCACAAGCTTCAAGATGATCAACAGGAGCAAAAGACGGCCATGGATATGCTGGCCAAGCAATTATCGCAGATAGCCACTTCTTTGAGTGATATGAGGGGAAATGAAGGAAAGATTCCCGCCTCAGTAAGGCCACCAGATAGAGCGAATATAAGTCAGATTACCTTGAGATCCGGGAGGGGATATGAAGGGCAAGTGGTAAGAACGAAGGAAGCGACAAGTTCCAAGGAAGACAAGAAGTACGAGTATACAATTCCTAGATCCAGGAACTTGGAGGGAGAAAATTCCTTGGTCAAGGATGACCTTGAAACAGGAGATTTGGAGAAACCCCTGCCTAAGTCAACTGAACCATTTTCCTCGATCCAGAGCCGGAGTTGGAGAACGAGGCAATAAGGGAGGAAACTGGAGAATTCTCAGCTGAAAGCTCTATCGGAGCAGGGAAGCGACTGAAGCCTTTCCCAAGCCGGGGGGAAGCTAAGAAGAAGAAGGAAGAGCCGGTGGATTTCATGGATATTTTTGGGAAATTGGAGATTAATCTACCATTCTTACAGGCTTTGAAATTGCCGGTGTTTAGCAAGTTCATCAAGGAATTTATAGCTGGGAAGGCTAGACCTAGTGGGAAAATTTTGATCGGTGAGAACATCTCTGCAGTGATTCAAAAG
Source organism: Salvia splendens (assembly GCF_004379255.2). NCBI lineage: Eukaryota > Viridiplantae > Streptophyta > Magnoliopsida > Lamiales > Lamiaceae > Salvia > Salvia splendens. Next base: position 16,909,078 of record NC_056047.1, on the reverse strand, counting down.
CGGAGGATGTCTTCGAAATGCAATGATCCAGGTATGTTTACCTTACCCATCTCAATTGGTGATGTGAAAATCGAGCATGCTATGTGTGATTTAGGTGCATCCATAAATGTGTTACCACTTTCTATATACAAGAAGTTAGTAGGGGTAGGCATGGTGGACACCAAAGTTGTGATCCAATTGGCAGACAGGTCATGCATTTGTCCTGAAGGAGTGCTTGAGAACGTGATAGTAAGGGTACATGACTTCTTGTACCCAGCAGATTTCCATGTGATTAGAATGAGTGATAATGAATCTGCAGAGTGTGGTGGAGTACTTTTAGGGAGACCTTTCCTGCGTACCGCTAAGACTATCATTGATGTTTTTTATGGTACCATCTGCCTTGATTATAATGGGGAGAAATATACATTCAGCATAGATGAGGCAATGAAAAAACCTCTTGACGTTGAAAATTTGCATGCTATAGATGTTATTAACCCCTTAGTCCAAGAATATCTTGAGACAGAGTTAATGCAGGAACAGATCGAGAATTCCGAAATAAGTCATGACATTGATAGAGAAGTAGCTAGTTGGTGTCAAGCAATGAACACGAGTAAGTTATCAGATGATGAGCTAGCTGAAGCGATTCTGGAATTCTGTACGAACTCGGAGCTAGCCAGATCAAGGAATGCACCTTATGTGGCGAGCGTGGACAGTTCTACTGAGTCTAAGAAGGGAATAACAACTGAGTCGACAGAGAAAAATCCCTTGCCCCAGGAAAAAGATGTCCCCAAGAAAGAGCTGAAAACGCTTCCACCTGGGCTCAAGTATGCGTATCTGGAGGAGAATGAAAATTTCCCGGTGATTATTAACAGCAGCTTGACTGAGGGACAAGAAGAGGAATTGCTAAATGTAATTAAGAGAAACAAGAAGGCTATTGGGTGGACACTCTCTGACTTTGTTGGGATCAGTCCAGATCTGTGCATGCATCATATTCGCCTAAAAGAAGGAGCAAAAGCCTGTAGGGACCCACAACGCAAGTTGAATCCGAACATGAGGGAAGAAGTGCTGAAGGAAGTATTGAAGTTGCTATCCCTAGGAATCATATATTCCATACCAGACAGTGAATGGGTTAGTCCAGTACATATGGTACCAAAGAAGTTAGGAATACAGGTGGTTAAGAACGATAAAAATGAGTTGGTCCCTACTCGACTTGTTACTGGGTGGAGGATGTGTATTGACTACCGGAAGCTGAACGAGGCTACCAAGAAGGATCACTTCCCATTACCTTTCATTGACCAGATGTTGGAAAGGTTGGCGGGCAAGCAATATTTTTGTTTCCTGGATGCATATAGTGTGTATTTTCAAATCTATGTGGATCCCGAGGATCAGGAGAAGACAACTTTCACGTGTCCCTTTGGAACGTATGCTTACAGAAGGATGTCGTTTAGCCTGTGCAATGCGCCAGGTACTTTTCAGCGGTGTATGATGAGTATCTTCTCGGATCTCCTGGAAGATTGCATCGAGATTTTTATGGACGACTTCACTGAGGAGGTGCTGAGGAGGTGCCAGGAGAAGCATTTGGTTTTGAATTTCGAGAAATGCCACTTTATGGTCCCTGAGGGAATTGTCCTAGGGCATGTGGTGTCAGAAAGAGGCATACAAGTAGATCAAGCAAAAATTGATGTTATCTCAAAACTGCCTCACCCGACGAATCAGAAAGAGGTGAGAGGATTCCTAGGGCACGCAGGATTTTATAGGAGGTTTATAAAGGACTTCGCAAGGATCGCTCAACCACTCACTCACTTATTGCATAACGATGTAGAGTTTGCTTTCGATGAGGAGTGCAAAAATGATTTTCAGTTGTTGAAGGATAGGTTAGTTTCTGCTCCCATTATTAGAGCGCCCGACTGGAATCTACCTTTTGAAATCATGTGTGACGCAAGCGACTATGCCGTGGAAGCGGTGCTAGGTCAAAGAGTTGATGGGAAAAGCTACGTGATTTTTTATGCATCCAAGACGCTAAATCAAGCCCAGAAGAACTATGACACCAGCGAAAAAGAAATGATGGCGGTGGTATATTCATTTGAGAAATTTCGCCCGTACTTGCTGGGGTCGAAGGTGATCGTTTTCACCGACCACGCGGCCATTAAGTACCTGCTGGCGAAGAAGGAGTCTAAACCAAGATTGATCCGTTGGGTGTTACTTTTACAAGAATTTGATTGGGTGGTTAAGGATAAGAAAGGAACTGAGAACAAGGTGGCTGACCACCTTAGTCGTATTTTTCAAGGGAAGACCGAGGAAGCAATACCAGATGCATTCCCCGAGGAACATTTGTATTATTTAAGGGAATTTCCTAGACCTATCAATTGGGAAAAAATCATGGCGTTAATAGGTCCAGGAGATCCTGAGAAAGGTAAATGTCATCTAAACAAAGAGCCATGGTTCGCAGACCTGGAAAATTACTTGGTCACTGGAGAGGTGCCTAGTTTGCAGGAAATCTCCCGGGCCCAGAGAATGAAGCTCAAAAGCGAAGCCAAGTATTATTTCTAGGACGATCCGTATTTGTGGAGAATGGGAGCTGACCAAGTAATCCGGAGGTGTATCCCGCAGTGGGAACAGAGGGATGTACTAATCATTGCCATGCCCTAGCTTGTGGAGGTCACTTTGGACCTAGGAAGACCGCAAGGAAGGTGTTAGATAGCGGTTTTTACTGTCCTACATTGCATAAAGATGCTTTCGAGTTTTGTCAGAACTGTGAGAGGTGTCAACAGACCGGGGGAATCTCCAGGAGGGACGAAATGCCACAAGTTCCAGTGATTGTGTGTGAGAACTTCGATGTCTGGGGAATGGACTTCATGGGTCCATTTCCGTCTTCATACGGAAACGCATACATACTTGTGGCAGTTGATTATGTTTCAAAGTGGATAGAGGCCAAGGCGACCACATCTTGTGAAGCCAAAGAGGTAGCGAAATTCCTTAGGGCTAACATTTTTAACAGGTACGGAGTGCCCAGAGCTATAATATCTGATAATGGGACGCATTTCCGTAACCGGACTATTGAAGCTCTAATGAGAAAGTACGAAGTTCACCATCGTCTTTCCACACCATACCACCCTCAATCAAATGGGCAAGCAGAGATCTCCAATAGGGAAATAAAGGCGATACTGGAGAAGACGGTTAATCCGTCTAGGAAGGACTGGAGTAAGAGGCTTGGAGATGCACTATGGGCTTACAGGACAGCGCACAAGACGTCTATTGGGATGTCACCTTATAGGCTTGTGTTCGGAAAAATGTGTCACTTGCCCGTGGGATTAGAACACCGAGCATATTGGGCGGTCAAGGAGATTAACATGAGACCCGAGTCCTGTGAGGAAGAGAGAAAATTGCAGCTGCAGGAGTTGGAGGAGTTAAGGCTGGAGTCATATGAATCGGCAATGTGGTACAATGAGAAAACAAGACTCTGGCATGACAAGAACCTACGGGTCAAAGAATTGAGAGTAGGTCAAAAAGTTCTCCTATTCCAATCCCGCCTAAAGTTGATGCCTGGTAAGATGAAGTCCAAATGGACTGGACCATACACTATTGTGAGTCTTCGTGCAAATGGAGCAGTAGAGATCCAGGGAAGTACTTCAAACTCGACTCTTTTTCTTGTCAACGGTCATCGTGTGAAAGTATTTAGGGAGAACTCGGAGATGTGTGTAGAGGACGAAATGCCACTATGCGCACTCTCTGATATCGTCTAATCGGTCTGGGAAGTGAGTGTTCTTAGAGATTTCCTAGGTCCAGCATCCAAGAAGTTTTACCATGACCTGACCTAGGGAATCTTGTGAACACTTGAACACAATTTGTAAATATTTAATTGTCTTCTTTAATTCAAGGAAAAAAATCCAAACAAAATAAAAAAAAAACAATCTTCCAAAAATATTTTCGGAAAACCAGACTCCTTAGGCATAATTTTGATACTGTCATACCCAAGACCCGGGGAGTCTGGCATTTCATTTTTTTTAGTTTGATGTTAAGTGTGACTTTGCAGGAAGTATCTACTAGGGCAAGGAATTGAGGAGTAAATATTGGAGGGAGTTGGCACCAGTTCGGATTTCAAAAGCCATTTTTATGGGGAGGCGTACGGTCGCTAGCGTTATGCCTGCAAAACCGTCCTCTTCCATACCTATCAGCTAATAACCGTGTGATGCTTTTTATTTTTCATTACTCATTCTCTCTCTACATTCGAAAATCCCCAAATTTCTCTCTAGGTTTTCTTTCTCTAACCCTAATCAAAGAAAATTCCGTCCGAGTTTCTGTGAAAATTTTGCAGAATTCTTCATGGACAACAAACAGAGTACCGGAAGCACTTCAAGATCCGCCGATTCTAACGTGGCGGCGTTCATGGCTGACTTACTACAAAAACTTGGGGGGCCGGAAAAAGCGATGGAGGCGTTTGCCATGTTCGCATCTGCGATGGGGGAACCGTACCGACTGTTTCAACATCTGTCGTACCACCACCACCAGAATCGTCAGGGGTTTCAACACCCCAACCAGAGTCCATTGCAGAACCCACCACTGCCGTCCCGGAGACAACCGCCGCAGAAAAACACGAAGAAGAAGCAGATCTGGCGGCAGGGCTGGAACTATTGGCTGAAAGTGAACCCAGGTTTGATTCTGTCGTTGAGGGGGAACCCTCTGTTTTAAATGATGAAGTAGTTGGAATCTCTGAGGGGGTGAACCCTGTGTTTAACACTGTGGATTTTGTTGAGAGAGAAACCCTACCTGAACCTGTGGGTGTGGATCTTTCTGCTGTTGCTGATAGTCGTACTGAGGGGGAAACCCCTGTTTTGGAGAAGTTTGGAGAGGGGGAAACCCCTGGTGTTTGTGAGACTGTTTTGAAGGGAAATGAAGCCCAAGAAAATGTTAGTGAGGGGGTGACCCCTGTAAAAGCAGTGGGTGCTAAAACCCACGACGAGGAAGGTTCGGTTGGGGTAGAAACCCCTATTTGCATCGTGGGGGCAACCCCATTGTTGATTGAGGAGGGTGAAGCCCTCGTTTCTGGAGATGTACAGGAACCTGTCAGCGACGGGATGAATTTGATGGTGGATTTGACTGATGTCCCCGACGGGACCGATTCACCGGTTGACGCAAGGAGGCAAGCTCGTCAAAGTTTACGTGATGACATCGAGGAACACGTCCCGCAGACAGAAGAAGGGTCGCTGGGTCTAGAGACCGTAGCCCCTGAGCAGGTGATCTCTCCTAGACCTATCGATGGGGAGAGCGACGAGGAGGAGCGCCGCCACGCGGTCGAGAGAAAGAGGAAAAGAAAACAGATTGCTCCTTCCTCGACCAAGAAAGCAAAAGGGAAGTCCGTTGAACTCTCTTTCCCTCCGCCTGCTAAGGTACCATACGCTGCTGAGTCCGGAAGCCCTGATGGGTCCAGCGACTTTGAAAAGGAACAACAAGAAGAGCTCAACTTCGAGTTGACGGAAATCTAGATCACCAAGGAGCTGTTGGACAAGATGAGGAAGTTCACATACCCAAAACGCACAGCAATATATAAGGAAAAGAGTGCCGTGGGGAAGTATGCTAAATCCGGGAAAATGTACGATTCGGCCGAGCTTAAGGAGATCTCGAGCAACGATGAATTCCGAGCGTATATCGACGCAATCGATTTTGACTGGTTGCTTAAGCACAGCACCTCCGAAGTTCCAATAGATTTGGCACGGGAATTCTTTTCGACCTTCCGTTTTAAGTCCACCACTGACTTGGATGCTGAGTCCATCAACTTCCGCCGAATGGACTCTAAGGATGGGTCTGCTGTCGCGAACAGAGGACGACGAAGGTTTATGGAATGAGAGAATAGTTGGTCCGACGAAGTTCACGCCGGGTTTCAAGACACAGAGTGCATGGGAGTTTGTGACTCATCCAAGGGTGGGTCAGTTCAAGACCAGCTTTTCGAAAGCCTACCATATCGAGAACAGGATCCTGAGGTTTGCCTAGACATTCATTAGCTACAATCTGATGGGCACCGCCAACAATGCCTTGACAACCCCCGACTTGTACTTTACTTGGTGTATGGCCACGGGAGTGCGTGTCCACTTGGGCTACTGGTTAGCCCAAGCTTGCCACCAAGTAACTGTCAACCCTTCCAGGCACCTATACACATGCCATCTTCTGGGGGCTTATTTGCAGTGCAATGTGATCATGAGGATCCACAAGTCTTTCCGGCAAGTGAAGATGTGTCTACCCCCGGAGGTCTTCAACATGGATTACTTCTTCAACAAGGGGCTGTTAATCACGCAGGGGAAGGAGGTCTGCTTTTACGAAGTTGGCAAGTCAGATGTGCAGGTGAAACATGAAGCAGTGAGTGTGGAAGCAGGTAGCGGGATTGAAGTGGAAGAAATGAGAACGGAGATTGGATGGATGAGATCCGAAATTAAAATGGTGAGAGAAGAGATCGTGGCCCTACGGGGTAAAGTAAAGGACAATGTTGAGATTGAGAGAGTACGGAAAGAGGTCGCCGGAATGAGAACGGAGGTAGACGAGATGAAAAGAGAGATCGGGATGAGCAGAGAGGAGGTCGTGGCCTTAAATGGGCGCATCACTGATCTGGTGGCAGCGTCGTCGAGGCATGCTGATAGGATGGGAGAGTCCGTCTGATAAGGCTAATTTCATGCATCGGTCTAGGGATTTTATTTCATGAAAACGCTGGGTCTAACGCATGTTTAAAGCCAGGTGTGTGAAGGTTTTCGCTAGATCCAGGAAAGGAAGAGGACGCTTGCATGGTCCTAGGAAACTGGCGAAAGAGTGGACATTATGAAGAGAATTGCTTGACGGAGGAAGCCTCGGAGTTGAAGGGTAGAATAGGGATTTCTACGAAGACTTTAGAAGGCTATGTCCGCATCTATAAAAGGAAGAAGCATGCAAGCTGGAGGGACCTTCTCGGTTGGAGGCCTCGCTAACAGCTTGTAACTTAGTTCACTTTTCACACACTTGGGTTCTTTTTAAGGGGAGATTCAGGGTGACGCACCATGGGTTCACACCTAGCTTTCTCACGTTCTCGATTGGGTTGTAACACCGTCCTTCTGTGGGGTGAAGAAACAATTTAATTTCCGTTTTTGTACTTTGCTGAATATTTCTCTTATCATAATGCAAGTTTCGTTTTCGCTATGTTGATTGTGTTGATTTCTGTTTGTTGATTGTGTTTACTTGAATTCTGGAGTTGGAATTGTTGGAGTTGGTTGTTTTCGCGGATTATTGCAGGTTCGTGGTTGGATCTGGGAGAATGGAGTTTGTTTGTGGATGAATGGGGGTTTTGTCTTGCTGATATTGTAGGATTGTCTGTGATTGTTGGAATTCGGAGTTGATCGGAGCAGATCTGTAAGAATCGGAGTTATGGAGTTGATTTTGATGGTTGTTGAGTTCGGGTGGCTTGGATCCGGAGTGGATTGAGCACTCAACGTGAATCTGAGCAGTGTTGATTTAATTTCATGCCTAGTTTACGTGTTTTCATTTCGTTTCACCTAGTTTATGTCGATCTTATGTATTTCCGATTCGTAGCAAGTTTCCGGCGTCCTGATTTCTATATTCTGTTTGAATCTAGGTACGTGCTCTGTTTTCTCCATTTACGTACTTGAGTCGGTTAGGGAAATATATGTCGTTGTTAGTCAGGGCATGAGTTGGTTGTTTGCAGCTTTTACCGTACTTGCTATATTTGGAGTCGTGGTCCCCACTGCTTTTATTCTCTCTGTCTAGTCTTAATTTGTGAATCGTTTACACAGTCTAGGAAGTGATTTTAATACCTCGCGATCATGACGATGTTTGCTGTCAGTGTGTTTACAGTTCCCTAGGTCTAGCATTTACATTTCGTGTCTAGGACTAGAGTTAGGTAAAATTCTCAACCCCTTGCGTGGCAGCAGCCGCTTGTTTCCAGAGTCTCTAGCACTACTTCACGAATCCATCTTCGTGGTATCGACCCTGCTTCCCTATACTAATCCATAGTATTTGGGGTTGAGGGATTTAATTGTTGAAGGGGAGTCGAGTGTGTCCAACGACAGAAACACTTTGTGTTCCTTGAGTTCCTGGACCTAGTGATCCAGTGGATTTAAGGAGCGCGGTGTCTTAACCGAGCATCTGCATTAACTTTCTCTGTGCACACTTGCTCACTCCGCTCCTGAGTCATATCTTAGCGAACACTCGCGGGCACAACCTTCAAATGGCGCCGTTGCCGGGGATGGATGGCGTGCTTTGTGATAGTGTTCAGAGCCTGTGGTGTAAATAGTTTTGATTTATTTTCTCTCTCTTTTATTTGTAGTTTATGAGCAGAGGCTCAAAATCTACCTACTGGAGCAACTCATCTGGGTGGAAGCACGGCCAGTTTAACTGGCGGATTAAGGATACAGTCTCTACTGTGACCACCAGATCAGGGTTCACCACGGGAGATCCGTTTCCGAGTGAATCTACTAGCGACGAATCTTGGACGTCGTCAGGACGCGAAGATCCAAAGTCACCACCCGAATCAGAAACAGAGTCAGAAACAGGGAAAGCAGAGGGAGTAGTCATGGCGCAAGAAGTAGATCCAGATCCAGAGATCGGTTCGCTCACTGCCCATTTAGATGGAGAACCAGCTCAAGCAATAGTGATGAATCCACGCCAGAGGACTATTGAGATCAAGACAAACGTACTCGGCATCTTACCAACGTTCTCTGGGCGTAGGAATGAGTGTCCGTATGAGTTCCTAAACGAATTTAGTAAGTTGTGTGGTATTCAGAAGAGGTCGAATGATGCAACAGAGGAGGATTATCGCCTACGTGCAATTCCATTTGCCTTGAAGGGGGAAGCTAATACGTGGTTATTGAGGTTGCCCCCAGATTCTATCTGCACATGGAGGGACTTCAAGTTGGAATTCTTAGATTATTTCTTTCCATCCAACAAGACGAATGCCCTGAAAAAAAGAAATACTAGAGTGTAAGCAAGATTACGAAGAATCGCTGAGTCAATATTGGTCGAGATTCAAGGGGTTGTTGGGTGCATGTCCGAACCACCGAATGATAGAGGCAGAGACCTACTCTCTGTTTTACGAAGGGGCAACTCCTGAGTCAAAGGACTTAATGAATTCCTCGAGTGGAGGGAATTTCACAAGAAAAAGAGGAGAGGATCGACGCTAAAAAAGCATACGATAACCCTAGGAATGCAGTGAGGAGAGGATCGGTGCATGCTGTAAGAGAGCAGGAAGATGACAAAGTAGAAGCAAGAATTGATAGGCTCGAGAAAGCTCTTTTGAACGCGATTGAAAAGACGATTCCACTAGCTTCACAAGGGAAGGAGAAATCTCCTGGTTCAGGAGATAATCAAATTCAGCAATATTACGGGACCCAGGACGGATATTATCAAGCCCAGGTCAATGCAATGGGAAGTTGGAATCCCGACGGGAGCTGGAATCCAGGGAGACAGAGAGATGCACCCTGGAGAAACCATCCAAATTTCAGATGGACTGACAATGAGCAGAATCAGCCGGCACCACAACAAAGTCAGCACTTTGCACCTCAGCCCAAAAGACAAGGTAACTGGTCAGGAAGGAATCAAGAGGGGCAGGGCAGCTGGATCAATCGGAACCAAGGAGACCACTCAAGCTGGGGAAACAGAAATCAGAACAGTCAAGGGAACTCTTATGTACCACCGCACCAAAGGAATTTTCAGAACAATTACCAAAGTCAAGGAAATCAATACAACAACTCTTCAGGAGGTCAAGGAAACGTTCGTCAGGGTCAAGTGAGTGGACCGACTCTGAGCATAGGGCAAGGGCCCAGTCAGCCATCGAAATCACCAAAGGGTATCGATGATATGGTGCACGATCTCGTCAGTTCTCAGCAGCATATGCAAAACAACCTGCAATCAATCAATGCCGTAGTGCACAAGCTTCAAGAAGCTCAACAGGAGCAAAAGGCAGCAATGGATATGCTGGCCAAGCAGTTATCCCAGATAGCCACTTCTTTGAGTGATATGAGGGGAAATGAAGGGAAGATTCCCGCCTCCGTAAGGCCACCGGATAGAGCGAATATAAGTCAGATTACCTTGAGATCCGGGAAAGGATATGATGGGCCAGAGGTAAGAACGAAAGAAGCGACAAGCCCCAAGGAAGGAAAGAACGAAGCTACAATTCCTAGGCCTAGAAACTTGGAGGGAGGAACTTCCTTGATCAAGGATGACCTTAAGACATGGAATGTGGAGAAACCCTTGCCAAGGTCAGTTGAGTTTTTTTTCCTCGATCCAGAGCTGGAGTTGGAGAACGAGGCAGTAAGGGAGGAAACTGGAGAATTCTTAGCTGAAAGCTCTACAGGAGCAGGGAAGCGACTGAAGCCTTTCCCAAGCCGGGGGGAAGCCAAGAAGAAGAAGGAAGAACCGGTGGACTTCATGGATATTTTCGGGAAATTGAAGATTAATCTACCATTTTTACAAGCCTTGAAACTGCCGGTGTTTAGCAAGTTCATCAAGGAATTCATAGTTGGGAAGGCTAGACCCAGTGGGAAAATTTTGATAGGCGAGAACGTCTCTGCAGTGATTCAAAAGCGGAGGATGCCTTCGAAATGCAATGATCCAGGTATGTTTACCTTACCCATCTCTATTGGTGATGTGAGAATCGAGCATGCTATGTGTGATTTGGGTGCATCGATAAATGTGTTACCACTGTCTATATACAAGAAGTTAGTGGGGGTAGGCATGGTGGACACGAAAGTTGTGATTCAATTGGCAGACATGTCATACATTTGTCCTGAAAGGGTACTTGAGAATGTGATAGTGAAGGTACATGACTTCTTGTACCCAGTTGATTTCCATGTGATTAGAATGTGATAGGGAGACCTTTCCTACGTACCGTTAAGACTGTCATTGATGTCTTTGATGGAACCATCTGCCTTGATTATAATGGGGAGAAATATACATTCAGTGTAGATGAGGCAATGAAGAAACCTCTTGACGTCGAAAATCTGCATGCTATGGATGTTATTAACCCCTTGGTCCAGGAATATCTTGAGACCGAATTAATGCAGGAACAGATTGAGAATTCTGAGATGAGTCATGCCATTGATAGAGAAGTGGCCAGTTGGTGTCAAGCAATGAACACAAGTGAATTATCAGATGAAGAGTTAGCTGAAGCAATTCTGGAATTCTGTGCAAACCCGGAGGTAGCTAAGTCAAGGAATACACCTTATGTGGCGAGTGTGGAAGGTTCTGCTGGGTCGACGAAGGGAATGACAACGGAAGCAACAGGAAAAAATCCCTTGCCCCAGGAAAAAGACGTTCCCAAGAAAGAATTGAAAACACTTCCACCATAGCTCAAGTATGCGTATCTGGAGGAGAATGAAAATTTCCCGGTAATTATTAACAGCAGCTTGACCAAGGGACAAGAAGAGAAATTGCTGAAGGTGATCCGGAGACACAAGAAGGCTATTGGATAGACACTCTCTGACTTAGTTGGGATCAGTCCAGATATGTGCATGCATCACATTCGTCTAGAAGAAGGAGCAAAAGCCTGCATGGACCCGCAACGCAAGTTGAATCCGAACATGAGGGAAGAAGTGTTGAAAGAAGTATTGAAGTTGCTATCCCTTGGAATCATATATTCTATACCAGACAGTGAATGGGTTAGTCCAGTACATATGGTACCAAAGAAGTCAGGAATACATGTGGTTAAGAATGATAAAAATGAGTTGGTCCCCACTCGACTTGTTACTGGGTGGAGGATGTGTATCGACTACCGAAAGCTGAACGAGGTTACTAAGAAGGATCACTTCCCGTTACCTTTCATTGACCAGATGTTGGAGAGGTTAGCGGGCAAGCAATATTTTTGTTTCCTGGATGGATATAGTGGGTATTTTCAAATCTATGTGGATCCCGAGGACCAGGAGAATACGACTTTCACGTGTCCCTTTGGAACGTATGCTTATAGACGGATGCCGTTTGGTCTGTGCAATGCGCCAGGCACCTTTCAGCGGTGTATGATGAGTATCTTCTCAGATTTCCTGGAGGATTGCATCGAGATTTTTATGGATGATTTCACCGTGTATGGGAATTCATTTGACTCGTGTTTGGCAAGTTTGGATGTAGTACTGAGGAGGTGTCAGGAGAAGCACTTGGTTTTGAATTTCGAGAAATGCCACTTTATGGTCAACGAGGGAATTGTCCTAGGGCATGTGGTATCGGAAAGAGGCATACAGGTAGATCAAGCAAAAATCGATGTTATCTCAAAACTGCCTTACTCGACGAATCAGAAAGAGGTGAGAGGATTCCTAGGGCATGCAGGATTTTATAGGAGGTTTATAAAGGATTTTGCGAGAATTGCTCAGCCACTCACTCACCTGTTGCATAACGATGTTGATTTTGTTTTCGATGAGGAGTGCAAAAAAGCTTTTCAGTTGTTGAAGGACAGGTTAGTTTCTACTCCCATTATTAGAGCGCCCGACTGGAATCTACCTTTTGAGATCATGTGCGACGCAAGTGACTATGCCGTGGGAGGGGTGCTAGGTCAAAGAGTCGATGGGAAAAGCTATGTGATCTTTTATGCTTCAAAAACGCTGAATCAGGCTCAGAGAAATTATCACACTACTGAAAAGGAAATGCTAGCGGTAGTGTACTCATTTGAGAAATTTCACCCGTACTTGCTTGGGTCGAGGGTGATAGTCTTCATCGACCACGCGGCTATAAAGTACCTGTTGGCGAAGAAAGAATCCAAACCGAGATTAATCCGTTGGGTGTTGCTTTTGCAGGAATTCGATTGGGAAGTCAGAGATAAAAAGGGGACAGAAAATAAGGTGGCCGATCACCTGAGTAGGATATTTCAAGGGGAGACCTAGGAAGCAATACCGAATGCATTCCCCGAGGAACATCTGTACTATGTGAAAGAATTTCCTCGACCTATCAGCTGGGAAGAGATTATGGCGTTAACAGGTCCAGGGGAAGCCGAAAAAGGGAAATGTCATCAAAACGATGAGCCATGGTTCGCTGACCTGGCAAATTACTTAGTCACTGGAGAGGTGCCCAGTTTGCAGGAAATTTCCCGGGCCCAGAGAATGAAGCTCAAAAGTGAGACCAAGTATTATTTCTGGGACGACCCGTATTTGTGGAAAATGAGAGCTGACCAAGTGATTAGAAGATGCATACCAGAATGGTAACAAAGGGATGTGCTGAACCATTGTCATGACCTAGATTGTGGAGGTCACTTTGGACCTAGGAAGACCGCAAGGAAGGTGTTAGATAGTGGTTTTTACTGGCCTACATTGCATAAGGATGCTTTCGAGTTTTGTCAGAACTTTGAGAGGTGTCAACAGACAGGGGGAATCTCCAGGAGGGACGAAATGCCACAAGTTCCAGTGATTGTGTGTGAGATCTTCGATGTCTGGGGAATGGATTTCATGGGTCCATTTCCGTCTTCATACGGGAACGCATACATACTTGTGGCAGTTTATTATGTTTCAAAGTGGATAGAGGCCAAGGCGACCGCATCGTGTGAAGCCAAAGAGGTAGCGAGATTTTTAGAGATAACATCTTTAATAGGTACGGCGTGCCCAGAGCTATAATATCTGATAATGGGACGCATTTCCGTAACCGGACTATTGAAGCTCTAATGAGAAAGTACGGAGTTCACCATCGCCTTTCCACACCATATCATCCTCAATCAAATGGGCAAGCTGAAATATCAAACAGGGAAATCAAAGCGATTCTGGAAAAGACGGTTAATCCGTCAAGGAAGGACTGGAGTAAGAGACTTGATGACGCACTATGGGCATATAGAACAGCATATAAAACGCCCATTGGAATGTCTCCTTACAGGTTAGTATTCGGCAAGATGTGTCACTTGCCGGTGGGAATTGAGCATAGGGCGTACTGGGCAGTCAAGGAGATTAATATGAGTCCTCAAGCCTGTGAGGGAGAGAGGAAACTGCAGCTCCAGAAGTTGGAAAAATTGAGGCTTGAGTCTTACGAATCAGCGATGTGGTACAAAGAAAAGACCAAGCTTTGGCATGATAAGAATCTCCGGACCAAGGAACTGCAAGTTGGGCAGAAAGTTCTCCTGTTCCAATCCCGGCTCAAGTTAATGCCTGGTAAGCTGAAGTCCAAATGGACTGGACCATACACTATTGTGAGTCTTCGTACAAATGGAGCAGTAGAGATTCAGGGAAGTGCTTCAAACTCAACTCCTTTTCTTGTCAACGGTCATCGTGTGAAGGTATTTAGGGATAACTCGGAGCTGTGTGTAGTGGACGAAATGCCACTACGCGCACTCCCTGATATCGCCTGATCGGTCTAGGAAGAGAGTGTTCTTAAGGACTTCCTAGGTCCATGTATCCAAAAAGTTTTATCATGACCTGACCTAGGAATCGTGAGAACACTTGAACACAATTTGTAAATATTTAATTGTATTCCTTAAATCAAGAAAACCCAAACAAATCAGAAAAAAAATAATCTTCCAAAAATATTTTCGAAATACCAAACTCCTTGGGAATGTTTTTGATATTGTCATATCCTAGATCTGGGGGGTCTGGCGTTTCAATTTTTTAGTTTGATTCTTTTTATGTGTAGTTCTGCAGAGAGTATCTACTGGGGCACGGAGTTGAGGAGCAAAACATTGGCGGGAATTAGCACCGGTTCGGATTTCAAAACTAAAGGGGCACCTTTATGAGGAGACGTACGGTTGCTAGCGTCATGCCTGCAAAACCGTCCTCATCCATACCCATCAGCTAATAACCGTGTGCTGCCTTTTATTTTTCCTTACTCACTCTCTCTCTATATCCAGAATTCCCCAAATTTCTCTCTAGGTTTTCTTTCTCTAACCCTAATCCAAGAAAATTTCTGTCCAAGTTTTTGTCAAATTTTCTACAGAATTCTTCATGGATAACAAGCAGAATACCGGAAACACTTCGAGTTCCGCCGATTCTAACGCGGCGGCATTCATGGCTGATCTACTACAAAAATTTGGGGGGCCAGAAAAAGCTATGGAGGCGTTCGCCATGTTCGCATCTATGATGGGGAAATCCGTACCAGCCGTTTCAACATCCACCACACCGCCACCAGAGACAGTTCAAGAAGCCACCGCTGAGCCGGAAGCAGTTCCAGAAATCACTACTGCCGTTCAAGAAACCACCGTCGCGGAAACTCGTGAAGAAGAAGCAGATCTGACCGCGGGGTTGGAATTGTTGGCCGTAAGTGAACCCAGGTTAGGTTCTGTCACTGAGGGGGAAATCCCTGTTTTAGAGGTAAAAGGTAACGTGGTTGACGTTTCTGAAGAGGTGAATCCTGTGTTTGCCGCTGTGGATTTTGTTGAGAGAGAATCCCTACCTGAATCTGAGGGTGTGGATCTTTCTGCTGTTACCGATAGTCGTACAGAGGGGGAAACCCCTGTTTTGGAGGAGTTTGTTGAGGGGGAAACCCCTGTTGTTGGTGATGATGTTCCAAAGGGCGATGACGCCCAAGAAAACGTTAGTAAGGGGGAAACCCCTGTACAAGCGGTGGGTGCCAAAGCCCACGTTAGAGATGGTTTAGAGGGGACGAAAACCCCTATTTACATCACTGGGGAAACCCATTTACTGTGTGAAGAGGGGGAAGCCCTCGTCTTTGGAAATGTACAGGAACCCGTCGGCGACAGGATGAATTCGATAGTGGACCTGACTGATGTCCCCGAAGGGACCGATTCCCCGGTTAACGCAAGGGAAGCAAGGAGGCAAGCTCGCCGGAGCCTACTTGATGAGATAGATGAAACCGTCCAGCAGACGGAAGAAGGGTCGCTGGGTCCAGAGACTGCAGCCCCTGAGCAGGTAATCTCTCCTAGTCTTAACGATGAGGAGAGTGACAAGGAGGAGCGTCGCCAGGCGGTGGATAGAAAGAGGAAAGGAAAACAGATTGCTCCTTCCTCGACCAAGAAAGCAAAAGGAAAGACCGTTGAACACTCTCTCACTCCACCTGCTAAGGTACCGTACGCTGCTGAGTCCAGTGACTCCGACGAAGAACAAGAGGTGGAGCTCAACTTTGAGCCGAAAGAAATCTGGATTACTAGAGAGCTGCTGAACGAGATGAGGAAGTTTGCGGATCCAAAACGCACAGCAATATACACGGAGAAGAGTGGTTTAGGAAAGGTTGCTAAGTCCGGGAAGATGTATGACTCGGCGGAACTAAAGGAGATCTCGAGCAACGATGAATTTCGGGGGTATATAGAGGCAATCGGCTTTGACTGGTTGCTAAAACATAGCACCCTTGAGGTTCCGATAGACTTGGCCCGGGAATTTTTCTCGACTTTTCAGTTTAAGTCCACCACTGACTTGGATGCCGATTCCATCAACTTCCGGCTTTTCAATGAAGAGCATGTGATGAGCATCCGTGAGTGGACTTTATGAATGGGTCTGCTGACGCGTACAGAAGATGACGAAGGATTATGGAACGAGAGAATGATTGGCCCACCAAAGTTCACACCAGGCTTCAAAGCGCAGAGCGCATGGGAATTCTTGACTCACCCGAGGGTGGGTCAATTTAAAACTAGCTTTTCGAAGGCTCACCATATCGAGGACAGGGTCCTGAGGTTCGCCCAAACCTTCATTAGCTACAATCTGATGGGCACGTCCAACAACGCATTGACGACCCCCGACTTGTACTTCACCTGGTGCATGGCGACGGGAGTACGTGTCCACTTGGGTTACTGGTTAGCTCAAGCCTGCCACCAGGTAACTGCCAACCCTTCCCGACATCTATACACATACCATCTTCTTGGGGCGTATCTACAGCGGAATGTGATTATGAAGATCCACAAGTCCTGCCGAGAAGTGAAGATGTGTCTACCCCCAGAAGTTTTCAACATGGATTACTTCTTTAACAAGGGGTTGCTAATCACGCACGGGAAGGACGTCTGTTTCTATGAAGTTGGTAAGTCAGAAGCCCAGATCAAACAGGAGCAAGAGGTGGCGGGAGTGAAGGAAGTTGCTGATGTGGATGGGGCCGGACAGTCAGTCGTGGAAGTGGAAGTAATGAGGACGAAAGTCGGATGAATGAGATCCGAAATTAAAATGGTGAGAGAAGAGATCGTGGCCCTACGGGGCAAAGGAAATGACAGTGCTGAAAGTGAGAGAGTACGGAAGGAGGTCACGAGAGTACGAACGGAAGTACACAACATGCGGATGGAAGTTGGGCAAGTTAGGGAAGAGATCGTGGCCCTTAAAGGGCGTGTTTCCGATCTAGTGGCTACATCGGCCAAGTATACTTAGGGCTGGGGAAAAATACCGAAATACCGGCCTTATCGTACCGAAAAAATATCGAAAATACCGAATTTTTGGTATACCGTGACTTTCGGTACGGTATGATACCTTACCGAAAAATTTCGGTAAGGTAACGGTATGGATTTTCAAATACCGCGGTATACCGCAGCATACCGAAATTCGGTATATACCGTAAATTAAGGTATATACCGTAAACTAAGGTATATACCACAAAAATATAAACACAATTATATATAAAATATATTTTATATATTTTTAAATTATAAAATCTATTGTGAAATATAAATATAATTATGAATAAATTATATTTAATTTATTTTTAAAATTTTAAAATATAAATAATATTCTAAAAAATCTAATTTTCTATTTTAATTGATGTTGAAAGTAAGGTATACCGAACTTCGGTATGGTATACCGAAAATGAGGTACGGTATCGGTATGAAAATTCGTCATACCGAAAATAAGGTATACCGAAGTTCGGTATACCGAAAACTTTGGTAAGGTAAAGGTATGATTTTTTCGCATACCGTATTTACGGTAAGGTATACGATATGATGGTTTAGGTAAGGTATACCGTACCTACCCACCCCTAAGTATACTGAGAGGATGACGGAGGCCGTCGCACTAATGATGACGATGGCAAAATGGTTTAAAAGGAAGTTCCCAGACGCACCAAAGTTGCTTCCTGGACCTGGGAGCACTTCACAATTGCCGGGGCAGGGAAGTTTATCTCTTCAAAGGCTTTCCCAGCCGACAAAACCTCTAATCGCCCCGTCTACCAGCAAGCCCGTGATGGTGAAATCAATCCCCAAATCGATGACCCTGAAGAAGACCGTACCCGGACAGACAGAAGAGAGGACAGAGAAGCGGGAATCACCGGCAAGAAAGAAAGCTAAAGAGACCCAACAGGCCGTGCCGCCCAAGTCTGGCTCCCTAGGGGGCCAGACCCTGAATTAATCTCCCAAACCAAGTAACCTTTACTTTTCTGTCTTTTTACTTTTCGTTTTTTTTTGCGTTTGTGTTTTTATGTGCCAGCATGCTTTGTTTTGTATATATGTGCTATACCCTCCTACACTTAGCCCGATTTTTTGTCTAAGTGTGAGAAGGGGTTGTTTTGTCTTGCATGTCTTGGTTTTGTATGATGTGCCTTCTCCCACTTAGCCCGATGTTCGGTCTAAGTGTGAGAAGTTTGTTTTGTTTGTGCGCCTTGTTTGTTTTTGTTTCATGTTTCTGTCTGATGTTCTTACTTCCTTTTCCCCCTTTACTAGGATAGCTTGGGGACAAGCTTGAGTGAAGAGGGCGGGGGGGGAGTAAGTATGGTGTCAGTTTTTCGGTTTTAGAGTCTTTAGGATGTGTGTTTCGCATGAGCTAGTAAGATAATAAGGCAAGTTTCCCTTAGTGAGAACGATTAAAGAGAGAATGCATGTCAACTTTGACACCTTCTTCCTTAATAAACTAACTGAATGAAGTTAGGACGATGGAAAAGCCTTAGATAACCTAGCTATGCAACCCTACTATAAGAATGAGTTGTAAGCCTAAACACCTTTTGTGCTAACATGTAAAATGGGCTACCACTTGATGCTTAGGAAGTAGAGTATGAAGGAGAAAAAATGGGTTACGGAGGTATAAGCTGGACGAAGTCCAGAACAGGAGGTATAAGCTGGGCGAAGTCCAGGGGAGGAGTATATTGAAATATATATATATATATATATATATATATATATATATATATATATATATATATATATAGAAAAAAAAAGGGGGGGGAAAGAAAACGGAGGTATAAGCCGGACGAAGTCCGGGGGAAAATAAAAAGAGGAAAAATAAGATTAATTACCTAAGGGCAGGAAGAAAATATTACCTGACCCAGGAAAAAAAAGGGGGAAGGAAACGATAGAAAGGGGAAACTCTCATAACCCAACGCATCAGTGGTATAACTTTAACTGTGGAGCGTGTTGATCCTACCATCCCTGGTGAGGAATGAGTGATCGAGAGAACCTAACCGCTGGGAAATCAAAAGGGTATCTTGACGAACTGACAGACCGTTTAGATAGAAGAAGGAAGGGGGAGGATTTGAAGACTGCAGACGATCGGATTGAACTTAAGCTTGTGGGGACAGTCGCCTAAAAGTTGAAACTAGTTCATGTTTATCTGTTATGGTTGTTGTTTATTTTGTTTTTGTGATGTTTTCTTTTTGAGGCTGTTAGTTGTCTAGGTCTAGGAGTCTGTTTTTGTTTTGTAGAGTCGTACTTGGGGACCGTGCATTGAAATTCGCCTTATTTTTTTTCTTGTCTTTCATACTTGAGGACAAGCATGGTTTAAGTGTGAGCAGTTTGATAAGGCCAATTTCATGCATCGGTCTAGGGATTTTATTTCATGAAAACGCTGGATCTAACGCATGTTTAAAGCCAGGTGTGTGAAGGTTTTCGCTAGATCCAGGAAAGGAAGAGGACGCTTGCATGGTCCTAGGAAACTGGCGAAAGAGTGGACATTATGAAGAGAATTGCTTGACGGAGGAAGCCTCGGAGTTGAAGGGTAGAATAGGGATTTCTACGAAGAGTCTAGAAGGCTATGTCCGCATCTATAAAAGGAAGAAGCATGCAAGCTGGAGGGACCTTCTCGGTTGGAGGCCTCGCTAACAGCTTGTAACTTAGTTCACTTTTCACACACTTGGGTTCTTTTTAAGGGGAGATTCAGGGTGACGCACCTTGGGTTCACACCTAGCTTTCTCACGTTCTCGATTGGGTTGTAACACCGTCCTTCTGTGGGGTGAAGAAACAATTTAATTTCTGTTTTTGTACTTTGCTGAATATTTCTCTTATCTTAATGCAAGTTTCGTTTTCGCTTATGTTGATTGTGTTGATTTCTGTTTGTTGATTGTGTTTACTTGAATTCTGGAGTTGGAATTGTTGGAGTTGGTTGTTTTCGCGGATTATTGCAGCTTCGTGGTTGGATCTGGGAGAATGGAGTTTGTTTGTGGATGAATGGGGGTTTTGTCTTGCTGATATTGTAGGATTGTCTGTGATTGTTGGAATTCGGAGTTGATCGGAACAGATCTGTAAGAATCGGAGTTATGGAGTTGATTTTGATGGTTGTTGAGTTCGGGTGGCTTGGATCCGGAGTGGATTGAGCACTCAACGTGAATCTGAGCAGTGTTAATTTAATTTCATGCCTAGTTTACGTGTTTTCATTTTGCTTCACCTAGTTTATGTCGATCTGATGTATTTCCGATTCGTAGCAAGTTTTCGGCGTCCTGATTTCTATATTCTGTTTGAATCTAGGTACGTGCTCTGTTTTCTCCATTTACGTACTTGAGTCGGTTAGGGAAATGTATGTCGTTGTTAGTCAGGGCATGAGTTGGTTGTTTGCAGCTTTTACCGTACTTGCTATATTTGGAGTCGTGGTCCCCACTGCTTTTATTCTCTCTGTCTAGTCTTAATTTGTGAATCGTTTACACAGTCTAGGAAGTGATTTTAATACCTCGCGATCATGACGATGTTTGCTGTCAGTGTGTTTACAGTTCCCTAGGTCTAGCATTTACATTTCGTGCCTAGGACTAGAGTTAGGTAAAATTCTCAACCCTTTGCGTGGCAGCAGCCGCTTGTTTCCAGAGTCTCTAGCACTACTTCACGAATCCAGCTTCGTGGGATCGACCCCGCTTCCCTATACTAATCCATAGTATTTGGGGTTGAGGGATTTAATTGTTGAAGGGGAGTCGAGTGTGTCCAACGACAGAAACACTCTGTGTTCCTTGAGTTCCTGGACCTAGTGATCCAGTGGATTTAAGGAGCGCGGTGTCTTGACCGAGCATCTGCATTAACTTTCTCTGTGCACACTTGCTCACTCCGCTCCTGAGTCATATCTTAGCGAGCACTCGCGGGCACAACCTTCACCGTCTCTTTAATGATGACAATGATGAAGTGGTTGCGCGAGAAATTCCCGGACGCGCCAAAGTCACTTCATGCACCTAGTGGCGGTTCCAAGGCTCTAGGTCCAGGAAATCTATCTATCCAGAAGCCGCCACAAGCCACCAAGCCTCTAACCACCCCGTTTTCCACTAGACTCGTGACCTTGAAGAAGAGCGTACCCAGACAGACATAAGAGATGACAGAGAAGCCGGAGTCGCCGGCAAGAAAGAAAGCTAAAGTAACCCAACAGGCCGTGCCACCCAAGTCTGGCTCCCGAGGGGGCCAGACCCCGAATTGATTCCCCCAACCCAAGTAACTTTTACTTTTCATCTTTTATTGCTTTCTGTTTATGATTATCTGTGCCAGCATGCTTCGTTCTGTATCTATGTGTTGCACCTTCCCACACTTAGCACAATCTTTGGTCTAAGTGTGAGAAGGGGTTGTGCTGTTTTTGCATGTTTGGTTTTGGTTGTTGAACTTTCTCCCACTTAGCCCGGTGTACGGTCTAAGTGTGAGAAGTTTGTTTTGTTTTTAGAATGTTGTTTGTTTGTTTGGTGATCTGTTTTGTGTTGTTTATACTTCCCTATTTCCCCCCTTCACTAGGATAGCTTGGGGACAAGCTTGAGTGAAGTGGGAGGGGGAGGGAATAGGTGCAAGTATTTGTTTTGTGTTGCGTGTTGCATGAGCTAGTGGATACAATAAGGCAAAAATTCACTTAGTAAAAGCAATTGAAGAAAGGATGCACGTCAACTTTGATGCCTTTTTCCTTAATAAACTAAAAGCGGTCTGAATGAAGTAAGGACAATGGAAAATGCCTTAGATAACCTAGCTGTGCAGCCCTACTATAAAAGTGAGTTATAAGCCTAAACGCTTTGAGCTAACATGTGAAAAATGGGCAACCACTTGATGCTTAGGGAGTAGAGTATAAATGAGAAAAAATGGGTTATGGAGGTATAAGCTGGACGAAGTCCAGGAACTGGTGGTATAAGCTGGACGAAGTCCAGGGGAGAAATAAAATAAAATTCGGAGGTATAAGCTGGACGAAGTCCAGGGAGAAATTGGGAAAAAGAAAAGAAAAAGACGGTTAACTACCTAAGGGCAGGAAGTAAAAAATTACCTGACCCTGGAATAAAAAAGAGGATAGTGAAAAAGGAGATGATAGAAAGGAGAAACTCTCATAACCCAACGCATCTGTGGTGTAACTTTAACTTTGGAGCATTTTGATCCTAACATCCCTGGTAAGGAATGAGTGATCGAGCGAACCTAACCGCTAGGAAATCCATAGGTTTCTTGACAAACTGACGGACTGTTTAGGTCGACGAAGGAAGAAGGAGGATTTGAAGACTGTAGACGATCAGAGAGAACTTAAGCTTGTGGGGACAGTCGCCTAAAAGTTGAAACTAGTGCATGCTTATTTGTTGTGTTTTGTGTTCTTTGTGTGTTCTTTTCTTTTCTGAGTCTGTAGTTGTTTAGGTTTAGGAGTCTGTTTTTGTGTTAGTACCTTGTTTGTAGAGTCGTTCTTGGGAACCGTGCATAGAAATTCGCCTTACTTCTTTTTCTTGTCTTTCATACTTGAGGACAAGCATGGTTTAAGTGTGAGCAGTTTGATAAGGCTAATTTCATGCATAGGTCTAGGGTTTTAATTCGTAAAATTTCTGGGTCTAACGCACGTTTTAAGCCAGGTGTGTGAAGATTTTCGCCAGGTCCAGGAAAGGAGGAAGACAGTTGCGTGGACCTAAGAAATAGGCGAATGAGTCGACATTATACGGAAAATTGCTTGACGGAGGAAGCCTCGGAGTTGAAGGGTAGAATAGAGATTTCTACGAAGACTCTAGAAGGTTATGTCTGCGTCTATAAAAGGCAGAAGCATGCACGCTGGAGGGATCTTCTCAGTTGGAGACCTCGCTAACAGCCGGTACACTTTTCACACACTTGGGTTCTTTTCGTGGGGAGATTCAGTGGGGTCATGCACTGGGGTTTACTTGAGCTTTCATATATTTTCGATTGGGTTGTAACACCGTCCTTGAGTGGGGGCGAAGAAACAATTTAATTTCCGCTTTCATACTTTGCTGATTTTGCCGAGCTTCGTTGTTCGAAGCTCGGACCTCTGTTTGCTTTTGCCGAATATTCTCTTATTTTAATGCAAGTTTGATTTTCTGTTACGTCTGTCATGTTGATTTCCGAAATTTTGGAGTTGGATTGTTCGAACTGGGTGCGTTTCGCAGTTGTTTTCTGAATTTATGCAGGTTTGTGGTTGGATCTGGGTGATCGGAGTCTGTTTGTGGATGAATCGGAGGGTTGAGTTCGCTGGAGTTGTGGAGTTGTCTGTGATTGTTTGAATTCGGAGTTGATCGGAGCAGATCTGTGAAAACCGGAGTTATGGAGTCGATTGTGTCTGTTGTTGGGTTCGGATCGCTTGGATCCGGAGTGGATTAAGCACCCGACGTGAATTTGAACAAGATTTATTTAATCTTATGCCTAGTTTACGTGTCTTCATTTTGTTTCGCCTAGTTTACGTAGATCTGATGTATTTCCGGTTCATAGCAAGTTTCTTGCATCCCAATTTCTATATTATGTTCGAATCTAGATATATGCTCTGTTTTCTCCATTTGCGTGCTTGAATCGGTTAGGAAATTGCATGTCGTTGTTAGGTGGAGCATGAGTTTGTTATTTGCAGCTTTAGCCGTACTTGCTATATTTGGAGCCATGGTCCCCACTGTTTTATTTTCCCTTTCTAGGCTTAGTTAGTTAGTCGTTTACTTAATCTAGGAAGTAAAATGTGTCTCTCAGTGTTGAAGTCTGATTTTATTACATTTTATGTGTCTTAGGTCTAGCATTTACATTTCGTGCCTAGATCCAGAGGTAGTTAAAACTCTCAACCCTTTTGCGTGGCAGCAGCCGCTTGTTTCCAGAGTCTCTAAGCACTACTTCACGAATCCATCTTCGTGGGATCGACCCCGCTTCCCTATGCTAATTTATAGTATTCGGGTTGAGGGATTTATTTTTGAAGGGGAGTCGAGTGTGTCCAACGACAAAAACACTATGTGTTCTCTTGAGTTCTTTGACCTGGTGATCCAGTGGATTTAAGGAGCGTGGAGTCTTGACCAAGCACTTGCATTAGTTTTCTCTATGCACACTTGCTTACTCCGTGTGAAACCACGCTACTACCAGATCGTAGTCAGACCCTTCACCTTCGTATTCATACCTCAAAGTGTGGGGGTGCTTAGCGAAGGTAGAAGTGCCTCCTCTGAAACAAGTTGCAATAGGCCCTAAAACAGCCAATTGCATCTTTATTGGCCATGCACGTAATAGTAGTGCATATCGTTTCCTAGTCCATAGGTCAGCTATGCCTGGCGTGGCTGAAGGAACAACAATTGAGTCAAGAAATGCTATATTCTTTGAGAATGTGTACCCTTGCAAGAAGCAGGAGGATCGTTCTAGTGAAAGAATGATGGATGAATCCACTAGTTCTAATCCTCGAAAAAGGACGAGTTCAAGTCCTGAGGATATAGAACCAAGACGTGGTAAAAGAGTTAAAATTGCTAAGACTTTTGGTCCAGAGTTCATAACTTTCATGTTGGATGGTTAACCAAAGTCAGTGGCGGAAGCTTTGTCTGGCCCAGATGCAGCGTGGTGGCAAGAAGCTATCAACAGTGAAATTGAATCCATCATGGGAAATAACACTTGGGTGTTAGTAGACTTGCCTGAAGGCTGTAAGGCTTTAGGGTGCAAGTGGATTCTGAAAAGGAAATATAAGCCCGATGGTACTATAGATAAGTACAAAGCTTGCCTAGTTGTCCAAGGCTTTAACCAGAAAGAAGGGCGTGACTTTTTTTATACCTATTCACCTGTTACGAGAATCACTTCCATTCGGGTGCTTCTTGCGATTGCTGCTTTGCACAATCTTGAGATTCACCAAATGGATGTGAAAACTGCGTTTCTGAATGGTGATCTGGAAGAAGAAATATATATGGAACAACCCGAAGGATTTGTTGTGCCTGGGCAAGAGCGTAAAGTATGCAAACTGGTAAAATCATTATATGGGTTGAACTTGAAGCAAGCGCCGTTACAATGGCACTTGAAGTTTGACAATGTGATGTTGTCAAACAGGTTCACTATCAATGAGTGTGATAAGTGTGTTTACATTAAGAACACAGTTAACGGTTTTGTTATTGTGTCTTTATGTAGATGATATGTTGATTATGGGCAGCAATAGTGCCATTATCAACGAAACCAAAAATATGTTGAAGAGAAATTTCGACATGAAAGATATGGGTTTAGCTGATGTGATTCTCGGAATCAAAATTAAAAGGAATCATGAGGGAATTGCTCTGACACAATCTCATTATATTGAGAAAGTGCTAAAGAAATTTCACTCGTTCGATTGTGAGCCAGCTAAGACTCCATTGGAACCCAACGTGCATTTGAGTAAGCACACGGGTGAGCCTGTAGCTCAAGAAGAATATGCAAGGATCATTGGGAGTTTGATGTTTATCACAAACTGCACCCGACCAGATCTTGCGTGTACGGTGAATAAGATGAGCCGATTTACGAGCAACCCAAGTAAGGAACATTGGAAAGCTCTGCGTAGAGTTTTGAGATACTTGAAGTATACTCTTAACTTTGAGCTGCAGTACACAAGATATCCCCAAGTACTTGAAGGGTACTGTGATGCAAATTGGTTCTCTGATTCAAAAGACTCGTTCTCGATGAGTGGTTATGTGTTCACTGTGGGGGTGGTGCTGTCTCGTGGAAATCAACGAAACAGACGTGTATTGCTCGTTCCACCATGGAATATGAGTTTATCGCATTGGATAAAGCAGGGGAAGAAGTCGAGTGGCTCAGAAATTTCCTAGAATGTATTACATGTTGGAAGAAGTCAGTGCCGACAGTAGTGATATACTGTGATAGCCAAGCAGCTATAGGGAGAGCACATAGTGACTTATACAACGGTAAGTCTCGACATATTCGTCGGCGACATAATACCGTCAGACAATTCATCACAAGTGGTGTTATCACAGTTGACTATGTAATGTCAGTTGATAACTTAGCGGATCCGTTAACAAAAGGTTTAAACCGTGATCAAATGCATAAATTGCTAAAAGGAATGGGACTGAAAACCACATCTTAAAAAGATGATTATAGTGGTAACCCAACCATACGATTGGAGATCCCATGGGCTTGGTTCAATGGGAAAACGAAGCTATATGAATCTAGTTGTAACACTCGGAAGATTTTTAATCTTCGTCCATTCTTTAGAAAGCATTGAGTGTTGTAACCTGCATGTGGTAGGAGGCTAAGTTTTGACTTTTAATGATTCTTGGAAACCTCGAGGGGGTGGGTATTGCAAGATACCTGGAAAAGAATCACCTATGTAACTGAAGAAGTGTGGGCCGCTTCAACATGTGAATCACTTATGAGTCTAAAGTGGTGTTCCATGGCCAGTAAAGGACACAAACGTGAGAACTGATGAGTTTGTAAATAATATTGTGTCAATATTATTGTCTCGGTATACACCAAGGAGGAATGGTTCAAGGCATCACGTCCACCAGGCCGCCGGTATGCCCGATAGTGTTGACTATGGAAAGTTCAAAGCCCCAAGCTACTATTCCAAATTGAATATTATTTCTCGAGAATTGAGCAAAGAGTCTGCATGCATGCATACACGTCTTGTGTTGGTTTGAGCTTGCAGTGCTCTAACCAATGTGGGGGATTGTTGGAATCATGTGCAAAATGTGAGAAATTGGAAGGGTCTCAAAGCCTTTCATTTCCTTAAGTCTTTTGGCTTTTCAACTTAAGGTAACCTCCATGTGGTTTATGGGGATCCTTAATGCCAAGACTTTTGAAGTGGTCTCTCCTATCCTATAAATAGGTGGGTTAGAGAGATGAGAAAGACACCAACACCACAACAAGCATTCTCTCTTCTCTAGCTCTCTACATCTAGTTCACTTATAGGAGCATTGTCTAGCTCGATTCTCGGAACTCCATCAAGTTCGCCGGTGCCTAGCGGCTTTGAGGTGCTTCTACACGCTAGGAGGAAGTCGTTTTATCTTTGGGGGCAATACGCCATTCCGTGAGCACTAGCCGGGGCGTAATTTATCTTGCGGAAAGAGGGCTTTCCTCGACTCGACTTATAAATTTGGTTTGCTTTATTTCCGTTGTCATTTTCATTCATCTTTTTGTTGCAAGTTTTCTTTCGATTGTATTAGTTAGAGTACCGCCTGTACACGGCTTTGGAAGTTTCTTCCCACTATTTTTAACAACCTGTATACATGGGAGATTGGGCAATCGGGGAAATTCAAACTTGGAATGGATCTCTGGTCTAAGTGGAGATTTGTTGATGATTAGAAATGTTTTTGGAAGGAAATCATCAACTGATGATCTCTAAAAAAAATTAATTTGAGAAATCTTTCTTTTGAACTCGAGCTTAGGAACAAAAAGGAATTAAGTTGTCATCTAAATGACTCTATAGAATTCAGTTATCATTAAAACAATCAACTACCTTTTTCTTTCTATTTTATTACATAAAACAATTTCTTCTAAACACTCATAGACATTTTAAGGGAGATAGTATACAATTATGAAGCCAATAAGTACTCAAAATATCATTGACAAATCTGATTTTAATCCACACAGTTTTAAACGTGTCATAAAAAAATGAACAAAGCAACAACCACCATATGTTTGGCCGTACATTTCAGAGCTCTGTCTCTGCTTTCCCTTCAACTATACGTTTACGAACCCCACCTTGACTTTCCCTTCAACTATACGTTTACGAACCATCGTCTTCAAGATAACTATTAGAAATGAGTCACTCACCCTCGTAGTAAGGAAGGTTATCCACACTTATATAGGTGAGTTAAGATATATCAGACTTTTATCACATTAGATAGGCAAGAGAAAAGATAAGAAGATATAATCTATTAATACCATATTAAAAATAGACCACTCGGCCCTTAAAAGGTCTCATGAAGAGAAAGGTTATAAAAACACGTCAGCTACGATCATTACCAACATACAAGAATTATGAATTTTAAAAGTAACAGTAACACCAACCAATTCAAGAAACTAAGTCTTGAAAACAAATAAAAATCAAATCTTTGCACGCAAATGCGATTGTTGCTGCGGTAGCTCTGATCAAGACGACTCTATGGCGGTGCAAGTCTCGACAGCCGCGGCCAGCGGCGATATAGCGAGGGCCCATTTGGCCATGGCGGCGGTGCAGCTCTTCAACGGCGGTTACCACGTCATCACCACGGTGGCGCTCAATGATGGGGTCAACCAGTTTGTCTTCTGCGTGTTTAGGGACCTCTTGGCGCTCTCGATTCTTGCCCCTGTTGCCTATTTTGTGGAGAAGTCTGTAATTCACATCTTTTTTTCTCGTTGACCTTGATTTGAAGTGATTGATTAATAGAGTTATTGTTTTGAATATGATGTGTTGTTGTGGTGTGGGGTGGGGAAGATAGATAATGAATCTGTTGAAGTGAAGATTGTGTGGAAGTATATTTTGCTCCAATTGGAGAGTTGAAAGAGGGGTTTATTGATAATGATATGAATTATGACATGGTGTCTCTATACACACAGTCACACACTGTTATCACATTTTGTGTGTGCGTGATAGAATAATTGCTTGGTTATGTTATTGTTTTGAATATGTTGTGTTGTGTGGTGTGATGTGGAAAAGATTGAATTTTGGTGAAGCGAAGATTGTATGCAAGTATGTTTACCCCCAATTGGTACTTGCTGAAGTGAAGATTGTGAATTTTGGCATTTCTACACACACATACTGCTATCACTTGCGGTCATGTGCTTGTATGTAAAGTTGAAATTGATGGTAGATGCTACTTGTATCATCTTGAATGCTTTCCGACAGTTGTGGAGCCAGTTTCAACCTCGATGATGATATCCTTTGATGTTTGGGATATGGAGTTGTAAAATTCTTTGCTCAAGGGTTTCTAGATTGGAAGAAATCGAGCTCACAAGTAATTTCGTAATGTGTTATTAGATGGAGAAACTCATGTTGGTTTCCCATATATAGAGGATTTAACAGAAAAATGATATGAGATGTGCCATATAGTCTTTGAGTGGTTGATGATTCGATAGAGAGAATAGTTTTTTTGGTACTATTGTGGGAGTTTCCCATTATTTGATCTCTGAATGTTGTGATAGGATTTAAGGTGTCGGACATGAGCTTATTCTTGTTCCTTGTTTTTCCTTTAATCTTATTGTGGAATGCTCATGTATATCTTGTGTGTTATTTGCTTTGTAAAACGAAGAATGTATTTATTGGTACTACTAAATTTCAGAGGCTATGGATGCATTTATTTACTCTTCGTATGAATTGTATTTTAGTTGCTGTTGTGTATATGTAAAAAAGATTTGGTGTGTCTTTGTATCTCTTTCTTGTACTGTCATTCGATCGCCCATATTTACCGAGGATATTAAAACCAAACGTTGTGAAAGCATTTCATTACTATGAAAGCCAAGTTTAGTCTTTATGTAGTTGAAGCTGACTCTAGACAATTAGGTAGGGAAATTGTAGATGCAACAACCTACACACCAACTCTAAATTGATGAAGTGCATGTTATTCACTGCCCCGATTAGAGTCTTGTGTCTCTAGTTAAAGATTCATCGAAAATGGTGTTATCCTGAAATATTTTCTTTTCTCGAGCTTTACCAATTTGCATTTCCCTGTTTGCAGAAAGAAGAGGTTGCCGTTAAACAGAAGCCTTGTATTCACGTTTTTCCTACTCGGGCTAACCGGGTAAGTGGAATATCTCTTATTCTCTATTTGGCTTTAATTTGCAAACACTACCACACTATAGTAACTTATCTTCTCCGTGCTATTTGGATTAGGATTTTCGGGAACCAGCTTTTATTTCTTCTCGGGCTTAGCTACACAAGTCCGACTTATGCTTCAGCCATACAGCCTTCTATTCCAGTATTCACATTCATTTTTGCTGTGATGATGGGGTCAGTCTAATTTCTTCAACATATTTGCTCTCTATATCTCTCTTACTGGTTTGCTTGGTCACATAACTTTTCTATGTGCAGGACAGAGACGGTCAATCTACATAAAGTAGAAGGTCAAGTAAAGTTAGGAGGTACTCTTGTTTGTGTTTCTGGTGCCATTCTAATGGCTATCTTCCGGGGGCCAGCTGTGTTCGGACCCGAGGAGTTACTAACAGCAAATGCTGAGCCTAATGCCGAGGTTCAATCACAACCCGCTCTCTGGTTGATATCCAATTTTCTGGGGTTAGGGATCGAGACTTGGCACCTCGGGGTTTTGTGCTTAATTGGAAACTGCATATGCATGGCTGCTTTTCTCGCCATTCAGGTAAATTTATCAATATTGCAAGTAATCCTTTCTGTCTTGATTTTACGCTTACATTGGATACGAAGTATTATAAACGTTGATCAATTCTTGAATTACTTTCACTTTCTCGACACCCTGCATTTCTACTTCTTTACATGACTAACTATATCGGCTTAATTTCTGCGTCTTCTGTGTGTACCAGGCTCCACTTTTAGCTAAATATCCGGCTAGTATATCAGTGACGGCCTATTCATACGGTTTTGGTACCATATTAATGGTAGCTACTGGAGTACTTGCAACGAATACATCATCAGAGTGGAATCTCACAAAATCTGAGGTTATTGCAGTTTGCTATGCTGTAAGTCATCTTCTCTCTCCTTCCCGCCTTCTTCTTGGGCGACAACGGCAGTCGTTATGAACACATGAACTTATCGAAACTTGGGCTAATGGTTTACGAGTAACACATTGTTACACATTTTGTTCTGCATTTGGTTTTCGAGCCACGATTCTTCTCTTTGTCCATGAGGGTTGTAAACATATTTTGGATATTGCCAATTTTGTATCCGACTACTCCTTTCTCTCTAAATCATACTACTATTTTGTCTTGAATAGGGAGTTGTAGCATCTGCTCTGAACTACGGGCTCGTGACTTGGTCTAATAAAACGATGGGGCCTGCCTTGGTTGCTCTCTACAATCCACTTCAACCTCTTGCTTCATCCATCCTTGCAAAAGTCTTTCTTGGAAGCACAATTTATTTGGGAAGGTTAGTTAATCTCAATCCCTCCTGCCTCGTTTTAGCGTAGCAACCGTTTTATTTTCTTGGAGCAACTCATGCACAATTGCACATACACTATTTGCACTTAGTGAAGGATCATTTTATGTTTATTTCTCGTGTTTTGGAACAGCATTATTGGAGGAGTGCTCATTATAATCGGACTTTATTTGGTCACGTGGGCGTCCTACAACGAGAAACAGGCAAGAAACGCGCTTCCTCATGTCCGGTCAACTGAGCCACTCATTGACAGAGATTCACCCGTGAATAAGACATCTTAGCTGGTTGGACGCGTTCTATCAGGAGCTCGAACATCGAAGGTCTTCAGATTCGCGGCTCAACAGGTTACATTGGTTATTCTTTACTGGGAGTTCAAGATTTGTTGGAAAAGTTGGAGCATATGTATTACTATGTTGCATCATATATTTGAAATAGGAAATAAAATTACTGTGTGGTGCCCTTTTGTCCATATTATTTCCAGATAATGTCACCTTTTTGTGAAGAATGTTTTCAAAATCCACATAGTAATGTGTACTAAAGTTTATACAGATAGCTTCATATACTTATTTTTCAGTTTATGCATACTTAATATTTTTATGTTGCCCAGGAATATCAATTTACTGATTTAGTTCTGAATTCATGGAATTAATCCAAAAAAGGTTGGGAAAAGAAAAGAAAGAATAAATTATAAACTTTGTGCTTTTTTGAGAAAGCTTAGTTAGCTTACTCAATTATATCTTTCAAAATTTGGCAAAATAGTCCAAAAATACACCAGTTTTTTGGCCAATTCAAAATTTTACCTTGAAGTTTAAATATGGTGAAAAAATACACCAACTTTTAACTTGTAAATTTCTCACTACAAAATCTTTCGGTGAATAAAAGTTTGTGTATTTCAAAGTTTGCATCTTTATTTACAAGTTCTTCCTATGTTACATCATTTAAGGGAACCAATGGTCATATGGTGTAGACATCCAGATGTGCCACATAGGTAGTGTTGCCCACGGTTCACGAACCGGCGGTTCCGGTTCGGTAGAAGGCGGAACCGGAACCGAACCGTGAGGCTATTTCACGGTTCCGGTTCCGGTTCCGGTTCGAAAACCGGCGGTTCCGGTTCCGGTTCGGAACCGGCGGTTTCGCGGTTCGATTGTATTTTTTTTTTTGAAATTTGGATTTATACAACAAATTGGAACAAGACAATGTATAATTCAAATAAAAATACGGCGAATAAAGAGAAAATGATATCAATTTTATTGAGTTTGAGTTGTAACGGACAACGATACATTACAAATTACAATATATATACATCTACAACTACACGTATACAACATACAACAATGTAATATAATTTACATTGAAAAAAACATGAAATGGGGGAAAAAAATTAAATTGGAAAGGGCTTGAGCTCAACTTAAACTTTCAAAGTTAAACTTTTTAAATTTAAGTTGAGTTGCCTACGTATCCACAATTTTATTGAGGAATCAAAGCCCACGTAGTTCTCTTACCTTGCTTACCTATTTGGTCGGTCGTGCTCGCCGTTCACCGCCCCCCGTCATTGCTATTGTTGAGTGCTCTCGCTTCTGACCTCGTCATTGCCATCGGAGGAAAATTCTTCACCATCACTCTCTACACGGAAGTCGAAATCCCGCTCTTGTGCTCTCATGTCCGCCTTTGCCCAATCATCAAGTAGCATAGTGGCTTCCATGTTCTTGGAAGAGATTGCTCCTTTTATCGTCTAGGACACAACCGCCGACACTAAAAGCTTGCTCAACGGCGACGGTGGAAGCGGGAACGGCGAATATCTCCTTAGCCATGATGGAGAGTATCGGAAACTCTTTGTCATGTGTTCCCCACTAATTAAGGACGTCAATTTGTTGAGTAGGAGGACCTGCATCTTGAAAAATAGAGCGTGATTCCAAATATATATCTAATTCACTAGTCGCTCCAGTCCTATTGGTTGTAATACCGTATAGATCTTGCAATTGTGATACTACGTCGGGATCGATCATGACATTGCTAAAATCCCCTCCACCAAAATCAAATGTAGAAGGACTAGGAGGAGCACGTACCTGGTGAGCGGTGTTATACCGCATTTCATATTCCGCGTAGAGAGAACGAAGTGCACTATCTAACCTTAGTTTGATTTCATCAACATCCGGAATACTTAGTTCGAAGCATTCTCCTCTTGTCAAGCCCATTTCGCGGAGTTGAGAAAAATCCAAATCGTGCAAACAACCATAGTACATGTCTAAAATTTTATAAACACCATGCAACTTCCACTTTGGATCCAAGCATTTTGCAATCAAAAACACATTTGGAATACGAGCAAAATATTTTAACCATTTTTCAATCATGTAAAACAAAATAGCCCTCAACTCAATGAATTGAGTATTTTTCACACATGTTTTAAAACCAATTGCCACATACATGCAATGCTCCAAAACGCGCACAGAAGTAGGATAATAAACACAGGATAACTCAACAGTGGCATTTTTGAACGCGCGGAATAATCGAAACAAATCCATGTTGTGGTCCCAACAAGAGGGTATCAAAAGCAAATCAGAAGGCACATGAGGGCAAGTTCTAAAAAAATCACATAAATACTCAATGTGGTTCAAAGTCGACTCCAACATATCATACGTCGAGTTCCAACGAGTTGAAACATCCAATTTGAAGTTGGTGTACCTGCATTGCTTGCTATGACAATATCTCTTCCAAGCTCTACCAATAGGAGCTTTGTTATGAATCAACTTCACAGCAGTTCTAATAGGATCAACATACTTTTGCCACAAATCGATAGCATCTTGAACACACAAATTCAAAATATGGGCAATACATCGCACATGAAAATATTTGCCATCAATAACAGGAGAACATGCACTGATTAGTTCATCTATACTAGCAGTGTTAGCGCTAGCATTGTCAAAACCAATGGAAAAAATTTTATCGATCAATTGAAATTCATTCAAAACTTGAATGATCAATTGAGCAATTGCTTGTGCAGTGTGTGGTGCGGGAAATTCACGAAATGCAATCAAACGTTTGTTCAAAGTCCAACTGTGATCAACGAAATTCACAGTGATGCCCATATAGGAGTTTTTGCAAAAACAATCGGTCCACACATCAGAGCAAATAGAAATCTTATGCCCTAAGTTAAAAATAAACGTACCTAGTTGCGCTTTCTTTTCCATGCATTGTCTAACAACGGCTCGAGTCATAGAAGTTCGACTCAACTTTCTTGCAGCGGCATTATAAACTTGTCGCATACTCATCTCAAAAGCATCGTTATCAAAAGCATTGAATGGAAAATATTTCATAACGGCAAATCTAGACATCACATTAAGAGCATTTTTGTGATCATATTTCAAAAGAGTATTGCTACACATACCTGATGTTTGGGATGAACCCGTCCCACTCCCGGTCCCGACATGTTGAAAGTGGAGTTGAGTTTGGGTTGGAGCGATACCAAACTCGACCGGATGCGCTTTCTCCATGTGACGGGTAAATGTACCGTATCCTCCACCTTTCGGAGTGTGTATACGTTTTCGCAATAGTTGCAATACACATTATACGTGTCAGGATCGTTAGTATCTTGTACCTTCTTGAAATGTTTCACCATGATGTTTGAGCTTAAAGACATTTCAACTGGTCTAGGAGGTTGAGGAGGTTGTCCACGACCACGACTGCGGCCACGACGACTCCTTGGTGGTGGTGGGGGTGGCATTTCTTGAACCTCTTCTACCTCCTCGCCCTCTTCCACGTCGTCGTCATCATCATCGTCTTCTTCATCAAGATTCACAGGGGTTGGAATTTGTTGGGAATAGGTACCGCGACCGGGAGCACCACTACCGGTACCAACATAAGCATCGCCTTGGGATTGAGAGCGAGAGAGAGCAATAGCATGTGCCATATCTTGCTCTTCTCGATTCTACAAAATAATATTTGTATTGTAAATATCAAATAAAATTATGAACAATAATGTAATGTAAATCAAAATTAATTAAATTAGTAGATAATAAATATTAACCTGCCACGCATTCATGTTCATTTGAGAAATCTCATCAATAACGGCTCTCCGAGATGGCCTCTTGGACTTTCCCTTTCCCTTATCAACACGACCTTCTCGGGATGAAGACATCTTGATATATAGTAAAAATGTAGAAATATGGAATAATATATTTTTTTTTTATTTTAGCAATTGAGAAAGAAAGACAACTTATAGAACTACGGGAACAAGTATAAAGTGTATAACAATGCTTAATAAGAGTAGCACTTGAGTAATTAAATGGAAGCACAATAGCACAAATGAGAAATTGGAGACAAAGAGAGATAATTGTGAGATTGAAGAGAGAAACTCTTATTAACACAAGAGTGGGGTAAATGTAAATGAGGATAGAGGGGGGTATTTATAGATAAAAATGAGGGGGAAAATGGAAGAATTCAAATTTGAAATTTGAAAAAAAAAAAATTGAAAATTTTGGAAAACCGGCGGTTTTGGCGGAAAACCGCCGGAACCGCCAAAACCGCCGGTTTCCGGGACAAAACCGCCGGTTTCCGGGACAAAACCGCCGGTTCGGTCAACGAACCGTCTGCAAAAGCTACGCCATTGTCGCCTCGTGTTCCGCGCCGCATCGAAAGCCACTGAACCGGCGGTTAAGCGACGAAAAACATGCGGTTCAGGCCGGTTTTGCCGCTGAAAAGCTGCCGCCGGCGGCCCCATCCCTGACACCTTATTTTACGCGCCCGAACCGGCGGTTTTGCCGGTTAACCGGCGGTTCCGAACCGTCCGGAACCGGCGGTTCGGTGACGGTTCCGGTTTGAAAAATCTTGAACCGGAACCGGACCGCGGTTCCAAATGCGACGGTTCCGGTTCGAGAAAATTGTCACGGTTCCGGTTCGGAACTGGAACCGGCGGTTCCGGTTCAGCGGTTAACCGCCGGAACCGGAACCGGTGGGCATCTCTACACATAGGAATAAATTTGGGCGAAATTGTATTTTATGAAAAATCTACTACGTATATGTGAAAAGTTAGGTGTATATTTTCACCACATTTAAAATTTATGGTAAAAACTTAGACCAAAAAATTGGTGTAGTTTTTACTACTCACATACTCTACGTACTTTTAGTTATTTGGAGTTGAATATATGGAGGGGGTTGTAAATGAAAAAAAAAATAAAAAAATGATGTTTTAATTGCGATAATTTCAAATTTTCACATATCATAACATACTATCAAATAGGGACATAAATCATGATAAAACTTTTTTAGGTCATAATACAGAACTATATTAATTTTCAA
The DNA here is from genome assembly GCF_004379255.2 of Salvia splendens. NCBI lineage: Eukaryota > Viridiplantae > Streptophyta > Magnoliopsida > Lamiales > Lamiaceae > Salvia > Salvia splendens. Next base: position 16,872,560 of record NC_056047.1, on the reverse strand, counting down.
ACAAATTGATATTAGTTGATATCATTATACATAGTCCATCCGTATCACAATAGAAGTCACTCCTATTGTGGACACAGGTTTTAAGAAATGTAAAGAATAGTGGGTTGGAAAAGTTAGTTGAATATGAGACCCACTTTTTTATATTGGTTTTATAATAAAATATGAGTGAAGTAAGTGGAATGTGAGACCCACTTATTATTTATGGTAAAAATGAAGTGTGACTCTTATTGTGGGAAGGAAGGAGTACTAGATTTTTCTTAATATCATTTGATTCATCAATGTCCGTTTCTGATATTAATAAATAATAACTATGATGCCAACGGATAATTGATGTACTCCTTCCGTCTCAATAAATATGAAACATTTCATTTGTAATACAATATTTATGTTGAGTTATTTTGTGAGTTAGAGAGAGAAAAAGTAAGAGAGAAGAAAGCATTCAAGAAACGTTTCACTTTCACAAAAATTTATACACCGCGGTGATCATAAGAGAATTTGGGTACCTATGCCAAGATTTTGGGAGATTAACTTATCCAAATTTAACAAATTCAAGAATTTATCGATGACTAATTTAATGAATCACATATGACCTTAATTATATCATTCATACTGATAATAATATAAAAACATTTGTTCTAGATTATGGGCTGAACGACCCTAACTATGTTCTCCCACTTTGTTTAACTGGAATAAACTTGCTTGAAGCAATCAAATATGGCATGAAGCTTCTTGGGAATAACACGCATTTAAAGATCGTAATAGAGAAGACAGACTATTTTTGCTTGACATGTGATTTAGTTCCTCAATAAACTGTGTCATTCCAAACTAGACAAAAAATAAATTTACAGGATGAAGAAAAGATGCCAAAGTTGATAAAAGTAAGAAATCGTCACATGTGGGGATATCATTACAAGCCATTGTGAATTTATAGGAACCATTTAGAGAAGCACTCACCTTCCCCTCAAGCTCATACTTCTACGCTTCTGAGTTACAGCGAAACGGCGTGCCATTGCAGGATTGTAAAATTTACGCATTTGCGCCGACAGTTTACCGATTGCACGGAGGTCACCAACTGCAGAGAGCTCCTTCAAAAAGGCGTCAAATTTCTTAAAGGGTAATTTTAGCCCCATGTTTAAAACTTCTTCCAAAAGTGAAATGGCATCCTTGGTATTATTGCATCCGAATAGTCCTTCAATCATCACGCAGTAGGTATCAGTATCACGAGCACAACCTCTTCTCTCCATCTCCCCCCAAGCTTCAAAGGCGCCATTGGGCTCACCAATCTTGAAAAACAACACAATCAGCATATTGTACGTTTGCACACTGGGTGAGCATCCCACCTCGTTCATTTTCTGGTAAAGACGAAGTGCCTCTTCACTATTCCTATTATCACACAGAACCTTGAGAAAGCAGTTGTAAGTGACAATATCAGGAGGGTAGCTTGTCTGTCCCATCTCTTCCAAGAACTTATACGCTGCTTCGATTTTCCCAGCTGAACACATGGCATCAATCAGTTCTTTGTACGTAGACACATCAGGAAGGCATCCAATAGCTATCATATCTGCTAAGATCTCAAAGCACTCATCCATTTTGTCATTCTGGACAAGTGCTACCATCATAATCGCATAAGTTTTTGTTGTGGGAGAAGACATAGTTGAGCCTTTGGTCTTCATGAACTGCAGAATCTCAGCAGCATCTTTCAGCATCCCTGCTTTGCAAAAGGTATCAATGGCAGTGTTGTACGTGAAATATTTGGGCGTAAAACCCATACTGATCATATTCTCGAGCACGCCCATAGCTTTAGTCGGGTTCCTAACCCTGCACCATCCAAAGAACAATATGTTATACGTGTCAGCATTCGGCTTGACCTTGCTTCTCACCCTCTGGCACATCGCCTCAGCATCCTCAACGAGAGAGCACTTGCACATAGCATCCAAGAGCAGATTTAACGCGTTTATCTCAGGCTGTGTCTTCACGCGTATCATTTTCTTCTTCGCAAACTTCTGAAGATGCGTCAAGTGTTTCTCAGTATACCGTCTCAAAATGGTCAGCAACACCTCAATGGGTACAGAGCTTTTGTCGCTCCTTTTCATATAATCAAGAAGATCACATATGATCCGAAACTGCCTCACCTTGTACTTAGTACTGGATAGAATTTCAATCATTCTATTATAGGATTCAGGCTCATGACTATAATGTTCTCGGTGCCCCGCCCAATTAAAGAACCTGAATGCTAGCTTCTCCTCAAATCGAAGCCTGTCTAGAACCTCTACTACCAAAGGTGTTGTCAATTCAATGCCAAGTTCATCAAGAGCCCCCTCCATTTTGTACTCGGGCTTTGCATAATCCAACACTATTTTATACACCTCATCAGCACGATCAGTTCCATCAGTAGAAGATGGCTTGATCGATTCAAATTCCTCTGAAGTGCAATAGGGCCGAAACATAAGTGGATATGTAGTCATAAAATGCGGGCCGATGAGAATATTTCTGCTCGGTACAAAGGAGGGGTAGGCGAGCATTTTGCTGTAGTCTCTATAACAACTTAAAGCAACATGATAAGGCGCTACTGCAACATGATTAGTGAATGATGCATTTCTCAATAATCTGTGAGTTGTGTGTAAGAGTGAAAGCCGCCGCGACATTGCAGTGAACATTGCACACAAAAGCATCAACAAGACCTCAATGCATAGTCAATTAGATATCAAAGTATAAGAAAACACAGGTTCAGAGGAAAGAAGGCACAATCATGCCACTGAAGCATTTCATCGAACACCTAAGAGGCATTAAGATAAAGCCTTCCGATTGCCGACGCATTAATACTACAGCGCAGCTCAGATGTTGGAGAAAATTTATCGGACCAGATTCTTCAAAAGCTTGGTGTGCTAGGGGACTGATCAGAGTAATGGAGAAAATTCGCGCGAACTGTAACTCAAACTCTAGGAATAAGATAATTTGCTAATTTGCTTTCCTGAAATATATACTAATACAAGATGAATAAAAAGGAGAGCCTTTTCGTCAGAAATAAATACATATTTTAGTTTGGAGGAAATATTTTAAAGGAGAATGGGTGGAGTATGGAAAATAATTTAAGAGACATTGGTGATATGAGAAAATTAAAAAACACTTTATTCTCAAACCTTCTCAACTTATTTTATATGATACAACTCTCCTCCTCTATTTATAGGCATCCCTTACTAATTCTAGGATTCTCTACTTCATTCTTTAATATTCTATATCTATATTTTTCTATCTAAAAATATACATATTTACTAAATAATACTCCCTCCGTCCCGCACTACTCGCACTTATTTCCTTTTTGGGCGTCCCAAGTTACTTGCACTCTTTCCATTTTTAGTAAAAAATTTCACCTACAGCCGTCATTTTTGACTTTCCTATACACTCATTCCTTAATCTCCGTGCCGAAAAGGAAAGGGGCGAGTAGCCCGGGACGGAGGGAGTATCTATATTCTAGGGAATTCTATATCTAGATATATATCTATACTCTAATTTTTTTTGTATTCTGCATCCTATATTACCTCTCTTTTTTTCAGAGATTTACCGATTTGAAATTGGAGAGAAAGCCGAGAGACGGCTGGCGCTGGCGGAGCTCCAGTGATCTGGTTAGACGGCGCTTTCGCCGAGGAAGGGGAAGAAGCTGCTGTTCTTCTCCATTTGGGGAAGGAACAAATGGTGAAATTGAGATAGGAGGCGAAGCCGGCAGCACACTGGCGACGCAAGGGGGAGACGATTTCGCCGAAAGGAGCGGAGTGAGAAGGAACCACCGCTACTGTGTTCTCCAAATTGGGAATTTACGTTGAGAAGGTTTTGTTTAAGAAGAAGACATATAATTGAATTGAGAGAAAGGGAAAGGAGCTGACGGAGCTTAGTATAAATTGGGGCTGCGCAATTCTAACTTGATTTGGGCCATTTCTTTAATTGGGCTCTAAGTTTAAATGGTAGAGATAAGGTGGGTAATTTTAATTAGTTGATGGTTGGGCCAGTAATCAAATTAATAATTGGGCCGAGAATTATTTATGTTTGATTGGAAAAAAATATATTGACTTGGAGCTCAATTAAATAATTTTTTCTCGAATAATTTATCAAGTTCCCGGTGATTGGAAGTATTAAAGTTGGAGACGCGAAGGGCCGACCGGCGTCGCCCTGCGACGCCACAGGCGGCCTTAAGAAATCTTAAGAAAAATCCAAAGAAAAGGATTTAAGAAGAGATTTTAAGAATCCATATATCATTAATTAAATTTTAAGAGAAAATAGAATTTCTCCAAAATTAGTAAAGGGGATATTACAGTTCTGCAAGAGCAGTGAAGCCCGATTTAGGATTTAAGAAAAATTCTATAAGCCGAGACTAAGAGATAGATGTTATCCTATAGGGTGCATGCATTCTTTTCTCAGAAAAATAGTTCAAGTATTAATTAGCGTGTCACGCTATTTTCTAAAGGAAATTATTCAAGGGGCAAGTGAGGCCAAACGAGGATTTGTTAATTGGAGATAAGCATACCATGTGAGCTTTCTTTTAATATCCAGCACATTAGTGTGGATATAAATTAAATATTTGTGAACTTATGGAATGTCATATTTTCTCAAATGGAGCTATGGTTTTTGTTAAATTGTTGTCATGCCATAAAATGTTTGTTTTCGAGGACTATCTGTTGGACTTTTTGTGTTGGTATTTTAGTTTATGAAGTGTATTATTTGGGCTTTATTTGTGATGAATTTTATGATTAAAAATTTATAAAAAAATTAGAGTTCCAAATTGGGTGTTATGGCTATATTATCATTATATTTATGTTTTAAATATTAGGCTTTAATTCGGAATATTAATTTATAAGACTTTGTATAAATCTTTTAATTTAAACTCTCTTTTGTAATTAAATTTGTATATTATTATTTTGCCTTTTATTAGACTTTTAATTTAAAAATATAGGTATAATTATTGGAAGTTGTTATATATAGTAAAATAAATCTTTAACTTGATGAATTTGATAATAAAGTTGTAGGTTTTCTATCTAAATATAAATAAAAATTGGAGGATGTTGTACTCGAGTAGTTTTATAGAAAAGTGGTCCTTCTAAATTTTATTGAAAGATGCATATATAATTGAAACTTAATTATAAATAAATTATCTAATGTAAATTCAAAGTAATTAATAACATGTTAGTAAAATTATTTCGTTATTAATACATACTCAATTGTTTGCAAATTGTGTTTATATTTTCATATATTAACTTATGAAAATTCTTTAAAGACACCAAATCTCTTGTATTACTAAAATTTTATAAAAAATACTACTGTCCATATTCCTAAAAATTTGTCACTTATTCTCATTTTGTCCGTCCCTAAAAATTTGTCACCTCTTACTTTTGCTATCTTTTGTAGTGGATCTCACACTCAACGAACTCATTAACACTCATATTTTATTGACTATAAAACTATTTCATCCATTTCATAGTAGTTAAGTCATTTTATCATTTTGGTACATTACATAGTAGTGAAGTCATTTACCTTTTTAAAAGATTTTCAGTGGGATGCCCCAAAAACATGTTAATCGCTTAGAGTGGACGGCGGGAATACTATGTTATCATGATCAAATTTATACAGTATTTTTTTACTTTTGTGTTTTCCAAATATATAATGTAAGGATATAAATACATCTAATAAAGTGTTATATACCATATGCTTCATTTATTCAACTATAACACATATTTTTCTAATGTCTTATTACATTTTCTGAAATGGAAGCATATTTCCAATTTATCCTTTGTCTTATTATATTCATATTCTCCACTCTAACTTTTTATTTAAATATATTTAGCCGTTAATATATCTTTATTATTTGAAAATCATGTGTCTCGGATGATAACACTAGTTTCAAATAAAACGATACTCTAAAAATGCTCGGTAACATTTTAGTTAACACCTTTGTTTGATTATCGAATATTTCGATGCTCGATAAATCTAGTTTTTTTAGTGAACACCTGATACAGGTCACTAATTTATTATTCCAAATTTCCTAACACAGTCCAAATTTTTCTATATCATTACGATGAAAATTTTGATGAACTTTCTCATGCCGACAAATATTTTTTCACTTGAATCGTTTTCCCTTAATTCAATCATAGCCATACAAATTTCTAAAACATTATCTTTTTAAGTGAGACTCTTTTAGGAGTGTGTGGAACTGGTAATTTGAAGACAGCGACAATACAGCAGAAAACATATAACATCATGACATGCACATCAAGTTTATTTGAACACACATAAGCATCAGCAGTGGGGCGCCTTAAGGGACACCCTAAAGCCCGCCCTATACACCGCCACGTCAGCATTTTATTCTTCTACCCTTCCACATGCAGTGGGGCGTCCTATAAGCCGTCTTAAAGGCTGCCCTAAGCATTTTCTTTATTTGAATATTTAAATAACTACAAAAATTAGAAAAAACCTTCATTTCAATCACACAACATAATCATCTTAATAACTCGAAGAAGCAAATTCTCGTTTCACCGAATTCTACTTTTAATCATAAATTATCATTTTTTATAACATTATGATCTTAATAAATGTATAAAACTTAATCATTTTTTGAATTAACTTATTGCAGGTCCCCTCTATAACATTGTAAATTTGTAATCATATCAATCATTGAATCAATTTTCTCATTATTGATGCTTAAAGTTTTATACGGTAGTAAGTTTGAAGCTTTTTTTCATTAAAAAAAATAAAAAAAAATCAAGGCACAGTTAATATTTTAAATAATTATGTATCCTTTAGAGTATAACATTAATATAAGGGTTATTTGCCCGTAAATTTCTAAATTTTCATCAAATTGTAGATTTGCATATCAACTTCAACGCTTGCATGTAAAGTATCGAAGTATTAATTTGTTCAAGTTTTACAACCACAAAATGATTAAGTTTTATACATTTATTAAGATGATAATTTATGATTAAAAAGTAGACGTGAATTTTTATTTTTGTCATATCATTCTCATACGAATAAAACAATTTAGTTTTGAAGATATTTCAACTAGCGTTTGTAGTCCAATGGTTAGGATTATTGCCTTCTTCCAAGCAATAGACCCGGGTTCGAGGATTATTGCCTTTTTCATCTAAACTTAGGGAAGTAGGGATATTTTGTATTAAAAATTTCTTTGTGAGACCTAATACTCTCAGAAACAAGGCAGCAAATCACCAGTATAGATTGCTAATGAATGTCAAGACGGAGATGGTTGAGGTTAATGATGTTAGGTTTTTGAGAGAAATGTTTGACTTCAAGCCCTTTGGTGAAATATCACAATATGAAAATGTTGATGATTCATCATTCTTTGGTATGATTTTTTTGTTATTGAACTTTACTTTAGTGTACTTATTCTATCTACTGCCTATTATGTGATAGTGTGATTGAAGCTATTTTCTGTCAATCTTGATGACTTGCTTTTAGATGTCATTGGTGTGATAACCGGACCTGGTAGAGTTATCTCTCAATCTAAGTATAGATTGATTGAGATTGAAATATCTGATGAGAAGTAAGTTGATTACTATTTGGGCAATCACATTTTGTAATCTACTTTTCTTAAACTTATTGTATATCTTTCTTAACAGTCACAACAAACTATTTTGCACAATATGGGAGTCAAATGTTGACTTATACCTGGATCAACTGAAAAAGAGTGAAGGAACAATTCCAATTGTTATTATTCAGTTTTGCAAGCGCAATCTATTTAGAGGTTAATTATATTTGATGTTTTGTTTCTGTTTAAAGTTTTTATTTGTCATTATCTGTCTTAATCTTTTAGTGTTTATGTTTTAGGTGAAATTCGCATTTCTACACATTTTCAAGCTTCTAAGGTTGTGATCAATGCTGATGTTAAAGAAGTGAAAGATTTTAGGATGAGGTAGTCATTTTTAACTACTGGATTTTCAAGTCAGTTCTTGGTTATATTATTTAGTACTTATTACCCATTTCTATTTATTTATTACTCAATTTATCAAAATTTTATTTTGTTTTGTTTAGAATAAGAGATGATAGCAGATTTCTTCAGCAAGGTTCTGTCATTGAAGGAGGACAAAGGCTTGGTGGTGAATATGATGATCTACAAGTGAAGTCCCTTGAGGATTTGTCTTGCCTAGAGGTATTGAATAAGTGTCAGATCTGTCTCTTTTATGTTATTATGTTTCTTGAATTATATGTATAACATTTCAGTAGTTTATTTCTTTTTGTGGTTCACAGGAAGGTTCATGTTGGGTGTATGGTAAAATTGAGTCAGTTGAGTGTCATTATGGTGAATGGTATTTTTTGGCGTGTAAGACTTGTGTTAAGAAGGTCAGAGAAGTGGATAATAAATTTAACTGTTCTGGATGTACAAAAACTCATTCTTATGCAGTTAAAAGGTGTGGTACTTTTGTATCTGAATTTATGAATTTATATGTATATATATCCCACTCCAATATAATTAAGTAATTAATATCAATAATATTGTCTTAATCAGGTTCAAGTTTGTGGTGAATGTTGTTGATCATACCAGCAATGCATCTTTGTTATTGTGGGATAGGGAAGGCAGCCAACTTTTAGGGAGAAGTGTGACAGATTTTTTAGGAAATGGTGGTCAGGTTTGTATATTTAAACACTGGAATGTAGTCTTTTTTGTATCATGTGAGCTCTAATTTCATTTCTATTTCAGCAGGTTGCTCCTAAGAATTCCATTCCTGCACTTATTGAAGAGATTCTTGTGGGTCAGAATGTCCTATTTAAACTTCAGTTGAAAAATCATATTGAGTATTACAGAAGTTACCCATTTACTGTGAACAAAGTTTGTAATCTCCCTGAAGTAGTTGACAAGTATACACCTAAAGACTTGGGTGAACAGATTTTTAAATTTGATACCAAGTTATCTGATCTACTTTTTGGAGCTGATCTTGCTGAGGTATTTATATTTTGTTATTATTGAGTAGCTATATTTAGTATTTTGAAACAGTTGGTATTGTTTTATATCTGATTTCATATTACTTATAGGTTTCTCAAAAGCCTTATGCTACAACTGATCTGTCCAGCCTTGGTAATGAGAATATCAGTGACTTATTTGTTGAAGGATCTGAATTAAATGTTGGAGTTGTTGTTGCTGAGGTAATTCTGTTTATATTTTTGCTATTTTGATTATTTTGTAAATATTTGTCCTGTTTAATAATTAACTTTCATTATTAATATAGGGTTCTCAGAAAGTGTTTGATACACCTAATCTGTCTACTGTTTCTAATGATAAAAATCATGGATGGGGTGCTGAAGGCTCAGTAAAGCGATGCTTGGATTTAGAATTTGACAGATGTGCTGATGTTGGTGAAGTTCAGATGAAGAAGAAAGAGAAAATTGCTGGTTCTAATTAGATGGGCAATCATGCTTGGTGTTTATGATTTCAAGTGTTTTTTTTTTTTTTTTGCAGCTTAAAAGAATTCTCATCCTATGTTTTGTTGTGTTGGAATTGGATTTTGGCACTGAACTTGACAATTTTTTGATGTTGTTAGGGCATGTGCATGTTTTCCATGTAGTCAAGTTAGGAAGATTGATTTTTATCAAGAATTTTTATTGTTGAGCTATCCCTTCATTTTATAATGAAGTTTTTAATTTATTGTTCTGTTTTATCCCCTTATTATGTATTTTAATGTTTGACAATGTTTAAATTTGAAATGTATGATTAAGGTCAGTAAAGGAGTATTTATCATTGAATAAACCTGAAAGCAATTGTAGAAGTGGATGTGTAAAATAATCTATTTTCAATCTGATTCATGTGTCTATAAATCCTGATGTAAGCTTATAATTCATACAATAATGTTCACAAGTATTCAGAATCTGCCATTCAATTTTATAATCATGTAACAGTTAATTGAGTTATGATCAGCTGTTGTATTATATCTACTGGAAAGTAGAAATGTTCTAACCTCTTTTAATTGGTTTTTTATCATCGTTTTGTAACTTCAATGAGTCTTCTTTCACACCTTATTACCTGTCAAAACAAAAGTGAAATCATTCTCAAATTGAATTACTATATCATTGCAATATTCAAGCTTTGAATATGGTAAATAAACTGTTTGTTGACAAATAAAATTGTTATTTATCTACTTAGTTATTAATTATAATTATTTCAGGCATTCAGTCAACGTTCTGATTCATATGTGTCCATAATTCATGTTGTAAGCTGATAACTCATAAAATATTGTTCACTATTATTCAGAATCGGCTATTCAATTTTATAATCTAAGTGTTAATTTAGTTATGATAATGTTGCTTTATATCTACTGGAAAAGTTCTAACCTCTTCTCATTAGTTTTTTATCATCCTTTTGTCACTTCAATGGGCCTTTTTTCACACCTTAGTACCTGTCAAAACAAAGGTGAAATCATTATCAAATTGAATCACTATATCAATGCAATATTCAAGCTTTGATCATTGTAAATAAACTGTTTGTTGCCAAATAAAATCTCTATTTATCTACTTAGTTATTAATAATAATTTTTTCAGACATTGCAGTCAACATTCAGATTCATATGTGTCCATAATTACTGATGTAAGCTGAGAACTCATACAATGTAATACACAATTATTCAGAATCTGCCATTCAATTTTATAAGCGTTTAGCTGTTATTTCAGTTATGATCATATGTTGCTTTATATCTATTGGGAAAGTTAGAACATGTTTTTATTGCTTTTTTTACCATCCTTTTGTCACTTCAGTGGGCCTTCTTTCACACCTTATTACCTGTCAAAACAAAGGTGAAATCATTCTCAAATTGAATGATACTTATAGATTATTATTGATACATGTAAAATCAGATTCTGAATTCAAAGGAAATGCCTTTTTTGGAACATGTTGTGTTCTAATCATTGGCACATTATATAGCATTTGTGAACAAAAGTTATCTGATAAAATTAGAGTCTTAATTTCTGAAATAACAATTTGAACTGTTTGGTTTGTGGGATAATGTGAAGGTCATCTTGCTATTTATGAAGTTGTAAAGCTTTAAAAGATGGAATATGCAGAGATTAATATGTCCTCCTTATAATCTGAAGTTTTTTTGTTTGTAAGGCACAACCAAGAATCATTTCACCTTCTTTGTCATTCAAGTTGAGATTCTACTATATGTTTTTCCTTGAAGTCCTAATATGTAGCAGTTTCAGGAAATTAACAAGAATTTTTTTGCCATTATTCTAAGCTGAAAATTAAGCAATATCTGAGAATCATGTTAGTGAAAACTCTTTTGGGTTTCATCCTTTTAATTTCTGAAATACCAATTTAAATCATCTTTTTTGTGGGATAATCTGAAAGGTCTTCTTGGTACTTGTGAAGGTCTAAAGCTTTAAAAGATGTAATCTGCAGAGATTAAGATGTCCTCACTATAATCTGATTTTTTTTTCTTTTTAATGTACATATAAGTTTTTATTACCTTCATTGTCATTCAAGTTGAGATTCTTAATCAATGAAGAAGTTAAAAAGATCTGCCTTACTTAAGAGTTGTGGTCATCAGCAGTTAACACCTACAACATCAGGTAAACTATGTAAATTTTTCTGTTTTGAAATTTCTCCTGGAGCTGTATTATGTTTTTTCTTAAAACTCATTTAGTACTATGCACGTTCTGAAATTATCCAACTAATTTATTTTGGATGCCAGTTCAATAAAAAACCTATACATTAGCATCTGCAAATCACAAACTCATTAGGATTCATTATGAATCCTAATTAAGTGATTTCATTCCTATCAGTGTAATTTTTTTAAAATTTACTTGATTTTGACAAACATTACAGATGTGATTTGCCCATTGTTTGAAACAATTAGTAACAACTTTTAAACATGTATTTCAATTAACATGTACTGTAATAAGTTTGAAGCAACATAAATTGATTGAGTAGTAAGAATACATAGATTTTGAAATTTGTCTTACCTTTGAGAATTTCTTTGCTCAGTTTTGGTGAAGTAATTGTGATTCTCTTCAAATCCATCCGTGAAATGATGCTATCGCCGATTTCGTAGACACTCTCGAACATAATTTAGTTTGGAGATTGAGTTATTCTCTTTTTTCGCATTTTGTGGGTTAGGGTTTTGAGGTATGTGATTCTGGACATAAGTTTAAGGGAGAGATGCTTAGCATGGTGAGGCCGAGTGAGAAATAGACTACGGTTGGACGGTAAGCAGAGTGGACCATTCGATTTAGCCGGAGATGGCGTCGATTCGCTGTATGCATTTTGTATGAGATAAAATTGGGTTGACCGATTGAGAATAATTTGGAAGAGAGGCATGAAGGAAGTATGGGGAGACAGGTTCGGCTCGCCGGCGACACCATGGCCGACGAGTAACGGTGGGGGCGATGGAGGTGGAGTGACGAAGAAGAGGAAGGATTGCAACGATTTCACCGGGAAAGTGTTAGGCGAATTAGTGTCAAACCCTAGAAGGCAGGTGTGGTTTGTTTTGGGCTATTAGATTTGGGCTTTTGAAATGTTTGGGCTCTGATGCATTTTATTTGGGCTGTTTTATTATGAAATGGAGTAAGTTAGTAGTAGTATTTTGTTAGTTGAGAGATTTATTTGAATCATCACGTCAACGACGACTTGCAAATAAAAATAGGAGACATAGAAAAAGGTAGAGAGTGAAATAGCGGTGAGATTAAAGAGTGGCTCATAATATCAGAATATCCTTAAACATTAAGATTCAAAACCCCAAATTAATCTATACTGTTATAGGATTCTCGCCATAATTTACAGATTCATCAATAAAGCTAACGATGTTCGCCGAATTGGGGCAAAGATGTTAACCTTAGGTTCTAAAAAAGTAGAATTGTTTAAATTATTTGAGTAAACTTGTGGTAATTATTTTTAAATTTTAATAGCAATCTATTGTATTATTTTAATTTGGAAAGTAATACTCTAATTATGTTTTGTGTACTATCTTTCTACTAATTTTGCTTTATGTATTGTAGCTGATGTGTGTGGATCATTTGAAAGTCCTATTGTTATAAGTGATGATGTTCTTGATGAACGCAATCGGTCTATTGTCAATGAGAGCTCTTTTGATTCATCCAGTTTAAATGAAGATGGAGGTAAATTTTTTATCGTTGCTGGGTAACTTTTTAAAAATTCTTATTTTCTTGATTAAATATTTAAAAGTATATCAGTTTTTTATTTATGTTTTACTAACAATTTTGTTTTATAGAATTTTGGGATATCGGTGATCCTTCGTATATGTGTTCGCATTGTGGGGCAATATTTTGGTATGAGGAACGTCTTGGCAAACCAACTAAGCCCACTAATCCAAGATATTCGGGATGTTGTATGAATGGAAATATTGAGATTCCTAAATTGACTGCTCCACCTGACGTTTTGCACCAATTAATGTTCTCTAATGACGCCAAAAGTAGTCACTACTTGAAAAATATTCGTTCATATAATTCGATGTTTGGTTTTACCTCCATGGGAGGTAAAGTTGATAATAGTGTGAACACCGGTGGTGGCCCTCCTGTATTTCGTTTATACGGGCAAAATTACCACTTAATTGGTAGTTTACTACCAGTAGATGGTTGTGAACCGAAGTTTGCCCAGTTATATGTGTATGATACGGACGATGAGATCAATTACAGAATAACGTCGGTGAGGTAAATAGTTTTCATTTTATAACACATTACTTTTATATTTTTTTGTAAAAAAATAAATTAGTAATTTTTGTTTTACAGACAAATGGATGCTGTGAATAATCTTCATTCAGAGATTGTTAGTGATTTGCAACATATGTTGGATAAAGAAAATGTGTTAGTAAAGTCTTTTCGTATGGCCAAAGAAAAGATTGGGCTTGAAAATCAACCCAATGTAAGTTTGAGGTTGCTTGGTAAGAGAGGTAGGGATGGAAGAACTCATAATCTACCTTCTGTTTCTGAGGTTGCTATGCTTGTCGTTGGGGATTTTGATGAAGCTTTGGGTGACAGAGATATTGTTGTTGTAAAGAAGTCAGGGCAGTTGCAGCGCATTAGTGAACTGCATCCTTCTTATCTTCCACTTCAGTATCCACTTTTGTTTCCTTATGGGGAGGATGGTTATAAAGAAGATATTGGATTTTCTAGAAATTCTTCTTCTTCATCAACCCATAGGAAAAGTATTAGTCCTAAAGAATTTTTCGCGTTTCGTTTACATGAAAGAATTTCTGAGTATTCTATTCTTTTATTTGGAAGGCGATTGTTTCAACAGTTTGTCGTTGATGCCTATACGATGATTGAGACTGGTCGTCTTACTTTTGTACGAACCCATCAGAAAAGGTTGCGGGCTGAATTGTATAGTGGTTTAGCAGAAGCTGTTCTTCGTGGTGAGACAGATGGTTCAAGGCATGGGAAACGAATTATCTTGCCTTCCAGTTTTGTTGGTGGAGCTCGATATATGGTTCAGAATTATCAAGATGCTATGGCGATCTGTAGGTGGATTGGTTATCCAAATTTGTTTATTACCTTTACGTGCAATCCAAAGTGGCCAGAGATATGTCGATATCTTGCATCTAAGGGTTTGAAATCAGATGATCGTCCAGATATTATTTGTAGGATATTTAAAGTCAAGTTGGATAATTTGATAAGAGATCTTAAGAGTAAAAAAAATATTTGGAGTTGTGAAAGCAGGTATGTTTGAGCATTCTTTCTGTAAATAATGACATTTGCTTATAAATTTGTTGTTAGTTGTTTGTGAAAAATAATTTTTTTTTTGTAGTTGTGTACACGGTTGAGTTTCAGAAACGTGGATTGCCTCATGCCCATATTTTGCTGTTTTTAAGCAATGAGGACAAACATCCTAAGCCTCAACGCATTGATGAGATAATTTCAACTGAACTTCCTGACCAAGCAACTGATCCTCACTATCATGAATATGTTAAAGAATTCATGATGCATGGGCCGTGTGGTGTTGTTCGAAAATCATCTCCTTGCATGCTGAACGGACGTTGTTCCAAATATTTTCCCAAGAAATATCTCGCGGCCACAAACATTGATGATGATGGCTACCCTGCTTACAGACGTAGAGATAATGGTCGTGTTGTTATGAAGGATGGTGTGCCCTTAGATAATAGATATGTTGTTCCACACAATCGTTTTCTTCTTATGAAGTATGGCGGTCATATCAACGTTGAGTGGTGCAATCAGTCGCGATCTATTAAGTATTTGTTTAAGTATATAAATAAGGGTTACGACCGTGTGACAACTTCTTTTTTCCAATCTGGTGCGGGTGGTACTGAACGATGTATTGATGAAGTAAGTTTGTACTACGATTGTAGGTATATATCGTCTTGTGAAGCTGCTTGGAGAATATTTGGATTTGAAATTCAATATAAGGATCCTCTTGTTGAAAGATTGAGTTTTCATCTTCCAGATCAACAACATGTAGTGTTTGATGAAGCTGATGACTTGGATACTGTTTTGAATCGTAAGACAATTCATGAAAGTAAGTTCTTGGCTTGGATGGAAGCAAATAAGATATATTCTCAAGGTAGGGATCTCACTTATGGTGAATTTCCGACGAAGTTTGTATGGAAGAAGAATCGCTGGGAACCTAGGAAACAAAGATATTCGATTGGAAGGTTGTTTTATGTTGCCCCTGGTTCTGGTGATATGTATTATCTCAGATGTTTGTTGAATATTGTTAAAGGAGCTTCTTCATATGAAGACATCAGATGTGTTAATGGTGTTCAGTATGATACTGATAAGGCTAATTTCATGCATGGGTCTAGGGATTTAATTCGTGATTTTACTAGGACTAACGCACGTTTTAAGCCAGGTGTGTGAAGGAATTCGCCAGGTCCAGGAAAGAAGACCAAAAAATCACAAGGTCGAGGAACTGGCGATTTAGTGAACGATTATGAAGAGAATTGCTCGACGGAGGAAGCTCCAGAGTTGAAGGGTAGAATAGGGATTTCTACGAAGACTCAAGGGCTATGTCCGCATCTATAAAAGGCAGAAGCATGCAAGCTGGAGGGATCTTCCCGGGGGAGACCTCACCACAGCCTGTTGCTTAGTTCACTTTCCCACACACACACTTGATACTAGTTTTGAGGAGATCTCAGTTCGCACGTCCGGGTTTCATCTTAGTTTCCGAAATGGTGTAACACCGCTCTTGTTAGGAGCGAAGAAACAATTTATTTTCCGCTTTCCGCATTTTGCTTACTCTGCCGAGCTTCGTTGTTCGAAGCTCGGTTCGCTGTTTTCACCGAATAGTTTCTGGTTTAAATGCAAGTTTGATTTTCCGTTATGGCGATTGTGTTGATTTCTGGTTTGATCGTTTCGCTTATTGAGATTTTGGAGTTTTTAAATTGTCTGAGTTGGATGCGTTTCGCAGCTGTTTACTGAGTTATTGTAGGTTAATGGTCAGATCTGGGAGATTGGAGTTGGATTGTGGAGGAATTTTGGTTGGATTTGCTGGATTTGTTGGTTGTTGGGTTCGGATGTCTTGGATCCGGAGTGGATCAAGTATTCTGACGTGAATCTGAGTAGTTTCGATCTGATTTTCATGCTTAGTTTACGCATTTTTCTTTCATTCCGTCTAGTGTACGCAGATCTGATGTGTTTCCGAGTTGCAGCAAGATAACGACGACCAAATCTCTATATTCTGTTCGAATCTCGCTTTTTGCTCTGTTTGTTCATCTGCAAGTTTAATTTGGTTGAGAGGATGCATTTTGCTGCGAGCTAGCGTCAGAGTTTGTTAATCTGCAGTTCTTTCCGTACTTGCCGTTTTTGGAATTATGGTCCCCACTTTCAGTCATATTCTGTTTAGCTAGATTAGGTAGTTGTTTACACTGTCTAGGAAGTGGTTATGTTTCTTGTTGTCGAAGTCTGAATTTACAAGTTTAACATGTCCTAGGTCTAGCATTTACATTTTCTGCCTAGGTCTAGAGTTAGTTTAAAATTCTCAACCCTTTTGTTGCGTGGCAGCAGCCATTTGTCTGTCCAAAGTCTCTGAGCACTACTTTGCGAGTCCATCTCTGTGGGATCGACCCCACTTCCCTATACTAATTCATAGTATTCGGGTTGAGGGATTTATATTTTTTTGAAGGGGAGTCGATGTGTGTCCAACGACCAAGCACTTTATGTTCTCTTAAGTTCCTAGACCTTGTGCTCTAGTGGATTTAAGGAGCGTGGTGTCTTGACCAAGCGCTTGCAGTGATCTATTTCTGTGCACACGCGATATATATAAAAAAAATCCTCGTTTCAGATACATTTAGAGATGCTTGCTTTGCTTTAGGATTGTTGGATGATGATAAGGAATATGTTGATGGAATTGTAGAGGCTTCTTTTTGGGCTTCAGCTCACTCTTTGAGATTGCTCTTTGTGAGTTTGTTAACATCTGAATCTATTTCACGGCCGGACTTTGTTTGGCAAAGATGTTGGAAATATTTTTCTGAAGATGTTCTTTATAACCGCCGGAAATTAACAAATAATCCTGGTAAGTTATTTGTTAATTATTTTAATTGCATGTGTATTATGTTATTTGTTATTAATTTCAATTTATAATATAAGTTTAATTCTAACAACGTATTCTTAATTATTATAGGTATGATCTTGAGTGAGGATGAAATTCAGAATGTTGCATTGGCAGAGATTGAGAAATTGTTGCAAAATCTTGGCAAAACTTTGCGTGATTTCCATGGTTTGCCGTATCCGGATAGTCAGTATTTTGAGTCAAGTGAAAATAGGTTGATTGCTGATGAGTTGTGTTATGATCGTGAATGTTTAGCAAGGGAATATTTGGAATCTATCTCTAAATTCACTGGTGAACAACTTTCTGTGCATGACACTATAATGTCGTCTGTGCATTCTAATTATGGAGGAATATTTTTTGTTTATGGGTATGGAGGTACTGGGAAAACTTTCATTTGGAGATCATTGTCTGCAGGGATTCGTTCGAAGGGCGATATTATTTTAAATGTGGCGTCCAGTGGCATAGCTTCTTTATTATTGTCTGGTGGTAGAACAGCTCATTCTCGGTTTAAAATTTCCATTAATGTGAATGAAGATTCTATGTGCAATATTAAACCAGGCGGTGCACTGGCTGAGTTGATTGTGAGAGCTAAGCTTATTATATGGGATGAAGCTCCGATGATTCATAAACATTGCATAGAAGCCGTGGATAGAACTTTAAGAGATATTATGCGTGTTTGCGATGAGTTAAATAGGAACAAACCGTTTGGTGGAAAAACTGTTGTTTTTGGTGGTGACTTTAGACAGATCTTGCCAGTTGTTCCTAAAGGCAGCCGTCAAGATGTTGTGAATGCTACCATTAACTCATCTTATCTTTGGAAGAGTTGCACAGTTTTAAGGCTAACAAAAAATATGAGGCTTTTGAATACAGAAAATGTTCATGAAGCCTCTAAGTTGAAGGAATTTTCCTCTTGGGTTGCTTCTATTGGAGATGGTGTTATTGGTGGTCCAAATGATGGTGAAGTGGCTATTCAACTTCCCATTGACATTGTTTTGCCAAATTCTGGTGATCCTCTTAGAACCATTGTTTCAAATGTCTATCCTTCTTACATGAATCCTGAAGAATTGATTAGTTGTTTGCATGGTCGTGCTATACTTGCTCCTACTTTAGAGGTAGTTGACGAGGTTAACCAATTCATGATATCTTTGGATCAGTCTCAAGGTCGAGTTTACTTTAGTTCTGATAGTATTTCAAACCCTGACTCAACATCAAATGGTCTTGCTGAGATACATTCTGTTGAGTTTTTGAATAAATTGAAGTGTTCTGGTACTCCTAACCATGAATTGTTATTGAAAGTTGGTACTCCTGTGATGTTGTTGAGGAACATAGACCTGTCAAACGGGTTGTGTAATGGCACAAGATTGATAATTACACGATTAGGTGATTATGTGTTAGAGGGACAGGTATTGGGTGACCATAATATTGGTCATAAAGTGTTGATTCCTCGAATGTCATTAATACCATCTGATCCGAGATTGCCTTTCAAGTTTCAAAGAAGACAATTTCCTTTGGTTGTGTCGTATGCAATGACCATTAACAAGAGTCAGGGTCAATCACTCTCTCATGTTGGATTATTTTTTAGAAAACCTGTTTTTAATCATGGACAGCTGTATGTTGCTATATCAAGAGTCACAAGTCGTGAAGGTTTGAAGATTTTGGTGTGTAAAGATGAAGTAGATGAAGGCAATGGTGATACCACTGTTAACATTGTTTATAAAGAAGTTTTTCAAAATTTATGAACTATTGGATTGTTGATATTTGTGTAATTTCGTATTTATGAATTTTTGTTTTTTAATGAACTTATTTTAGTATTCATTTATGTATAATGTATGTATATAAGTATTATTACCTCATCTTTATTCTGTATTATATTTTATTTAGTCTACTCATATATGTGTTTCAAATTCAAAAAAAATATTTCTTCATTGGAAATACACACTTATTCATTTGTTTTTATATTTACAATGTGTTTTTTTATTAGACATTTATGATCCGTCTACAAGCATAATTACTCAATATTTGTCAACGTTGTTTTTTAAATTCATTTATCTTAGAATTTTTTTACAAGTTTTATGGTCCGTGCATAGCACGGGTGGTAAAACTAGTTTCTAATAAAACGATACTCTAAAAATACTCGGTAACATTTTAGTTAACACCTTTGTTTGATTATCGAATATTTCGATGCTCGATAAATCTAGTTTTTTTAGTGAACACCTTATACAGGTCACTAATTTATTATTCCAAATTTCCTAACACAGTCCAAATTTTTCTATATCATTACGATGAAAATTTTGATGAACTTTCTCATGCCGACAAATATTTTCTCATGCATGAGCATGAACTTCCACCGGAGTAACTCGTCTGGTTGGAAATACGGTCAGTTCGTTTGAAAGATCAAGGATACAGCCTCCACTGTGACTACCAGATCAGGGTTCACGACGGGAGATCCGTTCCCGACTGAGTTTTTGAGTGACGAATCCTGGGAATCTTCAGGACGAACAGATCCGGAGTCCCCACCAGAATCGGAAACAGAGTCAGAAACAGGGGAGGAAGAGGAAGTTGAGATGGCACACGTAGCGGACCCAGATCCAGAAATAGGGTCACTAACGGCTCATCTCGATGGAGAACCAGCACACGCAATAGTGATGAACCCACGTCAGAGATCTATTGAGATCAAAACGAATGTGTTAGGTGTCTTGCCAACATTTTCTGGTCGAAGGAGTGAATGCCCGTACGAGTTTTTGAACGAGTTTAGCAAGTTATGTGGCATTCAAAAGAGGCCTAATGATGCGACAGAGGAGGACTATCGCTTGCGCGCGATTCCTTTCACTCTAAAGGGGGAGGCAAATACATGGTTGTTGAGATTACCCCCGGATTCTATCCGCACCTGGAGGGACTTTAAATTGGAGTTCCTAGATTACTTCTTTCCATCCAACAAGACGAACGCTCTGAAGAAGGAGATAGTGGAATGCAAGCAGGATTACGATGAGTCATTGAGCCAATACTGGTCAAGGTTCAAGGGATTGCTGGACGCATGCCCGAATCATCGGATGATAGAGGCAGAGACCTACTCTCTGTTTTATGAAGGGGCAACTCCCGAGTCTAAGGATTTGATGAACTCCTCGAGCGGGGGGAATTTTACAAGAAAAAGAGGAAGTGAGGCAAGAGAGATTTTGGGAAGATTAATCGACGCCAAGAAGGCGTATGACAGTACGAGGAATGCTGTGAGAAAAGGCTCTGTGAATGCATTGAGGGAGCAGGAGGATGACAAAGTTGAAGCAAGGATTGATAGGCTGGAGAAAGCCTTGCTGAATGCTATCGAAAAAACTAACACAGCCGCACCAAGGGAAACGGCTAAGTTGTTAGGTCCAGTAGATAATCAACTCCAGCAATATTACGGACCTCAGGAAGGTGATTATCAGGCCCAGGCGAACGCGATGGGAAGTTGGAATCCTGATGGAAGTTGGAACCAAGGAAGACAAAGAGATGTACCCTGGAGGAATCACCCGAACTTTAGATGGTCTGAAAACGAGCAAAGCCAGCCAGCACCCCAACTGAGTATACAGTCCGCACCGCAGCCCGAGAGGCAGGGTAACTGGAGAAATCATGAGGGGCAATGAAATTGGAACAACCGTAATCAAGGAGATCACTCGACCTGGGGAAACAAGAATCAAAATTATCAAGGGAATTCTTATGTACCACCACATCAAAGGAATTTCCAAGCACCTTACCCAGGTCAAGGAAGTAATTTCAACAACAATCCAGGAGGTCAAGGGCACATTCGCCCAGGCCAAGGAAGTGGAACAAACCAAAATATAGGGCCAGGCCCTAGTCAGCCAAGCTCTAGACCAAGGAACCTTGATGAGATGGTTCACGACCTCGTTAGTTCCCAGCAGCACATTCAGAACAATTTACAGTCGAACAATGATGTGGTCCACAAGCTTCAGGATGCGCAGCAAGAACAGAAGGCGGCAATGGATATGTTGGCCAAACAGTTGTCTCAAATAGCTACTTCCTTGAGTGATATGCGGGGAAACGAGGGCAAGATTCCTGCATCGGTAAGACCACCTGACAAAGCCAATATTAGCCAGATCACGCTGAGATCTGGGAAGGAGTACGAAAGGCCGGTCATGAGGTACAGGGAGGTCACGACCCCCATTAAGGATAAGGAAACAGAGGAAAAAACCACTGAATCAAGAAACTCGGTTGAAAGCAACCCTGCAGTTAGAGATGAACTTCAGGCAGGAGATTTAGAGAAACGGCTGCCCAGGACAATCGAACCATTTTTCCTAGATCCAGAACCGGAATTGGTAGAGAAAAAAGGAGTCGATGAATCTTCAGCAGGTGAATGTTCCGGAACCGGGAAACGACCAAAACCTTTCCCAAACCGAGGAGAGGCAAAGAAAAAAGAAGGATGAGCCAGTGGATCTTATGGATATTTTCGGGAAACTGGAGATAAATCTACCCTTCTTACAGGCCTTGAAAATGCCAGTTTTCAGCAAGTTCATCAAAGAGTTTATAGCTGGGAAGGCTAGACCTAGTGGAAAAATCTTGATAGGCGAGAATGTGTCCGCGGTAATTCAGAAGCGGAGGATGCCTTCGAAATGCAATGACCCAGGTATGTTCACCTTGCCTATTTCCATCGGCGATGTGAAAATTGAGCATGCTATGTGTGACTTGGGAGCATCCATAAATGTGTTACCCCTGTCCATATACAAGAGGTTAGTGGGAGTAGGTATGGTGGATACGAAGGTTGTGATCCAATTGGCGGACAGGTCATGCATCTGCCCTGAAGGAGTGCTCGAGAACGTAATAGTCAAGGTACACGACTTCCTGTACCCGGCTGACTTCCATGTGATTAAGATGAGCGATAATGAGTCTGTAGAGTCTGGCGGAGTATTATTGGGGAGACCTTTCCTGCGAACTGCTAAGACTATCATTGATGTCTTTGATGGTACTATCTGTCTCGATTACAATGGGGATAAATATACATTCAGCATAGATGAGGCAATGAAGAAGCCACTTGATGTTGAAAATATGCATTCTGTAGATATCATTAACCCCTTGGTCCAGGAATACCTCGAGACTGAATTAATGCAGGGACAGATTGAGAACTCAGAGATGAGTCATGCTGTTGATAAGGAGGTGGCCAGTTGGTGCCAAGCAATGAATACGAGCAAGTTGTCAGATGAAGAGCTAGCTGAAGCAATTCTGGAATTTTGCACCAAGCCCGAGCTAGCCAGATCGAGGGAGACACTTTATGGGGCAAGCAAGGAAGATCTTCCTGGATCGACTAAGGGGATGACGACTGGAGCAGCAGAAAAGAACCCCCTGCCCCAGGAAAAAGATGTTCCCAAGAAGGAGTTGAAAACACTTCCGCCAGGCCTAAAGTATGCTTACCTTGAGGCGAATGAGACTTTTCCGGTGATTATCAACAGCAACTTGATCAAGGAACAGGAAGAGGAGCTGCTGAAAGTCATCCGAAGGAACAAGAACGCTATTGGTTGGACACTTTCTGACTTGGTAGGGATTAGCCCTGATCTGTGCATGCATCACATTCGATTAAATGAAGGAGCGAAACCCTGCAGAGACCCTCAACGCAAATTGAATCCCAATATGAGGGAAGAGGTATTGAAGGAGGTATTGAAGTTGTTATCCCTAGGAATCATTTATTCCATACCAGACAGTGAATGGGTTAGCCCAGTACACATGGTACCCAAAAAGTCGGGAATCCAGGTTGTCAAGAACGACAAGAATGAGTTGGTACCGACCAGGCTAGTCACCGGTTGGAGGATGTGCATTGACTACAGAAAATTGAATGAGGCAACCAAGAAAGACCATTTTCCCCTTCCGTTCATTGACCAGATGCTGGAGAGATTAGCAGGCAATCAATATTTCTGTTTCTTGGACGGATATAGTGGGTATTTCCAAATTTACGTGGACCCCGAGGACCAGGAGAAGACAACTTTCACGTGTCCGTTCGGAACGTATGCATATCGGAGAATGCCGTTTGGCCTTTGCAATGCACCAGGCACTTTTCAACGATGTATGATGAGTATTTTCTCAGACCTGCTGGAAGATTGCATCGAGATCTTTATGGACGACTTCACTGTATACGGGGATTCATTTGATTCATGTCTGGCGAGTTTGGATGTAGTGCTGAGAAGATGTCAAGAGAAGCACTTGGTTTTGAATTTCGAGAAATGCCACTTCATGGTCCCTGAAGGAATTGTCCTGGGGCATGTAGTATCGGAAAGGGGCATACAGGTGGACCAAGCAAAAGTGGACGTGATATCAAAACTGCCCCACCCGACAAATCAAAAGGAAGTGAGGGGATTCCTAGGTCACGCAGGATTCTACAGGAGATTTATAAAGGATTTTGCCAAAATTGCTCAGCCACTCACTCATCTGTTGCATAACGATGTTGAGTTTGTTTTTAATGAGGGATGCATTAAGGCTTTTCAGCTGCTGAAGGACAGATTAGTATCTGCCCCCATCATCAGAGCACCTGATTGGGGTTTGCCGTTTGAAATCATGTGCGATGCGAGTGACTATGCAGTAGGGGCGGTGCTAGGTCAAAGAGTTGATGGAAAAAGTTACGTGATTTTCTATGCGTCAAAAACGCTAAATCAAGCCCAGAAAAATTACGACACCACGGAGAAGGAAATGTTGGCAGTCGTGTACTCTTTTGAAAAATTTCGACCATATCTGCTCGGGTCGAGGGTGATAGTCTTCACAGATCACGCTGCGATAAAGTACTTACTGGCAAAGAAGGAGTCTAAGCCGAGGTTGATCCGATGGGTGTTACTGTTACAAGAGTTTAACTGGGAAGTCAGAGACAAGAAGGGGACGGAGAACAAGGTGGCTGATCACCTGAGTCGCATTTACCAAGGTGAGACGGATGAAGCAATACCTGATGCGTTCCCGGAAGAACATCTTTATTATTTTAACGATTCTCCTAGACCTATCAATTGGGAAGAAGTAATGGCAGCAACAGGTCCAGGAGATGCTGAAAAAAGGAAATGCCAGGCGAATGCAGAGCCATGGTTCGCTGATCTAGCAAATTACTTGGTCACTAGAGAAGTGCCCAGTTCCGACGAAATTTCCCGGGCCCAGAAGATGAAATTAAAAAGTGAAGCCAAATACTACTTTTGGGACGATCCGTATTTGTGGAAAATGGGAGCTGACCAGGTAATTAGGAGATGCATTCCGGAGTGGGAGCAAAGGGATGTGCTGAATCATTGCCATGCTTTAGCTTGTGGGGGTCACTTTGGACCTAGGAAGACTGCAAGGAAGGTTCTAGACAGTGGTTTCTACTGGCCTACATTACATAAGGATGCATTCGAATTCTGCCAGAATTGCGAAAGGTGTCAGCAGATTGGAGGAATTTCTAGAAGGGACGAAATGCCACAAGTTCCGGTGATTGTTTGTGAGATTTTCGATGTTTGGGGTATGGACTTTATGGGTCCATTTCCATCTTCATATGGGAATACATACATACTTGTGGCGGTGGACTACGTTTCGAAATGGACAGAGGCAAAAGCTACGACCTCCTGCGAAGCTGTGGAAGTAGCCAAATTTCTGCGGTCTAACATTTTCAACAGGTACGGGATCCCTAGGGCTGTCATCTCAGACCAAGGAACCCATTTTAAGAACCGTACAATAGAGGCTCTCATGAAGAAATACGGAGTCCACCATAGGTTGTCTACACCTTATCATCCTCAGTCCAATGGCCAGGCAGAAATATCAAATAGGGAGATAAAGGCCATTCTCGAAAAAACGGTGAACCCGTCTAGGAAGGATTGGAGTAAGAGACTGGATGATGCATTATGGGCTTATAGGACAGCTTATAAGACACCTATTGGTATGTCACCATATAGGTTGGTATTCGGAAAAATGTGCCACTTACCCGTGGGAATCGAACACAGAGCATACTGGGCGGTCAAAGAGATCAACATGAATCCGCAGGCTTGTGAAGAAGAGAGGAAGATGCAGCTCCAGGAACTGGAAGAGTTACGGCTTGAGTCTTATGAATCTGCCATGTGGTATAAGGAAAAAACTAAGCTTTGGCATGATAAAAATCTCCGGGTCAAGGAACTCAGGGTAGGACAGAAAGTCCTTTTGTTTCAATCCAAGCTCAAGTTGATGCCTGGAAAGTTAAAGTCTAAATGGATTGGGCCTTACATCATCATGGGACTTCGAGCAAACGGAGCAGTTGAAATCCAGGGAAGTGCACCAAATTCCATACCTTTTCTTGTCAATGGACATAGGATAAAGGTCTTTAGGGATAGCTCAGAGTTGTGTGTAGTGGACGAAGTGCCACTACGCGCACTCTTTGATATCACCTAACCAGTCTAGGAAGGAAGTGTTTTTAAAATATCTCCTGGGTCTAGTAATTAAAAGTTTGACCATACCCTGATCCAGGAAATTTTGAGAACACTTTACAACAATTTTGTAAATATTTAATTGCTTTCTTTAAATCAAGAAAAATCCAAACAAATAAAAAATTTTATTCTTCTAAAAATATTTTCAAAACACCAGAACCATCGGGAATGTTTTTGATGCTGTCATATCCTAGACCCGGGGAGTTCGGCGTTTCATATTTGTTTTTTTTAGTTTGATGTTTTCTTTTAGTGTGTTTTGGCAGAAGGAATTTACTTGAGCAAGGAATTGTGGGGTAAAAGAGTTTTGGAGGGAATTGGCACCGGTCCGGATTTCAAAGAGCACTTTATGGGGAGGCGTACGGTCGCTAGCGTCACCACCTGCACCCGCCTGCAAAAGGAACTGTCCTCTCCAATGCCTACACTATGATCGGTTTTGGCCTTTTTATTTTTTTCATTACTCATTCTCTCTCCAAATATTCTCTCTCCCAAATCAAAAAAAACCCCAAATTTCAATCTCTCTCTAACCCTAATCTGAAAATTTCGCCCAAGTTCTTTTCAAAATTTTCTGCAGAATACCATGGATAACCAACAAGGAACCAGCAGCGCTTCTGGATCCGCCGAGAAGAGTGCGGCGGAGTTCATGAATGAACTATTTCAGAAGTTCGGAGGGGCCGATAAAGCGATGCAAGCGTTCGCGATGTTTGCAATGGGACAACTCATGCCAGCCGTTCCAACAACCACCGTGACACAACCGGAGGTTGTCGAGACACCACCCACTGCTGTACAAGAAACCGCGCCGGAGGCTGCTACCATTATTCCAGAAGAAACCACCTCTGCCCAGGACACAGTCCCAGAAACCGCCACCAGGCCGGAGGACGATGCAGTGCTCGACGTTCCAGGATCACCCATTACGGAGATTCGCGAAGTAGAGACAGATCTGGCCGCGGGACTGACGTTATTGGCCGTAGGTGAACCCAGGTTAGGTTCTGATTCTCAGAAGGAATCCCATGTTTTAAAGTTTGGAGGTGATGGTGTTTCAGAGGGAGTAAACCTTGATATTTCTGCTGTGAATTTGGTGGAGAGTGTTGTTGGGGGGGTAGATGCTCTTGTTGCGGTAGTTGAAGACACCGCCATTACTGTTAGTAGGGCTGAGGGGGAAACCCCTGTTCTGGAGGCGTCTGTTGAGAGGGATGCCGTTGTTGATGATGATGATGTTCAAGTGGGCGGCGAAGCCCTAAATTCTGAAAAGGAAACCCTAGACGTAGTTGGGGGCGATGAAGCCCAATTTACTGAGGAAGATGTTGATGCGGGAAGGACTCCCAAAAAATCTGTGGGCACTGAAGCCCAACCTGAAGGAAATCTTACGGGGTTAGAAACCCCTGTTTATATCACGGGGGCAACCCCATTGTTAGCAGAGGAAAGTGGAGCACTCGATTCTGAGGGTGCTCAAGAAACTGTCGATGCAGGACTCAACATGATAGTGGATTTAACTGAGGTCTCTGAGGAGGCCGATTCGCAGCTTAATCTAAGGGAAACAAGGAGACGGACACGTCGGAGTATTCTTGATGACATTGCCGTTTCTGCCCAACAAAAGGAAAAGGATACGCTGGACCTAGCGACAGCCGTGTCTGCGCAGGAAGACTCCCCCAGGCCGAGTGGAAGGGAGAGTGACGAAGAGGGGCGCCGCGCGAGGGCTAAGAAGAGGAAAGGGAAACAAATTGCTTCCTCCTCGACCGGGAAGGAGAGGGGGAAATCTACTGAATCTCCACTTCCTCCACCCGCCAAGGTACCATACGCCACGGACCCCGAGAATCCTGCCAGGTCCAGTGATTCAGAGGAGGAGCAAGACGAGGATGTACTGAACTTTGAGCCGACGGAGATTTGGATTACAAACGAGCTGCTAGACGATATGAGAAGATTTGACGATCCAAAACGTGTGGCCATATACAAGGAAAAGAGTGCTGAGGGAAAGGTGGCGAAGTCCGGAAAAATGTACCACCCGGCGGAACTCAAACATATTAGCTCTAACGATGAGTTCAGGGGGTATATAGATGCAATCGGTTTTGATTGGTTACTAAAGCACAGCACTTTCGAAGTTCCAGTCGACGCGGCCCGTGAATTCTTTTCCACCTTCCGGTTCAAATCCACCGCCGATTTGGATGCGGATTCCATAGCTTTCAGGCTTTTTAATGAAGAACATAGGATGAGTATCCGGGAGTGGACGCTGCGGATGGGCTTGCTAACGAGAACAGAAGATGATGAGGGCCTGTGGAACGACAGAATGGTTGGTCCGCCGAAGTTGACGCCAGGATTTCAGGCACAAGGTGCGTGGGAGTTCTTGACTCACTCAAGAGTGGGTCAATTTAAAACAAGTTTTTCGAAGGCACACCATATAGAAAATCGGGTCCTGCGATTCGCCCAAACTTTTGTTAGCTACAACTTGATGGGCACTGCCAACAACGCCCTGACGACCGCCGACCTATACTTTACGTGGTGCATGGCCACAGGAGTACGAGTTCATTTGGGTTATTGGTTAGCCCAAGCCTGCCATCAAGTCACCTCCAACCCGTCCAGGCATCTGTACACGTGCCATCTTCTCGGGGCCTATTTGCAGCGCAACATTGTAATTAAAATCAGCAAGGCCTGCCGTGTAGTAAAGATGTGCTCAGCCCCGGAAGTCTTCAATTTCGACTTTTTTTTCAACAAGGGGTTGCTGATCGCCCGAGGGAAGGAGGTGTGTTTTTATGAGGTCGGTAAGTCAGAGGCACAAGTCAAGCAGGAACCCGATGGTGTGGAGGTAAAGGATCACGCCACTGAGGACGAAGTCAGGCTGATGGTTCAGGGAGTTCAGAAAGAAGTTGAGGAGGTAAGGAAAGGAATCGACGGGGTACGCAAGGAAATGACTGAGATCCGAAGGGAATTCGGAAAAAGCAGGGAAGAGGCCGCAGTCCTGAGGGGAAGTATCACCGATTGGGTGGCTTCGTCAAGTGAGCAAACCAACAGGATGGCGGAGGGTGTTGCTTTGATGACGACCATGCTGAAATGGCTGCACAAAAAGTTCCCGGATGCATCAGAAACTATTCCTGGGTCTAGCGGCAACATTACAACGCTAAGTCCAGGAAGTGTATCCGCGCAAAAGCCATCACAAGGCCCGAGGCCTCACATCACCCCCTCTTCCGCTAGACCCGTGGTCCTGAGGACAGCCATACCCCGACCTGCTGATGACAGACCAGTGAAGCCGGAGATGCCGGCCAGGAAGAAAGCAAAGGTGACCCAGCCGACGGTGCCACCAAAGTTTGGCTCCCACGGGGGCCAGACACCGAATTGAATTTCCCCTCAAACCCAAGTAACTTTTTCTTTCTTTTATTTAACAGTTCTTTCGTTTTATTTCTGTTTTACCTGCCAGCATGCTAGGTTCTGTATATATGTGTTGAACCCTTCCACTTAGACCAGGCATTGGTCTAAGTGTGAGAAGGGGTTATATGTCATAACTTGTTTTGTGTTGTATGTTGTTCCTTCTCCCACTTAGCCCAATGCTTGGTCTAAGTGTGAGAAGTTTGTGTTTTGTTGAGTTCGTTTCATGTCGCCACTAACTGGCCTGCTTTCCACTTCATACGGATTGCTTGGGGACAAGCATAAATGAAGTGGGAGGGGGGACGCAGTTAGTGCAGTTAGTGTCTTGTACATATTCTGTTAGGTCTAGGAGTTTGTAGAAGTTTTTTTAGGTTTCGTGTTTGCATAACTGGTAAAATAAATAGCAAAAAGCCCCTTAGGGAGAGTAATTGAAGAGAAAATACATGTTAAATTGTGAATCCTTTTCTCTTAATAAATCAAAGTCAGTTGGATGAAGTAAGAACGATAGAGGATGCCTTAGATAACCCAGTTGTGCAGCCCTACTATAAGAGCGAGTTATAAGCCTATACACTTTGAGCTAACTTGTAAAAAGAATGGGCTACCACTTGATGCTTAGGGAGAAGAGTCTGACGGAAAAAAAAAGGGTTTCTGGAGGTATAAGCTGGACGAAGTCCAGGAAAAGGAGGTATAAGCTGGACGAAGTCCAGGAACCGGAGGTATAAGCTGGACGAAGTCCAGGGGAGGAGTTAAAATAATAAAACCGGAGGTATAAGCTGGACGAAGTCCAGGGAAAAAAAAAAAATATATATATATATATATATATATATATATATATATATATATATATTTAAGGGCAGGAAGCAGTAGTAACCAGACCCAGGAATAAAAAGGAGACGGTAGGAAGGAGAAACTCTCATAACCCGATGCATCAGTGGAGTAACTTTAACTTAAGAGCGATCCGATCCTAACATCCCTGGTGAGGAATGAGTGATTGAGTGAATCTAACAATTGGGAAGTCAGAAGGCTATCTTGACGAACTGACAACTCGACTAGATAGAAGAAGGGAAGGGGAGGAATCTGAGGCTGTAAACGCTTGGATTGACCTTAAACTTGTGGGGATGGCTGCTAGGAAAATACCAGTTTATGCGCTTATGTGTTTTCTTTTCTTTTGTGATTTTTTATGTGTTTCGTGTTGTAGTTGTCTAGGTCTAGGAGTCTGTTTTGTTTGTAGAATAGTACTTGGGGAGGGGGCCGTGCATTGAAATTCGCCTTATTTCTTTTTCTTGTCTTTCATACTTGAGGACAAGCATGGTTTAAGTGTGAGCAGTTTGATAAGGCTAATTTCATGCAAGGGTCTAGGGATTTAATTCGTGATTTTACTAGGACTAACGCACGTTTTAAGCCAGGTGTGTGAAGGAATTCGCCAGGTCCAGGAAAGAAGACCAAAAAATCACAAGGTCGAGGAACTGGCGATTTAGTGAACGATTATGAAGAGAATTGCTCGACGGAGGAAGCTCCAGAGTTGAAGGGTAGAATAGGGATTTCTACGAAGACTCAAGGGCTATGTCCGCATCTATAAAAGGCAGAAGCATGCAAGCTGGAGGGATCTTCCCGGGGGAGACCTCACCACAGCCTGTTGCTTAGTTCACTTTCCCACACACACACTTGATACTAGTTTTGAGGAGATCTCAGTTCGCACGTCCGGGTTTCATCTTAGTTTCCGAAATGGTGTAACACCGCTCTTGTTAGGAGCGAAGAAACAATTTATTTTCCGCTTTCCGCATTTTGCTTACTCTGCCGAGCTTCGTTGTTCGAAGCTCGGTTCGCTGTTTTCACCGAATAGTTTCTGGTTTAAATGCAAGTTTGATTTTCCGTTATGGCGATTGTGTTGATTTCTGGTTTGATCGTTTCGCTTATTGAGATTTTGGAGTTTTTAAATTGTCTGAGTTGGATGCGTTTCGCAGCTGTTTACTGAGTTATTGTAGGTTAATGGTCAGATCTGGGAGATTGGAGTTGGATTGTGGAGGAATTTTGGTTGGATTTGCTGGATTTGTTGGGTTCGGATGTCTTGGATCCGGAGTGGATCAAGTATTCTGACGTGAATCTGAGTAGTTTCGATCTGATTTTCATGCTTAGTTTACGCATTTTTCTTTCATTCCGTCTAGTGTACGCAGATCTGATGTGTTTCCGAGTTGCAGCAAGATAACGACGACCAAATCTCTATATTCTGTTCGAATCTCGCTTTTTGCTCTGTTTGTTCATCTGCAAGTTTAATTTGGTTGAGAGGATGCATTTTGCTGCGAGCTAGCGTCAGAGTTTGTTAATCTGCAGTTCTTTCCGTACTTGCCGTTTTTGGAATTATGGTCCCCACTTTCAGTCATATTCTGTTTAGCTAGATTAGGTAGTTGTTTACACTGTCTAGGAAGTGGTTATGTTTCTTGTTGTCGAAGTCTGAATTTACAAGTTTAACATGTCCTAGGTCTAGCATTTACATTTTCTGCCTAGGTCTAGAGTTAGTTTAAAATTCTCAACCCTTTTGTTGCGTGGCAGCAGCCATTTGTCTGTCCAAAGTCTCTGAGCACTACTTTGCGAGTCCATCTCTGTGGGATCGACCCCACTTCCCTATACTAATTCATAGTATTCGGGTTGAGGGATTTATATTTTTTTGAAGGGGAGTCGATGTGTGTCCAACGACCAAGCACTTTATGTTCTCTTAAGTTCCTAGACCTTGTGCTCTAGTGGATTTAAGGAGCGTGGTGTCTTGACCAAGCGCTTGCAGTGATCTATTTCTGTGCACACGCGATATATATAAAAAAAATCCTCGTTTCAGATACATTTAGAGATGCTTGCTTTGCTTTAGGATTGTTGGATGATGATAAGGAATATGTTGATGGAATTGTAGAGGCTTCTTTTTGGGCTTCAGCTCACTCTTTGAGATTGCTCTTTGTGAGTTTGTTAACATCTGAATCTATTTCACGGCCGGACTTTGTTTGGCAAAGATGTTGGAAATATTTTTCTGAAGATGTTCTTTATAACCGCCGGAAATTAACAAATAATCCTGGTAAGTTATTTGTTAATTATTTTAATTGCATGTGTATTATGTTATTTGTTATTAATTTCAATTTATAATATAAGTTTAATTCTAACAACGTATTCTTAATTATTATAGGTATGATCTTGAGTGAGGATGAAATTCAGAATGTTGCATTGGCAGAGATTGAGAAATTGTTGCAAAATCTTGGCAAAACTTTGCGTGATTTCCATGGTTTGCCGTATCCGGATAGTCAGTATTTTGAGTCAAGTGAAAATAGGTTGATTGCTGATGAGTTGTGTTATGATCGTGAATGTTTAGCAAGGGAATATTTGGAATCTATCTCTAAATTCACTGGTGAACAACTTTCTGTGCATGACACTATAATGTCGTCTGTGCATTCTAATTATGGAGGAATATTTTTTGTTTATGGGTATGGAGGTACTGGGAAAACTTTCATTTGGAGATCATTGTCTGCAGGGATTCGTTCGAAGGGCGATATTATTTTAAATGTGGCGTCCAGTGGCATAGCTTCTTTATTATTGTCTGGTGGTAGAACAGCTCATTCTCGGTTTAAAATTTCCATTAATGTGAATGAAGATTCTATGTGCAATATTAAACCAGGCGGTGCACTGGCTGAGTTGATTGTGAGAGCTAAGCTTATTATATGGGATGAAGCTCCGATGATTCATAAACATTGCATAGAAGCCGTGGATAGAACTTTAAGAGATATTATGCGTGTTTGCGATGAGTTAAATAGGAACAAACCGTTTGGTGGAAAAACTGTTGTTTTTGGTGGTGACTTTAGACAGATCTTGCCAGTTGTTCCTAAAGGCAGCCGTCAAGATGTTGTGAATGCTACCATTAACTCATCTTATCTTTGGAAGAGTTGCACAGTTTTAAGGCTAACAAAAAATATGAGGCTTTTGAATACAGAAAATGTTCATGAAGCCTCTAAGTTGAAGGAATTTTCCTCTTGGGTTGCTTCTATTGGAGATGGTGTTATTGGTGGTCCAAATGATGGTGAAGTGGCTATTCAACTTCCCATTGACATTGTTTTGCCAAATTCTGGTGATCCTCTTAGAACCATTGTTTCAAATGTCTATCCTTCTTACATGAATCCTGAAGAATTGATTAGTTGTTTGCATGGTCGTGCTATACTTGCTCCTACTTTAGAGGTAGTTGACGAGGTTAACCAATTCATGATATCTTTGGATCAGTCTCAAGGTCGAGTTTACTTTAGTTCTGATAGTATTTCAAACCCTGACTCAACATCAAATGGTCTTGCTGAGATACATTCTGTTGAGTTTTTGAATAAATTGAAGTGTTCTGGTACTCCTAACCATGAATTGTTATTGAAAGTTGGTACTCCTGTGATGTTGTTGAGGAACATAGACCTGTCAAACGGGTTGTGTAATGGCACAAGATTGATAATTACACGATTAGGTGATTATGTGTTAGAGGGACAGGTATTGGGTGACCATAATATTGGTCATAAAGTGTTGATTCCTCGAATGTCATTAATACCATCTGATCCGAGATTGCCTTTCAAGTTTCAAAGAAGACAATTTCCTTTGGTTGTGTCGTATGCAATGACCATTAACAAGAGTCAGGGTCAATCACTCTCTCATGTTGGATTATTTTTTAGAAAACCTGTTTTTAATCATGGACAGCTGTATGTTGCTATATCAAGAGTCACAAGTCGTGAAGGTTTGAAGATTTTGGTGTGTAAAGATGAAGTAGATGAAGGCAATGGTGATACCACTGTTAACATTGTTTATAAAGAAGTTTTTCAAAATTTATGAACTATTGGATTGTTGATATTTGTGTAATTTCGTATTTATGAATTTTTGTTTTTTAATGAACTTATTTTAGTATTCATTTATGTATAATGTATGTATATAAGTATTATTACCTCATCTTTATTCTGTATTATATTTTATTTAGTCTACTCATATATGTGTTTCAAATTCAAAAAAAATATTTCTTCATTGGAAATACACACTTATTCATTTGTTTTTATATTTACAATGTGTTTTTTTATTAGACATTTATGATCCGTCTACAAGCATAATTACTCAATATTTGTCAACGTTGTTTTTTAAATTCATTTATCTTAGAATTTTTTTACAAGTTTTATGGTCCGTGCATAGCACGGGTGGTAAAACTAGTTTCTAATAAAACGATACTCTAAAAATACTCGGTAACATTTTAGTTAACACCTTTGTTTGATTATCGAATATTTCGATGCTCGATAAATCTAGTTTTTTTAGTGAACACCTTATACAGGTCACTAATTTATTATTCCAAATTTCCTAACACAGTCCAAATTTTTCTATATCATTACGATGAAAATTTTGATGAACTTTCTCATGCCGACAAATATTTTTTCACTTGAATCGTTTTCCCTTAATTCAATCATAGCCATACAAATTTCTAAAACATTATCTTTTTAAGTGAGACTCTTTTAGGAGTGTGTGGAACTGGTAATTTGAAGACAGCGACAATACAGCAGAAAACATATAACATCATGACATGCACATCAAGTTTATTTGAACACACATAAGCATCAGCAGTGGGGCGCCTTAAGGGACACCCTAAAGCCCGCCCTATACACCGCCACGTCAGCATTTTATTCTTCTACCCTTCCACATGCAGTGGGGCGTCCTATAAGCCGTCTTAAAGGCTGCCCTAAGCATTTTCTTTATTTGAATATTTAAATAACTACAAAAATTAGAAAAAACCTTCATTTCAATCACACAACAAAATCATCTTAATAACTCGAAGAAGCAAATTCTCGTTTCACCGAATTCTACTTTTAATCATAAATTATCATTTTTTATAACATTATCATCTTAATAAATGTATAAAACTTAATCATTTTTTGAATTAACTTATTGCAGGTCCCCTCTATAACATTGTAAATTTGTAATCATATCAATCATTGAATCAATTTTCTCATTATTGATGCTTAAAGTTTTATACGGTAGTAAGTTTGAAGCTTTTTTTCATTAAAAAAAATAAAAAAAATCAAGGCACAGTTAATATTTTAAATAATTATGTATCCTTTAGAGTATAACATTAATATAAGGGTTATTTGCCCGTAAATTTCTAAATTTTCATCAAATTGTAGATTTGCATATCAACTTCAACGCTTGCATGTAAAGTATCGAAGTATTAATTTGTTCAAGTTTTACAACCACAAAATGATTAAGTTTTATACATTTATTAAGATGATAATTTATGATTAAAAAGTAGATGTGAATTTTTATTTTTGTCATATCATTCTCATACGAATAAAACAATTTAGTTTTCAAGATATTTCAACTAGCGTTTGTAGTCCAATGGTTAGGATTATTGCCTTCTTCCAAGCAATAGACCTGGGTTCGACTCCCAGCAAACACATTTTTTAAGGAAAATGCGTTGCATTGCCGCGCTATCGTCCGTCTAGCCCACAGTGGGGCGGACGATAACGCGGACGATGTCCATCGTCCGCGCTTCGTCCGTGGACGATCTATAGGGCGCGGACGAGCCATCGGGCATCGTCCGCATACCCACAGTGGCGGACGATGGCGCGCCCGATGCATCGGGCAGCCTATCGTCCGCCCCACTGTGAGCATCCCCGTCGAGCTTGAACACACATAAGAGCATCCCCATCGCTGCTCGATGGGGCGGACGGCGTCTGTGCCGACAGCGCGACACACTCGTGTCCGCCACTGTGCTCGCGCCGACGGCACGGCGCTTCTCTTAAAGCACGTCTGTGCCGCTAAGCAGGTCGACGTGGCAGCCTTCTATTGGCTAACGTCGTTGGCTTTTTCTATTTTTTTTAAAATTTTAATTTAAAAAATCATTTTTAAATTATAAAAACTTTCCCACTTCCCAATAAATTATATCCGTTTTCTCCCTACTTTTACTTTATTTTTCATTCCGCCCCCCTCCCAAATTCACATTTTTCATCTATAAATATCCTCATTTCCACACAAAAAATTTCACACCACACTATACAATTATCATCTAAATTCTCTCATCTAAATTCTCTCATCAATTCTCAATCTTTTCACTCTTGCAAAAAAAATGTCCGGCTCAGGCGATCACTCCTCCGACTCCCGCGGATGGAACCACGAATGGTTCAACCCAACACCATTCCCTCATCCAGATACGGAATTCTCGTTCCCTCCTCAAACCCAAGGTTCTCAAATTCCGGGTGACTATCGACCTTATCCGGTGGACGAGCAAGATGCCACCGATGGACGATACGGGTGGATCGGCGGCTCCCAAAATCTGGAGGACAACCCCAGTGCTCCTTGTCCTCGTCCTCGTAGTGTTCCTACTCATAGTCGTGGCGGGGACGTTCACGTCCGCACGACCGCACCGCGTATACTCCACCGGAGATGGAGAAGATGTTCACAGCCTATTTCAAAATATCCGAAGATCCGGAAACCGGCACGAACCAAACTGGGGCGAGGTTTTGGTGGCGCGTCTCTCGCTGGTACAATGCCAACCGACCGGAGGGAACCATCGAGCGCAATGAGAGTATGATGCGCAATGCCATCTTCAGAGCCAACGAAGAAATCCAAAAGTTCCAGGGGTATTACCTCCAGGAACAGCGGTCGGCGGGGAGCGGCATGAGCGAGGCCGACATCATCACAGACACCATGTCGACCTACCATTCCATGCATTACAAACCATTCAAGCACCTCGGCGCTTGGCAGCAGGTGCGTAGAAATCCGAAGTATAGGGGATGCTTATCATCCTCCTCCAGCAAACGGTCGAGGTCGTTATCCCTATCCGATGGCAGCTCCGATGAGGTGGCTAACCAGCTTGCCGGAGCTAACTTCGGTAGCCCCGACGCCGGCACGAGCAGTTCCCACCGCCGGCCGCAAGGAAGGAAGAAGGCGACGGCCAACCGTCGTCGCGCCGAGACTCCAACCGCCCCCGCTCCTGCTCCCTTTGTGCCACCTCAACCCCCCACGAACTCGTTGTGGACCCTTTTGGCTCAAATCAATTTGGCCAATAGGTCTCGGATGACTCCCGAGCAACTTGATTCACATTTGGCAATGATACGGGGTCTCCGAAAAATATTAGGGATATGGCCAGAGGACTAGTCTTCCACGGGGGTATTTTTTAATTATATAATTTTTAATTTGTATGATTTTAATTATGTAATTTTAATTTTTTAGAATTTTAACTATGTAATTTTTATTTTTTAAGACTTTAATTATGTAGTTTTAAATTTTTAGGATTTTAATTTTGTATTTTTTTTATTTTTTTTGTAATTTGTAATAGTATTCCGGGTATTTTTAATGCATTTTAATATTGTGGAAATATTTTTATTTAAATTGAATAATAGAATGGTAGAACCCTTGAGCATGTCCTTGCGGAAGAGCATGGATGTGGGTGTTGTGCTCTTGGGGAAGAGTGGAGAGTAAAAAAATGAATGAAAATGGGTCTGGGCCCACTTCCATGCTCTTGCCTAAGAGCATGGATAGGGATGCTCTAACACATTATACATAAAAAAATGTTTTATGACAACCCTAGTTTCTTTCTTTTCTACTCTTCAAAATGCTTCATCACATAACATTCACTCAACTAGGTCTCGTTACACTTCAATCACCACACCTAAATCACTTCAAATCCCCAAAAACACACTAAAACAACAAACATTTGATCAAAACATCACCAATCCATTACCCTTCAAAAAAACTACCACTTCTTGCAACCATCTTCAACACACTAGATGACTTCATATGTGACTTCATCGACCTTCCCCTCGCCCCCTTCCTCGACCCCAAACAAGTCCTCTCCGGCAACTTCGCCCCCGTCGAGGAGCTCTCCCCGACCGCCTGCACCGCGGTGGAGGGCTCCTTCCCCGGCTGCCTCGACGGCGGGGCCTACATCCGCAACGGCCCAAACCCTAATTTCTTCCCAAAGGGGCCCTACCATTTTTTCGAAGGCGATGGGATGCTTCACATGATCAAATTCTCTCACGGAAAAGCCACATTCTGCTGCCGCTACGTCAACACGCACAAACACGCAGTGGAGAGTGAATTCGGCTATCCTTTTGTCCCAAGCATCTTCTCCTCCTTCAGTGGCGGCCTGTTATCTTCAATTTCCCGGTTTCTCCTGACTGCAGCTAGGGTTAGCG
Organism: Salvia splendens; assembly: GCF_004379255.2. Lineage (NCBI taxonomy): Eukaryota > Viridiplantae > Streptophyta > Magnoliopsida > Lamiales > Lamiaceae > Salvia > Salvia splendens. The sequence goes on along the minus strand of NC_056047.1, from coordinate 16,834,143 downwards.
CCGGCTAATTCGATCCGATCAAGCACGGATTCGGCACCGCCAACACCAATTTAGCCCTAATTTTCGGCCACCTCTTCGCTCTCTGCGAGTCCGATCTGCCCTACGCCGTCAAATTGACGGCGGAGGGAGACATAATCACCCTCGGCTGCCACGATTTCGGATCGGCCGAGCCGTTTTACCGGATGACGGCGCATCCGAAGGTGGACGGAGTCACCGGAGAGGCCTTTGCCTTCGAATACGGCAGCGGTGCGCCTCCGTTCCTGAGGTATTTTCGGATTGATTCGAACGGGAAAAAGCATAGATCTGTGGCGATAAACTCAATGTTGGAATCGTGCTTAGTCAAATAATTTTTGACTAAGAATAAATATTACAAGACATTTAATTTTGTGAAATTAAATGCAATAACGTCGATCTATGTTCCGAGTAGATGACCGTAGTATATTCATTTTCTCACATCCGATTCCCGGTGAGTGAGAAATAATATATTAAAGTTGGTCACAATAAAGCTAGAAATGAGCTATGTGAAGAGACTAAGGGATTAATTAACAAAGTGTTAATTATCCCACATCGGGATGATAAACTTCTTTGTTGAAGTATTTAATCAGATGAATTATTATGTGTAATAATTATCGTGGAATAAGACGGGTGTCAGAGCCCACACGAACGCCGCCGCCGCCCGCCCGTGACCCGTGTCCCGTGACCCGTGCCCCGTGCACCGGGTGCCTGGTGCCTTGTGCCTTAGATCTTGGCAATTGGTCTTTGGGTGGTCTTTGGGCTGTTCTTTGGAGCTGGTCGTTGAGCGTGGTTCGTGTCCCGCTTGTTCTTTTTAGACCACCCCAAACTCCACGCTATCCCCGATGGACCCCGACTCCTGGTGGTCCTGGTCCACGTCATGGTCCCGCTGGACCCCGACGCATGACGGGAGACAAAACGTTCCCGCTGGACCCCGACGCACAACGGGAGACAAAAGGTCCCCGCTGGACCCCGACTCACAACGGAAGTCAAAAGGTCCCCGCTGGACCCCGACGTATAACGGGAGACGATAGGTCCCCGTTGGACCCCGACGGGTCCATGGTGTATCCCGTCGTGTAGCATGTCCAGGTGCGTCGTGTATCTTCAGCTCCCACTGGCTAGTGCACCAGTCAGTAACCCCCGGCGGTTACAGTCAAACCATCATGGCACACATGATGGCTGTTGACTCCATCAATGCCCCTGCAGGTGGACTTGGCCTATAAATAGGCATGCATCCATTGCATTCTAGACATAACATACACAAGCATTCTTGCATACACGCTCTCTCCCTCTCTGCATATCTTCCCGTCGAAGCTCTGCCCCCGCCTTACTCCCGTTCGCTGGAGCTCTGTTGCTAGCGGTGCTGCTACTTCAGAGACGAAGCCGTTTTATCTTTGGGGACGACACGCCAAACCAAGAGCACTACCGGGGCGTATCTCGTCTTGCAGAAAGAGGACTCCTCGACTCAGCTTACATCTTTACGGTTTATTGTTTCGAATTCTGTTTTGTATTTTCAATTCAATTTATTTTCCGTTTAATTTCTCCGTTCTTCATTGGGTTATTTTATGCCCGGTTAGTGTATCTCTGTATCACAGTTATTAATCAATCATTTTCAACCAACACTCAATAGAGAAGCCGATGTCGATTCACGACTTCGCGATGACGGAGAGGTACGCCGTTATACCGGATATGCAGATCGTGGTGGATCCATGGGTGGTCGCCGGTGGGGGTGGATTGGGAAAAGGTGGCGAGATTGGGGGTGATTCCGAAGTATGCGGAGGATGAGGGGGGGGAGCGTGTGGATTGAGGCGGCGGGGTTTAATCCGCTCCACTGTGTGAATGCGTGGGATGAAGACGGCGGCTAGACGGTGTGCGTGGTGGCGACGAATGCGGCGGCGGTGGATCGGTTGATGGAAAACATCGATTGCGCGGAGATGACGATGGAGATGGCTGTGGTGGATGTGAAGAGAAAGAAGGTGGAGAGGTATAGGTTGTGTGATGAGTTTCTCGAATTCGGAGTCATCAATCTTGCTTATGCAGCCAAGAAAAACAGGTCCTCTCTACAAAAACTATATACTCTCCTCTCGCCGTCATTAAAATCACACTTTCACACAGCACGAATTTTAATTAATATAATACTCCCTCCATCCTAATAAATATAAAACGTTTATTCCCTCCGTCCCGCTTTAGCAGTCCCGGTTGAGTCGGGCACATGTTTTAAAGAGTGTTTAAGTGTGTAATAAATAAATGATGTAGTGGAGGTTGGGTCCCACTTTTAAACAACTTTTTTGCTTTTATTTTCGTCACCCCTAGTGACTATTCACACTTGCATTAATTTTTTAATTCCATTTAACATATTAATTACTGTAGTTGGTACCAAATTTAAATTTTCACACCAATTTTTATGCACCGAGTTCAACCGGGACTCCTAAAGCGGGACACCCGAAATTGATTAACCGGGACTGCTAAAGCGGGACGGAGAGAGTACTTTTTTGCATAAGATTTTATGTAGTGTTCTTTTGTGAATTAAAGAAGAGGGAGTAAAGTAAGAGAGGAAAAAAAATAAAGATAAAGTTATTTCTATTTTAAGAAACGTTTCATTTTCAATGGACAACCTAAAAAGGAAAATGTTTCATTTTTAATGGGACGGAGGGAGTTAAAAATTAGTGAAGTGTGAAATAAAATAAGAGGGTAATGAGTTAATAGAACATGAGTCAATTGCTAAAAATAGTACTACATCCGTCCTCAAAGAGTATGAACTTTGGGTTCGGTACAAGTTTTAATGCATTATTGACAAAGTAAGAGATAGATAGAGAAAATTTTTTAAGTATTGTTAGTGGAAAATGAGTCTCATCTTATTAGTGAGAAGAAAGTTCCCAAAATTAAAATGTTCATACTCTTTGGTGACGAACGAAAAAGAAAATAGTGCATACTCTTCGGGGACGGAATGAGTAATAAGTAAGTGTCACAAATATTGGCAGACAAATTAAAAAGGAAATTAGTGATAAATAATGGCGGATGGAAAAAATAATTTATTTTTCTCATAACTAGTATTTTTCTACAGAGTATATATTAATTAGGAATATGAAAGTAGTTTTGCATGAAGAAGCAAAATTGTGTTTATCAAGAAATAATTCACATTTGATAGAAATCCATGGGTTTCATCCTAAAAACATTTGGTGATAGGAGGAGGGGTCCATGAGACTTATATACTAGTTTCAGTTTTCTCTTGACACCGATGTGGGACAGTTATATGTTATATTTTTAGTTTCAATTGCCAACACCCTCCCTCAAACCCTTCAAGGTTATATACTAGTTTCAGTTTGGACAGTTATATGTTATATTTTTAGTTTCAATTGCCAACACCCTCCCTCAAACCTTCAAGGTGAACCTTGGAGGGGTTGGACTTTTTTGTTTCAATTGCCAACACCCTCCCTCAAACCCTTCAAGGTTATATACTAGTTTCAGTTTGGACAGTTATATATTATATTTTTAGTTTCAATTGCCAACACCCTCCCTCAAACCTTCAAGGTGAACCTTGGAGGGGTTGGACTTTTTTTTTCTAATCGATTGGACAATTGGTCCAATTTTTTCGATCGGTTGGACCACTTGGCCCAAATTTTTAAGTCCAGATATACTGTTGGGTCAGTCATTTTTTTTCGGTTTCGGCCCAGATATACTGCTGGGTCAGTTAAATTTGACCCACAGTCGGCGACCCGCTCTGATACCATGATAGAAATCTATGGGTTCTTGTTAAGGACCGTCCCCCTTAACGTCGATTTCCACACAAAATCAAGAAACGAGATGTCGTCGTTGTCGAGCGCCCAACGTTGGGTCGTGACTTGGACGGCAAAAAGGGGCGGTTGAGCGCGAGATCAGCCTCGTGGGCAACCTTAGGAGATGTTTCTTGTTTGATACTCAATTGAGCCAAAAGAATGATAATTTCATATATTGATTGAATGAATAAAAAAGATAACAGTCTATCCTATTTATAATGCTACTGACTTAATGAACAAGAAAACAAAGATATAGAAAAAGATATGCTAAATCTCTATAATATCTAAACTAAATAATAATAATCCTAATACTCGTATCAACTCCCCCACGGTTAAAATCCACCTTGTCCTCAAGGTGGGAACCACGAACCAAGGACAAGAGTTGAAAGCAAAAGCTTGGCGAGGCATCTCCTCCTGGATCAAACGTGTATCGAACCGCTGAATGTCTCCCTTTATCACCTCCATAAAAAATCAATAAATGTAGACTAATGTGGTCGTCCAAATTCAACGCTACAATGGAAAGTTCTGCCACACATTCATGAATGCTCAAACACGGCGTGTTATTTCGCAGAGGAATTAACCTTGCATCGGCGTCGAGCGATGGTAATCGAGGCTTCATGCTTGTAACATCACTGACACTGACATCCACATAGACACAAGCACTTTCGTGGAAAACAGTGTAATCACCAATAGAACCATCCTCCTCTTTATCTTCTAGCAATGTCTCCTCCTTTTCACCAATCTTCTCATCATATACCCCAACGAGCACTTGCAGTGACTTGTTGTCGTTCATGACAATCCCTTTGTTCTTGACGAACTCTCCAGGGGACTCGTTGTTTGGAACATCAAGAGGAGCGCCATCATTGTGAACATCGGTAATGTCATTGGGAACATCATCACCGAATCCTATCGTGGGAGTATTATTAGTTTTCTCTTCGGCTAAATTCTCATCTTGAATGTTCTCCTCAAACTCCTCCCCATCATCCGCATAACAGAGAATGCGTTGTTTACACACATGTCCCATCACCCATTTCTCGGGACAGTGCCAGCAGAGACCCAACCTGGACCGTTCTGACTTCTCCGCCTGGGAGACCCGTATTAGCGGCAGGCGTGGCTACTCCGGAGTTTGACTGGTCACACGTGCGGGCTGACTGTACAGGTCCCGCGTTGGCTTTTCGGTGGAGTAGCGGGGCTGGTGGAAGGCGGGCTGGACTCGCACTCTCACCTCCTCCCGAGGGCGAGGTCGGTCCCAGCACGTCTCCGAGCGTCGGAGCCGGTCAACGGTCGGGTAGCCGCGGTCCTGCTGTTGCGTCGGTGGGTCCCAGCACGTTGGGCGGTGCCGCTGCGTTGCGGTTGTCGGGTAGCGATCAAACCCTAATTTGGTCTGATGCTCTCCGCGATCAGATAGGTGGCCACCCCTCTCGACGTAGCCGCTGCGGTGTCGGGGCCAAGCGTCTTGCGCGCGATCGCGGTACCCGATGGGCTGGTATCTCGGCCGTGGGCGACGATCATGTGGATCCAAGTGGTGTGAGACGTAGGGTGATTCTGGATCAGGCCACGACGGCGGGCGGAATACTTCCACCCGGATGCTTGGAGGGTCCCAACTGGTTACACGGCGAGGTTGGGTCGGATGGTAGGGACGGAATGGCTGTGTGGCCTGAGGGAAGTCGTATTGACGACGACGATAGCCGGCGTAGTCGTATGACATGTTGACGGACTGAGGCGTGGCTGTGGTGGATGATGATCGTCTGACTTCGGCGCGGCACGCGGGAATCCTTCCCGTCGGGCATTGCAGACGTAGTGTTGTCCTGCGGCTAGAGCTCGGCGGACAGGCGGGACTCGACAACCAAAGCAGTTGCTGTGCGCGGAATGTTTTCCGTCGGGCAGCGGTGTAGCTTCGGTTCGAGATGGTGGGAGGGTCAGCTCTCAACGAAAGCACCAGTTGTTAAGGACCGTCCCCCTTAACGTCGATTTCTACACAAAATCAAGAAACGAGATGTCGTCGTTGTCGAGCGCCCAACGTTGGGTCGTGACTTGGACGGCAAAAAGGGGCGGTTGAGCGCGAGATCAGCCTCGTGGGCAACCTTAGGAGATGTTTCTTGTTTGATACTCAATTGAGCCAAAAGAATGATAATTTCATATATTGATTGAATGAATAAAAAAGATAACAGTCTTTCCTATTTATAATGCTACTGACTTAATGAACAAGAAAACAAAGATATAGAAAAAGATATGCTAAATCTCTATAATATCTAAACTAAATAATAATAATCCTAATACTCGTATCAGTTCCATCCTAAAACCAATTGGTAATAGGAGGAGGGGCCCATGAGACTTATATACTAGTTTCAGTTTTCTCTTGACACCAATGTGGGACAGTTATATGTTATATTTTTAGTTTCAATTGCCAACCACATTTACACAATAATTTGGTGTATTCATGTCTAATATTCTTGATACTGTTTATTTTGGTACATTTATGCAGTAATACTAGGGGAGAAACGGTCGGTGGGGGTGGTGAAGCTAGACCTAACCCTACTAGACAAGGAGGTTGGCGGCGATTGCACGGTGGCCGGCTGGCGGTTTGAGGCGGGCTGCCACGGAGGCGAACCGTTTTTCGTTGCGAGGGAGGCGAACAATCCGGCAGCGGAGGAGGACGACGGCTATTTAGTGGCATATTTTCACTGTGGAAATACTGAAGAATCCAAATTTGTGGTAATGGATGCCAAGTCTCCTACTCTAGAAATAATCGCCAGCGTGAAGCTGCCGCAGCGCATGCCCATGGGCTTCCACGGCCTCTTTATGTCGGAGACTGACCTTCAAACTAATTATATTAAATAAAACTTTATAAAATATTGGCACTTTCAGAGTGTAGATATTTTCTAAAATCTTTGTAACAACTTAGCAAGTTAAATACTAGCAACTACTCTCTTCATCCAAATTTTCATAGATATTAATTTGGAGAGATTATTGAGCTATCATCCATAAACAAATTACAAATAATCTGAGACTTTTTATAGTAAGTTATTTTTAGTGTTAACTAAAGCATACATTCATTATTAATTTATTGACACGAAAATCAAACAAAAGATGTTTATTTTTAGACAAAAGTATAAATGAGCCAATTATTTTTGTCTGCTGTTTTTGTTAACTTACAAAAAAGTTGTGTGATTTTGAGTGGCCCTAAAATTGATATATCACACTACTATACCACGTTCTCATCCTTTCATATTGATTGAATGATTGAATCTATCAATTTGTTTTTTTTTCAGTAATGAATCGTACACCGTTCGATATGAGATATTTTTTTGAAAGAAGATAAATAGTGCATTAAAAGCGCATAAATTTATAGAAGTTGTTTGCATGAATAATTGAGGCATTATTCTTGTCTTCTTTGGCTCACAACATGCAGTGGAAAGCAAAGAAATAGTCAAATTTTGACTGTTTCCAATTATTGTAAAGTACGCAACGCATGTGACTCGCTCGACTTTGGGCATATCTCCATGTACAAAGAAAAATTATTTAAATGAGTCATTAATTATATTAAAACTATAACTATTGATTTATGGTAGAAATCCTGTTAGACAATTGATCAAGCTAGAACAATAAACACTGAATCAAAATTTATGTGGTTCGATCGAGATTGATGTACATCCACGGACAAGAAATCAATGACATTTTTCGAAATCCAGTCAGCAATACAAGATACAAAATGAGTACACAAAATAGATGAATGAACTCATAAAACTCTCAAATCTATCTGCAACTTTTATGGTTTGAATTTCGCTTAGCTGTAAATTAAATGTAGGTGCTCTTAACATTGTTCAAATTATCATGCCACATAGTGTATCTCATGAAATAATTCGTAGTTATTAGATGGGCAATAACTATAAAAAAAATGGGACTGGACATGCGATTGAATACATGCAAATAAGAAATTCTCGAATATACATTATGTTGGCATGTGTGATTTGTGATGTTGGAGGGTTGTGTCTCACAACTCTATTCATCCAAATTTTTAGATATCTTAACTAATACTTTAAAAAAAAACTTATTCTTTAAGAACACAAAAATCAAGACGCAATTAGTTGCGTTAGAAATTTTTAAAAAATAATAGAATGGAAATTTTTAAAAAATAATTAGTCGATCATAGCTCTTGTACCCTAAAAAAATAGTACTACTAAAAAACAACAAACAGGAAACCATTTGTCACAGGTTTTCTGAACTACTAAAAAGGTTGCGTTCCTTGCCCATAAGAAGGCAAACTATAAACAAGAACAAAAATCATAGTTAAACTTTAAGTAGCATCGATTTTTACCAATTTCTGTCATAATTTATCTCATCGCAAATTGCAAGTTTACTACTAGTCTCCTGCCATCATCTGCACAAAATAGAAAAATCCATAAATGCAGAACGTTGAGAAACAAGAATATCATCCAATGGGAAAACCGTGATAAGAGTTATTACCTTGAAAATTTCCCCAAACATTCCTCCCGGCATGGAATTTCTACGTCGTACTCCATAGAACTTCTCCGCGATTTCATCCAGCAGCTGATCCACGATGCCACAGCAGAAAAGTATGATTACCCGTTAGGAAAATTTTACAAGGGTAAAGGATGATTAAAGGATTGCGACTGGAAATAGCCTACTTCGTTAAAGAGAGGCTCCCTGCTTATACTTGGCCTGTAACGGTCACGCAACATATTGAAGAGAGGCAAAGCATCTCTCTGCAACCTGCATTACACATGTAGAAAGAATGTTTTAACGTTGTCAGTTTGGTCATACTTATCGATTATGATTACATATATGGAATGATGTGCACTCAAGAATGAGAGAGAAATTAATCCAACTAACGTTTCTAGAAGAAAATTGGTGAACTGCATTAGATCAGATTGAGGAAAATTGACTCCTTCAGATTGTTGCACTTGCTTCTTAACCTCATCCATAAGGATAATAGCATCTCTGAGATTACCTTGAGCTAAGTACCTAAGTTCAAAAGAGATCGTTTACTACACACAATCAGAGTACTATGAAACTCATAAGAAAACTAGATATCGACAAGGTCTCAAGTAACCAACGGGGAAGCAAAAGCCTGGAACATTCTACAATATTAATGCATCAATTGGGAGCATAAATTTTAGACTTAGAGCATTTTATAGTATATGTTTTATAATATATGGGCAGAATGAACTCGAGTCATGACAAGAGTTGATCGCCACATTAAGAAGCAAATGATAGGTTGCTGACTAAGAATTCAAACCATATATCCTAGAAGATGCACTTCACGTATTTCTTTTCAAATGATTGCAAGAGTACAACTCTTAACAGTAACTGTTTAACTTCATACGTATTTATCATTCAAAAACTACTTACATCAGAACTGCACGTGCAACAGCAAGATCGTCTTCACCGGGATAACACTGCATTCAGAAGCTGCCAAATAAGTATTATACTATAGTGGTGTTCGGTTTCCTAAATAAAATAGTACCAAGATAAATCTAGAATTGAGTTGTGAGATTATTTTAGTTGGAGTGGGTTAGCTATGACTAATTATTCCATGATTATCCATCTAGGATTGAGTTGTGGGATTGAATCTCACAAACCAAACACACTACATGTTTAATCCTGAGATACAATCTTGCAAACTAAACACCCCATATACATACTAATAGATAAGCCATTTATGAGAGATTAGAATTCAGAGCAAGGACTGACCTTGCCCATGAAATTGATTAGAGTTAGAGCAAACTTCTTTGGATTCTTCCCTCGAACAAAATGATACGTTACTTTGGACATATCCTGTATCAATGAACAATATATCACACAAACCATGCAGTTCCAGGGTGGTATTTGCTTCAGTGCTTATATTTTTGCAATTGAGCATGTATTGAAGTATACTTTTTCCTTAAATTCATCACTAAGAAGAAAGAGGGTGAAATGGGGGCGTTTAGAAACACCGTTTTAAAACAGAGTAGCTTAACATATAGTTTGAAAGATCATGGAAACCATTGCCAAAAAGTACCATCTTTTTCTCTAAAAGTATGATTACTAAAACAATAATTACCAACTCAGGTGATTCTGTGTATAGGTAATCAGCTAGCATGTCATGAATTTCAGGAGATCCATTCCTCTGACCTCCAAATTCTGTAGACCACCTGTTCAGAAGAGAATAAATTTATCAGTACATCCTGATCCACGGCCAAATAATGAAAAGAAAATACACTGGAGAGAGAACAAATCCAACAGTTATATGCCTTGATATCCAAGCCATAACAATGGTCTACCATAAACTACCAAATACAGTTCATGAGTTCTTAACAAGATATTAGTTGAGCTAAGAAGTAGGAACCCCTTGATTGAATGCATAAGAGACAAACTGATTTCTCACTTGATAGCAGCTCTCAAGAATGATGAGCAACCCTCAGCACGTGTTTTTGCAGCTCCTAGAGCTTCAGTGAGTTGCTGCATATCAGCATCATCTGCTAGGTCCAAATTTTGCGGCACAGATATTCGTGGAAACTTCTTGTAAATTTGCCTGATACGATCTGCAACAGACTGTCAGATTCTACGTAATGTATAAAACCAAAAAACAAGAAAATAAAAGAAAGTTCACAACTCAATCTGATAAAAACAAATCACCAAACACAAAGCTACAAACAGTCATTCAAATGTAAAGAAGAACTATTCAAGTATCAGGACTGATCTCCAAACAGTCATTCAAATAATAGTAATTACAGCTTAATGTCACTCTTTTACAGATATTCTTCGTAGAAGACCATAAGCCTTCACCCTGTTCTGAACGTCCAATTTCCTCATCAACCAAAGCTACTCAGCCATTCATATGTTATACTTTCCTAGAGAATCAGGTAATCACTTATAACAAATCTCCTCTTCCAGATGGAGATTAACTGGATTGGCATCAGCAATTCAAATGGATCTGGGGGTTTTCGGTGTTAAAAAATTTATTGACAGTTGACACTGTCAACTTTGCAAGTAATAAGAAAAAGTACCTAACTCTATTCACCACATTTCAATTTCCTTTGACTTGTTAGATATAAATATTTTCCATGAAAATACTTTAACAGATACTGCTAATGGATCAGTATATACAGATTTATCAAAACATTCCAGACTAGCTTAACTTTTGGCAACAAACGCTTAAGTAATTGATTGTGATAACTAATGTCAGTGTCTGAATTGGGTATAAAGTGATGGCCAAAGTGCTCTGTCAGCAAAAACGAGCGTTCAATTCTTAAAGAAGCTAGGAATGATGTATATGTAAGTTTGCATCAATAAGGGAGAGTGAGCCCAATAAAATCTTAAATTGACAGCCCGACATCACAAACTGGGGTTCTTTTGTCTTTGCCAGAATGTCAATAAAAACTAAAAAGGAAAGGAAATAATGATGGAAACAATAAGAAAGCATTATGATGGAACTGACCAAGTGTGTCATCATCATAAGCGATCTTTCCTTTAACAAGACTCTCCACAAACAAGACAGCAAGCTCAGTTCCACATGTAACCTGAATAAGTGTGAAATGTAAATATAATTCATCAACAACAATTCCAACTTAAGAGAATATAGGAAATTATATTTCATCAGATCTCTTTAAAAAAAGAGAAGATATGGAGCCCGGGGTCTCCAAGCTTTAAAAATCCACCTTGCCAGCTGGAAGTTCCTCATAGTACTGAATAGTTTCGGCATTAATTATTATCACTTATTGTATCTTGTGTCAAAATCATTATTCCTTAAATAGGTTATCTGGGTAATTTATGAGAGGATTTTACAAAGGATTAACATAGTGACACACATCAAGAGCTGAAAGTCTAGAGATCTATCTTCAATTGTTAGACGTCTAGAATCCACTCTTTAAATGTTGAAGTCAATAACTCTTCCTTTTACTATTATCTTTATTTCCTTAAGTCTTTTGAGAGTCCAATAAATAAGTCCCTTGAGATTTGAGAGGGATGTGGAATCTTGAGTTTAGATTAAGAATAGCATTTTACCGCCTCAATTAGATAATTGGCCTCATAAGAGGATTGTTCTCAATATCTATTCTATATTTCATTTGATTTTGAGTTTAGCAAACATCATCCATCTCCAGTCACATCTTTTCTCTAATAAATTGGTGTGGTAAACGTGGAAAGAAATGACAACACGAATGAAAGCTCTTGTTGAGGTGTTAGAGAAAGCAATGGAGGAACATGACAGAAACATAAGAGCAATCGAATTAAGGTTTAGAACAGAATTCAAACTACTCCTTGCTATTTTGGGCAGTCGTGTAGATAAAAAGGAGCAGGTGCCCATTCCAACAGCCGAGGAAACAACCAGTGTTATTAATAGCGTATGGCGGCTTATGGCGGTCTGTCAAAAAACCGCCATAGGGATATGGCGGTCGGCATGGCGGTATTAGGCGTAAATGGCGGTCAATAAATTAACAAATAAATAAAATATAATACATAACATAAGATGCAAAAAAATTTAGATAGTTATAGGAAAATTAGAAAATTAAATGGTGGAAGACAAAAATTATGGAGACGCTTTCATCGAGTAGAATAGTTACAAGAAAAGAGATAGAATTATACAGTAGAATTAATCCATGCATCGAGTAGAACAATTATAAGAAAAGAGAGAGAATTAAATAGTGGAATTAATACAAACTGGGCATCCACAATAGTGGATTAGTGCCCGCCCTAGCCACAGGCTAGCGGCTAGGGCGGGCGTCTAGTCCACTATTGCAAACGGCTAACGGTAAGGACGAGCGCGGAGCGGACGAGAGGTTAGGCATGGACTAACCGGCTAGCCGATCGCTGGCCGCCTATTTTGCGGCGAGCAATAGGCTACCCGATTTATTTTTATTTTTTATTTTTTTATTTATACTCTATATTTACAACTCATTCCACTTCATTTTTTTAATATTTGATAAACACCAATAATTAAAATGAATTAAATCGTATTTGTCAATTTATTTGTTGGACTAGGGCATTGGCTAGGCTATTGTTAGCTTATTGCTAGGCTGTTACTTGGCTAGGACAGTGGCTAGGCTGTAGGAAGGGCATGATGATGTGGCATGAAGAGTTTTTGGTTAGACTATGCCTAGTCTGATGCTATTGTGGATGGTCCAAGTAGTAGTACATAAAAATTTTCAGTTATCTTGAATCGTGAATGAAAATCTAGAATCTGGAGCCTTGTGCGTGTGGAGACTGGAGAGACGATAACTTGGATTGACAGCATCGATTATGGTTTTGAAGCCAGAAACTCCCATAAACCCTATAAATAGACTGTTTATAATGGCCAATGGGCTAGGTTACATGTCACGTGGGCAGGGTAGTGGGGTAAGTGGGGTCGTTTTACAAGGCAAAAAGGCATCCCGACCGCCATGAAAGCCATATCCTGCCATGGCGCTTCGCGAATGGCGACATTCAAAAAAGGGAGTAAACTGCCATATCACATGGTGGCGGTGGCGTTGAGCCTAGAAACTGCTACCGCCATCCGCCACGGCGCCGCCATCTCCGCTTTTTAATAACACTGGAAACAACGGAGGCCATTTATTTTATCAGCCACTACCAGCCGTTACAACTCCTCCAGCCATTGTGACGGTGCTCTTAGTTCTTTCCAGTCGGCCGTCCTCAACCTCACCCCTAATTGGTGACAGCTGGCTTCAAACAGCCACGTTGTTCCACCGCACCTACCTTATCTGCTGCAACAGTCTTCTCCACTGCCCGCCATAGTCCATACAACAACCCATTGTTTTCCTTCTGGTTTCCTCCGCATCACATCTGCCACCTCCTGTGTGCGTGAATTCAGTCATGTCGCTGCCGCACACCACAATTCTCCTCAAAGGAGTGTGGTTGTGCTCTTATGCGCTGCTGGAGTGTATTTTTCAATGCAACCCCATGTTTCCCTGCTACAATCATTTGGAAAACAGATTGCCGTTTGGCCTCAGAAGATTTGGGCCGTTTTCAACTTTTTACCTAGCCTTGAGACAAGGCTGTTCGACGTGGTGCAATTGATACGCATTTAGTGCTGGAAGTCTGGAAGTCTAGAAGCCTATCTTTAATTGTTAGTCTAAAATCACACTAAGTGTTAGAAGTCTATTAGTCTACCTTTAAATGTTGGAGAATTGAGAGGGATGTTGAATCTTGAGTTTAGTTTACAAACGATAATTTACCGTAGGGCTCGTAAGAGAATTATAACAATATCTATTCCATATTCCACTTCATTTTAGAGCAGTCAATACCATCCACCTCTTTTCTCTACGCACATTAAAACATTAGAAAGAATCATGAAGATACATAAGGTCTTAAAGGGGTACACTCAACTAAATGCTAACAGAATATGAGAAAAATATCACAGGGGCACAACTCTGACCTGTCCGTTTGCTAATTGTAAGCAAGCCCCAGAGTGAAAAATATCCAAGGCTTCTAAGTACCTGTCAGCTAAAGCATACCTGCAGTCATTGTCAATCCAAAGAAACAATATTAACTTCTATAGTTCTATCATCACGGGTAAAGGTGTTGACATTGGCAAGCTTGACTGTAAGTCACAATCATTAAAAAAACATTGTTTAAGTGCCCAAACACCAACACATCTGCTCAAAACCATATTATTATGTATTCAGTTGTTATTTGAGAATCACACCTGGAACCAAGAGACTTATACATTTGTAGAGCGCCATAGAAGTTGCCTTCCTCTACAACTTTCTTAATCTTCTCAATAGTCTGCAATTCAGAGCTAAGAAATATAAGAACCAGGAAAGAAGAACAGAATCAAACAACTTATAACTTGTTTACAAGCTATTCGGATGCACAGCAGCACAGCACCATACATGCTGAAAAGATGACAGTATTGGAAATAAATATACAATATAGCTACCACATTATAACTACATAAGCACATAACTCTTTTGTTGATATGGAGATAAGGGGAATAATTTTAAGAGGCCCACCTCTTCAGCTGGTGCGAGTGTGACGCGTCTGGCCCTTTCTCGTGACATGCTCTTCTATGTACTTTACCAGGAAAAAAGAAAGAGAGGAAAAAAACAAATCTTTTTACTTCAGAATCAGCCCTGAAGCATTGCAAATATGACTCATTAATGTAAAACTTCACCTTTCAACCAGGCACAAGACCATGTTAAAAAAAACACTCCCTAAATTGACATTAACATAACTTCACCAGCACGTGATATCGATACACAACTGGGGACAGGAAAATCTCTTTGAAATTGACAACTAGGGAATTTTTTTTATCAAACCTCTTAGCCTCCACCAATCTCAGCCATTTCCAATGTTAGTGCTGATTGGATGAGAAAATCTTAATGTGCATAGGATCCATGGAATCAATTACCAAGATACTTATAAGAAAAATGCAAAAATCACAATTCCAAGCTGATTCTACAACAATTCGGAGAGGGATAGTTGTATTGATATCTGCAAATTTCCTTACGAAGAACTAGCAGCCTACTCCACACTACAATCCAGATGGGAAATATGATCCGCCATCAAATAATATTGCATTTATCAAAATTAAAAGGCATAAATGACATAGTTACACACGATAATTACCCCAGAGATGATAACCTTTTGTTCTCAATGTGAAGAAACGATTAAATTGAATCAGGAAATAGTAATTACGTAATTTCGAGCTAGGGTTTCGAATATGGGGGATGAAGAAATACGTCCAAGCATGAACGGAATACGGCGGAGCGATGAGAAGCGCAAGAGGCTAGAGTAGCGGCACGGTGGCGGATGGAGATGGGAGGAAGAAGATCTCGGATGGGATTAAGAGGGAAATGCGGTGAACAAGACGAGACAATGTTGGGTTGAAATTCTGCAGTTTTCCTTCCTCATGTTTTTTCATCTACTATTAAGTCATCTTTTTCAAATTTTTTTCCTTTTTTTTGGGTGGATCTAATTTGCAGTTGCAGTCTTAAAAAAAATTCTGTAGTGCATCACTAAATTGAGCTGAGCCGGTGGGCTTTTTATATATTTGGAAATAATCCAAGCCCACTTGGTAAGAGGGTTGAATTGAGCTAGGTTATATATTGTGCGAACTGAGAAAATTATTTATTCAAGCATTTTCTTTTATTTCTCGTATACTCTATTTTTTTTTATACTTTTTAAACTCGTGTTTAAGGAGGTGTTTGCCCTTAACACGATCATATATATATATAGAGGAGTGATCAAGGTCTAACTAATTTTAAGTATATAACTAGAGACCAAATAACAACCACATATTATCTTAATCTAATGATTAATAAAAGTACACATTATTAGTTAATAAATATAGCATAGGGGTATTTTTGGAAATAAACTTCGTTCACATATCCTCACATACACATTCCATTCACACATTATCTTTCTCTATTTCTATTATCATTCTCTCTCTCTCCCTGTGTGCCGATCTCTGGCCGCCACCGTGATGCGTCGGAGGCGATTCGGTGGAGGAACGTGGAGCTAGAGAGGGAGCTCCGGCGGTTGTCGTGGTACTCGTCGGTGCCATACCTGTTCGGCGGGCTTGCGGCGATGCTGGGCCCCATCGCTTTCGGTCTCTTGATCCTCGCCAGCTCCTACTGGAAGCTCTCTGAAGAGGCCGAGAGGGACCTCGAGGCCGACGGAGGAGGAGACGGAACTTCTAAGGCGGAGCCGCCGGTGATGGAGGAGAAGTTTCTGGTGATCATTGATTAATGCGTCGTTGTTTCAAGCATAGGTTGCCCACAAAGGATCCCAGTTTCCAACCCGTCTTTAAAGTGACCATGGTAACAAAAGTAAAAGTTAAAGTAAAAGTAATAGGAGTACTTTCTGTCCTATCAATTATTTCAACATTTTAAATTTCACATAACTCTCCCTCTTTACCTAAGAGCATTCGTAGTGGTACGGATGTCCCGACGGATATCCCAAAAACACCTCATGCCACGTCATACGGACATCCCACTGTGGATACCACGTCATACGGACATCCCACTATGGATACCACGTCATACGGATATCCCACTGCACAGTGGCGGACATCCCCAAGGATGACATCCCGACGGACTTCCCACAATAATAAAAATTCACAAATTCACAAATTAAACAATTTTCGGAATTAAACAATTTACGGAATTAAAATTTCGACACAAATAGGGAAAAAACTCCATTAAATAAAAAAAAGAAAAGTACATTTCACCAAATTAAAAACATACAATTCAATAATTAAAAACTACATCAATGACGACTCATCCGCTGCCATACTTTTTCAATAATATCGTTCTGGAGGCGAGTATGGACTTGTTTTTAGCGTATGTTAGCAAATACACGGACTCGATCGACATCGTCATGGGGTATCCCCATGCGTACATTGCTAGTGGCCACGCTGTGGCTTGGACCCGCAACATCAGCATAAGCATCGGTCCAATCAGTCAGTGCTGGACCTTCGTCTTCGACAATCATGTTGTGCATGATAATACATGCGTACATGATGTCGGCGATGCTGTCAACATACCACAGCCGTGATGGACCCTTCACTGCCGCCCATCGAGCCTGGAGCACACAAAATGCCTGCTCCACATCCTTGTGCGCTGTCTCCTGGCGACCAGCAAAATATATCTTCTTTTCATATGCTGGGCATCTGATCGTCTTCACAAAGACGGGCCACAAAGGGTATATCCCATTGGAAGGAGCTACGAGAGGGGCGCGAATTCGGACCAAGTTATATTGAAGATAACCGAACCGATTGGATCAGTTAGCAAATGCCGTTGCCACTTGATCGGTGCAAACTCGCTCTCACTCTTTTCCTACCAATGTAATTTGTAAACTCCCAATTTTGCACTACTTTAACAGTAAAGCAGCAAGTTCGGGGTCGATCCCACAGAGAAGTTGGTGTGTCGAGTGTGTGAGTAATGAACAGGGGGGGTTGGCTGCTGCCACGCTTTAACTTGGGAGTTTTAACTACTGATTTTACTCTAGGCAGAATTAAACTTGCTAACTTGATCAAGGTAAATTTAACTACTAGGTCAAGTGAATTGCAGGCGAAAACGTAACAGTGAATGCGAGGATGAAAACGAAATAACTTCGATTAAACTAAAACAGGGAACAATACAGCGAGAAATTTAAACTAAACTAACACTTTGGAAACTACGAAAGCAGGTAAAATCGAGAAGAATCTCGGCGGGAAACTTCAGAATACGCCGACAGATAACAAGTATTCTGCAGCGCTTCTTCAATCGCCCTTTCTAACTAAGCAACACTTTATCTAAGCTAAGCTAAGCTATCTAGAGAACTGAACTAAGCTAGAGAACTGAACTAAGATAAGCTAGACGGAAAGTAAATGATCGGATGCCTTCTCGTGGTGGCACATCTTCTATTTATAGGCGCAGCACGACCGCCAGCTGGATAACGATCTTGACAGGGAATATTCGCTCGTGCTGAGAACGAGCGACTCATTGATTGATACGTGCTATTCTTCTAGAATGAGGACGCTTTTCAGCAACAGAATCGTGACTCAGCTCCGTCCTCGCGCCTCATATTCCAGCACGTGTCCTCTTCTAGACGTCGTCCTTGATAACAGAATGTTGCGCACCATCCAACTCATAGCCTCGCGTGTCCTTCTTCTGACATCCAGTGGTCCCCTCCTTAACCGCTTGATTACTCCCCTTGATCAATTTCCCCCAATTTCTGGCTTTTTTCGCCTATTATACTTGCTTGATCAGTCTGACCTGGTTGCCTTGGTCAAGCGGCATTTCTGCACATTTTACACTTGTTTTGCGCGATAAAACTGATCAAGTAGCGTATATTTTACCCTTAAACCGATGCATGAAATGAGCCTTATCACCCATCCGCCAAATAATAGCTTATATTGTGCTGGTTGCCGTTGGCGACGAAGTTGACGGCCGGACCAACGCCCATGCACTGGTCGTTGAAAAGGGCGACGACTGGAGGATGTTGATGTCGTTGTTAGACCCGGCTACTCCAAAATAGGCATGTCAAATCCACAGCCGGTAGTCAGCTACCGCTTCGAGGATCATCGTGGGATTCTTGCCCTTGAAACCAGTAGTGTACATCCCTTTCCAGGCAGCGGGGCAGTTCTTCCACTCCCAGTGCATACAATCTATGGTGCATAACATTCCCAGAAACTCGTGTTGATTCTCGTGCATATCCAGCAGAGCCTGACAATCTTCAGGGGTAGGCTTCCGAAGATACATATCCCTGAATATCTCCCTAACGCCCTGACAAAAATACTTCAGGCACTCGCGAGCAGTCGACTCGCCGATGTTGAGGTACTCATCGAACATGTCGGTCGTTCCCCCGTATGCCAGTTGCCTGATTGCGGCAGTGCACTTCTGAATCGGCATGAACCCTGAAATACCCGTATCGACGCTTCAAAGCGCCCACGATAAGCAAAAAGAGCGGACGGTGCATCCTAAACCGTCGCCTGAACAGGTTCTCCCCAAACCGTGGCTCCGGCGCAAAGTAATCCTCATACAACCGACGGTGGGCAGGGAGGTGGTCCCGGGGTACTATAGTTCGACGATGGATGGGTCGAGGTACCGCCGGATCCAAGGCCGCTTGTTCCTCCCTCTCCGCTGCCTCCCGCACACGTGCATGAATCAGCCACATCATGTGTTCATAATGCCCACCACTACCACTACCACTACCAGCCATTACGAATATATAAAAGAAATATAGAGAGAAAAACATGTTAAAACAAGTGGTGCGAATGAAATGAAGTTCAACGAGCCGTATATATAGACTTTTAAACAAAAAAATAAAAAATTTAAAAATCGGGACGTCCACTCGGACGTCCGTGGGAGTCAACACAATGGCGAACGTCCGCACGTACGTCGCGACGAACGTTTGTATCCTTGCCTCCCTTGCACAATGGCGGACGTCCCGTACGCCGGTCCGACGTCCGCCGGGACTGGCGCCATTGCTGATGCTATAAGTTCTTTCACAAAAAAAATATATTGAATTGAAATAGTTTTATAATGAATTTTAACAATATCCCAATTATATATTCAAATTAATCAATAAATTTGATAATATTTTATATACACTTGTATATTTTCTAAAAAAGTCGCATGAGAACATATCTATCACACTATGTCAATATTATACATGTATAGCATCAAATTCTTTCATAACAATTTTCTATCAAAATATATTAGTATATCAGTCTATATACCACACTCAATATTAGTATAATTGAGTATGAATCATTAAATTACCATATGTAATGAATGTGATTGGTTCTACAGTCTCACGTTAAAAAAAATCTCAAAAGATCAAGTCCAAAAATATCATTTCGGTTAAATAATTGTATAATGGCTAAGTATAATTAATATAAGGGGTTGCGTTAGTGTGCTAATTAATTTACATTAATAACTAATAACTTTCAATTCTGTGCATTTAAATTATCAACACAAAGACATAAATATATCAACACAATATGTAAATTTAAATATCAATACAAAGACATAATTTATCAACACAAAAAAGATTAATAAATTTATATCTTTATGTTGATATTTTTAACATACAAAATTGATATTTAGTTATTAGTTACTACCGTAAAAAATTAGTATTTGATCACATCCTAATATAAGGTTGCACAAAGACGTTCCATCCAAAAAGTTCTAGTCAGTTTAATTTGTAGGTACAATTTTTGCAACGATAAAGAACTTTTTTTGTGCAAACACGACAAACTTAGTAAGTATGAAATTATAAAAATTGTACTAGTATAATTGATAACATAATGCTATAATTTTTGCCCAAATATAGTTCAATGATAGCGGTATTTTTGTGGGGTTGGGACGTGAATGAATAATTAATGATAAAGTAGAGCTGGTAGGTGGGCTACCTTGCTCAAAGCTTATCCACATTATGTCAACATCTCATACTCCATTATTTATCAAAAATGATACACATGCATGTCAATCACAAAGCCACCAATCCATAGTTATATCCAATTATTGGACACCATATTGATTGAGAAACCTACCCACCCTCCTTTCCCCTTTCACAAATCTCATCCTTTATTTCTTATCTTATATACTAGTATTATCACTATTAAATTCTAATTTCATTATTTTCAGTTCAACTCAGATCAATTACACTATTAGTTACTCACACGATCATATATAGGAGTATTTCTTATTGTGTTTTAGAATCACATTTTTAATACACTTAGAGCGGGTTCGGTTAACAAGATTAAATCTCATGATTAAATATGTATCATGTTTGATTCATAAGAGGATAGTCTTATAATAATTAGTCATAGCCTCCCCCTCCAACTAAAATAATCTCATAACTTAATCCTAGATGTATAGTCTCATGATATTAGTCACGGCAACCGAACGCCACCTTAATTTGTAGCAAAGAGCAAAGACAAGTCTGAAACAGGAAATTAAGGTTGCACTGATGAGTGATGAAGGTTCATATACAAATAGAAATGACGTCGTCGTTGGTCGAAAAAAAAATCGGGTCAAGGCACTGTTAACCGGCCCTTTTGTCCCAACGTGTTCCACGATGTCTCAAGCCGCATAAGATGCAGCTTCTCGACAAAAGGCTCAAGAACCTCGGCCTCTTCTTCCGGTGCAAAAGCCATACAGATGCTTAGCTCTTGAACCGCGGCCTCATATTCTCTGAATGTAGTAACACATACTGTGAGTTTTGCAGCACGAGCTCGACCAAATAAACGGGTATATATACGAGACTGGATTAATCAAGAATATTACCGGCTGTAGTAGAGCATCATGCCATAGTCTCGTCTCATAGCCCAATTGTGCGGCTGAAGGGTCAGTAACCTCTCCGAAGCCATGATCGCGAGCCTGCAAATAAACGTGTTATCCAATAACCGAGTTATACGACTATAAACTTGTCCACTTTTCTGCTTCATTTCTAAAGATTTCTTCCCTAGTTCTTGGAGAAGGTGTTGCTCTATGCTTAGATCAGATATTTCAAATTTTAGCCTATTAAAATTTTCGAATTCTATGATAAACAGCTTAAATATTAGGTCTCCAACGATGCAACTCATCGTATGTAATTCCGAACTAGGGTTATATTTTCGAGTAAGCCTTCCTGGCTTAGTTTAGATTAGTCGGGATTCACAAGTTCCGGCCATGCTTGCAAAATAAGCATCTCAAAACCTGTAGGAGAAGACAATAGGCCCTCGAAAAGTCAGGAGAAGGAGACGACGAGGGCTAATGATAAAACCTGAAGATCGAGCAAAGATAGTCTACCTCAGCTCCTGAGGGCGCAGTAGAGGCATGCTCTCGTTGAGCTTCTCCTCAGAGTTGTGGACACAGCGGAGCGGAGAAGTCAGCATCAACCCGTGATTCGTTCTCGAAGCACGTTTCCAGTAAAGCCGCTGCAATATTCGTTACCAGTTTTAGTAACGAAAAATTGATCAAGAGGTTGATGGTTGGATAGTTAAAAAGTCACTCACAATTAAATTGGCTAGAGTGATTCCAATGATATCTCGGTTTGTTGCAACGTCTAGCCCCGAAAGTGAGTTGCTATTCACATCTGAGGCCCTAGACCGTGGATCGTCCACGCACTTCCCATTGACAACCGCGAACAAGCTGTGCCCCGAGATTACTTTGAACAACTCCTGTGATGATAACAGTTAGTAGTACAACATAAAAGAGGAAAATATAACAATTGACGAAGCAAATTGAGTAAGTGATAACGCGTATGAGCTTGGATATAGGCATATATACCTCAGGATTTCCGGTCCGGGGCCATATCAAAAAATCTTCCCCAACACGAGATCCCACAATAGAAAGATTGAGTCTTTGGCAAACTTCAATGTAGACCACACTAAGCAAGATTGCTATAAGAGTCGACATGGATGAAGTCAAGTCAGCATTTTGCTAGACATAAGAAAATGAAAACGAATATGTTCGAGCATAGGTGAAGAAGATATACCGCTGGCGCCACCAGAGCTTAACGCTGAGTGCAGATACGAGCACTTCGAGTCTACTAAGACAGGTGACCTCTTTAAACCTCTATACTCGAAGAGGACTTTGTTCACTGCATCCAACACTTCTCCCATATCACATCCGATCTCTCTTGGAACCAACTCGGCCTTAACCTCGTTTGCTATGGTGTCCAGCTCTGCCAACCACCCGTTTACATTCTTTCCAGCCATTGGCATGGACTCCACGGAATCCCACCCTTGGGCATCAGGTGGCAACGATGTATCTTTCCTCTCATTGTGGATTGAACGAGCATCCATCTCACGATTGAGAGCCAGATACGCCTCATCTTCCACGGCAACATAAAGCAAAGCCTGTAGAAAACAATTCCAAACAAACTAAGATAATATCAACAAAGCCATACTAAAATACAACCCCTCGAGAAGCAATAGATTACTAAAGGCCTCGTTTTTTGTGAAAAAGCACAATAATTGTTTGCTTGTATCGTTGCTACTTGCCAACCCATGGATTTTTCACTAGAACTCTGGATACAATTACACGAGGCATCTATCTATATATGGAATTCAAACCTTACCTAATCCAACTCTAACAAAGACTATACCGAAACCATCTAAAACAAGCTAACTAAAACAGGGTGAGATCGCACTTTCCGGATCCATAACTCAACACTCCAGGATCAAGAAACATAAATTTAGCAAGTCGTTTCGAACCAAATGGAACAAAAGTTTACCTTTGCAAGTGATATATCTTTATCCTTGGATTGGAAAGATATCTCCATAGTAAACTTGTCTCTAGCAGATTCAAGCACCTGATATAGATATATATCATCACAACACCAATAATAATCACTTAATCACATTATTCAACCAAAACACACACACACACACAAAACTATCACCATCCACATCACAAATTCAACAAAAAATACACATGTTCCACAAGATCATCAAAATCAGTTCAAACCTCCTTGTAGAAATCAGGTCTCGGCAAATTGGGAGAGTGATCTAAGGCTGCAGAAGAAGCCAGAGGCGAAATGCTCAACCTCATCTTCTTGACTGCAGCATTTCTGGTGGAAGCAGCACTCTTCCCTTTACCACAACCAATCCAACATCCACCAAAATCATACCTGATGAACAAAAGGGATATTGGGGATTTTCCAAACTACCACAAAATGCATATCCATTTATTTATTTACCATACAAAGCAAGTAACACCATACACCCATAGCTTTTAAATCTCATTCAAAACATATATATACATACATACCAATCACATGAAACTATGCAAAAAAATAATCACACACATAGTTCAAAATCTTGACAAGAAATAAGGATGGATTCGCCAGGTACAAAATGCATCTCCATTTATTTATTTACCATAATTAGCAAGTAGTAATATCAAAACCCACTCAAATCACATATACACACAAATCACATGAAACTGTTCAAAATCAAATTTCACACACACACACACACTCAAAAAATGGTAATATTGACAAGAAATAAGGATGAAATCACCTGCTACAAGGCAGAGCTAAGGAAGATGCAGTCATCATCTTTGTCATCTGCTGATTACTCAATGAACCACACAGCATTTTCTTCAAATACAAAAAGAAATAAATTGCAAAATCAAATTGGTGCTGACAAAAAAAATAGCTCCCAACTTTTCAAGAAAAGGGGGTAAAAAAGGCCGCTGAATTTGGGTAAGATCAGAAAAAGGGATGGTTTATTCTTCCATAAGATTCAAGAATCAAGCTCTCTCGCCTTGATAAATAGATAAAGACAAAATCTTTGGGATTAAACAGTGGAAAGATTCAATTTTTAAGGGATTGGAAGACATCATTTTGGGAGATGAATTGGGAGCCCAAAGAGACAAGAGAGAGGAAGACAAATATGGTGATGGAGAAGGGAAGTAGCTACGACTGCAACTGGTGAATGAATTGGAGAGGAAGGCGCTGACACTGATAAAATTCCCAACATCCATAGCATTGGAAAATCTCAACTCCAACATCAGCTTATATAGTCCAAACCCAACTCCACCTTTTCAGTTTTTAAAATCTCTCTCTCTCTCTCTGAGTAGGAAGGTTTTTGGCACATATGCAACAAATTTCTGGCTGATGTGCGGAAAATGGTGTATGAATTCAAGGGAAAGGGGCTCTGCTCTGAAATGTGAATTTTATTATATTTACATTATCTTTCTTTAAATGTACAAAAATGGAGAAAAATGTTAGAAATTGGAATCCGTGTAAATAATTGAAGATGGTGTATGTTCAGACAGACATGACTTTGGGTTCCTGTTATTGTCTTTTTACTCCGATGATATTTTTTAGAGCATTTTCAGTGGGCGGACATCCCACTAGAACATCCCAAAAACACCTCTTACCACGTCACTAGGACTTCCCATCCCACTGTCACGTCACTAGGACATCCCCTCCTATGTCCGCCCTTCCCACTATGACATCCCGCAATAAAAAAAATCACAATAATTTTATTACGTAAAAACGGAAATATAATTTTGACACGGAATACGGAAAAGCAAAATACGGGCAAAAATACATATTCATAAAACATAAAAAACACATAGTTAGAAAAAAGCAAAATACATAGTCATTCAAAAAAAGAAAAATACATAATCCAACATCCTCGGCTCACTCCGCGCTGTCCTCGTCGCCCGTGCCGCCCCCGTCGCCCGTGCCATCACCGTCGCTCGTGCCGCCCCCGTCGTCCCCTCCGCTAATCTAGGCGCCATCATCTCCAATGGGGGGCATCCCCAAATCGCGCCGACATCCATCGATGACATCCTTCAGCATCCTCTTGTACAGCGGATCGGTCGTGCTATGCCACCTATGCATGGTTCGGACCAAGCTTGTCGTTAACTGCGCGCGGGCGAGGCGGTCGATATCTTCTTGGGGAGCAGGGGCGACGACGACGGCGAGAGTCTGATTGCGGTAGCGGGGACACTTCGTCGGCTTCCGGGAGCTCGTGCGAACCAGCACTGCTGCTGTATTCATCGGAAGCGTTGATCTTCGTCCGTTTCGCCCAGCCCGATTCGACTCCCCCACAAAACTTTGGGGAATCCTTCACCACGAGAAAGGCCTCTCACTGGTCGAATTGTTTGAATTTCAAGGCTTTGTCAGGGTACTGAGCAAAGGCACGGTTCCGGACATCCTCCTCGGACATACCGCTGCTTGCCTGGCGGAGGTTGTTTTGGTAGAGGCCAGCAAATCGACTAAGCTTAGGCCTCAACCGCTCCCACTGTTTCCGGCACTGTTCGGGAAGGTGACGCTTCGCCCCAGCCGGTTTGTGTGTGTGGTAGGCTTCAGCGATCCGATGCCACAGTCTGTCAATATGCTGGTTGGCACCGACATAGGGATCCTCGACAATTGCAATCCAAGCCTTCGCAAGCGCGACGTTTTCCCACTGGCTCCAGATCGTCCTCTTTTCCGTCTCCTCATCCTCCTCCTCTGCCACCGTTCGTGAGGAAGACCCTGGGGCTTTCCCCTTGCCCTTGCCACGTCCCTTCCCCCTGCCCCCGCTCATATCATCGGGCGTCTGCCTGACTGGAGATATCCCCAACTCCTCAAAAGAGAAAGTGTCTATGCCGGTGAACTGAGTATCCGGAACATAAGTGGAAGGGGTATCAGTAGACTGCATATCCACAACCGGTCGATAGACATCGTCCGCTAGTGGTTCAGAACCCCTGCCACCCCCTCCCACATGCATCATCCTCGGCATCATCCCCGCCATCATCCCCGCCATCATCCCCGGCATCATCATATTTGGGGTCATGCCCCCCATCCCCATCCCCGGCATCATCATATTTGGGGTCATGCCCCCCATCCCGGCTGCCCTGGGCATCATACCACCCATACCACCCATCTGTCCCATCCAATTGTACATATAAGGGGACATCATCCCACCCATGCCCCCCATCTGTCCCATTCCCGGTACCGTTGTCGCATTTCCGCTGACGTTTCCCTCCAGGTCGATGGGAAACGCCGGAGTCTGCGACTCGCTCGTGGCCGGGGAGTTCCTATCGTTCTCCATTAAAAGTAGAAATGAAATTTGTAATAAAAGAAGAGAGAAACTTGTTAACAACAAGTGGTGCAAATGAAATGAAGTTCAACGAGCCGTATATATAGGGTTTTAAAAAAATAAAAAAATTTCGGACGTCCGAGCGGGACGTCCGACCCTTGCCACAGTGGCGGACGTCCGCCCGCCCGTCGCAGGGACGTCCGAGGACACCCGACGTCCTCACGGGACGTCCGTATCCGACCCTAAACGCCACAGTGGCGGACGTCCGGGTCGCCCGTCGCGACGTCCGACCGGATGTCCGACCGGACGTCCGCCATTGGAGATGCTCTTAGCGTAATTATTTGACTGAAAAGTAAAATTATTTTAAAATTGGAATTGGAATTGGAATTGGAATTGGATAAAATAAATTTTAGTTTTAATATAAACATTTGGGAATTTTTTTAACCATAGTTGATGTCTACGGCGATTTTACATAAATGAATTCACGATTTTTAATTTGAAATATATGAAGACAAAAGTTTTGTTTTTTTTGGAATTTTAAAGCAAATTTTGAACGTTAATTGTACTCGTACAAATAGAAAATGTTTTTCGAAATTGTGTATCTTACGTACTTAACTTAATTAATTGAAAACACTTCATATTGCCTTAATATAGATTTGAACAAACTTACCATTACATGTGTTTTTTTTTGCATTTTGCATGACTTTTTCTCAATTAATTATCTATATCTATTCGACTCAATTTCAAAACATCAGTTTTGTGGAGCTTCGCCATTTCAAGCATTTGTAATACGAGTAATACTATTGTCCTTACGAAGCCATTCACAGTAGTGGGTCGTCTAGGCTATCGTCAACTACTACAGGTGGTCGCTATTAGAGTTTTGTATACTTTAAATCACCATATTGAGTGGCAGTGCGGTTGGATTCCGCTGTGTTATGGGAGGGCTAGGGCCGTGAACAACATCGTGGTGGCGGTACAAGATCTGATGCAGTACGATCCAGCCTTGACAGCGGTTGCGTAGCTTGGCATGGAGTATTTATTATACTCCATTTATTCATTTTATCATTTTTTTTCTTTCATAACTACAACACCAAACCATCAAAATTCATCTCATTTTAAACTTCCCTAAAATTCTTTACACAATTTGATGGATCCCCAAAAATTACTACTCTGATAAAAAGAATGTCATTATTAAGTTGATATTGATAGTCGACCATTTAGTGGAAGGGAGATGCGGCAAAGGATTGTTTTTCCAAGACCTCGTCGATCAAGGATGTATGTGCACTGAGAACGTGAAGTTGTTGCACACCTCGTACAGACTTATATATTATGCATGCCCATGCGCAAATCATTGTTCATGCGCATTGCTAACACATTGCCAAAATGTGATGAATATTTCCAGCAATGCTTCGATAGACTTGGACACGATGGAATCTGGACGATGCAATAGTGCACGTTGGCGATTCAACGGCTGGCATATAGAGATTATTTGTACCGACTTAACGAGTAAGTGATTCCATGTCATCAAATCAACAGGCTTCATAGATAAATGCTCTAACATCATTACATGGTTTATATGTTTTGTTTTATCTCTTCATTTTTCCCATATATGTGTTGTTGCTTATTGTATTTCCTATTTCCTAGTTCATATACCAGGATCTCTAGAAAATAGGTCAGATATAAATTTTGGCGACCACTTCCAATTAATCTTGTCTCTAACGTTAGCTTTTGAAATAAAAATATACTAAATCTTGTTTTAAAGGACAATAATTCCCACATCACAACATGATTAAGTTATTATAAAATGATAAATTACATAGAGAAAAGAGAGACAATGCAAACTTGGACCACATGTCTAAGAGCACCCGCAACGCGGGCCGCCGGCGTTCCGCGGGCCGTTCCGCCGGAACTACTTCGCAGCGGAACGCGTTGCGGTGCATGGTGTCGTCGAGGAGCCGTTCCCAAGCCGTGCCGGGTGCCGAAGGCACGACCCGCGGCACGGTCCGTGCCGCCACGCGCTTCGGCGACGTGGCTCTCCCCGCGTCGTGCGTGACGCCCACTCGCCGGCCCGCGAGTGGGCGACGTCACGTGCTGACGCAATAATTATTTTTTAAAAAAATCAATTTTTAAAAAAAAATTAACGGTAATATTACCGTTTTTTTAACTTTTTTAATTTTTTTTATTTTCTTATTCTATAAATACTCCTAATCCATCCTCATTTCATACACAACTACACATCTATTCTTCTTAAATCAACTTCATTTCCTCTCCAATTTTCATATTCAATCTCTTCAAAAAATTTCCGGCGACGACAACTACGGCGGTGGCGTCTCCGGTGGGTGGGATCTCAACGCGTTCGGCGATTGGGAGACCATGTACAACACACTTGGTGGTTCCAGATCGTCGACGCCGGGCACCCAGGGGTCGGCGACGCCGGGTGGGTACCAACCACCCACTTTCGATGTGGATGCATACGCTCGACCCTCCGCCTCGCGGCTTTCTCAGGGATTGTCCCTGATTCGGGAGGATATCCCCGTTGCACCCACCCAGGGAGGAGGCCGAGGCGGTGGAAGCTCCAGGGCTGCGTCTGAGGCGGCCGAGGAGGAGGAACATGAGGATGAACCGGAGGATCTGGGTCGGCATCCGTACAGCAACGAAGAAACAAAGGCGGTGTACAACCTCTGGCTCACCGTCTCGTACGATCCCATCGTCGGGAATCAACAAGCCGCCAAGTGCTTCTGGGAAAAGGTCTGTGATGTCTACCACCAGACTAAGCCGAAAGGGGCCCGGAAGCGCAAATATACAATGCTCTGTGCTCACTTTCGCCGAGTCGACGTACAAGTTAAAAAATTCTGCGGCATCTACTCGGCCGAAGCGGCGCACTACCAAAGCGGAGCTTCGGGCGCCGACATTCTGAGGGCGGCTTTGCGCGCCTTCCACCAGGACACCGGTCTACAGTTCAAATTTGTTGATATTTGGCAGCTCGTCAAGGACGAGGAAAGGTGGGCCGGCGGTGTCCGCTCCAGCTCGGGCTCAACCTCAAAGCGCACGAAGCACACGACGACCGACAACTACTCGTCTAGTGACACCAGTGAGGCCAGCGAGGGTGAACCGCAGGTGTTTGGGGGTACGGGGTATCCAATGCCCGACGAATACGGCGGATCCAGCCGTGGGCGCCGTCGGCTGCAAGGGACGAAGGCGGCGAAGGCGGCTAGAGCGAGAAAGGGCCGAGGCGAATCAAGCCAGCCGGCCTCGGGATCGGGCTCGCGGGGAGGCTCGGACACACTTATGGTGGCGTACATGACCGCCACAATGGCGGACACTTCCCGCTTCTCGTACGCCCAATTCACGGCCTGGTGGAACGGAATTGTGCATATGGCAGCACAACTTGGCCTTCCGACTCCCCCTAAACCTCGACCGCCTCCGGAGGATGATTCGCCGACGGAGTAGTTTTTTTATTTTCCCACGTTTAATTGTGTGTTTTTTATTGTGTGTTTTTTATTTTTTTAGGATTTTAATTGTGTGTTTTTTATTTTTTTTAAGTTTAAGTTGTAATTTTTTTTAATGTTGTGTGTTTTTCAATAAAGTGTGTTTGTTTTTAATTAAAGTGTGTTTTAATTGAATTGAGTTGGAAATAAAAATAAAAAATGAAATTGAATGAATAGTAATTTAAGGAACGGTTAAGGAACGGAGGGTTGCATGTTCCGTTCCTTAGTTAAGGAATTGAGTAAAAAGTACAGTGGGGCCCGCAAATAGTAGTTTAAGGAACGGTTTAGGAACAGTATAGGAACAGCGTCGTGGATGGCCTAAAGCATATAAACATGTGACTCAATCGGTTATTTTCATTATTTGTTTTCCAATATGGATGTCACATGTAACGCCTGCCACACTATTTTATTTGTTCGCATATAAATATTAAATAAATAGTTACATATATCGAGTTGTTTAGACGGTCCTTCTCTAAGGGCATTATATTTATAAATTATCCAAAAGACAATTTAACTTAATAGAACGCACACCTTAGTGATTCAAAATATAAAAAATAAAAATTTCTAAAAAATTAAAATGGGGTGTTAGTTCTAATAGAGATCCGTATTATATTAATAATGGTTTTGAAACTATTTATACTTGAAAGATAATGTATAAACATTCAGTTCGAATATGTAAACCAGAAATAACTTTTGCGTTATTAATATATCAAAATAGTTAAATGTACTAATTAAATATTCGAAATAAATCACAAATAATCATATTGAAAGTGAATACGAAGCTCTATTATCCCAAATTCAAATAAAATTCGATGAAATTAAAATAACATTGAATATGACTTAGAGCTGTACATCAAATAACAAGAATAAAAGCGGAATAGTATCATTTTTAAAAAAAATAAAGCTTGATATATTGAAATAAAGAGAATCAGTAAAAAAATATCAAAGCGCTGCTCTGAATGCGGAAGAGCTTTATCAAGAATGAATTTTGAATTTTATAAAAACAATATTCGTATGATTTTGAACCCAGCCTTTTATATGCAAATTTAACAAACATTTTACCACGAGACACAACTTAGACAAATTGGCACCAATTAGGTGAAAATTAAATTAAAAAATCAGGACATGGCCGATTTGGAAAAAGTGGAAACACAAAAATAATAAGACATGATGCTTGACACCAAAATTGTACTACTACTTGTTTTTGTATTTGTAGTACATCATAAGAGCATCCGTAGCGCTGCTCTTAGGGACGGACGGCGTCAGTGCCCCTGGCGCGGCGAAGTGCTGTCCGCGCTGGCACGACGTTGCTCGATGCAAAGCCGTTGGCATTTTTATTTTTCATTAAAAAAAATAGATTTAATTAAAAAAATCCAAATTAAATAAAAAATATATTTTCCCACTTCCCAATAAATTATATATGTTTTCTCACCACTTTTAATTTATTTTTCAGCCTTTAATTATGTATTATTTATTTTTTAGGATTTTAATTATGTATTTTTATTTTTTTAGGATTTTGATTATGTAATTTTTAATTTTTAGGATTTTAAGTTTGTAATTTTTATTTTTTAGGATTTAATTATGTAATTTTTATATTTTAATGTATTTTTAGTAATTGAAGTATTTAAATTAAATAGTGGATTGGTGAGACCCTTGAGCATGTCCTTGCGGAAGAGTATGAATGTGAGTGTTGTGCTCTTAGAGAAGAACCGAGAGTAAAAAAGTAATACCAGTGGGTTTGAGCTCACATCCGTACTTTTGCCAAAGAGCGCGAATGTTGATGATCTAAGTAAGAAAATAAATGTGTACAAAATTTGGTGGACGCCTAGCATTAGCAACCTAAAAACCAAACACTAAATCTCTTACTAATTTAGTAGAGCAACAAGGCATTGAATTTTTAATACTAAGTGATAAACAGGTAAACCATCACAATCAATTCAAATCATAGAGAATATTGATTATCTAACCAAATCATGAAGAAAAAAAATTACAAATAGATTAAAGATTAATACTACTCCATGATGTATGTTTTAGATACCAGAATCTTTTTAAAGGAATATAAAAAATATAATATATGATCGTACCAAAACTTCTAGTCCTTCCTAGGCCTAAATTTGTCTCTTTACCATATTTGCAAATTGTTAACTATGTATATTTAAAGGCTATAATATTTATAAAGAGCAATCAACAATATTTTATTTATATCACCCGTGTATTAGGTGACATTTATTCTGTACTGTATCCATTTTAAGCTCTGAATTTATCACACCACCTTTTTTATAATCACAAAGTCTCAAATACCAACGTCTCAACACCTATAATACCCCCATCTCAACCTAAGTGAGACATATTCCTTTTTAGTGCATCCCAATTTAAATGAGTCCTTTTTTTTTAACAATCAACTCACTTTTCTCTCCTACTTTATCTCATTATCTCTCCTACTTTATCATCTCTCTTTTTTTATTCTTTTTTTCTCTTTTTTACTTTATCTTCTCTCTTTTTTACTTTATCTATTTCTTTGTTTTTACTTTTTCTTATTTCTCTTTCTTACTTTACTCTTTCTCTTATGGTCCGTTTGGTTGCACTGATAGGCCTAGATATTGCCTCCTATCGGACTCTATCCAACCGTTTGGTTGCACTGATATACTAACCTACTGACCCGGGGAAAAAATGTTAACCCGGTAGCATTTACGATAGCTACCTGCACTTCAGCGTATATAGCTAACAAGGGATTTATCAGCGATAGCCCTCAATCTCAATGTTCCCGTTTGTCGAAATCCACCAGTCACCATTATACCCCTCCAATTCATCCATCATTTTTGAACCACAAGCTGCTGCGAAAAAAAATTGGCTGTCCAAGAACGAATTGTGCCCACCGCCGTCGACAACTTTAGGTACGCATTTGATCAGTCGATCAATCTCGTTTATTTCCTATCTAGAGATCTTCAATTGAGCGACTTTTATTTGATGCCGTTTGGTCGAACAATCAGGTTGAAATAATTGAACCTGGGCTCGATTCTCAGTTCAACCCCATGGCTAATGAAGAGGAATTTCGCAAGGTACACAAATTTGCCAACAATTATATCGATCTGTGATGGGATACGAACTAAACAACTAAACAATAATTGCGAGCCCAATAGCAGTGACGGCCCATCAGCCCAAAACCCAAGAAAGAGTATCAGTTCGGCACAACCAAAGAGTTCGGTCACTGCCTATAGCTCGGTAAAAGCCGACCAATCGAGCTCAACTCTCAGATCGGCAAAAGCTGATCGGCAAAGTTCAGCAGCAGTTCGGCACAACCAAAGAGTTCGGTCACAGCCTATAGCTCGGTAAAAGCCGACCAATCGAGCTCAACTCTCAGATCGGCAAAAGCTGATCGGCAAAGTTCAGCAGTTCGGTCTCAGTATTCGACCGAACAAGGAGATAGTGGACCCATGCAGGATCTCCACGACCTCCATTACACCCACGATCTATTTAGTGGTATTAAGCAGTTATCAACCCCTCAACCAGGGCTGCAAACCACGATCTTAGTTCGAATGTATAAATAGAACTTAGATCAGATAGACCAGGGGTAAGTTCTCTAGATCATGAATCTCATATAGCAAATCAGTATTGTAATCTGTAAGCGAGATCAAGCAATACAAATTTGCCCTCTATTCTTCCCGTGGACGTAGATTTACCTCAGTAAATCGAACCACGTAATTTTCAGTGTTGTGATCTTCATTTATTACTTGCATTTACTCCCATCAAAAATTCGCTAAATCATCACTGGCGCCGTCTGTGGGAACCAGAGAACCAAAACTGTGATAAAAGCGAGTTTTTGATCCTTTTCCACCAAAAAATGCGTACCAGATCACATAATACCCATACTTCCGTCCGTGATGAATGTGAGGAAGCTAGTCCAGCCCGTAGGTCTGGAAAACAGCCTCGGGAGAAATCTGCCTCCAGTTCTCACGGTGAAAGAACAAACCACTCAAAAAGTCATCGCATCGAGCCTCCCCCGCAGCTCGAGTTGAATGAGGCTGTCAAGTTGTTCTTGGCTGAGAAGCAGGATGAGTTCTTAACATTCCTGCAAAAGAGCCAGAAGCCGGAGAAGAAAACGGCGGATTCTCCCTCCCCCTCCAGACATGAAAGTCACTACCGCAGTAGTGCCGTATCTTCCAGGAGAAAGAATCCTCACCACCGATATGTTCCTTCTCCTCCTTGTTACCGAAATCACAGGAGAACTCCATCTCCACCATACCGTAGAGATGTCGGATTCGCTATGTATGGAGCGCTGAAGACTCCATTTTCGGATGATATCACCAGAACTCAGTTGCCACAGAATTACCGAACTCCGTCAGTGACTTATGACGGGTTAGTGGATCCTCATGATTTCCTGGGACGCTATCAGTATAATATGGCGAACCAAGGTCTCAATGAGGTTCATGTGTAAGCTGTTTCCCGAGCTGCTCATCGGGAACGCAAGAAGGTGGTTTGATAGCCTCCCTCAAGGCAGCATTAGATCTTACAGAGATCTAATGGATGCTTTTCATAGGAGGTTCTTCCAGAAAGCTGAAACCCGAATCACTTCGGCTCAGCTGCTTTCTATACGTCAAGGTCGCGATGAAAAGATTAGCGACTTCATGACAAGATTCCACAAGGAATGCCTACAAGTAGATGATCTCAATGATCTACTTGTCATTTCGGCATTCCAAAATGGAATTCTGCCAGGAGCTCTCTACAGAAAGCTCGTTGAATGCAGTCCGCAAACAGCTCAAGAGATGTGGGACATTGCGGACCAGTTTTCTCGTGCTGATGAGGCAGACCGTCGAAAACGGTCTTTAGACAGCTCTTCCAGAGGAGACAAGAGGAAGCCCGATCATAGCGATCAGGGACATCCTCGCCGAACTCCTTTTGAAAGAATTCAAAGGGCACCGGTACAAGACAGATTGGGACCACGTCTCAATCCTGAGAAACCACCCGCTCAGTTCGTACCATTAAACAAGTCGAGAGCGGAAATTTTCGAACTGCATTCTGATATGTTCGAAAAACCAAAGTCGATGACGAAATCGGCCACGCGCCGAAGTCAGGATAAATATTGCTCCTTCCATCAAGACCACGGTCACGATACCGAGGAGTGCCGAAATTTGGCAGCAGATATTGATGTTCTTGTGAAAGCAGGGACGTTAAAAAAATACCAAAGCAAGCCGCCGAAAAAGAATAAGAAACAGAGAAGTGCGAACTGCGCTCCTCAGGATCCTAAAAGGCAACAGGATCCCGAAGACGATGACGAGCCGCAATATGATGGAGTAATCCAGACTATTGACGCTCTCCCAGCCGGGAAGACTAAATCGTCTCTAAAATCAGAGCGCAGAGGCTTCAATCGAGAGGAGCCAACACATAAAAGGCTGAAAAAGGAGGAAGTAATTACATTTTCAGATGCAGATCCCGTCCCGGCCATTTCTCCTCATCAAGACGCTATTGTCATACAAGCTGGAGTGGCAAACAAACTGATCCACAGAGTGTTTGTGGATACAGGAGCGTCGGTTAGCATTCTTTTTAAAGAATGTTTTGATAAACTGGAAGTGGATCCAGCTCGGCTCAGTCCGGCCCCACTTCCTCTGAAAAGTTTCGCCCAGGAGGACACCCGCCCTGAAGGTATTATCAGCCTTCCGATTACGGTAGGAAGAGCGCCTACTAGCTCCAGTACGATGATCGAGTTTTTTGTGGTAAAAGCTCGATCCCCGTATAACATTATACTGGGAAGAGACTGGCTCAACACAGTTCGGGCCATTTGCTCTACTTATCACCTCACAATCAAGATCCCCACTAAAGGAGGGATAGCAGTCATCCGAGGTGATCAAAAGAGAGCAAAAGAATGTCTGCAGATTGCGCTTAAAAGTGCCGAACAATCAGATCGGCACCATCAAGCATAGCAATCACAGCAGCCGGAGTCAGAGGCAGGCGAAATGAACGAAGTCACACCGGAGCCGAACTCGATGAAAGTTCAGTTATACGAAGATGATCCATCCAGAACGGTCAAGATCGGTTTCGCGGGAACGCCTCTACTCCGGGAAAAGACCATCCAGCTCCTCAAAGAGTACAAAGATGTCTTTGCGTGGTCTCCGTTGGATATGACTGGAGTGTCTCCCGAGGTAATTACACATCGGTTAAATATTGATCCTTCAGTCCGGCCTATAAAACAGAAGCAAAGACTCTTTGCGGCAGAAAGAAATCAAGTCATCCATGACGAAGTCCGCCAATTACTGAAAGCGGATGTATTATTTGAAGTAAAATATCCTTCTTGGGTGGCCAATCCTGTGATGATCAAGAAAAAAGAAGGAGGATGGCGGATGTGCATAGATTTTACGGATCTAAATAAGCACTGTCCTAAAGATTGCTACCCCCTTCCCAACATAGATAAAAAAGTAGAAGCTCTGATAGGCTTCGAAATTTTCTGTTTTCTTGATTTGTATAAAGGATACCACCAAGTTTTAATGGATGAGAATGATGCTTCAAAAACGGCTTTCATTACTGACTTCGGTATTTTTGCTTATAAAAAGATGCCATTTGGTTTAAAGAATGCCGGAGCCACATATCAAAGGATGGTAGATAAGCTATTTCGGCACCTGATCGGAAAAGAGGTTGAAGTATATGTTGACGACATAGTTGTTAAAAGCAGAAGCACTTCGGAGTACGAAAACAATCTCAAATCCACTCTCGACGTGCTCAAAAAAGCCAACCTCAAACTCAATCCCCAAAAATGTACCTTTTTGGTAGATTCGGGAAAATTTCTGGGTTGTTGGGTTTCAAAGGAAGGACTCAAGGCAAATCCCCTAAAGGTTCAAGTTGTTCAGAACATGGCAATGCCGAAGTCCATACATGATGTGCAAAGGCTAACTGGATGTCTAGCCGCACTGAATAGATTCCTTTCCCAAGCAGCCGAAAAACAAATGCCGTTCTTCAATGTTTTGAAGAAGGCACCAAAGTTTGAGTGGGGAGCCGAACAGAAAAAGGCTTTTGACGAACTCAAAAGTGATTTAACCGAACTTCCTACTCTCTCTGCTCCAACAGATGCCGAAGTGATATTCTTATATTTAGCAGCATCAGATCAAACCATTAGCGCGGTGCTTGTACGAGAAGAAGGCCTAAAACAGCGTCCTATCTACTTTACAAGCCGAGCATTAAGAGGTCCCGAAACAAGGTATTAACCTCTGGAAAAAATTGCTCTGGCATTAGTAAATGCAGCAAGGAGACTGCGGCCATATTTCTATGCTCACAAAGTATGCGTCTTAACCGATCTTCCATTTCGGCAAGTTTTGACTAAGCCAGAAGCATCAGGCAGAATTGCCAAGTGGGCCATAGAGTTGGGAGAACATTCAATAGAATATCTACCTCGGAAAGCCATCAAGGGACAAGCCTTGGCAGATTTTCTTGTAGAGGCAAAGTTCGATCAGGCAATCCCTATTATTGCCGAACAGAAAAATCCTACCAATGATGAACTAACACAGCCCCAGAAACCCGAAGTAGAGCCGCCGGACTGCTGGATTGGATTCGTAGATGGAGCTTCGAATAAGACAGGAAGTGGAGCTGGTATTCTACTTATCGCTCCCGACGGACACGAAGTAACTTATTCACTTCGGTTCTTATTCCCAACCACTAATAACGAAGCCGAATACGAAGCCCTTCTTGCCGGACTTCAGTTAGCGCAACGTCTACTTGTCAAATCTCTCAAAATTCATTGTGATTCACAAGTCATAGTGAATCACATGCTGGGTACAAGTGAAGCCCGTGATGAAAGGATGAAAAAATACTTGGACAAAGCGCAAAGTATTAGCCGAAATTTCTCTTATTTTCGGATAATCCGCATTCCCAGAGCGGGAAATAGCCGAGCAGATACTTTAAGTAAGTTGGCCTCATATCCGAGCTCAAAGGTGGAGGAATTACCGCACAGAAGCATTGATGAAGCTGAAGTACACTCAGTAACCAGTTCACCAAACTGGATGACGCCAATATTAAAGTATCTAGATCAAGGACAACTGCCCGAGGATAAGAGAGAAGCAAGGAAAATCACATGCCGAGCACGTCGGTATGAACTTCATGAAGGAGTCCTATATAGAAAGTCCTACCTTCAACCGTTATTGCGATGTGTAGGACCAGAAGAGACGGATTACATCCTTAGAGAAGTTCATGAAGGATCTTGCGGTAGCCACATCGGAGCTAGAGCATTAGCTAAAAAAGTTCTGAGATGGGGATATTATTGGCCAACTTTGGTACAAGAAGCAGTACAGCTAGTTAAGAAATGTACGAAATGCCAAATCCATGCAAATATCCCAAGGACGCCGCAGACTGATCTATGTGCTATGCAAAGCCCTTGGCCTT
The DNA here is from genome assembly GCF_004379255.2 of Salvia splendens. Classification (NCBI taxonomy): domain Eukaryota; kingdom Viridiplantae; phylum Streptophyta; class Magnoliopsida; order Lamiales; family Lamiaceae; genus Salvia; species Salvia splendens. Next base: position 16,795,552 of record NC_056047.1, on the reverse strand, counting down.
TTATGCAATGGGGCATAGACATAGTAGGACCACTACCACAAGCTCCCCGGCAAATGAAATTCTTGATCGTTGCCGTGGATTACTTCACAAAGTGGGTGGAGGCTGAACCATTAGCTACGATAACAAGCTCAAAGGCATTAGATTTTGTCTGGAAGAACATAGTTTGCCGATTTGGCATACCCCATATCCTCATTTCAGATAATGGGACTCAGTTTACTGACAAAACATTCAAGAATTGGTGCCAAGAGTTGAATATTCAACAGCGGTTCACTTCAGTCTCTCACCCACAAGCAAACGGACAAACGGAAGTAACAAACCGTACTTTGGTGAAAGGATTGAAAACTCGGTTAGAACAAGCCAAAGGACAATGGGTAGAAAATCTTCCTCAAGTCCTATGGTCTTACCGAACTACACCAAAAACCTCCAACGGTGAAACTCCGTACAGTCTAGTGTACGGCACTGAAGCCGTAATTCCGGTTGAGATCGGCATACCCAGCCCCCGAACTCTTAATTTCTCAACAGAACTGAATGACGACGGACTGAGAGCCGAACTAGATCTTGCCGAAGAAAGAAGAGAATTGGCCTTCATAAAAGAAGCCAAGTACAAGGAGCAAGTAACCCGGTATTATAACCAAAGGGTGAAAAAGCTGCAGTTTCAAGTGGGAGATCTCGTATTGAGAAACAATGAAGTAAGCCGAGCAGAAAAGCTGGGCAAACTTGAACCCACATGGGAAGGTCCGTATCGGGTGTCAGAAGTCCTGGGAAAAGGGTCTTATAAATTAACTCACATGTCAGGAGAACAAGTACCCCGAACATGGCATATTTCCAACCTCAAGAAGTTCTATTTGTAAGAGACAAGGTCCGGTCAGTCTTGTGTCTAGTTCGGTCCTAGGGTTATGTGCTTTCTTATTTTTATTGTTCTTGTGTCTAGTTCGGTCCTAGGGTTATGTGCGTTTTGTCTCTTACAAATGTTACTGAGGTATATTGTTCCTTAAAGGCTGATCCCCTTCTTTTAGATCATGTATTAAAGACAATTGTGAGTCCAAGCTTCCAAGGAAGATACAAGATTCCACAATTCAGCTTAAGAAACAAGCAATTCGTCTGAAACGAACTGCAATAAGCCGAAAACCACTTCGGTTAACTAGGGAAAGTCCAATCCAAGCGATAAAACTCGCCAAATAAGGACACTAACTAAGTCCGGTCAAAGAAGAGTTTACTTCATAAGACCGAGGACGAGTACAATAAATGAAATAAAAAATCGCTGAACTGTAAATACGCAGTGATAGAAGCGAAATAAAAAATTTCATTTACTAAGTCTTGTTGGGCATACAATTCCGCTGCCCTACGAGAATGCGTTACACCATTACAAAGGACTATTCTACTGTCTACGATTGCTAAAGTTGAGCCACCTATCCGAAAAATCCTCATGATGCTGAGTTCGGGCGTTCCGAGCAGTTGAAGAATAAGTAGGTGGACGAGATGCTTGATCGACCTACCGCCTCTTCCCTGAGTCCGGGAGGTTCTAGCACCTCGGCGGCGAAGAGTCTCTTCACGAAGCATTCGCTGATCTTGCTCACTCATATTCACAACTCCTCTACGAACTTCAGGGCGTTCTTGTCTTGACGTTTCCGGTTGCTCCTGAGTCCGTTGCTGATTTGGAGTAGAATTTTGAGTAAGTGGATTAGAGGTTTGAGTTGGAGTGTGAGCATCTGTTAGCGGGAAACGGCTAAGGAATCTCTCGATTGAGGGACGCCGGGAAAGAATGATGTCGTACAGAGAAGCCAAGCGCCGCAATGATTTCACAACTTGTTGGCAAGCCGAGCTCTCCAGCACATTGTTCTTCCGGAGTACATGAAGCTTCTCCCACTGTTCATCAACTTGATTCTGAACTTCAGATATAGTCATTCCCCCGCGCCCGCAGATGAAATCTTCATATGCAGTCCTCTCAGCGATGACAGTATTCAGCTCGGCCTCCAGATCTTTCTTTATGGACTCTAAGTCCTTATTGTTGGACTCCAGCTCCACTAAACGAGCCAAGAGTTCATCGTACTTCATCTGGTCATCTATAGCTTTTTTCTCAGCTTCATTTAAAGCCAAAGAGTATAGCCGCTTCCAGTGAAGTACCTCCAGCTCCTTAGAGTTAAGAATACGAAGCAGCTATGTCAGTTCGGCATTTCAGTTTACCGAGCAGGCAGTAAACCACAATAGGAGTAAAAGAGATTAAGAAAAGCTATAAGGAAGACACGAGTGTAGAAAGAAGAATTTTTTTCGTTCACAAGAAAAAATTTACACAAGGAGGGCTTCAAGGCCATTTTACAAATAGAAAGAAGGAAACTAAACTAAGAGAAGGGAGACGAAATCATACTCCGCCAGTTTCGTCTCCGGCTTCCCTGTGGGTTTCAGCTTCTTTCTCCTTGTCGACCTCGGTCTCAGCCTCGGCCTCCCTCCTCCCTCCCTCCTGCTCGGCGCCCCCATCGCCGATCTGCTGCACCTCTTGCTCGGCGTGCCCGTCGCCGGTCTGCTGATCCTCCTGCTCGGTCTCCTTGCCGGCCTCATTTTCCTGCTCACCCTCTTCTTTGAAAATTGAAGCGGGTGAAACAGGCCCCAAGGAGGCAAAGATGGCCTCCATGTTCTCGTCACGGTCAGCACGGCAATTACGGACTCGTTCAGCAGAAAGCAGGACCGATGAAGACGCAAGCTCCTCAAGGAGCGGCAGACTCTGGAGACGCGCTGCAATCTCTCGGTCATACAGCGGCAAGACGACTTCGGGTTCCTGCTCAGCATTATCGGTCATCAATTTCAGCAGATCACCGATAAGGGCCGAAAATTGATTGCTCAAAAAGAGTTTCTCTGTGTAAACACGGAGAGCCTCCCCCTGAGCCACCACGGCAGCCGCCTCCCTCTGTTTCGACCGCTCTCTCTGGATGACGAGCTGGTCTTTGGCACGCTGGGCTTCATCCTGAGCCGAGATCATAGCGGCCCTTGCCCTCTCAAAGTCTGCCCGAGCCTGTTCGGCCTGGTGACGAGCAGCATTCAAATTCCTCTGCATCTCATCATAATCGCTGGACGCTTTAGAGAGTTCAACTGTGACGAGTTTGCAGAGCATATTGTTCCTCTAAAAATGGAAAAAGGAAAAAGTCAACAGAGGGGCCACAAAAAAAATATAGGAAAGAAGCAAAGCCAGAAAATCAAGAAGAAAATTCACCTCTACAAAGTCCTTTGGCCATAAAAAGGGCTCAGAGATATGTTCCGAAGTGGCCGTAACCACTCCTGATCCAACACCCCCTCGACAATGTCTCTCTCTGGCGCTTTTGGGGGTTTCTGAGTCTTCGCCTTCCCCCTTGCCGAGGTCGATCCCGGCTTTTTTGGATCCGAAGACGGACTCGAAGAGGTCTTCTGCCTCTTCGGATTCTTCTCGGCATCAGACGCCGAGCTGGTGGTTTTCTGTTTCTCCGGCTCCTTTGATTCGGAGGATTTGCGACCAAGCTTGCATAGCATGTTCACTGCCAAAAAGCAAGAAAACAAAGTTAGTTTTCGCCGCTAAAGCAGTAAAGCATAAAAAAGAAATCCTCACCCTCAGTCTCTTCGTCCGAAGACGAGGAGTCGAACACGAAGTCACCCTTGACGAGCTCAGATTCCAAATACTGTTTCCTAATCATGGGAATCTTATTGAGCCCGCCCTCGAGCTCGTCCAACGGTTCTACCCGAGGATGAGGAATTACGGACTTCGGCCCTCTCCAGGAAAAGTCCGGAGCCGCTGTCCTATTGTAAAAAAAGAAGCGATTTTTCCACATCGGCCATTTGGTTTTACAGAAGGCTCTAAAGGGCTGTAAAGGGATCAAGTAAAACCAGGATCCCTTTCTCTTAAACTGAAAGAAATTAAGGATTGCCCTCAGAGACAGATCCTTTTCTAGTCTACGCAGCTCGGCAGCAAAGGCCGATAAGTGCCTCCAAGAATTTGGGGTCACCTGACCTAAAGGAAGTTGGAAAAAATCAAGAAGCTCTACAAAGGCGGGGGGAAGAGGGAAACGAAGCCCGCATTCTAAGCAGGCTTCGTAAACGGTGGCATAACCCTCCGGCGGCGAGTTAGCCCTATGAGTGTCGTCGGGAATCACCACTAACCCCCAGGAAGAAAATATTTTCTGTGTAAGGATATCACAGTATCCTTACTCAAAATGCTGTGAAAATATTCTACCGTCTTCTCCCCGGACTTTTTCCGGCCAGAAGATCCCTTACCCCCCTTCCTACCACTACCTGATTCAGAAACAGTTTCAGAAGAAGAAGACATGATTCTTACTCTTTGATGGTCGAAAGTCTCTGAAGAAATTCTTGAAGAAGCGGAAGAAAATTTTACGAAAAAGAGAGAGAATGCAGAAGAAATAATCGCAAAAGTGTTCCAATGATGAAGAAAGGAAATATTTTTCAAATTCGTCGCACCGTTTCAAATCCCACTTTTTCTGGATTCTCTGGCCGGATTTGCTGTCACATTTAATGCAGACACGTGCAGAGCACGTCCCCTGACGTCAGCCTCCCCCTTACACTTATCCAAAATGCCGAAGTGATTCACTTCGCTTTTCGGGGGGGTGGTGATGGGATACGAACTAAACAACTAAACAATAATTGCGAGCCCAATAGCAGTGACGGCCCATCAGCCCAAAACCCAAGAAAGAGTATCAGTTCGGCACAACCAAAGAGTTCGGTCACTGCCTATAGCTCGGTAAAAGCCGACCAATCGAGCTCAACTCTCAGATCGGCAAAAGCTGATCGGCAAAGTTCAGCAGCAGTTCGGCACAACCAAAGAGTTCGGTCACAGCCTATAGCTCGGTAAAAGCCGACCAATCGAGCTCAACTCTCAGATCGGCAAAAGCTGATCGGCAAAGTTCAGCAGTTCGGTCTCAGTATTCGACCGAACAAGGAGATAGTGGACCCATGCAGGATCTCCACGACCTCCATTACACCCACGATCTATTTAGTGGTATTAAGCAGTTATCAACCCCTCAACCAGGGCTGCAAACCACGATCTTAGTTCGAATGTATAAATAGAACTTAGATCAGATAGACCAGGGGTAAGTTCTCTAGATCCTGAATCTCATATAGCAAATCAGTATTGTAATCTGTAAGCGAGATCAAGCAATACAAATTTGCCCTCTATTCTTCCCGTGGACGTAGATTTACCTCAGTAAATCGAACCACGTAATTTTCAGTGTTGTGATCTTCATTTATTACTTGCATTTACTCCCATAAAAAATTCGCTAAATCATCAATCTGTACCCAATTGAAACCTCTCTGAAGCAACGATTTGGACTGTTTTTAGCTTGGTTGTATTTGTGGCTGAATTTGTACATGGTGTGACCGGATTTCAATCCAATATATTATACCCTTTTCTCGGTTTTTAGGACTCCAAACCAATTTGTTGGTTACCAAATTGTTTATGCAGGGTGTGAGTTTGTTGAGTTCTTTGAAAGTCAATGGGTGTTGTTTTGGTTTTAATTGGCAGTAGCACATTGTTTAGGGATTATACACAACATTTGGGTTATCGTATGGTGCGTTGTTGTTTTGTGTGTGTTTCTTCACCTGTAGGCGTGAGGAGATGAGCCATGAACATGTAAGATATTGCCGTGCGTCTTCACTTTCAATGACGCCCACATCCTTGGTTTTTTTGCTTCACTAGGTTGCCCGTAGGCGTGAGGAGATGACATCCGTCTTGATTTTTGCTAGAGGAGATATTAAGGAACTACCAAATTAATATGTTTGCCGTGTTGAAGATGCGATAGGGTATACTCCGGTCCGCAAGTTTCTACCCAATTGAGGTACAAACGGGCTTGATTATCGCATGTTTCCTACTTCACAATTTCATTCGTAGTCAAATGCCGATTGATCTGATCGAGACGGAGTTGGGCAACCAAGACGACAATGAGGCCGAAACGGATCCTGAACAAGCGGTTGGTGACCAAGAGGTTGGTGATCATATCAACTGTGTGGAACCTTCGGGAAGGAGAACAACACAAGACCTACCTGAGTAGGTCACGATGAAACGGCGGATGGCTGGCAATCTTGCCCGACACAACAGCTGCACTCGGTGAAGTGGAATGTGGGAGAGACGCGCGAATTCAATGTATGCGGGTGTTTAAGTTGAGCCAAAAATGAAATAGGGTTTGCAAGGATAAAACTGTCACTACAATAATCTTAGAAGGACAAATTTAGCTATGTATTTTTGTATCAGCAGTTTCTGCAGTCCAAATCAAACATAATATAAGTTATCATGGGGTTGCTGTCGGTGTAACCAAACATCGAAGTGAGATATATATCTCACCACACTATCATGTAAAATCAATGTAAGGAGGCTATCTCATATAACACTGTCATTGCAATCAAACGAGGCCTTACTTTACTATTAATAATCTAATTTACAAGACATTTTAGATTTATAGTGATGAAATTAATAAAATTTGCTAGTCAATTGAGACTAATTTATACTACTAAAATTTGATTTGTTCACTTAAGTACAAATTTAACTTACAGAATTTTATTTATTTTGCATATAACGTACAGAATTTCAAAAGTTTCATCCATTATCAGAACATGATAAACATAATATTGGGTTTAAAAGCAGGCGAGCTGAAAACTTATTGATGCATTATAAACTGTTGCGTAAGATCTCCGTCATCCTGGAGTTTATGGCAAACGTATTACCTCGTATCTGTGAGATACTCGAAGAGGAGATTCCTTGGACACCGGCCTGTCTTCTGAGCGAAGCTCCAAATTCACGTTCCCCGTGCCCCAGTGGATTCGACATTTGTGAACTTGTTCGATGCTGAACCTGTTAACTAGGGCTAGCCCAAGGCATCTGTCGACAAGCCTCCATTCGCCTGCAAAAGATCATACTCCATTAATTTTGTACATTGGATTTCTCAGAAAAAGTAGATTAGACTTTATCCGAAGTCGAAGTTTTGGAAATACACCGAAAGTTGCTGATACAAACTATGATTAACCCTAATTCAGACTTACCATTTGGGCGAAGATGCCCTTCAAAAACCTGTTCACCAGACTCCGGCCAAGCCTCGTGGACGACAGATCCATCGATTGCAGTAAAAGACACATATGTTTCAGTTGGATGCAGCAGATTGAACGTTGGGTGCACTCTCAAGCACACGAGCCTGAAAACAGAGTTCGAGACTGCTAGTTGGTAATGGCAGCAGTTAGAATGAAGAACAGAAAATATAATGTACTGAAAGTGACTTGTGGATTGACATCAGCTTGAGGATCAGTTTGGGGATCGATATCAACAATTTCTTACAGAAGCAGAACTTTTTCGTTCATATAAAACCGTTAGTATGATTAGATGAAAAACCTCGAAAATCCTCCAGATCCGGCGCCAACATTGCGAGCTACGATGCTGGAATCGATTTGGACTGTTTTCAAGTTTTCTTTAGGTATGCATATCTGGCGCACAAGGGCTAAACCGCCTCCTATATCACCTTCTAGTTGTAGCGACTCGACTTCTCTTGCCTGCTCCAGATCTCGTCTGTTACACAAAAGTTAGCTCGACTGAGAACGACACATTTTTAAATGAAAGCTTCGATAGACAACTGATAAGCGCTATGATGCAGCTTCACTAACTCTATTTCAGTAATAATAGATATAGGTTTTTATGATCGAAAAACACTTGTATAGATATGAATACAAACGTGTATATATATAATCGACCTAGCGTTATTAATCTAAAAACTTACTCGATGACAGAATACTCCTCCAAGCATCCAGAAGAACGATACTCCAAGCCACTATATTCCTCGTACCCATTGATTTCAACTCGACTATGAAGCCACTGGGTTTCTGCCACACATCCAAGTAGAGTGGGACAAACAGGAACAGCATATTTTGTCAAAAAGCTAAGACAATTGAAAGCAGAAATTAAAACAAAAAATCATGCGCATTACTTGATGGAAGGTGTTCCATGGAAATTATTCTTCCACCAATCCATGGCACGACTTTGAGAGACCAGTCGCCACTTTTGATTTCGACAGGTGTTCTAGATAGTTCTGCTCCTTTGTGTCCAGACATGGTTTCCACGTCTGGAATACGTCTAGCAGTTTCTGCAGCAAACGGGAGACTTCTCAATGTCAATGAAAGGAAAGGAATGGGATTCAAAAGGAAAGAGGACGAGACCGTCACTCTATAGGCATATAATAAGAGCAGATCCATAACCTATACGAGTTCTTAGTTGTTTTTCACCAGCCGCAACCAAATCCGACACTTCCCTCTCCGATGGGAAAGGAATTTTCAGAGCCTCCCCATCAATACCCCACGCATCAATCTATTTTATTTTCACATCAAACCATCAACATGAGAAAACAACGAAATTCAGAGATCATGATGTCTAGATTGTAATTTGTAAGTAACTGGCCATAAGATAGTTACATACCGTTGCACCTTTCCCGAGTAGTAGTTTTACATGTAAGCGACGGTTGGGCCTCTCCCAAGATCCTTCAGTTTTCAAAACCGTCACATTTACTACAGAAGACTGCCGTTCAGCAACATAAGTTGTCAATAAATATCCTCCTTTAGTGTATTCATACCCATCGCCATCATCTTCAAAGAGCGATCCTATGGCTTTATCAGCCTTGTCTAAAGCTACTAACAGCTGTAAATCATCAGTACGATTAGCTTCCCCAACATGCTGATAAGGTGAGGACGCAGGAATGATAGATCCGCCTTGGAGATACAATGCAGGCAAATCCTAGTCAGACAAAGACAGATGATGAGGAAAAGGTACAAATCTTTGAATGGCATTTATTGCTCGAGAAGTAGAATGAATACTGGATGAGAGTCTTCAAAATCAAAACTATGCCAGATTCCTTTTGGCAACTTCTGTTCCATCTCGTATAACTCCTGATCTTGTCCCGTGCTGCAACATAATGAAAGTACCGTATAATTCAGAAGCAGGATTTTTGATCCAGTGTGCGCAACTCTAAAGAGCTATCGCTAAGTGAGAGATTTAGAACCTTGAATATATGAGAAGTGGTCCTAAGAGAAATGAAATTTCTTGTGTCCTTAGCTCCAAATCTTTCGGATCTGACACGTTACGAACCAACTGTTAGGAGAATTTACCTAGTCGTCACGGCTTTTTCTAGTGAATTCATCATAATCAGAACATACCAGCAAAAAATGTAGGAGTTGCCACGGGAATGCCCTTTGTATGAGCCATGTAAAAGAGAGTATATATGTGGGGTAGAAGCCGGTATCGTCTCTTTAGCGCAAGTCGGCAAACCTCCTCACACTGTTTATCATAATTACAGAAAAAAAAAACATCGGCGAATTTCAAATTTCAGGCACTTTAAAAGAAGCCTTATTAGATGCAAATTAAAGCATTCAATTGTAAGTTTGTCAATATATGTTCTAAAAATTTTGTTTAAGAGGGTCGAGAACACAAACCTCTAGCCCGAAAGACCAGGGTTCGTGATCAATAGTGTCGGTCTCAGAGTGACCTCGACAAAAGGGAAACATGGCGCCCACTCCCATCCACCTTCCAAACAGCTTTGGTGTTGCATTACCAGCAAAGCCACCGATATCTGGCCCCGATAGTGGCTGACCACTCAACCCCTGCACACAAGCAGCATTGGTCATCCAAAAAGCTTGTTCTTACACCAAGAAAAAATGCTCGAAATCACAGCTGAATTGTTTCAAATACCCGCAACACTTACCAATTGAACAACCATAGAGATACTCATGTGAAGGTGCTCCCACGTGGAAAGATTATCTCCAGTCCATGTTGCAGCATACCTTTGGCTACCAATGAACCCAGCTCGGGTCAAAACAAAGGGCCGTTTTTGTTCAATTGCTAGTTTCATCCCTTCATATGTAGATCTAGCCATCAGCATACCATAAACCTGAAAAGGAGTAACGAACATCCATGAAGTCAGGAACTGAAATTATAAGTTCCATCAACGTCAATAAGAAACGAGCATTGAGCTAACGAGTAGTACATTGTGATAGTGGGAATGCTTCTGATGGCCACCGAGGTCTTTGTCTCCCCTGTGGACATTGCTCTCCGGCATTGTTTTTGTCAAAGTCTGAGAGAAATAATGTAAGATAACAGAATCAAAAGCTATTTAATGCAAAATAGTTTTTGACTTAACCTTGAAGACAGCTGGCTCATTCATGTCATTCCATATACCATCGACACCATTAGAGATAAAACCTTTTACTAGCTGAGCCCACCATGAACGGGCACTCGATTGTGTGAAATCGGGAAATACACAAGGCCCAGGCCACACATCCCCTAAGTATAGCAGTCGATAATTAGTGAAAATGTATGCTAATGTATGAAGACCGCTTCTTTCTGTGCAAGCATCAAGAGTAATAAGTACCAACAAAAGGTTGTCCATCCGCAGTTTGAACCCAAATGTCTCTTTCCAAACCACTATCATAGACAAAATAACCCGTCTCTCTTTTTATCCCTGGATCTAGCATCCAGATTCCCTTGAACCCATTTTGATGAAGATCAGCTCCTAGAGACTTCGGATCTGGAAATCGCTCCTGCAGAAGAAAAGAAACACATGAAAAGATATTTCTGAATAAAGAAAGTCGATACTGATGCCTCTCCTAGAAACTCAATGGACATGACAAAAATCCGAAATCAAAGGGCAATATAAGAGAAACAGTTTTCGAAATTAGTGTCGAATAGATATGAAATGATGCAATTACTAGATACCATACCATGAACTGTAACCAAATATAATCAAACAACAAAAGGCTGAAAGAGTAGTAAATGGAAATGGTTGAAAATTTTGATTCTTAAGATGCTTGTTTTTCTTGATGTCATAGTCAGCTCTACTTGGTCATCGATTATGTATCTCGTGCTAGCATCGTGGATTACATATTTTGCAAGTATTTAAATGGAAGGTGGAACTTGCCTTGTCAAAAGTGAAACAACGAAAACCATCCATGTAGTCTATGTCCATCCATATGACATCACAAGGTATATCTTTCTCACGAAATGTCTTTGCTATCTGCAGCAGCCAGCAAGAGAAACAAAATGGTCAAATTCCATCAGGTTCGCCACCAAATAAGACTTCATTTATGAAATTTAATGTTTCAATTCCAATGCATGAAGATTAAAATCAATAAATTTCTCACACATGCACAAGCTATAAAAATATACAATGCTTTGATGCAAAAGCAAAGAAAGAAAAATCGAACAGCAAATATGTTTCGACCTCACGAACTCGAGCATCAGAATGGTAGCTCCAGCGGCATTGGTGATATCCTAAGGACCATTTCGGTGGCATAAAAACAGTCCCTGGCAACAAAACCAGGAAAAGGCATCACCAAGCCATGATCAATAAAGACAAAATGGAAAATATAACTAACCAGCACTTGCGATAGTAATATCGACATATTGCAAATTTCAATCATATAATGACAGCAGAGCCAATTCTTAAAAATCAAATATAAAGAACAAAAAAGATTCAATAGGTCAGCTCTACTGGCAGTTTGCTCTATTTGTAACTAGATGAGATATAATGTATGCTTGAAAAGCATGAGGGCAACTTTATATTTACCAACTGCTCGCGAGAAAGAGGCAAGGACATCAGTTGGTGAAGCAAATGGACCAAATGTGATTACAGGATAGGGCGCTGCAGAAATCAGCTTGATGTTTGATTCCTTTCGCAAATCAATCTGTTAAACATCAATACGTCAATACAATTCCCATTTTGTATAAGAAATCAATACACAAGTACCTCACAGCGTCGAGTAGTATCTGCAAGAACTCCTATTGCCTCTCCATTTGGAAGCACCGCCAGAACCCAAGGGTGTGATTGGTACAATGAAGTAGTTCCAGTGCCATAGCCCCACGCATCCGTATTCCAAGTAAATATCTACACAAATATACCGCATATATACATATATATGTAATACATCAACTAACCTCAGAAAGATAGATTATTAAAACAAAAGGCCAATAGTGAGCTTACCCTCTTTCCCGTTCGTTCAAGCTGACCGCTAACTTCTCCAGTTCCATAAAATGAGGTGTTTAGAGGGAACTAATTAACAGCCAAATTGAATCAAAGTATCAGAAAGCTTCAAACATTTTATTCAAAATGTGAATTCCCTAAAACCAAAAAAGATATACATTGCCTTGTAGTATGATGCAAAATTAGATTACCTCTAAATTGACCAGTTGTTGCCCCTCTACACATTCAAAACTGGGAATGAAAGTTGGAACTTTATTGACATTCGCGAGTGGCGTATCCCTGACTCTCGGATTCTGAAACGAAATGCTGGGAAATGCACCATTTCTATCATCTGCAGAACAATCAAAGCGGAACACTCCTTCCTCGAGAATTGGCTCATAAACCATCTTCCCGGTCCGTGCCTCTGATCTCAATGCAGTTTCTTCTTCCCCAATCACCTTCTTTGACATTGCTACTGATCTCTGGTCAATTAACCCCCTTCTAACTTTCACCTTTCTACATGAACTACACCAAGAAACTAACCCAACTTACATGTCATCATAAGTCATTAGAAACAAGTCAAGAAAGGATCAAAATCATAATTTCATAAACTAACACATAAAAGAGTATCAATCCGCTCAGAAAAAAATGGTTCTTCTACTCAATTAAAAAGTAACCCAAAAAAAGATTAAGAAAACACACATATCTGCATATACATATTCTTCTACTCAATACTTAATATAATATCCAAAAAAGAAGAAAAACACACACTCACCGAAACATAGTGTTATTTCTTCTACTCAACAAAATAGTAACCCAAAAAAGAAAGGAAAAACACACTAAAAATTTGGAGGCACATAGCATTTCTTTACCTTAAAGCAAATATGGAGTGTAGATGAAACTACAAGTCACAAAGAAATGCAAAGCACTTCTTCATAGCGTATAAAACAAGTACTCCATTTTGCTGAAAAGACGAAAATCGGAAATGCGGCAGCTTACCGACCTGATCGGAGGAATCAGAGAAAATCCAGGAAGAGGTTTGGGATTGTTACTGAAATGGGATACCAAATTGAAGAGACGTGGAGAATCAATTCTACTATAAATCAGGGACGCGTGTGAGATTGTTGAAGTAGTAGAAGTATAACCGTAGGAAGTAGTGGAGTAGTAGGACGGATTTGACATCGTGGTTCCAGATTGTGATACTCATACTAGTACCATATTTACTTTAAAATGAGTATTACAGTACTAATTTGACAGGTAGAGGCCACGTGTCGGAATTTGGACGGTCCAAATTGATCTCATGACTCCACACATTTTCATCGATTAATTGAACTGCTCAATGTTCTTTCAAATGAATTAAACTACCATTTCCACTTTTTGTGCACGTACACACACAATCTCATACCAAAACTTAACCATTTAAGATATTTATTTATGGTTAGGTTGTGCTCACCCCTTTTTTGTTAATAAAGATATTGTTTTTAGTACGGGATTTAAGAATAGTATGTTAAATGGGTAGTAAATAAAGTAAAAGAGATAAAGAGAGAATAAATTAAAAGAAAAAGTTATTTTTTATTAAAAATAAAAATGACTCAATTTTTTTAAAAGTTCCCAAAATATAAAAATGACTCAATTAACAGGAACATGGGTACTCCCTCCGTTCCTGCAATATGAGTCATATTTGGTCATGACACGAGTTTTAATAAATGTAAATAAAAGTGACTTGAATAAGTTAATAGAATATTTTGTATTAATCTATCTATACGTATATAAAAAGCGAGTTTTAGGATGTTTTGTATAACTATTTCGTGCCAAGGAGGTAAATACAATAAACAAAAATTATTAAATTGGTTAATTGATTACAAATTACAATCATAATCATGTATATAATTGGACGGTTATGGTGATGGGAATTTATGATGAGAAATTATTTCTCTAAGAATGCAACAGCCGTTAAAAAATTTCCTTCATCATTCATTGGAATTTTTAAAAGTGGTTATCGTCATTCGTCAATTACAAGTAACGTAAATAATAATTATGACATGCCCTATAAAGGTTTATCGTGAAGGTCCAAAAGGTTTGTTGCAATTTGTTGTTCCGGTGTCACCGTCCACCGCCTTTCTTTCTGACAAAAGCACTATTTATATTTTCTGTGCAATGAGTTAATAAATCCTAATGGCTTTCATTATGCTGATTAATTTTAATTAGTGTAATGTTAAGTTTAGCAAGTTTTATTGAAAAAATCATTTGGGATTTTATAAATATATTGATATGAGTACTTATTATCTAATTGGGCTATTTCAGAGTAAGAATATTTTGGGCTTTTCATTTTATTTTGGAGTATTTGAATTTAAGCTGTTTCTAATACATATACCTATAAAAAAAATGGTCCAGATGTTTATTTTTTGGCCCATTATTAAATTTTGTCTAAATTATTTAAATATAATAAGAGTAATTGTTTTAAATATAATTCCTATAGTTTTGTAAAGACTAAAGGCCAATTTTGGTCCTTAACATATTGCGATTTATTGATTTTGGTCCAAAACATTATCTTTTGAATTATTCGGTCCATCACAAATAAAAACGGGTCACATTTGGTCCGAATTTGAGGGAACCGTTAAAAAGTTAATGGTCAACGCAAATAAGTGATCCGGTGATGTTGTTTTTGGAGAGCTTGAGGTCGATGAGGGAGGCGCACATGTTGCCGAGCTCCGGAGGGATTCATCCAGTGAGGTCGTTGTGAGAGAGATCTGGGGTTTGCAAATTTTTCAGCGTGCCGAAAGAGGGGATTTCGCCGGAGAGGAAATTCTCCGGCAGAATCAGCTCCACGAGGGCCGAGGCTGGTGCAATTGGAGAAGGACGACGGCGATCCGGAAATCTGATTCCCCGACCAATCGAGGTGAGTGAGGGAGCTGCATTTTTCAATCTTCAAACCGGAGATGGTGCAGGAGACGTTGTTGTAGGATAGATCGAGATATTTGAGCTTATTGATATGGAGGAAGAGATTATCTGGTACAAATCCGATGATGTTGTTGAAGGCAAGATTGACGTACTCAAGACTAGGACAATTGGCGAACATGTTCTCCGGTAAGTGGCTGATGACGCCGGAGAAGGAGAGCTCGAGCTCCTTGACGGAATATGGAATTTAGAGGAGATAAGAGTTGGCGTTGACGACGAAGGAGTTGGCGGAGAGGTTGGGGGAGAGGGCATGTCGAGGGAGGAAAGCGGGGAGAAGGAGATTTGGCCGACGAGATTTAGGGTTCAGATCGAGGGCGGTGACGCGGCGTTGATCGTTGCAGGTGAACGTTAACTTTTAACGGTTCTGTCAAATTCGGACCAAATATGACCTGTTTTTATTTGCGAGGGACCGAATAATTCAAAAGATAATGTTTTAGACCAAAATCAATAAATCACAATATGTTAAGGACCAAGCTAGGTCTTTAGTCTTTTGTAAATGTTAATTTCTCTCTAGATTATAAAATTTATAAAGAATTTTTTATTTGAAATTTAATTATATTTAATTTATATTGATTCGACTAATAATATTTTTTTCTTTTTGTAGTTGATGTTGGTGGATTTGTTGATAGTCTTATTATTTTAAGTGATAGGCCGTTGATCAACATGGTTCGCGTAATGTGAGTTAGATTAGTTTGAATTCGTCAAATTTGAATCCGGGTGGAGATATTTTTTTTGCACTTTGTTGTATATATGGTTAATAGTATTATTTATGTATTAAATTATTTTAGTTTATATCTATGGTATTCTAATTTCTACATTATTTATTTTATATTTTGTTCTTTAATAAAATGTTATATAATGAAAAATATATCTTTGATTTATATAATTCTATCGTGTTATTATTGGTACTCAAAAAATGTGTATTGCACAAGGGTGAGGATGATAAGTTTAATGGATTTGCCTAAAATTAAATGAAATTAGTACTCAAAAAATACTTTATTAAATTTAATGAAAATAATTTATTAAGTTTAATGATTATGACTTAAGTTTAATGGATTTACCTAAAATTTAGAGGATTTGCTCAGGCATGCAAAGATTTAATGGGTTGACGAGGTGGGAATCTGACGACGGCGTCAGCGTCGGCGTCGGTAGGACATAGGCAATCACATAGTGACCAATAACTGAGGCAATATTTGTTTTCCCCTAAATTGTTCTATTCTAATCAATATTTGTTTTCTCTCTTTTAAATTTATATTTAATTAATTGAAATATCATTTATTTATCTAATAAAGATGCTATTATACATTTCTTATAGTAATTAATTAATCTAACGACAACTGAATTAATTATTTGTACATCTAGAGATATAATAAATTGTTTATATATTTTCTAGAATAAATGATGCACTTTGAATATTTTAATTATTGAAAGAAAAGGGTAAAATAAAGCAACGCTAACAATTTTTTATTCGACGCGAAGTTAACCCGATACGGACACGTACGTTTAGGGTTTGAGACCTTATACGGTCGATCCAATAAGAACTCGAAGATTTCGGGTTGAGTTTCGGGATGAGTTAGGGTCAGATTTCTTATGCCCCGTGCATAGCATTGATATTACATGGTTCATTTATTTTATTTTATTTTATTTTACTCCACTTAAATTTTTTTTGTCCATCTCTTTTTTTTATATATTTCGCTCTCATAAATTAAAGTACTAGGCATTGTTTGCCGAATATGAAATGTTTCATTTAAAGTGAGGTGGGAGGAGTGCATTTTTTTTGTTATTGTTTATAATGTTATTAATTGTTTAGAATTCTTATTTTCTAAATTTTTATTAGAATTTATATTCATTATTTGAAAATTTTAGGTCTCGTGCATAGCACGGGTGTTGATACTAGTTTTGAAATAAACCTATAATTTAAAGACCATTTTTATAGTTCACTCAATGAATTAATGGCTTTTTAATATAACACACAATATAAATGATTAGGTTAAAATTTGTTTAATAAGTTATTAGCTTGTAAGATAATACTACTAATAATGATGATAATATTAACAACAACTGTATAAAATAATCAATTCGAGGGACGAGAGATGGTTCAATTTTTGAATACCATAATTTCAATTTGAGAAATAGAGAATAGGACAAGAATAAATATATTTAATTGTTTGATGCTTTGAATATTTTAATCAGAGATAAAACATGATTAATTGACATTGACCGTCAATTTTTAATTGCTTTGTTCAAAATGGACTAAATCCGGACCGTTTTTATTTGTCCATGATACGATAAATCAAAAGATAATGTTATAGACAAAAATCATCATATGTTTAAGACCACAAATGACATTTAGTCTTAATTATAATTAGACCATTATGATAAATACAAAACATTTCACCAATGGTTTAATCTAGTGCAAAAAGTTTTAAGTTAACATATTTCATACAAAAAGTTTACTTAATGTTCGAATTGATACATTCCGTCAAATCTCATCTAACATAGTTACTTCTTTTTATTTTGTTCGTTTTATTCACTCCCAAATTATATCCTAAACTGTTATAAACCTGATATTATTTATATATAATAATCATTGATACAAAATTTCTTCATAATAATCATTGAGACAATTTTTTTCTGATTCCAACTAGAAATACAACTATAGTTGTTAATCTAAAAATTTCTGATGACAATCATCTTATCAAGAAATGATTAATAAATTTACCAGTATCTAACTAATGCAACCAAGCTAAGCAACAAAATCACCATGTACTATCTTCTTGTTGAATTCAATTAAAAAAAACAAGTAGGAAGCAAATAAAATACAGAAGAAAAGTAGGAAGAAAACGGTCATGGAAAAAAAATAACGATGTTATAAGATTTGATAGAATGAGAATATTAATTTGGAATATTAAATAAACCGGTTATAAAAAATATAGTATAAACTTAAAACTTTTTATATTAAACTGAAACATTAATAAAATATATTTTGTATATGCCATTTAATTACCCCAATTTTTTCACTTACAAATGCTGTTTTGCCCAAAATAATGCGTAATCTTCTTTATGGAAAATAGGTACAAGCAACCGAAGCGCGGCGTACAACTTATTCACCGCCCACATTCAAATCCTGGCTGAATAGTATTCCCCTCGAATTGAATTTCAAATTGGTCCAGAAATTTTTTAAAAATCAACAATCAAATAATGAAAAATTGAGACGACACCACACACTGCCGTCAGACGCCGCATTATCAGCTCATCGCCACCATATCCGGCGTTTCTGGACACCTCCGCCGCTGCTCAATCGTCCAGTCAATCTCCCCCCATCCGTATCTGGTTAAATTTCATTATCATTTTTTGTTGGATATATACCTAGTTTATTTGGTAATTCTGGGGTTTGTGTTGGGATTTTTGAGTTGTGAGTTCACTAAGGCTCTGTGCAGTGATAGGTTTGAGTTTATACGTAATCGCCATCAATTATGAATGCAAAATTTTAGGCAATCCTGTTTACAGTGCATATTTTTTTAGAGATTAGTGAAATTTGTCAATTCTCCCAAGTATATATTTCTACTGTGTAACTGGGGAGAGTTAATGTCTAGTGAATTCATTTATGTTTCGCCATTTTCAGGTGTAGATTGAATTGTATTTTTACGGAGGATTGATTATTATTGAAATATGTCATTACTAAGTAGATTCTTCTACAAAAGACCTCCAGACGGTTTGCTCGAACTTTCAGACAGAGTATACGGTATTTTGGTTCATTACATACTGTTTTCAGTTATATTAGTCTCCATCAGCTTTTGTTTTTATATGTATATGTATTTATGGAAGCAAATGCTACATTGTGCAGTTTTTGATTCCTGCTTCTCAACTGAAGTACTGCCAGAGGATATATACCGACTTTACTTGCACGAAATCATTAATGAGTTACATGAAGAATTCCCAGAATCCTCATTTCTTGCATTTAATTTTCGGGAAGGAGAGAAGAGGAGCCAGTTTGCAGAGATTTTATGTGAATATGATGCCACTGTTATGGATTATCCAAGGCAGTATGAGGGTTGCCCCTTGCTGCCGCTATCTTTAATTCATCATTTTCTTCGCGCGAGTGAGAGTTGGCTATCTCTTGGGAATTTCCAAAATGTGGTGTTGCTCCATTGTGAAAGAGGAGGTTGGCCACTACTTGCTTTTGTTTTATCTAGCTTCTTGGTTTTTAGGAAGTTGCATAGTGGTGAAAGAAAGACTCTTGAAATGGTTTATCGTGAAGGTCCAAAAGGTTTGTTGCAGCTATTATCCCCGTTGAATCCGTTTCCATCTCAGCTTAGGTACCTCCAATACATATCAAGAAGAAACATATCCCCCGAGTGGCCTCCGCCTGAGAGGCCTCTATCATTAGACTGTATCATTCTTCGTTCAATTCCAAGGTTTGATAATCAGAAAGGGTGCAGACCGATTATCCGTGTTTTCGGTAGAAATCTCCTTAGTAAAGATGGACTATCAACCCAAATGCTTTATTCCATGCATAAGAAGGGCAGACATGTTCGTCATTATCGCCAAGTAAGAATTTTGATCCTTAATTTTCTTGGTAGTATCCAAATAAGTTCTATAGCATTCTTAATTTTGGGTATGCTGGAATTCTATGCAGAAAGATAGTGATGTCATCAAGATTGATATACAGTGTTTAGTGCAAGGGGATGTGGTATTGGAATGCGTCCACTTTGACTTAGATCCAGAAAGGGAAGTTATGATGTTCCGTATTATGTTCAATACAGCTTTTATTAGGTCTAATATATTGATGCTCAACTCTGAGAACTTGGATATCCTTTGGGACTCAAAGGCCAGGTTTCCTAAAGGCTTTAGGGCTGAGGTAAATTTTCATTTCATTGGCAGATAGTTTAATTAGTGATTAAGCTACATAATTCAACAAACTTTGTTTTCTAACATATTTGATGTGCAAGGGCAGGTGCTATTTGGAGACGTTGAGAGCCGCTCTCCCCCCAAGGCTCATACGCCAGTGTTGAATGGAGAGGAGAAAGGTGGACTGCCCATTGAAGCTTTTTCCAGGGTGCAAGAGTTTTTTAATGGTGTGGATTGGGTTGATAATAATGATGATGCTGCATTATGGTTACTTAAGCAGTTAACTGTGTTGAATGATGTCAAAGATTTGTCGATGCTGAGGAGGATTAGTGGTTATTCATCACCTCTTGATTCTGAAGAAGAAAACAATGCTTCCAGCATTGCTGATAGTCTTGATTTACTGGACGCAGAGAAAGCCATTGCACCCGACTTCAATTTGCTGGATGATCGTTCATCTTTCGATTCTACTTTAGAGGATGCCTCTGAACTCAGGACCTATGATAATCAAATTAAGCCAATAAGGTCGGCCCCTACTGATCTTATCCAGTCTCTGACTACTGATGACAGGCAGTTAGATTCTCATGCTATTCGTGAAACTTCAGTGGAAATGGAAAGTTCAGATGCTGAACTTTTAATTAATCTTCAGCCACCATTGCAAACCTCCTCGTCTTCTGATTCTGTTACAGGGCATTCTCAACTATCTATCACTAATAGCAAGGAACTTCCTTCATCTTCTCCCACTGGTTCGTCTGAAGGGCTGCTACTGCCAGCTCCTTTTTCACATGATAGTTCTATGGACATCCCCTCTCATCCACCACCTCATTCTTTAATCAGTTCCCGTAATACCGTACAACCACCACCACCTCCTCCTCCACTACCTTGTATTCATGCTCCAGCAATAGATCCACCTTCTCGTGGTTCAGTCACAATCCCTCCTCCACCACCACCTCCTCCTCCTACAAATAGTGGTTCAGTAGTTTCTCCACTTCCACCTCCTACACCAAAAACAGCTCCACCACCACCACCACCACCACCACCTCCACCTCCGAGGTCAACAGCATCCCCACCTCAACCACCACCTCCAACTCCCAAGCCAACAACATCCCCGCCTCCACCACCACCACCACCACCTGTTAATCCTTCCGGTGGTGTGTTAATAGCAACTTCACCTCCAACACCACCTCCCCTGCCGCCACCTTCAAGTCGTGATGTATTAGCAGCTCCACCTCCACCTCCACCTCCACCTCCACCATTGCTAGGACATGGTTCAGCACCTGCTCCACCTCCACCCCCACCTCCGCCTCTTCCTGGATGTAGTCCACCTCCACCTCCACCTCCACCTCCTCCGCTTCCTGGGAATGGTCCAACACATGCTCCACCCCCACCTCCGCCCGCTCCTCCTCTACCTCCACAACTGCCTTCTCGTAGTTCAGGAGCAACTCCACCTGCACCACCACCTCCTCCTTCAAGTCGTGGTTCAGCACCTGTCCCACCTCTGCCACCTCCTCCAGCCCGTGGTTCAGCACCTGTCTCACCTCCGCCACCTCCTCCAGTCCGTGGTTCAGCCCCACCTCCACCACCTCCACCTCCTGGTCGTGGTTTAGCTCCTGCCCCACCTCCACCACCTCCTGGCCGTGTTTCAGCTCCTGCCCCACCTCCACCACCTCCTGGCTGTGTTTTAGCTCCCGCCCCACCCCCACCACCTCCTGGACGTGGCTCAACTCCTGCTCCACCTCCACCACCTACTGTTCCAGGTGCAGCACCTCCTCCACCTCCAGGTCATGGTTTACGATCTGCTCCTCCACCTCCTGGAGGAAAGAGCTCCAGTGTACCTCCACCTCCAGCTTTAGGAAGAGGCAGAGTTTTGCCCTCAGCGAAAGGAAGAAGTGCTAGTTCTTCAATCCCCCCTAAGAAAACTTCCCTGAAGCCCTTACATTGGGTGAAAGTTACTCGAGCAATGCAAGGGAGCTTGTGGGCTGATGCTCCAAAACAAGATAGTCAGTCAAAGTGGGTGTATCCCAATCTTCCTAGTCCTACGTTAATTATATTAATTCACCTTGACCTTAGGAAACATCTAATCGAACATTGTTAATTTTTTGTAGGGCACCTGAAATTGATATTTCTGAACTTGAGAGCCTTTTCTCAGTGGCTTCTGCTTCAGATGGTGCTAACAAAGGTGCAGGCGCACGTGGTTCCAAAATAAATAAGCCAGAAAAAGTGCAATTGGTATTACATTCATTCAACTTAGTAGCTGTGTCGGTCATTGCCTACTTCTTGTTGTAAACTTGAAGAAATGTCATTTGCTTCATTTTTCTTGATTTACCTGAGTGTTATCTGATTACGTAATATTTAGAATAGCAAAAACAAAAGAATCAAAGAATGATTGTTGAGTTAACCAGCATCATTCTTTCAAGGACTGCAAAAAATCTTACCATTTCTATTCATTTATTTTAGTGAAAAAAACATTACCTCACATCTTTGGCAGTCTCCTGTTAGTCCATATAAAGAGCTTAGAGACATGCATCCATTATGAGAAGCTATATAAAACCAAAATTAGAATACATAATATCCAAATCTATGATTAACAGGAGCAGGGTATGTGAACCTGGCCAAAAATGAAAAATAAAACTCTAATTTGAGTTCAGATTTTCGTGTTGAACTGTAACACTTCAGATTGATAATCACATGCTGATAGACAGGTGACTAAATAACAAAGAGCAATTCAATTGAAAAAGGTTAAGTAAAATTAGAAGAAAGCTAAGTCATGGGAAAAGTGACGTTAAATGATAAATCATCTTCCTGTTTGTTAGTTGTGTTGCATCTCTGTGACATTGAATGATAAATTATCTTCCTGTTTGGTTCTTGTTTGGTTCTTTATTAGTTTAATTCAGTGTTTTACCCTGCCCAGGTTGATTTGCGTAGAGCCTATAACTGTGAAATCATGCTCACGAAAATTAAGATACCCCTTCCAGATATGAATGTAAGTTCTTGATATCATCCTCTCATTTGCGAATAATTTGATTTGTCGCCTAAGTAGATGGTTGCAATAGGCCTTATATTCTTATTTCATTACCGAAACTGAAATTCCTTTTCAACCAAGAAAACTATATGTGCAAATTATTATTTTTTTCACTTTATTTTTTCATTTTAATAGAATGCCATCCTGGCTTTGGATTCCTCTGCATTGGACATTGATCAAGTTGAAAATCTTATAAAATTCTGTCCTACTAAAGAAGAAATGGAGACACTAAAGGTATTATTCTTCCCCTCCCCCTTTCTCTCTGTGGGTGTCAAGCTATGTCCATACGTTTTACAAAATGTATCATGTTAGCTTATACTGTCTTTGAAATTTATATCTATACTTTTATTATTTTGTTATTTGTGAATTTAAAACAAAGAAAAGGAGCTGTTGTGTACCCATGGATATATCAGGACCAAATTTGGACACAATAATGAAGGATCCAGTGCCAGTTATCGAATTAATGCCTGATAGACATGGATGTCTTCAGAAAAATGAATCAAAACCATGTGGAGTTCTTATTGTCTCGAGTATTTCCATTGAAGTATTGACAACATTTTGATAAATAGATTGAAGTAAGAAGAGGGGGGGGGGCATTCATTTTGAGACAGTTGTGATTTATTAGCACACATATGCATTGGATACTTGTGGTGACTGTGTATATCTATGCGTACTAGTTTATGTATACATTTCCATTGCACAATATAATTGTGAAAGTATGTAAAAAAACATATACTTTGGGAGTGAATTTTCTGTGTATTCATTAACTAGATGGCCTGTATATATAAAAGATATGCTAATGTTTTAAAGGAAGAAATTCATTAAATTAAGCTTATACAATTCTGCCAAGGTATACCGTATATCCAAATGTCTAACAATATTAAAATTGAACACCATGGTTTGAAGATAATTTCCCTGGATACTCTATATTCCTGGGAATAGCATATGCTTTTCAGCATTGGCATCACATGACTTCAATTTAAAAAAAAAGCAGCAAACAGAAGATGTATTATGTCATATGCATGTGCAATGTTATTAAAAAGCGGCCATGGCGCCGCCGTGGCGCCATTGCGTGGCGGGTTTCGGAAAAAACGCCATCGCCGCGAGCTGCCACAAAACTTTTTTATGGCGACCGCCATTTGCCGCCATGAGTGAGGCGCCATGGCGGTGCCATGGCAGTTATGGCGTCACTTTTGGTTGGGCTGCCCCAAACCTCAGCCCAATTACCAAATAACACGGCCCAAATGATTTTTAACCCTTAACCCGGCCCAAACCCGGCCCAAATAATGAAATAAAATGCCAATTAAGTCAAAATCTAGGGGTTTTTTTATAGTATCTCTTTCCCTCTCAAACAAACCCAACCTGCTGCGCCCCCAGTCCCATTGCCCTAGTCACGTCGCCGCTGCCCGCCGCCGGTCCGCCGTCGCCCGCCGGTTTCGTTGGAGGACGATGATATCGATGAGGATGAGGATAACTATCTTGTGGAGGATGACTATGTTGGGGATGGTGATGATTGAGGATGGTTTTAATTTAGATTTGATATGTATTATGAATTTGTGATGATGACTTTATATTTTTATTGTTGAACTAAGACTTATTATGGTAGGCATATTATATAATTGCTTATGACTTTATGCTTTATTTATTGTTTTAATAGTTGATAACTTGATATATTACAATTTTTTATTATTTTCTAATTTTTTGAATTTATATATACATATATTACTAATATTTTATTAATTTATTTATCGACCGCCATATCCCGCCATACTGATACGCCATATCCCTGTGGCGGTTTTTGGGCTCACCGCCGTAAGCCGCCATACGCCATCCATAACATTGTGCATGTGTATATCTCTCTTATCTAAACCTAATACAATATAAATGCATATTAGTGATGAATATGTATGTACAATATAATGTACTGTATTTAACAAATTTCCTCCGTTACAAGTGTGTGCCTGCAAGATCCCATTAGTTTGAAATTTTTTCTTAAGAGGGTCGAGACAAATAGGCCCTGAGAAACAACCAAAATCTGATTTAAATTAATCCCAGAAAACTAATGAGGTTCCAAACCCGTGAAAGTTTATCAATTGTACCCATATCTGAACTATCTATACCCGTTTGTTTAACTCTTTCCTTCACATTAGCATAGTGTACTTTTTTCCTTTCTTATATTCCTTTCCTTCCAGAATTACAGCGGGGACAAGGAGATGCTAGGAAAGTGTGAACAGGTTCAAGATTTTCTTGGTTACTTTATAGAATTGCTATATAATGTTTTATCATTTACTAACAATTGCGCTTCAAATATTTCAGTTTTTCCTGGAACTAATGAAAGTTCCACGAGTTGAATCCAAATTAAGAGTATTTGCTTTCACAATAACTTTTAATACTCAGGTGCATACGTTTATATATGCTTGACACAGTTTTTAACTACAAACTTCATTGTTGATTGTTGACTATATAACTAGTTTCATTCTTCAGGTGAAGGACCTAAGAGTTAACTTGCACACAATCAATGATGCTGCTAGGGAGGTACTTTAATATTTGCTTGAATTTTTTCACCTGTGAATATATGCGGTATCATCCATATCTTTCTCATTCTTCAATTTTTGTAGGTTAAGGAGTCTGTGAAGTTACGAAAAATCATGCAAACAATCCTTACACTGGGAAATGCACTAAACCAGGGTACAGCTAGAGGTATACGATGCTATAAAAGCTCCTATATTGTTGATATATTCCTTTTCAATTCTAATATCTTGAAGTGCAACTCATCCTCTAATAACTTGCACCGCAGGCTCTGCTATTGGATTCAAGTTGGATAGTCTTCTTAAACTTTCTGATACTCGTGCAAGAAATAACAAAATGACCTTAATGCATTACCTATGTAAGGTAGAGTTCTATTTGTAATTGCAATGTCTCTTGCACCTTAGGAGGTGTTTGCCTATCAGGTTTTGAGGTGGAGGAAAGGAAATGGAAATGGAAGACAATTGGTTGTAGGTTAAACATGGAATAATAAATGAATAATTTCATAATCCATTTCCTGGTGGTCAAGTGAGCCTCTATCATTTGCGGGAATTGTAGTTGTTGATTGTAGGCAACCTAACCATGTGTTGATTAGTGGGGTCTTGTCATAAAGAAGGTTATTGATCCTACCTCTCTTTTGATGCTGGATCTGTTGGTAGTATTCAATGAATCTGTTTTTGCTGCATTTCTCAAATGATGTAACTTCATAGCTCCTTATTCGCGATTACTATGGTTTTCTCAACTTTCTATCTGTTTTTAGATCCTGTCTGAGAAGATGCCAGAGTTGCTAGACTTCAGTAAGGATCTTGGACATTTGGAACCAGCATCCAAGGTTGGTCGGATGAATTCTAGTGAATATGTAACTATGCCTGCTGCTTATTAATCCTATTGCGGCTTCACCAGATACAATTAAAGACTCTGGCTGAAGAAATGCAAGCTGTTAGCAAAGGCCTTGAGAAGGTTGAACAGGAACTAGCTGCAGCAGAGAATGATGGTGCTGTATCCTCTGGCTTTCGGAAGGTCAGAATGCATAATGTTTTGAAACATTCTCATCCTCAATGACTAAAATTGCTACTTGAACCCAACCTCCTGTCTTTATGAATACATAAGAAGTTTCCTCATTGTGTTTTACAGCATAGAGATAAATATAATGACTTGAGTGCATGGGTAAATTCTCTCAAACAATCGAATGTATTGAAATTCCACTCATGGTTTTGTGTCACTTGGTATCCTTCATCCTTGGTGGCATTCCACCTTGATATTATTTTTAGGAGGGATGGAGTAATTATTTTTATATACATACATCTTTATTTTTTATAAAGGCTTGATCTATGTTGTCATCTATAGGAGCCTGCATGTTTGCAATCATTAGCAAATAATCTGCAGTAATGGCTCTGATGATGAGCTCACTAGCCTGCATATTAGTGTTTAGATGTCATATGCATTTTAAACCCTATGTGTAAAGTTGGGGAATTGCTGAACTGGCTTTAACAGGTGTTAACAAGTTTCCTCCATACTGCTGACGCGGAAGTTAGGTTACTTGTCAACCTTTACTCTGAAGTGGTGAGCTCTATTTGTTATTTCTAATGCTTCTTTAACATATTTCTTTTGGAATTCACCTTGTGATCTGAGGTGAGATCAATTGTTATTGCCTGCTTTGAAATGGGGAGCTTAAGTGTTGCTCCTATTTCTGATGCGGCTTGGGCCAATGCGTTGTTTGGTTTTATTTTGTTTTTACTAATAAAAATCTGTAATAATAACAATGTAATTCACAGGGGAGAAATGCAGATTCACTGTCAAAGTATTTTGGTGAAGACCCAGCAAGATGTCCCTTTGAGCAAGGTTTGGGACAATTTAGTTTTCCTGTATCGTTGACATCTATGCATCTTTGTTCGTTATTTCTGGGTTCTACTTGGTCATTTTGCTTATTGTATCCCAAGTGAAGGCATGAATTATCCCAATAACAAAAAAAGGGGATGTGACTATTGCTTGGCGTAAGTAAACGGAGAACAGAGTAGTATTCCGCCTTGTTAAACTATATCTGTGGTTTTGTCTCTGCAGTGACTCAAACTCTAGCAGTCTTCACCAAGCTGTTCAATAAGGCTCATGATGAAAATGAGCAGCAGGCAGAAGCTGAAAAGAAGAAACTAGAGAAGGAAGCACTCAAGGAACAAGTATCAACTAATTCTCCTGCGTGGAAGGACTCGCCTGCAAGGAAAGAAGGCATAGATGCTCTTCGTGCAAAAATAAACGCTTGTAATCAGAAACAAGCTTCTTGATGCGCGGACCAGCAGGTATTGCTTTTGGTGTCATCCCTTTCGTGCAATATCTCAACATGTTGCTCTGCCGGGTTGGCATCAGTGAGTTTAGCATGCATCCGAGGTTGATTCATCTCTCAGATGAATAAATCGTGGGTTGACTGGCTCTGCAGCGGGGCTATTGCTTGTTGGTAGGAGCATTATTTGCCAAATGTAGAAATTGTACATTGTTATTGCTACAATCTGCGTAGAGGAGGCAGAGATTTTGGGAGGCAATTCAATTGTTTGAATCAATTGGCAGATATATATCTACTCTTTGTACATAACATATCCTTTTTTTCTAAAGAGAAATGTACGGAATGGGTATGTGATATAGTAGATTTATAAGGAGTATATGTATTGAATTTGTTACTGAATCACGTCTCATTTTTTAGTATTGCTCATATTTGAAAGAATATCGATCATATTGTTCATATTTGAAATATAAATTTAATTTCAGTTCTTGGTAATGCATTAATCGTACACTGTTACTTCTTCACCAAAAAAAATGATAATTTTAATCATGACATAGAAATAACATATCAAAACCCTGAACAAACCCTCCTTCCTGGCATCTGATGCTACAGACTGATTAAATGAAGAAATGAGCGTTATCAAATTTTAAAAAGTTGTATTTGCCTTTCTAGTCCCTCATCTCTTGATATTTTTCATTTCTACGGCAGGCTAGTAGTAAACATGCACAAACTGAAACTGAACCGGACCGCCGGTTAACCGGTGGTTCGGAACCGAAACCGGGGCCGGCGGTTCGGCGGTTCAAAACCGCCAGTTCACCGGTTTGAACCGGCGGTTCAGCGGTTCCAACGGTAGGATTCCGTCTATGGCGTAGGTTTTCAGGCTAGGTGTGCAGATAAACCGACTGTTTTCGACAAAAACCGCCGGTTTCCGACGGTTCAGAACCTTTTTCAGGTGACAGTGTATAGGCCTGAAAACCGGTCAGAAACCGTGGACTGAACCGCCGGTTCAGGCGGTAAACCGGCCGAAATTTGAAATTTGAACCTTTTTTTTGTTCTTCCAATTTTACTCCTATAAATACCCCACTCCCCACATCATTTTTACTCACCACATTCTTGTGTTAACAAGGATTTCCTTCTCAATCTCAATTTCTCTATTCTCTATCCTCATTCTCTCTAATTGCTCAAGTTGTTTACTACTATATTTGTTGTTGTGTTCGTAATTTACCATTTATTCAATACTCCATATTCCATACTACTTTCATTTTGTATTATGTCTTCTTCTCGTAGTGGACCGGGACGTGGTGATTGGGGCAAAGGAATTTCCCAAGATCAAAGTAGTCGTCCCCAAAAATCAAAGCTACCTAGTCGTCGAGAAGTTATGGAAGAGGTTTCCCGAGTGGCTGCAGAACGCATGCAAGTAAGTTCTAAAAAATAAAATTATTTTTACAATTCATAATTTCATAAGATTGAGTTTTTTAATTATTTTTTTTGTGTTCCTAATTAAAACTTCAACTTATATAATATTTATAGATAGAAGAAGATCATAGGACCGCCATGCTACTCGCTCAAATGCATCAAGGTGGGGGGCGGTGGTAGTTCCGTGCAACAAGATGACGAGTACGACGTGGCTATATCGTCGGACTCGGACAACAATGATGATAGATCTCGTTCTCGTATTCCGTCTAGCACCGGCGGAAATGAGGACATGCCTCCCCCTGATCCACCCACTAAAAAAACATTGAAATTTGATATTTTTGTTAAACACTACAAGAAGGTCCTGGTGGTAATTTCAAGTTCTAATGATCCGCTCTCTCAAGAAGAGACATCAGCGTTTCATGCATATTGTAACTATTGTGATAAAGTCTACAAATTTGTGAGTGGTGGGGGATATGACACCCTCCGTCGTCATTTGGTGACAAAGCATCCGGTAGAATGTGGCACTGTCGCTACCCAAACCCAACTAAACTTCCAACAACCCGGTGGCTCAGGTTCGTCAGGTACGCCTCTTTTTAAATATGATCATAAAAATTTTGCTGACGTTATGACTAGATGGCCTGCAATGAACCATTTTCCTTTTAATGTTTATGATGACAAAAAATTTGAGGTTACTATGCAAAGTGGTTTGAACGTGGCTGTCAAAAGAGTAGGTCGAATGACCGTTCAACGATCTACTGTTAGACAATGTTTGGAGAAAAAAGTTGAATTATCACGTTATTTACTCAACTTGGGACACAAAGTGAACATTTGCTCAGATGTATGGACTGATTCTTTTAATAGACATTCATACATGGGCATTACGGTTCACTTTGTGGACAATAGTTGGACTTTGAACAAACGTTTGATTGGTTTTAGAGAATTTGAGACACCACACACTGCACCTGAAATTGCTTCTTTAATTATTCAAGTTTTGAATAAATTTCAATTATGCAATAAGATATTTTCTGTTGGTTTAGATAATGCAACTGCTAACACTACAAGTATTAATGACTTGATTGCGGCTTGTGCTCCGGTTATTGGTGGTAAGTATTTTCATCAAAGATGCATATGTCATATTTTGAATTTATGTGTACAAGATGCGCTTGAATTATGGCAAAAGCATGTTAGTCCTATTAGAACTGCAGTTAGATTAATCCATCAAAAGCCGCCTATTGGAAAAGCTTGGAAGAAGTATTGCCATTAAAAGAATGTAAGATATAAGAATTTTACCATGGATGTGTCTCATAGATGGAATTCGACATATGATTGTTTGAATTCTACTTTGGAGCATAAAGATTCTTTATGTGATTTTTTTAGAACCTATCCCGTTTCTTATTTATATCTGTCGCATAGTTGTTGGGATCATAGAGTGAGTTTATTTAAATTGTTCAAATATTTCAAAAATGCGACTGTTGAATTATCAGGTGTTTATTATTGCAATGTTGTTCATGTTTTATAGCATTGCATGTATATACCACTTCGTTTTAAAATTGCGATGAAAAATGCTTGCTCTTCTCCTGAATTGATGTGTGTTTTATATTATATGATTGACAAATGGCTTAAGAGCATCCACAACCGTGCTCTTGCCAACGAGCACGGTTGTGGGCCCGACCCACTTTTTCTGCCTGCTCTTAGACAAGAGCACAACACCCACAACCGTGCTCTTCCGCAAGGACGAGCACAAGGGTCCCACCATTATATTATTCAATTTAAATAAAAACATTTCCATAATATTAAAATTCATTAAAAAAACCGAAATAATATTACAAATTACAAATAAAATAAAAATTACATAATTAAAATCCTAAAAATTAAAAATTACATAATTAAACTCCTACAAATTAAAAATTACATAATTAAACTCCTAAAAATTAAAAATTACATAATTAAAGGCTAAAAATAGCCCCGTGGAAGACTATTCATCCGGCGGCACTACCCCCAATTGTTTTTAGAGACCCAATATCATGGCCTCATGCGATCGAAGTTGCGCGGGGGTCATAGTTGACCTATCGGCCATATTGAGTTGGGCTAAAATTGCCCACAACGAGTAGGTGGGGGGTGGAGGTGGCGCATAGGGCCCGGGAACGGGAACGGGTTCGGGAGCATCGCCGGATGGAGTCGCGGCGCGACGGCGGTTGGCCGCCGCCTTCTTCCTTCTTTGCGGTCGGCGTTGGGAACCGCTCGTGCCGGCGTCGGGGCTACCCAAGTTAGCTCCGGCAAGTTGGCTAGCCACGTCTTCGGAGCCGGCGTCGGATAAGGATACCGACCTTGACCGTTTGGAGGAGCCGCTAGAGGAGGATGTTACGCCTCCCCTATACTTCGGATGCAACCGCGTCTCCTGCCAAATGTTGAGGTACTTGAACGGCTTGTAGTTCATGGATTGGTAGGTCGACAAGGCGGAACTGATGATGTCGACCTCGCTCCGGCCACTCTCCGCCGACCGCTCTTCCGGGAGGTAATACCCCTGGAACTTTTGAATTTCTTCGTTGGCTCTGTATATGGCGTTGCGCACCATACTCTCGTTGCGCTCGATTATTCCCGTCGACCGGTTTTCATTGTACCGGCGACAGATGCGCCACCAATAATGATCGCCGGATTGGCTCGTGCCAACCTCCGGATCTTCGGAGATTGACAAGAACGCCTTGAACAATTGCTCCATCTCCGCCGGAGTGTACGGTGTGCGGACACCGCGAGTAGGAGGAGTCGGAGTTTGGGAGGGGCCGCTCGACCTCGCTCTAGGCTCGGGTGTCCACTCGTATTGCCCTTCGGGGGCATCTTGGTCGTCGATCGGGTAAGGCCGGTAGCCACCCGGAACTCCCGAACTTTGGGTTTGAGGAGAGGCCGAATATTCCACTAGGAAACGGTTGTGAATCGAACCAATCGGGGTTCCAACCGTGAGAGCTCGGGGGGTGATCGCCATGGCCGGACATTGTTATGTTGTAGGAGTGGAAGAAAGATTGAGAATGGAAATGAGAGAATATAGATGAGAATGGAAATGAGAGAATGTAGATGAGAATTGTGTAGTGTGGTGTGAATTTTTGGGTGTGAAAGTGAGGGAATTTATAGATGAAAATGTGTATTTTTGGGGAAAAAATGAAAAAAAATTTAAAAGTGGGTAGAAAACGGATATAATTTTTGTGGGAAGTGGGAAAATATATATTTTTTATTTTTAATCATTTTTTTTAATTAAAAACCGAATTTAAAAAAAAATAAAAAAATTGCCAACGGCTAAGCCGTTGGCCAATCCGCGCCTGCCACATCACCTGCTCGCTAGCACGGACGGACAGACTCCGTCCTGCTCACCGTTGTGCATGCTCTAAGTATTTCAGTGAGATTCCAACGGTGTTTTTGACTGCAAAGGTCTTGAATCCACAATGAAAATTAGCCGGTACCTCCAGGAGTTTAGATTTTTATTATAACAATTTGAGTTCTATTGATCTTGGTCCACTTCAAGCATTGCAAGCGAATACCAATGACCAATGGGGAGTAAACCTAACCGAAACATTTCAAATAAACCTCCCGGACCTGTCAATTGTCCAACAAACCTTTGAGTTTAACTTGCGTGCTCTTTACGCCGAATATGAAGCCAAGTATAACAGCATCTACCAAGACAGAAGACCTACCCCTCCTCAACAACATAATTTTGGCTTCGCATTTCAAACTGATTATGATGACCCCGACGCGCAGTCCCAATTAGCCGACCTATACAGATACAGCACCGGCGGAAGGTCGACCTCAGGTATGGTAAGTGAGTTAGATTTATATTTTGATTCACTCTTTTCCTTTGGTGATGAAGGACCTACTCCTCCCGCCCAAATCGACGTCCTCGATTAGTGGGGAACACACGAGAAAGATTTTCCCATACTTGCGTCAATGGCCAAGGAGATTTTTTCGGTTCTGGCTTCCACTGTCGCCGTCGAGTCCACTTTCAGTGTTGGATCACGTGTGTTGGATGAATCAAGAAGTAAGCTCTCAGCGAAAAATATGAAAGCCATGATGTTACTTGATGATTGGGCCAAAGCTGACGTCACAGAACAAGAAAATGATTGGGATGATCATCAGGGGGGAATCACAAGAAGATTTCATCGGGGATGAATCGTAGGCCAACCGTCAACAGCCGGCCAAGCCAAATAGGTAAGTACAGTAAGAGAACTACGTGAGCTTTGATTCCCTAATGCAAATGAGCATTGGGGATACGTAGGCCCCTCAACTTAAATTTTAAATTTAAGTTGAGTTCAAGTCCTTTTTCCTTAATTTTTTTTCCATTTGTTTCTACTTTAACAATATGCAAATACAATTAAATAATTGTATTTGTATATACTCTAGTCGGTGAAGTAGATTTCTCTATAAGGCTAAATTCGGGAAACTTTTGACAATTCTACTATAATTGTTGATTGTTAGACTAAACTTAACATTTAAGGTTGAATTGCTAAAAGTGTCCTCAATTTAGTTATGTAGAAACATCTCATTCGCCAACTAAGAGTATATATACTTATAAATTTATCGTTCAAAACTTCAAGTCTTTTTTTGTAATTTGTAATTAGCTTCGTTGTAGACTAGTAGTCTCGTTGTATTTAAATTTTTTGTTTAAGACTTCAAGACTTCAAGTTTTTTGTGATTTGTAATTGTTGTAACTTTTAATCTCAATAAAATTGCAATTTTCATCGTGATTTTTTGAATTTTATTTACGCACATTTCATAGATAAATAAATAAGAAAATGCAAAAAAAAAATACGAACTGATGGTTTTTGGCCCGAAACCGGCGGTTCTGAACCGCCGTCTGAACCGACGATTTTTTGAACCGGAACCGGAACCGCCGGAATCCTTGGCGGGCCGGTTCGGAACCGGCGGTTTATGAACCGTGTGCATGCCTAGCTAGTAGGAGTGCTAGGAATGAATTGTGGAGTATCAAATTTTGGCAAATTTATTTCTTTTTGAATATTCGTTTAAAAATATTTATTACTACTTATTTTTGAATTAGATAGAATAAATATTGTACATTATTTTAATTACAATTATAGTTTAATTACTACTCCATAAGTAAATGATTTGACTAAAAAATGTTCAAAAATAAATATTTGAGACCCATGAATAATAATGGAAAGAATGTTGGGTTGTAAATTGTTGATTTTATTAGATAAAAAGTAATGTGAGGCTTGTGAATAACGTAAACGAATACTGTAAGAAATATGATTGCTTAATTACTAGTACTTCACTACTCCATTTTAGAGGACATCTTTGATTAATTACTTTTACCTCTTGGAATTGGTTTATTATGTGAAAATTACAATGATAAGTGACAAAATACTTCTAAAAGCTACTGCCTTGGAATTTGTTTGTTTTGAGAATTTGGTATGAACTTTTACATCACTTTTCTGAACATCATTTGTACTCCATCTATCATAAATTTATAAATTTATTTTCACTCAACAAATATATACCTCCATATAAATCTAAAAGTTCTCTCCCCAAAAAACTGTATATTTCAGGAAAAGGCAAAAAGGACACATTTTTATCACATACACAGTACCCACTCCAACCCTCCAGCCAAAAACACCAACTACCCTCAAACTCCATAAATTCAGAAACCTTCTCAACCAGAGACAAAAGAAGAAACAAAATTTTGAGCAATGGCTGCCCAAGAACACCACCACCAACAAAAACAACAACAACAACAAGAAATCTGTCAAACCAAAAACCAAGAAGACCACCATTTCACCGAGCTCCTCTCCACCTATTTAGGCCTCAGCTTCACAATTTTTCTGGGCTCGTTGCCCAAGAACTCAATCCCATTAATCTCCACATACCAAACCCAGAACAAAGCTCTCTCCTTTAAGCTAACGCAAGCGGAGGAGCAGCTGAAGCAGTTCCACACGCGCAGGAAAGAGGATTCCAAGGCAAACGCCAGAGTTGTCGAGATTTTCGCCAGCCACAGACACGCCTGGCAGCAGGAAGAGAAGAGGCTGCTGCAGCAGATCGACGAGTGCAGCGAGGAAATCGCCTTCTTGAAGAGTAAAGTTGAGGACTTTGAGGGAGTGGAGACTGAGTTCAAGGCCAGCATTGAGGATTTGAAGAGGGAGGTTAGTGAGAGAGAGGAGATGCTGAGCTTCATGAGCAGGAGTAACTGTGAGAGCTATGGTGACATGGGGCTGAGCTATGCTGCTTCCAAAGCTGGGGTTTCGGAGGGGGTGGAGGAGGACTGCTTCGATGGAGATGGGGTGGATGAGATGAGGTCTGTTTATGGGCAGAGTCATGGTGGGTTTACCTCAGATTTCTTGAATTCTGCTGCCTCCAAATTTTGGTCTGATAAAGCTAGCCAATGGCAGGTGAGAGTGTTTATTCAGTATTCTTGAGTTTTATTTCAAGAATTGTGTCTTTAATTGTTGGCTTGTTCTTTGAATTTTGGATTGGTAATGTGAAATAATTTTTCTTGAAGGAAGCTTTGTGTGTTTGTTGGAAAAGGGCAGCATGATTTCTGTGATTTCAGAATTGGGAGATTTAATTATTTTATTGCCCTTCAAATTCTCTGAATGTGAAAGTAGTAAGATTTTAGGAGTAGAAGTTTGATGGTTTTATTTGCATTGAAAATCTTGAGCTTCTAACTGGAAAACTTCTCATTGTGTTGTTACTCAAATTGAGAGGTGAGAGCTAATCATGCAAGCAGAGGGGGATCATAAGTGTTTGAAGTCTGCAAAAGATTAAGGTTAATTAAAGTAAAAACTTATCAAGATTTACCAACACATGCTAACATTGTTTTATCTATACCGACTGCTAGACCCCATTTGTTTGATAATGATGTTTTCGTATTTTATCCCAGTTATCTGAATTCTCATTCTTGCATTTGTACATTTACATTTATATTACCTTGGTCCATGAGATTTAATATAAAGCTCGAATCTTGGACACAACGAGGTTTAGCGGTTGAATTCAAATTCAAATTTTTTTGATTTATTATCTTTGACAGAGTTTAATCATTATAATTTGTTCGTCTCTGTCCTGTTTGTCTTGTAGTCTGTCCTCACCAAAACTTCTTCAATCTAGGGAAACTTAGTTCGCATAAGTTTTTTTTTCCTTTGGATGCTGATGAACTTAAACCTTTCATTGTCTTCCCTTGTGAAGCCTGGACCACATTTTTTAGATCGAGACGCTGACTGTAATCGATAATTTGCATATATTGACCAACTACAGCTCAAGATTTGGGCCGCTTATTTTGTCTTCAAAGGAACAAAATATGACAGCAAATGTGATGTTTGCTTGATTCACGCAATCACTTCATGCTCACAGCTTTTCTTGCTCGTTTTATGATGCAATGTGGAGCTTTTAGTATGGCTTTGCTTGTGATATTTGTCAGTTAACTCATTTGGTGGTAGAGAGTGTTGTTTCTAAACAGTGTATATTTTTGTCTCTTTACTAGAACAGTTTAGCAAGTAAAATCATGCTAAATTCTTCGTGGATGAAAATTTTCATTCTTCGTCTATTATTTCATAGATACACTCCCAATGTTTTCTGATGAAGTGGGACATGAAAACCCGCAATTGTTTTACTTGGTTCTTACGGGATGCTAATTCTTGATGGCGTATGTGCAGGATATGCAGCAGTACGAATCAGCCGAGTCAGTTTACCATGTGAAGCATTTCGTTTCTAGGTAAATATCGACACCATCTTTCTGATACTTCTCAAAGAGCCCAAAACCAAAATTTGTGCATCTAATGCCTACAGCCACAACTATCTCTTGTGTAGGAGGGAGTCCCCTTGGAAGGTAGACGGCGATTCCAGTGGAGTCTCGTCTAAATTAAGGCTTCTTGAGCAAGAACTGCTGAATTTAGAACGAGTTTGTAGGGCAGATTTTTCGAAGGCACCATCACCGATGCGAAAGCAGGCCAAGAGGTACCAAGCATTAGCAGGAAAGATCGACGATCTTTGCAGGAGAATGGTAATCATTCCGACGTCTCTACAAACTTTTTTGAAAATTTGATTGAGTTTTAGGAATAAAACTTGGTTTCTGATATGATATCCCTTTTAATCCTAAAGCAAGCTAGTGATCCATGTGAAGCCACTCTGAGCTCAGAGTTTCGGATCCAAAGGCAAACCGAGTTCTTGCTAGAGGCGTTTCGTCTGCAGCAACGAGCCTCTGAAACCAGCCAGAAACTCACAGCACTACAAACTGAGAGAGGAAAGAGCTACCACGGAGGAGGAGGAGGGGAGGTCGAAGGGGCAGCTAACGTAGCCACTAGGCGAGCTCTGGACTCCATCAGAAACAATTTCAAAGAGATCCAAAGGAATCTTGAGATATGGCTAGCAAGAATCATCGGAGATCTCGAGGGACTGATGTCTAGAGATGGCGCCTATCGTGCACAAGAATACTACGCCTCTAGGTACCCTTTTGTTCATCAGTAAGTAAATAAACAATGGCACTAATCTAGTTTGATTTGAGTTTGTAGCAGCACTAGTGATCAAGAAAATGTGCAGTTTCCCTTGTGTTAGTCTTTAACTTTTCTTGCTTTTTCGACGTCGTTTCTGATTAGCGAGGCAGCCCGACCGCAGACCGGTATGGATTTTTTGTAGTTTTGAACTGTAAATTAATTAATATCACCAGTTCAGATGGGGTTCAAGATTCAAACTTTACAAACAGATTTAGGAATATATCATATGATAACATGCTGCCAGCTTTTTGATAACATTGCATTTTTCCTTACAAAAATGAGATTTTCCCTCTTTAAAAGAAAACAGAATCTTGTCATCAATCTGGCATCTGATCTGAAGAGGATATATGACAAAATTTAGGCATTATGGTCTGTGTTTTTTTCTAATTGCGTTGGAATCTTGTGAAAGATGGAGAATGAAGACAGAGGCACAGAGCTGGTATGCATAAAGGAGAGAAAGCATGTGCATGAAAAGGAAGAACGAAAGCTTGCGTGAGATGTGAAATATGCTGAGTCAGCGTCGTGTTGGCAGTGACTAGGCGCTTAGTCATCATATAGTTAGTTAAGAAGTTTGTTACGAAGTTAGTTAGGAGTTAGTTGTTTCTCTAAAATATCTAGCTTTGTGTATAAATAGTGAGCTAGTTTTTTCATTGTAACTTGATTGATTCATAAATGAAGATATGTTTCTTCTCTCTCAATCCTTATTCTATATGTTTCGTGTTATGATTTTCCACATGGTATCAGAAGAAAATTAACCAATCTATCGCTTCCGCATTTTTTTTCATTCTTCTTTCGCGATGGCTCGCAACACTTGTGGGGGAAATGCTGCTCAAATTCCTCCAATGGAGGATGCCTCGAGTCCATATTATCTTCATCCAAGTGACAATCCGAGCTTTCAATTGGTTCCTCATGTGTTAACTAGATCGAACTACATCAATTGGAGTCGATCAGTCACCACTGCTCTCTTGGCGAAGAATAAACTTCCATTTGTCAATGGAGGTCGTCTTCGACCGGCCGATGATGATTTGTTGTTCCCGGCGTGGCTTCAGTGCAATTCTATGGTTGTCTCATGGCTTCGGAACTCAATTTCAGCTCAAATTTGTTCCAACATCATGTACATTGACAATGCGCATGAGATCTGGTCTGATCTGCGCGATCGCTTCTCTCAACTGGACACAGCTCACACTTATCAACTAAGGCAGAAGATCATGTCTATCACGCAAGGGCATGATGATGTTAACACCTATTTCACAAATCTGCGAATTCTATGGGATGAATATAGACATTCTCAGCCGATTGCTTGGTGTATTTGTGGAACTTGTCGATGCAATAGTGCATCCAAATGGCACACATATCAGGAGGAGGAATGTAGCATGCAATTTCTGATTGGGCTCAACTCCAGTTTTTCTCAGATCCGATCAAGCATTCTATCTATGATTCCTACACATCCTTTATCCAAGGTTTTCTCTCTTGTTTTGCAGGAAGAGAGACAGCGCACAATTGATGCTAATGTCTCCCCTGCTATTGCTCATCCTGCTATTGCTCATTCAATGAGTGAGCAGTTATATTCTGCAAGAATAAAATTCCATTTGTCAATGTCTCTTGGCGAAGAATAAACTTCCATTTGTCAATGGAGGTCTTCTTCGACCGGCCGATGATGATTTGTTGTTCCCGGCGTGGCTTCGGTGCAATTCTATGGTTGTCTCATGGCTTCGGAACTCAATTTCAGCTCAAATTTGTTCCAACATCATGTACATTGACAATGCGCATGAGATCTGGTCTGATCTGCGCGATCGCTTCTCTCAACTGGACACAGCTCCACTTATCAACTAAGGCAGAAGATCATGTCTATCACGCAAGGGCAGGATGATGTTAACACCTATTTCACAAATCT
The DNA here is from genome assembly GCF_004379255.2 of Salvia splendens. Taxonomy (NCBI): domain Eukaryota; kingdom Viridiplantae; phylum Streptophyta; class Magnoliopsida; order Lamiales; family Lamiaceae; genus Salvia; species Salvia splendens. The sequence continues at coordinate 16,756,176 of NC_056047.1, read as the reverse complement.
GCGAATTCTATGGGATGAATATAGACATTCTCAGCCGATTGCTTGGTGTATTTGTGGAACTTGTCGATGCAATAGTGCATCCAAATGGCACACATATCAGGAGGAGGAATGTAGCATGCAATTTCTGATTGGGCTCAACTCCAGTTTTTCTTAGATCCGATCAAGCATTCTATCTATGATTCCTACACCTCCTTTATCCAAGGTTTTCTCTCTTGTTTTGCAGGAAGAGAGACAGTGCACAATTGATGTTAATGTCTCCCCTGCTATTGCTCATCCTGCTATTGCTCCTTCAATGAGTGAGCAGTTATATTCTGCAAATGCTGCTCAATCATACAATAGGAATCGGTTGTGCTCTCATTGTGGCAAGACTAACCACACAGTAGACAAATGCTTTGCACTCCATGGATTTCCTCCAAGTTTTGGCAAAGGAAAAGGGAAATTCAATGGTAAGGATAGCAATTTTTCCAAGTATGTGAACTTTGTGGAGAATAGCTTTGATGATTCATGTAATAGCTCTACTATCTCTACTGCTATGCCATCTGCTGATCAATGACAGCAGCTCATCAGTCTACTGCAATCTCAACTTGCTGCTACTGCCACTCAATCCTCACCATCAACACCTACACCTTTTTCATCTTCATCTTCTGCCGCACCAAATAATCCTTCCACAAACTCCTTCACAGGTACTATTTCTTTCATTCCTTTCATTGCTTCAGTCACTATATCAAATCCACATTGGTTCTTAGACACAGGAGCCACTCACCATGTTTGTTGTGATTTGTCAATGTTTAACAACTATTCAGCCAGTCTGTGCATCTTCCCAATGATACAACTGCTCTAGTTACACGCATTGGTTCTATCATTTTGAACTCACATATTACTCTATCTTCTGTTCTCCGTGTCCCTAGTTTCAGCTTCAATCTCATCTCTATAAGCTCCTTAACCTCCTCACTTCCATGTACTGTCATTTTCACTCACAATTCCTTTGAAATTCAGGAAGTTTCTCAGGCAACTGTGATTGGGAGGGGTAGTTTAATAGGCAATCTATACACTCTAGAGCTTTCTGATTCAGAAGATAATAAAGGTTCTTCAATTCCTTCATCTTTTCCAGTTATTTCTAATTCTTTTTCCACTTCTGTTGCAATTCCTTCTGTTAATCTTGTTGCTAACATTGATGTATGGCACAAGAGATTGGGGCATTTATCATATGACAAGTTGAAATCCATGTCTGATGTTCTTCATTTCCCAAATAAAACCATTACTTCTCTGTGTGAAGTTTGTCCCCTTGCAAAACAAAAACATGTCTCTTTCACAAGATCAGACAGTATAGCATAAAGTTGTTTTGATCTTGTTCATTGTGATACCTGGGGTCCTTTCAGTCCTTCTACTAATCAAGGGTTCAAATACTTCCTTACATGGCTCTAGGTTTGTTTGGACTTTTCAGATGCAGAACAAATCAGATGCTGGGGCTATTTTGCCTCAGTTCTTCAATACAGTTTTCACTCTGTTTGGCAAGAAAATCAAAGCCATTCGTTGTGACAATGCTCCTGAATTCAATATCCCTCCTTTACACTCTTCATTTGGCACTGTTATACAACACTCATGTGTTGAAACTCCCCAACAAAATGCCAGGGTAGAAAGAAAACACCAGCACTTGTTGAATGTTGCTAGGAGTCTGCTTTTCCAATCTTTCTTGTCCATTCACTTCTGGGGGGCTGCATTCTCAATGCATCTTATCTCATAAACAGAATTCCTTCCTCAGTTTCACCAAATAACTCCACTCCCTTTCAAATTCTCTTCCAGAAAACACCATCATACTCACATGTGAGAGTAATAGGATGCCTCTGCTATGCCTCCACTTTGCAGAGAGGCAGAGACAAGTTCTCCCCTAGAGCAAGTAAATGTGTTCTTCTGGGTTATCCATCAGATTTCAGGGGTTATAAATTGTTGGATTTAGTGACTTTGCAAGAATTTGTCACAAGAGATGTTGTTTTTCATGAAGATGTTTTTCCTTTCTCCCATTTGTCCCCATCTTAGTTTCCATCTTCTGAAAACACAACAGTAACTCAACACTCACCTGTTATTGTTCCATATGATAATGATAATAACATTCCCTCTTCCACACCTATCTATCCCTCATCCACCTCCTGTCCAGAAAATACTATTTCAAAATCTGGAAGAACAATAAAGCCACCATCTCACCTCACTGACTTTATCTGCAATTCTGTGAGCTCCACTTCACCTTATCCAATCTCCTCATACATCAACCTATCAAAGCCCTCTTCCGAATATCTCAAATATATCATTATCATGTCTGCTATCTATGAACCAGCCACATATAAACAAGCCTCCCAATACCCTGAGTGGCAGCAAGCAATGCAAGAGGAGTTGTCTGCTTTTCTGAGAACTGGTACATGGTTCATTACTGTTTTGCTACTGGGGAAGGTACCTATTGATTGCAAATGGGTTTACAAAGTAAAATTCGACCCAGATGCATCAGTGGAAAGGTACAAAGCAAGGCTTGTGGCAAAAGGCTTCACCCAATTGGAAGGTGTGGACTTTCTAGATACCTTCTCTCATGTTGCAAAGTTGACTACTGTCAAACTATTGTTAGCTCTTGCTGCAGTAAAAGGATGGTCCTTGACTCACCTTGATATCAACAATGTTTTCTTATATATATATATATATATATATATATATATATATATATATATATAGGGGAGCGTTATTCTCCTTTTCACATCTTAGATCCTTTTTCCTTCTTAATATTACGCGTTAGATCTAAGGCATCAACGGATCAGATTGATTCTATAAAACTGGTTCCGTGTTGCATTATAGAAGGTGGTTGTATGCATTACAGGGTTATTATTGACATTTGACGGAAAAGTAACTGCCACATTTTGGTATCTGCGAATAATGCACCACATGGTCACGAATAATGCATATAATTGACTATATAATGCACAATATGTTAACTGCAATGCATACGAATAAGATGTATCATGTTATGATGTTTGGACACACGTTTCTTGTTTCCCCTAAGGGTTTAATAAGCTTAGGGGCTAGGGTATAGTACGTAAACACATATGTAATCTTCATATGGTAACGAGTAATGGATATAATTGACTATATAATGCACAATTTGTGAACTGCAATGCATACGAACAAGATGTGCTGTGTTATGATGTTTGACACACGTTTCTTGTTTCCCCTAAGGGTTTAATAAGCTTAGGGGCTAGGGTATAGTACGTACGCATTAATAACAAATTATAAAACGATACGAATAATTCACCAAATTGTCACGAGTAATGGATGTTATTAACTATATAATGCACAATATGTGAACTGCAATGGATACGAATAAGATGTACCATGTTATGATGTTTGACACACGTTTCTTGTTTCCCCTAAGGGTTTAATAAGCTTAAGGGCTAGGGTATAGTACGTAGACATTACTAACAAATTGTTGTTATTGGAATATACGTATGTGCATTATTTGGTTTAGGTAGTGCATTATGTAGCTGTTAATTGTCATTATCTCAGTATATTATGCATTATTAGAGGTATTGTGTATATGGGTTAATCAACGGATTGAAGATTACATACGTGCATTTAGTAATGTCTACGTACTATACCCTAGCCCCTAAGCTTATTAAACCCTTAGGGGAAACAAGAAACGTGTGTCAAACATCATAACATGGTACATCTTATTCGTATGCATTGCAGTTCACATATTGTGCATTATATAGTTAATAACATCCATTACTCGTGATAATTTGGTGAATTATTCGTATCGTTTTATAATTTGTTATTAATGCGTACGTACTATACCCTAGCCCCTAAGCTTATTAAAGCCTTAGGGGAAACAAGAAACGTGTGTCAAACATCATAACACAACACATCTTGTTCGTATGCATTGCAGTTCACAAATTGTGCATTATATAGTCAATTATATCCATTACTCGTTACCATGTGAAGATTACATACATGTCTACGTACTATACCCTAGCCCTAAGCTTATTAAACCCTTAGGGGAAACAAGAAACGTGTGTCAAACATCATAACACAGCACATCTTGTTCGTATGCATTGCAGTTCACATATTGTGCATTATATAGACAATTATATGCATTACTCGTGACCATGTGGTGCATTATTCGTAGCGGTTTCCAGCCATTATTAGATTACTATTGTACCCTCATAATGCACAAAATAGGACAAATAATGCAACACGGGATTAATTACCCAATGTTGATCTTGACCGTCCATTTCTCTAATCTAATGCCTGATATTAAGAAGGAAAAATGAGGAAATATAGGAAAAGGAAATGAATACATCCCTATATATATATATATATATATATATATATATATATATATATAGAGTCTTAATCCATCCAAAAACACCTCTTAGTACAAAAACCTAGGACAATTTCCTGCCATTGGATGTAGTAACTAACAGATATGATTGATTCTTATTTTAAACAACTTTGTGGCATAATTAAAAAGATTTCGGTCATTATAAGGGTATTTTGGGTACTAACAATAAACGGGTCATTTGACCAACTTGATTTCATTCATTATGATCAATTAGCGGGATTTAATTAGACAAACTTTCCAAAACTCTCTGTATTCCCGCTCTAAAGACAGAAGCTTTTGACGGACGATTCATCTCCTTCTCCGTGACACAAAACCCTACTTCGCCAACGCTACTCTCCAACGATTCGCCAACGCTACTCTCCGACGATTTGAATCTGGACATCGTCAGCAACAATGATTGAAACTCGGGGGTCTGCACCATCAAACAAAGAGGGGGGAAGGTGAGTAATGGTGTTGTTTGGGTGTTTGCTTTTTCCAGAATCGGTACAATGCTGAAAACTGATTTCTGGTTGCCACGATTTTTACTAGTTTACGAAAGATCTACAGCAAAAAGGAAGACCGAAGCAAAAACGGAGCCCGCAAAAGGTTTTATTTGCTTCATATTGTTGAACCCTTGTGTCTACAAATTGCATGCTTTAAGCCAATGCGGATACAAACCAGTCATGATGCTATTGAATTGTTGGAAGTGTGAAATTGTTTGAAATTGTGGGTCATCGAGTGTTGTTAAAATAGAACATTACAAATTACATACAAATGAGAAGAAATACTTTCTGCGTAAATCATGTTGAATTATACTGTGGAGTGATGATAAGACAGAGCATCCCCTAATTTTTTTTAATTCTTATTATTGTTCAAAGCTGTTATGCATCGAAAGCCACCTTTAAAGAGCAATGTTAAGGGATGCAATGTTATCAAACCTAACTCGTCAACAGCGGATGTTAATGCATCTGCTGACAATCTGAACAAGGACAAAGGTATAACATTCTTAATTAATACTGTGCTCTGCAATGACATAATTGGCAGCTTAGTATGCAACTGTGTTTGCTAGTTGAACTGTAGCCCATCAAGAAAAAACCAATATGCTAGTATACGATCAAAATTAGATGGTTTACAAATAGGGCATTTGTTTGAGTCTTATAAAATTATGCTGACATAAAAGGTCCCATCGAATGACATGCGTGGCATTTAACCATGACACATGACTCATCTAATCCAACTGATTGTGTAGCAGTTACCTTTTATTCTCCACTATATTTGCTCTTTAGCTTTGTTTTAACCTATCAAGATGTTTCTATAAATACTCTGATTTTCTTATTGTCTGTAACATGATCTGTTTCTTGTGTCTGAATGACATATCTAGGTGTTTATGTAATAGTTTATGTTCTTGTTGTCTGGTTTATACAACAAGTTGATATATTTCCTAAATCAATTGTTGCAAAGAATCAATTTTTTAATTGGTTTAGCGATCTATTATTCCTTTAATTTGAGTTTTCTAACTACCAGATTAGGAAAAATGGCGAAATAAGAAAGCTTAATTTATGAAGGGCGGTACTCGAAGACAACATATGTAGTACTTGACATAAACTGCGATGCTATATGGCATGTTTATTTCCAAACATAATTCTGCTGCTGTAAACCTGGCTATACTATAAATGATTTGTTAGTCCAATGTGTTGATTATGCTCAAAAATGATTTTTTTTGACGATTATGTGCTGTCAGGGAAAGCTGTGAAGGAGTTTTCTGGAAAGGTTCTAGCATTGGAAGGTGTAGATACTAGGAGCAAGTGTACAATACAAAATGTGAAGAAGCCACTGTCATTGAATGCGTTGCATGCAATTTCAATAAGTAAACAGGCAGAAGCAACAAAGACATCAAAACTATCCGGTGGTACAGTTGGATGCAAAGGTAATATATGAGGAGTTATGAGTTAGTTCCTGAAAACACCTGAATCACGTCTAAAAATCTGTGTTTTTCAAATGTGGACAAGGAAGCAAGTGCCAAGAATACTAAAGGTAGTGGTGTTGAGCACGAAAAGAATAGTTCTGATAGCATCCCTGAATCAAACAAGATTGCTAACAAAGAAGGTATTTAGGTTTTTAGCATGAAAAATAATTTACTGAATTTGTATACATTTGAAGCAATATAGTTTGAAATTTTTTTCTGTTGGTTATGTTGATTTGTAGATGTTTGTGGTAAACAAACCGTTGAAGATACAACTGTCAAGAACAGCAATAACAAGGGGTCCTCTTGTATGTCGGGTATGGTATAAGAATGATCTATCTATGACGTAATTAAATTTTTTTTGTATACTTTAAATTTATGTAGGTTGGGAAAAAATAAGTTAACAATAAAAAATGTGTCTTTAGAACAAGTTTCCGGCAGAGAGATGGTTGAACAGACCATCACAAAAGGTATTTTGGCGACATATAAATCTAGTTTGACCTATATGTTGATACTAATTGACATACTTCACTAGTCTCAATGATGGTTGTCGTTTCTTTGTTGGACCACTTTTTTTGTAGATGTTGTTGGTGAGAAAATAGATAGAGATATGGCTGCCGGTGAAGCTTCCGAGAAGGGGTCCTCTGGTGTGTCAGGTATGATATAGCAATGATTTACTTCTGACATATTCCAATATTATAACAACAACTAAAGGCAATGATTATTGTATTATAAAAAGGTACAAAGCGTCTACGTGAAGATGATCTAGATCGAACTGCTAGCCCAATGAGCAAGATCAGTGAAAAAGAGGAAAGGAAAGGTTGTTGTCCATAAAGACACAAGTGAGAATGTAGGTGGAGCAGAAGTCAAAAAGTGTAAAAAGAAAAAGGAGTTTGAAACAATGAAGTTGAAGATTAGTCCTACTTACATTATAAAGGTGATGCAGTCGTTAAACGAGCGACAACGTGCAGCAGTAGATGAAATGGGCTTTGGGCAGCTAATACATTTTGGTATAACTGAAATTCCCGGAAAAATGGCGTACGATCTTCTTTTGGCATTCAATAATGTCACATGTACACTCGCACTCTGCAGTCAGCCTTTACAAATGTTCCCAGAAGATGTATATGTCACATTAGGACTGCTTATAGGCGGGACCGTAATTAGAAGGGTACCTAGGCAGACTAAGCAGCCCTTTATGGATGAAGTAGCACGTAGAGTGTGCAAAGAAAGGACGCAAATGCTTCCAGATGACTTGATCACCGAGATGCATACGGATAAATCAGGGGGTCAATGGTTTAGAAAGTTGTTTGTCCTGATAGTTGATACCGTACTGATTGGTCCTTGTGGTGATGGTCGCTGCAGAACTCAGATAGCGCATATTTACGATGACATATCTATTGTCAAGGACTATAATTGGTGTGCCTATACACTCGACTCACTGGTTGTAGGTCACCAAAACTGGAGCAGGAACAAGAAAAATCCTTTTAGTGGACCAGCAGCTTTCTTAGTAGTGAGTATAGTCTTAACTTATGAAAAAATGTAAATATCTTCAAACTAATACCATATTGTTCAATGAATGCAGGCTTTCTATGTCGACCGTGTGTTCCACCAGACACTCCTAGTGTCTAGAGTCTTCCCAACTGTGTCAGGGTGGACCAGTGAGCTGCTACGCTTAAGACAGAAGATGGAGGTCCAAACTGGGTGTATTGGGCGGGGAAGTGTGATTGAAAGAGGAGATCCAGAAAAGTTGCCACGACCCACTAAAATTGTAGTTTTTGAAGTTGAGAACAAATCGGTTGAGAACCCTTTATCAAAGGCAATGGTGGCATTGGCTGAGGCGGAAGAGGAGGCAACTAAGGGGATTCAAAATCTTCTCAACAGGATAAACGATGTTGCTGCATTAAGTGAAAATATTGAATCTTTTCGTATTGCAGCAACCACTGCCTATAAGATGCTGGGTGTGGTTCCCAAAAAGGGCAATGAAGACGAGCACACCTTTGCAAATTTGACACAAGCATTGGCTGAAGAGGAACTAGACACTCCAGAAATTCTCGTTGCCGTGGAGAATATGATGAAGGTTACCAATATACTGAAGAAGCTGGCCGAGGTTGGGCCAACATTTGACATTGGGTTCTCCTTTGGAGGAAGTAATGTAAGTTGCTATTATAATTTTACTTATAAGTTGCTATTATATGTCGTTGTTGATGTGTTTCTATTTTTGGTTAGGGTAATAGACTTAGTTTTGGAAAACATGGCCTAAACGATGCTGTTGTATGACCTTTAATGTCTGTTAGTAGTAGGTCTGGTAATATTATGATCTAAACGATGCTATTGTATGACCTTTAATGTCTGTAAGTAGTATTTCTGGTAATATTATAACCTAAACGATGCTGTTGTATGACCTTTAATGTCTGTTAGTATTATGGCTAGTAATATTATGACCTAAACGATGTTGTTGTATGACCTTTTAATGTCTGTTAGCATTATGTCTGGTAATATTATGTCCTAAACGATGCTCTTGTATGACCTTTAATGTATGTTAGTATTATGTCTGGTAATATTATGACCTAAACGATGTTGTTGTATGACCTTTTATACTTGTTAATATTATGTTTTGGAAAACACTATCGTCAAGACATATTTGATGTTCTAATATGATGTAAGATACGTGTCAGATTTTTTTACTAGCAAAATATGATGTCATCGCAGGAGCAGACTGGAAATAATATTGGAATGTACCAAGCACACGATACTGATAAAGAAGCTAATATCATCGATCATGACGCTATTGGAATGAATAAAAACCCGGATGATACAAAGTCATTTTTAAGTATTGGCTGTTCAGCAAGTCCTGGGGTTGGAATGAAGGTACATTTTGTGTACTGTAAAATCTTCTAGCAAAAGTGTTGTTTTTTGTTATTTTTCTGGGGATGTGATTTTGGGCTGAATTTAACATGAAATGAGTACTAGGAGGATGCTATCAATGTCGACGAAATTGTAAAATCAGCTATAGAAGCTTACATGGAATGTGGTGATGATGATGATGATGATGATGTAGTATGTTTGGCTTCTATGGTGAACAACTCAGGGACTAGGTCTGGGAACCAGATAGTGAGCACAATAATTGATGAGGTAAGTACTGAAATGATATTACAACTTATCCTCTTGATTTTTTATGTTAAGTGTGTGAAATGATCAGATTATAAATTTTGCTTAGGGTAAAGCAATACTAGTTGAACCTGAGGTGAAAAATCCAGTTGATGCACCCATGGATTTTGAGGACAACGAAGCCAATTTTGTGACGCCTTTTTCAAAGAAAGCGAAACCTAAAATGGGCAACGAATTAGGCATCTATGATACAGACAGTGTAAGTGACATATAATGAGTTGTTGTGCTGCTAGTCATGACACATTTATGGCTTTATATGTTCTCTGAGATGACTGACCAAACCTACATTGTCTTATACTTACGTGGGTAGCCGAAAGATGATGTGGAGAATTGGAAGCTGAAAGTGAGAGGAAGAGCTGAGATGAAGTTAAGTAATGCAATGCGTTCCCCATACTATGAACGAGCAGTGAAGGTGTCAAACAAGCTTAATCAAGATGAAAGAATGATTTATTATTGGCTTATGACAACGTACAATACTAATGAGTAAGTTGCTCTAAAATCTGTTGAGGAACTCATTAATAGTTTCCAATAAAGTTGAGTCACTTGTTGCACAATTGTCTGTTAGGGACAAGCTTGTGTATGATGATGATGTTGTGGAAGTTCGGATTATAGAGTTCATGTCATTGTTCCCACATACTGAGATCTCAAGTGGTATAGTTAGTGCATGGTGCTCCGTGCTGAACAACAAGGAGGAGATGAAAGCTCATTCGTCACCGAAAAGACTGTTTTTCACAACTTACCCTGCAGTGAGTAAACAAAACATCTCTCTAATGCTACTGATTTATTATTGGTAAGACGTAATTTTGGTTACAAATTGAATCGCGTGCAACTACTGTCTTTTTGGTGTCACGATGCAGCTTTACACGGTTGTGAAGGTGTCTGCAGAGGTTGATGAAGAAAAAAGATTTAATACTTTTGCGATGAACCTTGATGAGGAGGTTAGAGAAATACCAAACTTCAAATGGGTAGACATAGATCTGGTATGGTCCTAAAATATCTAACACAACGTTTTTTCTTTTCTTGTATAACAATGTGACATATTGATAAGTTCACTGGTGTATTTTGGGAGACAGGTCTTCTTCCCTTTCTGCGTATTTAAAAGAGACTACACTGTGTGTTTTTGTTTCGCAAGAAAAGCAGTTGTTATCATTGATGGTTCGAAAGAAGGAGATGATCGTGACTTGAGATTGAATTATGGCGACATACCTGAAACACTGGTAGGTATCACAAACACTTACGTGCGTACGATTTGCTGTTTAATTTTTTGAATCGTGATTTTCAAATTGTGATTGGCAGAGAGCGTTCTTTTGTAAATATTTAACAAAAATTGGGTGCCACATTCAATGCAAGACTGTTTGAACGTGCCTATACATAGGATGAAAATGAGTTGGAGAACAACCTATAATGTGGAGGACCGTGGTGTGTATTTGATGAGGCACCTGGAAGTCTACATGGGCGAGAGAGAAGGCCATTGGAATTGTGGTCTATCAAACAGAAATAGGGGTGCAATCCAGTATTTAAGAGCTAAATACTGTTGTGCGTTGATGTTGGCCGATAATAATCACAGTTCATTTTTTAATAAAACAACGGCATCCATACATTACGCAAATGACAGCAAGACAATGAAGATAGATGTTGAGAAGATGATTGCGGACTACAAAGCTTCAGTTTTGGATTTGTCTTAGAATTTTAGATTCATAGACGGCTATATCGACATTATTTATTTGTTTTGAAATTTCAGATTCTAGAATTTCCACGTATCACATAGGTTTGATGTTGGGATACGTCATTGGATTCTATGTCTCACATCTTGGTCTATGTAATTTACAAGAACTTGGTTTGATTCCGAATTGATTTTGAAGTCCTATCTTTACAATGCAGATGTGTTACGATAATGTAGTATGGGTTATTCGACGTGGTAAATGTTGGACATAATGTTTGACACTTTGACATAATAAGATTTAAGAATAACACTGAATACATGTAATTCTGAAACATAAACGGGTCATTATAAGAAGTCAGGGCATTGTGATGATAAATAAGAGTCGGTATAAGAAAAAGGCTGAATACATGTCATACTGATAACATATACGAGTCATTATAAGAAATAGTATGAATACATGTCAGTCTAATAACATATACGAGTCATCATAAGGCTCTTAAAAAGCTTAGACAAAATACTTGATAGTTTCTACTAATTTTGACAGGTTTGAACTCATTCCAAGGATTTTTCAAATGGAGTGTCTTCTGAACTCACACCTGCCTAATGTATATTATACATTAACATCAAAGTAATTACTAAAATCATATTACATGAACAAAAAAACAAGAAGTGTTACTGGAAAGGTTTCTTCAAGAATGGGGTCATTCTTTTATTTTTTGTCAAAATGTTTGTCTTCGATTCATCTCTTCAATCGAGAAATTTAAATCTCAAGTTCAATTGAGATAGAAGAAACCAAATTAACAAAAAGCATATAAAACTAAACAAAGCTGCTCCTGCAATGTGAAAAGCCCAAAAGCTTCAAGATCGAATTGAACCATAATCCTTCCAAAGCTTAGCAATTCTATAATCCAATTCAGAATTAGATCTGAAATAACAAAAGATGCTGAAGAATTCACGCATATACAAGGCCGCAACGAGTCTCAAAACAGTTATTAGCCCCCGAAACGAATATGGCTCACAAAACAATCAATCTAAAAATGATAATTAGTACGTAATTAAGTCATAGTAGCTTATGTCTGGTTCAGATTACAAAAAAAGTCTGAAACGGTTAAAAACAAACATCAAATTGTTCCATAAAGAGTGATAACAGATAGTTTGATAAGAAAAAAAAAAACTATAAAAATATGCAAAAGCATAAAATCAAATTTCAGACTCCCTTCTTGATCTCTGAAGTTCTTTCTCTTTAATTTTGTCGCAATTCCTTGAATCGTGGTGACCCCACTCATGGCATTTCTTGCATTGGCGCACAGGTTTGTTCTTTAGCCGCATAGCTTTTTCTAACCTTGGTTGGAGCCTACTTGCATGCCCCTTCGTCTTTACAACTTCAGGAGGATGAACATCAACAACAAGGGGTTTCTCCCCACCATAAAAAGACTCAATACGCTGCTTCTTTTGTGCAGCTGACAATACCACACCATCGGCAAAAATTTGCTGCCTTACATCACGAAGTATAGAAGTCAATTCATGGGTTTGATCAATATCGATAGAAACAGCTTGGTACAAAGACAACATTTCACCCAACAAGATAGACGAAGCCTTCTTCTTCTCATCCACATAGATATGAGTACTCACATCTTCACAGTCAACACCATGAGCTGACTTTACTAGTGGGGACTTTAACCATCGACCTCCAATCAAATTGTCAGGAATCAACTTAAAGTTTTTGTGTTTCAACACAAGGAAGATGTGACAGCATACAAGACCAGTTCTCAGAAACATTTTGCAACCACAATGAAAGGCAAAATCCAATTCTGAGTATGTAACATTCCATGTGTTTGAGAAATGATCTAATACCTTGTAGATGTCATGAGTGGATTCATTTGATATCGCCAAAATACTGCAATGATTGTATGCCTCCAATATTTGTTCTTGAATTTCCTTGAATGCACTGTCAGTAAATATTGTAGAAGCATACTTTTCAATAGGCCACTGTGTCTTCAATGTCGATGTGGTATTAGCATCCATATAATCAAGCTTTGCCGTTTGGTACCTTTGAGCCTCCAAAGCATTGTTGAAGTTCATTAAGAACACAACAAGGTTAGCTTTGGACTTGCTATACCTCTTAAAAAAACTATTCTGCGACTCAGAAACAGAGGTTGTCTTTATCAAAGAACTAGCAGGAAAGTCTCTAAAGTATGCTGGAACCCAATACTGTCTTGATCGAAACATTGTAGAAAACCAATCCGTGTCTTCAAGTCCATATTCCTCCATAATCTTATGCCAAGTGTCTTCAAACTCGGTGGATTCAATCAACTCGGACCAGACACATGAGTTTAACTCCTTCTTAAAATCTGTATTACCAAGCAATGATTTTGGGACCTTCTCAGCAACTTTTGCCATGATGTGCCACATACACCATCTATGACGTGTGTTCACAAGGACCTCCTCGACAGCAACCTTCATTCCCAGGTCTTGGTCAGTAATGATCAATTTCGGAGCTACACCCATGCATTTCACAAACTGCCGGAATAGCCAGGAGAAAGAGTCTGCACTCTCACTACAAAGTAGACCTGCACCAAATGTCACAGCTCTTCCATGATTGTCCTTACCAGTGAACGGAGCAAATATCATAGAGTACCTGCAAAAAAATAGTCTTTCTAAAATCAGACATGGGAGCTGGAGTTTGACAAGCTAGAATATCAAACAATGGGTCAATACAAAAACAATGAATGTCATACCACGAAATGTAAAACTAAATGTGAAAACAAATAAGCTTAAAACATGTACCTGTTGGTTGAGTAAGTAGTGTCAAATGAAACAATGTCACCGAATAGCAAAAAATTCTTCTTTGATAGCGGATCACACCAAAATAAATGTGACATTCTATCACTAGAATCGACCTTATATTCATACGTGAAGGCATCACAACTTTTCTTCTTCTTCCTTAGCTCATCTAATATCATCTGAGCATCATGCCCTTCAGCATATCTCCTAATGTCTCGGGTGTAATTGCGAACGTCCAATACAGTACACCCGACTGACTCATATCCACCCATCAATTCAGTCAACAATTTAAATGTTAGTGATGGACCAATATTGACACCAGCACAATCGGTAATAAATTTTTGGTGGACATCGTCAAGAACGCGATTGAGTCTCATGAATTTCTGGTGGTTTGGAAGCACCATAGGATGATTATGTTCTTCATTCAAATTCTTGATTACGTAGCCTCTGTCGGAGTCAAACTTGAAGGCAACCCTAGCTTTACAGCCGCATTTCTTGGATTTACGTCTGCGTCTAGCTTGCTTGTCTTGCACTCTTTTTTCACCTTCTCTACTACACGCCATATAAAACCATATGGTGAGTTGACCAATTTTTTTAGACCCGCACTTGAGGGTATCAAAACCAACATGTCGACCATAATTTTCATAAAACTGAATTGCTTTCTCCAATGTGGGAAAGTTACGACCAACAAAGGGTTTCACTTTGTTAGGGCAATCAGGGGTATGTAAATCTGAAATAAACAAAAATAGAGCATAAGAACACATCATAATAACAAAAGTGAGATGTGAAATCCGTTATGTGAAAAAATGCAGCGAATGTATGCATAAAAACACATGCAACCAGTTAAACATGAAGACATATTGCGTGCAATGAAGAGCATAACTACGGTATATTAAAGTCATAACATAAAAATAAAATATAAAACTTATGGCATAATCAAGGTTTAATAATGAAATTAAAACAAATCAATATATTTAACCTCCACAATTTGTATTATCAACACTTTCATCAGATGAAGAATGATTGTCACAGTTCGGCGGTGGGGGGTGATCCAATTTCCATTAATGTGAGGCTCGATATAAACAAATCTGCAAACAATTTATGCATTCACAATCATATATCAAATGATAAAAAAAATTAACAAAAGAGAGAGAAGCTATGAAACGGGATATATAAGAATATTTCAATCTCTGGATGATAATTCCTAAAATTAAGATTTTAGGTGAATACAAATCTTACATTGGAGTGATGAATGAGGAGATGTAAAATGGCAATCTGGTAGAAAAATTAAAAAAGATTACGAAACAATCGCTGAAGATGATGAACACACATTCTGAAATCGAGAGTTAACAAATATTCATATTTTATGGAAGAAGGTGAAAAAATCTGCATTTACTTAATTTGTTGTTGATTTTGCATTTGGTTGTGCCATAGCATCTACTCGTGAGATTGTAAGAGGCTGTCCCAAAAATCGCTGGAGAAGAGGATGAATAACTTGACAGAATGATTCGAGAAATATGGAATCAACTGAAGAAATAAAGTGAAGGAGTGAATCGTGGTTGGAAAATTTCACGCAGATATGAAGTGAGAGAAAGAGGTGATCATGGAGTAATCATACTGCATGATTAATGGAAATTCCATAACAACACAAATGTATAAGTTCCATACTAGCCTTATACGATTATTTTTATTTAAAAATGAGAAAGAAATGAAAATAGGACAGCCTTCAGATCTTGTCCTAAGATTAAAATAACGGCAAATCTCATGGACAATAATTAGCTTATGTTTGGTATTAGGATTGATTTTTGTATTGATCAAAAATCTATATATATATATATATATATATATATATATATATGACTCTTCCCCCGGGCTTCAAGGCTGACTGGCAGACTGTTGAAGGGGCAAATTCCCAATCAACATTAGTTTGCAAGCTTAAGAAGTCTCTATATGGTTTAAAACAGGCATTTAGGCAATTGTACTTGAAATTCTCTCAAGTCTTGAAAGGATTTGGTCTGCAACAGTCTGCATCAGACTATTCTTTCTTTTTCAAGCATGATCACACTGGTTTCTTTAGCATAGTTGTGTATGTTGATGATATTCTAGTAGCCACAACTGATCCTGAAATGACAGAGAGCTTCAAAGATTTTCTATCTCAACACTTCAAGTTTAAAGATTTGGGAGTCCCTAAATATTTCCTAGGAGTTGAGATAGCTAGAAACAAGAAGGGAATCCTGATTTCCCAGAGAAAATATGTTATGGATTTGCTGAGAGATACTGGAATGCTGGGATGCAAACCCTCTACAGTGCTTATGGATCCTCTAAAGAAACTGAGAGTAGATTCAGGAAAGCCTATGGAAGATGCATCAAAATATAGAAGGCTAATTGGCAGGCTGTTGTACCTGTGCATCACCAGACCTGATGTAACATTTGTTGTACATAAATTGAGTCAATATGTAGCTAGCCCTACTGATGAACATTGGGAAGCTGCAGAGAAAGTCTTAAGATACTTGAAGGGATCTTCAGGCCATGGCTTATTCTACTCTAGCAACTGCAAATTGAATCTTAGCATCTTCTCTGATGCAGATTGGGCATCATGCCAAGACACAAGGAAGTCAATGACACTATTGTCTATCTTGGAAGCTCTTTGATATCTTGGAAAGCCAAGAAGCAGAACACCGTTTCCAGATCCTCAGCAGAAGCCGAATATAGGGCGATGGCACAAGCTACTTGTGAAGTAGTCTAGTCAATGGCACTCTTAGCTGACTTTGGAGTTAAGGTTGAAAAGGTTGTCCCTTTATATTGTGATAATCAATCAGCCATACATATATGTTCTAATCTGGTATTCCATGAAAGAACTAAACACATTGAGATAGATTGTCACACTGTGAGGGAAAAATACTTAGAAGGAGTCAAGCCTTTACATATCAGAAACAATCTGCAAGTTGCTGACATTTTTACTAAGCCTTTGGGGCCGATGGCTTTCCACTCTATATTGAGCAAGATGAATTTCGAAAGCCTCTACAATCCATCTTGAAGGGGCATGTGAAAGATGGAGAATGAAGACAGAGGCAGAGAGCTGGTATGCATAAAGGAGGGAAAGTATGTGCATGAAAAGGAAGAACGAAAGCTTGCGTGAGATGTGAAACAAGCTGAGTCAGCGTCGTGTTGACAGTGACTAGGCACTTAGTCATCATATAGTTAGTTAAGAAGCTAGTTAAGAAGTTTGTTATGAAGTTAGTTTTTTTTTGAGTTAGTTGTTTCTCCAAAATATTTAGCTTTGTGTATAAATAGTGAGCTAGCTTTTTCATTGTAACTTGATTGATTCATAATTAAAGATATGTTTCTTCTCTCTCGATCCTTATTCTATATGTTTGGTGTTATGATTTTCCACAAATCTTTCAACTGTTTTCCATGGTTTTGTGGTCCTAGTGTCCATGTTATGATGGTAAGTGGTCCTAACATTATTGGATAACCTAGGCCATAGTCTCATAGATAGGCTTTATACTTTTGCTCTAAAATATTGCGGCTTTTAATTCGACCCAGATGCATCAGTGGAAAGTTTTATACTCTCTCCGTCCGTGAAATATTGTCCAGTTTTGTCATTTCGGTCTGTCCGCAAAATGTTGTCCATTTTGCTTTTTTATCATTAGCAAATGGACCGCACTTTCAACTAACTCATTACACTCACATTATATTATAAAAACACTATATAAATATGGAACCTACATTCCACTAACATTTTCCGCTCACTTTTCTTCACATTTCTTAAAACACTGTCAAGTCAAACTTGGACAACATTTCGTTGACGGAGGGAGTAAATAAAATGAAAAACCACTTTATTTGTTTTATTATAGTATTAAAAATTAAACTTAATTTGTGAGCTATACATGTATTCTACGTAATTTAACTCAATATTTGACATGTACTATTTTTGGTCGAGGACACAAATAAACTTTTACTAGTTTTTGCAGATTTGAACATATCGAGATTTAGGAATATGTCAGATTTTTTATCATGCAAGACTGAGAATCTGAGATCGCATATAAATTTAACTTTGATGTGCAAATGGTGGTGGATGATTTTTTAAGGAAAACCCAATTAATAATAGTTTTTAAACTAAATGATTTTCAAAATATTTCAATTGAGAAGCAGATTATTCTCATTCATTTCTTTCCTAAATGCAGTAGTTTTTACGATTGATAAACAAAGATAGAAAGTGCTACTATGTTCCAAGCAAATATCAAGAATAAGGACCATATCTCAATCACAACACTGTCTGAATATATATGATAATAGAATTTTCAGAGTAACAATGATACAGCACAGTCTGAATAACTGAACTCCATTTAATTCAAACATAAATACCCCAGTTGATAACTTACTTCGAAAACTTATTTTAGACATACATCACGAGTAACTTGTAGACGATGACACCTTGTAATCAGCTCGAAACTCCAGCTTCTTCCAGCAACTGCTTCACCTTGGTGATGTAATCATTCATGGCTTCCTCTGTAGATTTGCCTGCCGAGACGATTATCTCATCAGTTAAGCTATTGTTCAATCAATCAAAAACTGATTTATATGCTGCGAGTGAGAATCGAATGTACCTTCAACTGCCTTCCATGCATCCCACTTCGCCCTGTCCCTCATGTTAAACATACCAGGACGACCTGCATTATACGACAAAGTTAATCTAATCTATAACGACGCAATATACACTGACTGCTTGATTCCAACTCTGCAGCCACCTCGATTCATGTAGAATCATACGAGGGGAAATCAACATGATAAATTAGAAATAAATGCGACGTTAAAAATGAAACTAACTCGTGTCGACATTTCCGACTGTGGCTTGCTTGAAGAGTCCATACAGAATGAGCTTATTTTCGTTTGAAGTGCTCTCGGGCAAGGTCTTAGCTTTCTCAGCATGCTCATCAAATTCTTCCTACAACAAATTTTCACCTAAAATGTAAGCAAGTTGAAATTAACACTAACTGAAGCAGCAAATTGAAATCTTAAGCAAATTGAACTCTGCGCAGATAAACTCAGCATTACCGCAGCACTGGATTGAAAACCTAAGAAAATTGAACTCTGCGCTAATGAACTCAGAACTAACCGAATCAATGAATTGAAATACTAAGCAAACAGAGCTCTGCGCCAATGAATTCAGCAGTAATCGAAGCGAAGCAATCAATTGAGATGCTAATTCTACTTTAGTCTATAATAGTGTTCATTCAAGCATATTAAACTTCAACTTTTTTCACGTTTGTGTTGAACAAATCAAGCACGGTTGAGTTTGAAACCGAAACAACAAATAAAGTTATAAACGATTCAAGTCATCAAATAAATCTAATTTTAGTCGCGCAAGCGGCAATTCATCCAGATCTAAGCCAAATCCAAAAAGGTTTCAAAACAATTCACCGATACATACACAATACTCTAGATCACAACTCCAATAAAAGGGGAAAAAACAAGCAAATCAACTGGAAAACCAGTAAACACGAACGCGCGCGAAATGAAAAACAACAAATTGCAGAAACAAGGAAATGGACAGGTTTTTTGAATGAAGAGTACCTTCAAACCCATGTTTCGTTACAGTGAATCGAGCTGAGTGACGGATCTGAAATTTTTGTGCGGAAAGACGCAGAGAAACGAGAGTTTATATATGAGTGAGCGACGGAGAATCCGATACCAACAGTATGTGGGACCAGTAGCTAGATGCCACGTGGTGAGAGCATATTCGTTTATGATAATGTAGGGCTGGGGTAGTTGCATGGCTACCGCTCTTACCCATTAATTAATCCATTATTAAGAATAATTCCTCGAATAAATCAAGTTATTCGATGTGTTTAGAGTTTAGACGCAGATTACTTGCTGATTTATTTTATACAATAATCATCATTTTAACATATTTTTAGAAAAACAATGGTCAAATGAAAAAACATAAAACTACAACATATTCCCTCCATACCCAATTTAAAACCCGTTTTGGCTCGATGTGTGTTTTTATAAATTGTTTAAACTTGTGAAAAAATATGAATGAAAAAAATTAGAGAAATGCTAGTCTCAATTTTAGTAATACTAATTTTATATTGAATTTTAAGTGTAATAATTAAATGGAGGGTAGGGTCACATACCAAAGTTATATAAAAAAATAAATAGATCTTTAAAGAAAAGAATGAGTTTTTGAATCATGGACGAAGAGTGTATGTCACGCCCGCATTTTCTAAGGATAGAAAACACGGTTGATCGCGACTAGGGGAGGGTTAAAGAAGCGGGAAAGAAAGGGAAAAAAACGTATCAACACCATAGCTCGAAATAAATCAGAGTATCATTTCAACAATCAACAACTCCCCATGAAAATATTTCAACAACACACGAACTCAAAAGAAATAATATTTAGCGGAAGCATTTCGAGAGTAGAATAATGCTATGTATGAAGACACAACATATTCTAGATTTTTGAAAGACATTCTTCACTTTTATGCTCAACACCCACCGCGCTCGTCACAGCTCAACCTGCACATAGGGAAAACATATGCAGGGCTGAGTACTTGATGCACTCAGTGGACAAATGCCAAAACATTTAAAAAAAACAGTTTTATCATGCCACCATTGAGTGACTTCGGGGTTTTAACTTTGAAAAGGAATCTCAAACACAAACTTGCAACTCATCCTCAAATCCTTTTTCCTCATCATTTCAAAACACAATCATTTCTCCTTGAATTATTTAAGAAACTGCCATATCTGTTCTTTAGGGTGCCGTGTAAGGGGGCCACTTTCCATGAGCACGAAAACCGGCCAACCCGTTCGATGACTCACGGTCATCATCGTGTGCACTAGTCCGAGTAGGGACGCACCCTTGCTATGATCCGAATTCGATTAAACTCATAGTAGTGATCCGAATTCGATTAAACTCATAGTAGGGACTCACTCCCCACTAAGCAATCATCAACATCAACATCAATCTCATCAACATCAATCTCATCAAAACGAGAATGTGGCCGCAAACTCGATCACTAGACCGGCCGACCCAAAAGACGGCTCACGATCTCCATTGGTGTACACTAGCCTGAGTAGGGACTCACTCCCTAGTCAGACCCGAATTCGATTTCAATAGGTCTAGTAGGGACAACTCCCTTGCTAGACAAATAGATAGGCATTTCTCAAAATAAAAACATGGCATGATATTCCCTTTGCAAACTTTATTTTCCTCAAAAACGTATTTGAAACATAAAACATTTTTCTGCATAGGTCGAGCATGTCACAACCACTCAAAAAGCTATACAGCGCAACACATGACAATCACTTTCACTTTAAGCACATAAATCACATAATCATGTAATAATCGCAATCAAAGGCATTTCGTCACATAAAATGATACTCAAACCAATATATCAAATCGAAAGCTCTTGAAAATACTTTAGTTCGAAAGCTCACCTCGTTCGTTTAAAACTTTAACTTGTGCTTCATTCCATCCTCGAAAAGCATGCGTAAAAAGCCTTCTTCATCATGAGTGTTCCCCTTAGCCTATCTCTTTTTAATTTGTAATCTGGCACAAATTAATTTTCTACTTGGCCACCTTAATTCTCCACCTTATTTGTGAAGCCCAAACAAAAGTGGCCCAACATCACTTCCTCTTCACCATTGGTATTTCACCTCTTCCTCCTTCATTTTAATTCTGCCCAAAATTAGGGAATTTCCCAAAGCATGCGCCGCATCAGTATGCCAAGGCACAATGAATTCCTTGCATAATTTCCCAATTTCCTTATCAATTGGAATCTTCCCCAAATCCCCGTCGGGTGCACCGGATATTTGCCGGAGAAGCACGCGTAGCAGTACGACGGCGCATCGCCTCATATCTGCTTCTGCATCTTCACCTTCCCCGTCGCCTTCCCGATTCACTCCACGCCACCGGCCACTGCTCGCCGAGAAGATATGACGCCGCCGCCATGGTGCTGTCGGCGTAGTCACCGGGTAGCCGCTGCTGCTCTCTTCTCCAAGGCGTCGCTGCACGGTGCTGTTCGCACTCGACGCCGGCACCGTTGCTGCTTTCCTCCCACCGTGGCTGTGCGCAATCCAGCCCAGAGCCGAGGTCGCGTCGCCGCTGCTGGTGCTGCAGCACAATCTGTCACGTCAGCCGCTGCTGACTCCAGTCTCTCTTCTCCTTCACTGGTTGTCGCCGGCAAATCCCCATTCAACCGGAGAGCAATTATCTCAACTCGAATTTCTTCAATCCCCCAACTACGCAACTCCAACTAGCAACCAACGAACGGCTTAATTACCAGGGGAGAAAGATGAGTGGATATTTTCGAGCAGATAGAGATATGCCAATAAAAGCAGTTGAAAATAGAGTAAAATTCAGGGGAACCGTTGATAATTTGCAGAACACTTGATGCTTGATCTTCTTCTTAGGCCTCAACTGGTACTGTGCTCACACTTCTTCTTTGTATTTCTAATTCTTAATTTTCTTGGAATTGATAGAACTGAAGAAAACGTGGAATCATGGGGAGATATGTATGTGGAGATTTGGTTTAGATGGGGAGAGATTTATGGAGTGAGGGGAGAGCGGTTTCAACGTGAGGATAGGAGTGAGAGACGTTTTCTTCTTCTTTTTTTTTTTGAACGTTAATTTATCAATTAGGTTTGTTTAATATTTTATTTGCAGATCAAGGAGGAGGATTGAATTATTGACTTGGTAATGTAGATAAATTTGATTTTTTTTTAATTTTTTTTTCCGGGTTGTTACAGTGTATTAAGTAAGTTGCATACCGAATCTCTCTATCCACGAGGCGATGTACACCTCAACTAGTGCTCACATTTTGACACTTTTACACTTCTGCAAATCTAACACACATCAATTATACGACTTTGGCTTATCATTTTTTACTATCCAAGAATTGATTTTGAGAATATGATGCGGTTATCTTCCTACCGTAGGATTATCTACAACCATTAATTCACGAAGAATTAAATATACAACTACTAAATTAGTTAAACTACCATCTCAAAACCCTTTAACGCTATACAATCTTAAAACTATTTTTTCAAACTTATATAACAACCAAAAGTAATCTAAAAAAAATTATAGAACTATCAATTATGAATTCCAAATTTATGTCACTAATTATGCCTTAATAATAAATTAATCCCATTAATTTTTATGTTAATAACATATCCTGGAGATTTTTTAGATGAAAATTTTTTCGAGTAAACCCAGTCAAAATATTATTGTCATAATAAAATTTTAATTGCATGTTAGATGGTCGCAATGTATTTGTTTTATGAAATTGGTCTGATATTTCGCCAAAAATGTATATAAGAGAGATGGAGAGACAGTAACCCCACAACATATTTCTTCCTTGTTTTTTTTCATATTTAGCACATCTTTCTTTCTCAGTGATTAATTTTATTTGTGTAGTGAGATAGCAAAATATTAACTTTTCCTATCTGTTTCTGCAAATGTTGATCTCGGTGGGCGTAAAACTAACAAATTATGGGTTTCACAAAATTGATCTTTATTTTAGTGTAGGTAAGTGGAGGAGTATAATATTATTTGTTCCAATAAATCCTTGTGTTCCTAGTTTTGGGGCAAATAGGTCTTTAACGGCGTAGTAAAAAGTTTAGGTAAATGCGTTAAAATAAACGTTAAAAATTAATCAAAACAAAAAGGCCCTTTGTATATTGGTGATATATGGTTTTCAACGATAGTATGTAGGAGTATTAAAACTTTAATTTAAAACATACAAAAAATTTACTATTAAAGAAAACATTAACCTAAGTATAACGAAGTACGGCTACTACGTTATTTAATTAGTATTACTATTACTTTAATTAGAAAGAAATCTTATCTATTGTACAAAATGTACACGGCATCAATCATATTCTACGATTAGGCCATTGGGGTGCAAAGGAACACTAGAATAACACAAAATCTATTCGTTTAGCTTACTTAGTTGTCCCATTTTCAATATATTAAGTTGGTTCAGATCTTGATATCAAGTAGTTCATACTATAGTGTAGATTAATTCATTGGAACAACTATGAAATCAAATCACCACATTCAAACAATTTAGTATAAATCCCAAAGAGTTGGCAAAATAATTGAATTGTTGTAGGCCTGTGGCCCCGATCCGATTTGGGACCTATAATAATGACTCATAAAGGCTTTGCTCTGAAAAGAACCTATTTAGATTAGACTTAAACCAATAACCTCATTAATAATCTAATTTATCTGTTGTTATTTATAATAAATCTGCAACGAGAACACAACCTTTGACGTTAACTACACAAAATTAAACAACAATCACATCACGGATATCGAAATTAAAATCGATGACATATATATAAAAATCCCATTGATAAAAATTGATCATGCACAAAAGCTTGTTTACTTCCAAACTGCTGAAGTACTAAAAAAGAGACAATGGTACACATCTATTACCTCCATCAACTCCATTAGAGAATATTCATGAAAGAATTTCTTATGTTAGGAAAAATACCAAAAAAAAAAAAAAAGAATAGCACAACGATCAGTGAAGACCACCAGTTCGTTCAACCTAATACACAGCATGATCCAATGGTAAGGAACCAAAAACGCATGTATATCAACTGGATCCTCGGTCCAGCTTCTTGATGGTTATATGTCGGAAGCTAAGAAGTTTCCAGACAATGCAATCTGACAAAACAAGGTTGATATCTTAGCATCACTTGAGTTTTATTGTGCACATACATAGATTTATGACAAGTTTATTAAATGGAACACCACAAGTGACAACAGAAGAAATGACTATTTTCATGAGAAGATGCCACCTAACGATAAAGTTTTTAGAGGAACAGATCTATCGTGCTCTACTTCGTCTCTAAATGTTTTACAAGCATACACCCACATGCAATCTCTTCATGTTAATGTACATCACATACCTTCTCGCCAAGCTTAAATTTTGGAAGACCCTTGTAAGGACATGTAGAGCACCGAAAAGCATCACCAAGACCACACTGCACAAAAAGGAATACCAATTAAGTAAAACAACACCAAAGTTGAAAATCAGCAAAACAATGGATTCGCATAGTCATATGTAATTAAACATACACTTCCACAAGCAGACTGAGGATTATCAATCTGGTCCATAGTAAGTCCAAGCTTCACTTTCTCCTCGTTTCCAGCTCTTCCACAACTGCAATTTTTGCAAGCTTTCTTTGTGATTCCAACTTCGCAATCACCTGTTGCAGAAGAGCTAGGCTATCATCGCTTGTAATATTTAACTATGCATAGAACAATAAACAAATTTTATACAGATGAAGACTAACCAGAGGGCAGTTGGGGTTTTTTCAAATCCTCTTCGGTAAGTAGGCTATCCTCATCGATCAAATCATCATCATCATTAATCTGAACTTTTGGTATAGCTTGGGAAGCCTTTTTCAAGGCAAAAGAAGATCCAGTCTTCCATGAAGGCTTCTTACACTTCATCTGTCAATAGAATATACAAGATTTTTATTATGAAAATCCAAATGTAGAAACAAACATTTAAACTCAAAAAATCAAATTTATATTACTGTGTTCACAACAAGAATTAGAATACACTGATGATGCTGATGGTGCATCATCACCAATCAGTACCACCAAAATAAAAATATGTAATCCTTACCTACCTGAATTATACTCCTAGGTGTGGGTAAAAAGGAGTCAACTTATAAATAAGAACACGATATATGAAAACAATACAGACAAAAGATGACAAAAACTAGTTTAAGAAGAGACACACCCCAAAAGACTCCCTATGTATGTCCAGGAATCCAGCCAGAACCAACTTGTGATCAAGAGAATGGTTTTCTGCAGGAGAATCCAAGTATATTGATCAAATATGCTTAGCATGGAAAAAACTTCTGGTGACTACATCTTCACCAAGGAAGGAAACATAGAACCAAAAAAAACTACCATTTGTTCCCCAACTGTTTGAGAATCCAAGTAAAAAAGGACAGATCCGCCAGGTTTTAAAACTCTTGAGATATTTCCAAGCAACTGATCACTGGGAAACTCCAATGTTTTACTGAGAGAAACAACATCATCTATAGATGAAGACTCCAGTGACGTTAAACCTGCCAAAATTTATGAAAGAGAACAAACGTAAATATTAAGCGAGCTTCCATGAAAAAATGTTGAAATGGAACCATAGTCAAAAGTCTTAAAGATGGTAATCGAGAGTTAGGCGATTAAGGCTCATAGTGAAAGAGTTTGGGAGAAGATGATTTTATTCTTTTTCAATATATTTGTAGCTCTCGGCCCTTCCTCCTTAAGTAGGAGATGATACAATGTAAGTTAGGTAAGATATCAACCTATTCTAGGACAATGTATACAAATTAATTCTGTATCAATTACACATCTTTCTCCTCTAATTAAGCTTTCCAATTTCGGTATGTTTGACTTCTCTAATTTCAGCATGTTTGACACTCCCCCTCAAGTTGAGCAATGGTATCTCCAATGCTTAACTTGGCTAATGTTTCCTTGAAGACTTTTGGTAGAACCGCTTTGGTTAGTATGTCCGCGAGTTGTTCTTCCGAACGGACAAATGGGAACTCGATAATACCGCAGTCTAGCTTTTCTTTGATGAAATGCCGATCAACTTCCACGTGCTTCGTTCTGTCGTGTTGCACTGGGTTTTCTGAAATGCTGATGGCGGCCTTATTGTCACATAACAGTCGACTCTTTCGAGTAGGTGGGAACCCGATTTCTGTGAGCAACCTTCTTAGCCAGAGGATTTCCATGAGTCCACTCTTCATTCCACGGAACTCTGCTTCAGCACTCGATAGTGCTACAACCTTTTGTTTCTTACTTCTCCATGTCACCAAGTTTCCCCCTATGAAAGTAAAGTAGCCTCCCGTAGATTTTCTATCCACCGGGTTGCTTGCCCAGTCAGCATCGGTGTATCCATCAATCTCCAAGTCTTCTCTCTTTGCTAGGAAAACCCCATATCCTATAGTTCCTTTTAAATAACGCACGATCCTCAATGCAGCTTCCATGTGATTAGCTTGAGGTAGGTGCATGAACTGACTTACAATACCCACAGCGTATGCAATGTCGGGTCTGGTGTGTGAGAGATAGATGAGTTTTCCGACAAGTCGTTGGTACCTTTCTCTGTCTGCGAGCTCTGCTCCATCCTCTATCTTCAAACCATGGTTAGGAACCATTGGAGTGTCTGCGGGCTTACATTCAAGGAGACCTGTTTCAGCCAATAGATCTAGAACATACTTTTTCTGCCTTAGGAATATTCCGTGTTTAGATCGCAACACTTCTATCCCCAAGAAGTATTTTAGTGCTCCTAGATCTTTCATCGCGAATTCTTTGAACAGATTCTCCTTCAGCCTCTGGATTTCCTCTACGTCATCTCCCGTGATAATCATATCATCAACGTAGATAAGAAGGCAAGTTACCTTGTTGTCTCTTCTTTTTGTGAAGAGTGTGTGATCGGACTGGCTTTGTTGAAATCCGTGCTTGAACATAGCTTGGCAAAACCTGCCAAACCAGACCCGTGGAGACTGTTTTAAACCGTACAAGGTTTTCCGTAACCGGCAAACTTCTCCTTCTCCGAATTCCCCGGAAAAACCTTGTGGGACTTCCATGTATACTTCCTTGTTCTCTTCTAGTTCTCCATGGAGGAATGCGTTAGTCACATCGAACTGGTGTAGATTCCAGTCTTTGCAAGCTGCTACAGATAATAGTGTACGCACAGTCTCCATCTTTGCCACTGGAGAGAATGTCTCTTCATAATCTACTCCATATACTTGGGTGTATCCTTTAGCCACAAGTCTCGCCTTGTATCTCTCGATTGAACCATCTGCCCTTCTTTTTATGGTGAATATCCACCGGCATCCAACTGGCTTCTTTCCTGTTGGCAATGTACATTTCTCCCATGTACCATTTTTTACTAAGGCGTCTATCTCCTTCTTCATGGCTTCCCTCCAGTGTTTATGTTTACTTGCCTCCTCAAATGTTTGCGGAATGTCTTCTTCTTCATATAGAGCAGTTTCGAAGGCTCGGGCCATTTCTGATAGGTGACTTTGCGCAATGTTGGAGACTGCATATTTGGCCTTTCTCCCTTTCCAGTCTGGTGAGTACCTTCGAGGAGGCACTCCTCTTGTTCTTCTTGGAGGTAACTCGTATGGGTCTGTTGAATCGACATTTTGTCCACTTGTTCCACACTCCTCTCCATTGCCCCTATGAATGTTAGTGCTGTCCGGAGCTATATTATCAAAATCTGAACTGTTTACCTCAGGAATCGAAGGCGGGGTTGACGACTGGTCAGTGTCACTTTGTTCGACATTCTGTATTATCGGAGGTGACGGCCCGGCGGTGTTGCTAACTTCCTCAGGTGGACCAACGTCTATGACAGGACTTGGCTGTGACTCTTCCCCTGTTTGTAGTTCCCCTGGTGGCTCTCCCCCTGTTTGTAATTCCCCTGGTGGCACTCCCCCTAATTGGTTGTTTAGAGTATCTGGTAGCCAATCTAGGAGGTCATTATTCGGGCCATTGGCTGAAGTTTGTGTCTCCCCCTGACTACTAGATTGGGCATAGAAGTATTCCCCTTCCACAAAATCACAATTCATTGTGGTGTGTATCCTACGAGTCTTAGGGTCATAGCATCTGTAACCTTTTTGATTTTTTCCATAGCCTAGGAAAACACATTTGAGCGCGCAGGGATCAAATTTGGACCGCTCGTGTTTAGGAATGTGGACAAAGACCGAGCATCCAAACACTTTAGGTTCTAGGGATAGGGATGATGGGATGTCGAAGTGTTGGGAAAAAATATCTAATGGAGTTTTGAAGTTGAGAATGCCAGTAGGTAGACGATTTAGGAGGTACACAGCGGTTGCTACAGCTTCTGGCCAAAACGACTTTGGTACTTTAGATTCAATTAAGAGAGCTCGGGTAATTTCGAGTATGTACCTGTTTTTCCTTTCGGCTACCCCGTTTTGTTCCGGATTGTACGCACACGAGGTTTGATGGACTAATCCCTTATTCCTAAAAAATTCTCGCATTTTATTGTTAACAAATTCCCCCCCATTGTCTGATCTAAGGATCTGGATGGTGTGTTGAAACTGAGTTTGAATAAGATTATAGAAATCTACAAACCTATCAAACACGTCATGTTTATTTTTCAAGAAATAGATCCAAGTCATGCGGGAGTAGTCATCAATAAAAAGCACAAAATAACGAAAACCTTGTCCCCCCGGGATAGGAGCGGGACCCCAAACATCCGAATGTACTAAAGCAAACGGGGATTTTACTCTAGTGTTGTTCAATTTGAAGGAATGTCTATGGTTCTTAGCCAACACACAAGTATCACAGTGAAAGGAGTTCAAGGATCTAGCTAATTCAGGAAAAAGAAGACGAAAGTACCCCAAAGATGGGTGCCCTAACCGACGATGCCAAAGCCAAGCCTGTCTGTCTGTCGGTCCGGGAGTCAGCATCATTGCAACACTCTGTTGGGCTATCTCGTCCACATAGTACAGTCCGTCTCGCTCCGTGCCACGCCCAACTATCGTCCCCGTCTTGATATCCTGTAACATGCAGAAGCGAGGTTGCATCAGTAATTTGCAATTCAGTTCTCTAGTCACGTGACTTATGGATAACAGTTTATGTGATAAAGACGGAACAAAAAGACAATTCGAGAGGCATAGAGTCGGCGAGATATTGATTGTGCCTGCCCCCATAACTTGTGCTAGGTCCCCACTGGCAGTTTGGACATAGGATTTCTTCGATTTGGCTATGGAAACAAAATCCGAGGCTTCAAACGATATCGTGTCCGTTGCCCCACAGTCAAAAATCCATTGAGGGTCTTTTGGGCCCGAAACAGATGTAGAGGAACAGGCTAAGGCATCAAAGGAGTTCCGGCAGGATATGGTTGGCCCGAAATAATATTTAGGGGAGGGTGCAATTTGCAAAGTTTTTGCAAGTGGGGGGTCAGTTTGGAATTTTTCGGAAGTTTGGGGGGTGTTTTTTGCGTTTTTCTTTCGGTGGGGGTGAAACTGGGATTTTCGAGAATTCAGGGGATGGCTTTGGGATTTTCGGGAATTTTGGGGTGTAATTGGATAGATAACTCTTGGGCGGGGGTTAATTTGGAGTATTTGGGATTTTTGGGGTATATTCTGAATGGTTTTTTTTGGCTGGGGTCGGTTATTGCATTTAGAATTTGTGGGAGATGGTTTTGGAATGTAGAAGTGTTGGGCATATGTATGTTTGCGATTTGGTATTCTGGCCGCCTCCCTCAATTCTGACGTGGGAACCCTAGCTTCACCCCCTTCGCCGCCGCCACTGCTGCCGCCCGCTGGAGGATCGGTGTTGGTGGCGTGGTCATGTGCGGCGGCCGTTGGAGCCATAGCTTCACCAGGTAACCCTTCGTCGCCGCTATCGGGGATGCCGCCGCCACTACTGCTGCCCGCCGGAGGATCGGTGTTGGTGGCGTGGTCATGTGCGGCGGCCGCTGCGGCTCTCTCGCCTCCTCGGCCTCCACCGTTTCGGCCCTCTTCTCCGATAGCGTGCTCCATCCGATTTGCCCAGAAGGAGTAATTGTCTCCATTTATTCTGGATTGTAGGTGAACCAACTCTGGTTTAGGGGAGATTTGGCTTGGTTGGTGTTGGTTTGATGGCTTTAATTGTTGGTTGTTTTGCCATTTCACAATTTCAGCAAATTGTGCAGTAAGCTCTGTAATTGAAGTCACAAATTCTGCAAATTGTGCAGTAAGCTTTGTGATTGATTTCACATTGGATAGTTGGAAGTTTTCTGTGGATTCGGCTTTGATTGTGTCAAATTCTGACATCTTGGTGGGTTTGCAGGGGTTCTAGGAAAGGTCGGGAAAGGTATGCCCGGGACGGTGATGAATCTGTTCTGAGTCCCGAACCTGCTCTGATACCATCTTAAAGATGGTAATCGAGAGTTAGGCGATTAAGGCTCATAGTGAAAGAGTTTGGGAGAAGATGATTTTATTCTTTTTCAATATATTTGTAGCTCTCGGCCCTTCCTCCTTAAGTAGGAGATGATACAATGTAAGTTAGGTAAGATATCAACCTATTCTAGGACAATGTATACAAATTAATTCTGTATCAATTACACATCTTTCTCCTCTAATTAAGCTTTCCAATTTCGGTATGTTTGACTTCTCTAATTTCAGCATGTTTGACAAAAAGTAAAAGCTATCAACCATGCTTCTATATATTAAGATTTTGTGCAGACGAAGAGAATTTAATCTAGTACTACTAATAAACTGTAGAGCTCTTCTACGGCATTCTGTATCTACTGCACCGTAAAGTCATCAATAGACTCCAAATCGAATAATTAATATGATGCTATCAATTAGATAACCGTATTCTATCCTCCACCATCAAGAATTTCCATATCAAATACAATAAATGGCCTAGACTACAAATTCACCACACATACAAATGCTTTTTGAAATAGAGGATTCAATGCCAAGAAATTTCTTCAATTAAACATATCTAAACTAAGAAAAAATTAAAGTGACAATAACTTACTGCCTGAGGTAGCTTGAGTGATGATCATAGGATCAACCACTACAACTTCTTCCTTCCTCAGCTTCTTAATAGCATCGGAAACTGCAGAAATCGACACAGCTACCTGATCCGTGATCACCAACAATTTATCCTGCCCCATTTCTGTTCCCTACACCAAAAAAGCCCGGTCGCAAACATGTCAATTGCTAGCAGAATAATCCTCCAAAACAACTAAAATAGGTGTTACAAATGGTAGTCCCACAAAACCATGCGCGCTGAGGCAAAATCAAAGATAATTCAACACAGAAAAGAGGGGAACATGGCGATCGACTACACAATTCGTGACGAGAAAAACCAAAGCAACTGAAGATTAATTGGAGGCGCGAAGCTCTCACCTAGAAAAACGACTTCGAGAAGCAGGAAAATGATTATCGGTGGAATTTCGCAAATGGTGATTGAAATTTGATGGAAGAAAAGGAAATGATGTTTTCCGGCGTATTTAAACGTGTGGGAGTTTGGGTTCGCTTGGATTTGTTGGACTTTTATTAATTTAGTTAATTACTGTGTCAGATTATTGAATGGTACCAGGTAGGACTATTGAATGTAACGAAACGATAAATTTTTATTCCAAAAAATAAAAGGAAATATATTTCTAATTGAAATAAACGAGAAAGAAAATGTAGTTTTGATTGAGACGAAGGGAATTTTTTTTAGCAGAAACACGTAAATCTGTTGATATCATTTAAATTTAAATTTGAGTTGATAACACAAATTAGATCTTGTCCTTCTTCTAAATTATAAAGTCTTGAAAGTTCCATGTCTTATAGTAATAGAATTATTTCATTTTTTTCACTCGTTTTAAAAAAATGATAATTTATCTGTTGCCTAAAAATAGGAACTTTTGAATCGATACGAATTTTTATGCAAAATTGGTAAATTAAGCGAAGAAGATAAAGAAAAGTGTGCTAGTGGAAAATGGACTCACCTTATTAGAGAGAAAGAAATTCCCTTAAATAGAATGTTTCTATTTTTAGGGGACGGACGAAAAATGAAAGAGTTTCTATTTTTAAGGGACGGGTGGATTAATAAATAGTTAAAGTGAGTAAATTCCTGTGTTTGGTTGTCATGATTCTGTCGGGTAAAGTAATCTGATTGTTTGACCATGTTTGGTTGTCAGGATTCTGTCTGGTAAAGTAATCTGATTCGTTAAATTTTAAATTCATGTGTTTGTTTCAGTTTTTAATCAAACTAGGAAAGTAATCACATTCCAATAACAAGGAAAGTTAGTACTACTTTTCAGGATTCAAAATCCTAACTTTTCATAGGTATTTTTTCCCAATTTTAGGATTTTTACATATTTAATGTACAATTTATTACTCCCTCCGTCCAAAGTTACTTGAATCGTATTCCATTTTGGATCGTGTCAAGTAGCTTGAGCCATTTCTTTTTTTGGCTAAAAACAAAACATTTAATCGCACCTACTTTATTATTTCTTTTACTTTACTCCATCTTCTTTATCTTACTTTATTCTTTCATCTACTTTATTTAACTTCATTAAACATAATTTTCTTAAATCTCGTGTCGGAAAAAACCCTCAAGTAATGTGGGACGGAGGGATTATTATTATTATTATTATTATTATTATTATTATTATTATTATTATTATTATTATTATTATTATTATTATTATTATTATTATTATGTTTTAGAAATAATTTAAAATTATAAATTATACTCCCTCCGTCCCAATAAATATGAAACATTTGGTTTCCGACACGAGATTTTATGTAGTGTTGCTTTCTGAATTAATGAAGAAAGAGGAAAAAGTAGAGATAGTGTTCTTTCCATTTTAAGAAACGTTTCATTTTTAATGGGACGGGGGAGTACTTAATTTAAACATAATAAATAACTACTTATAATTTAAATTATCATAATTATATCTATATTATTATAATATTTTTATATAATTGTTATTATAATATAATTTATGCAATAATAAATCATAATAATTATTAATATATAAATTAATAATTAAACAATAAAATTGTGATGAAATTTTAAATTATAAAATTTATTTAATTATAATATCCAATTATTATTATATTTATTATTATAATCATTTATAAATATAATACTGCATGTAACTAATTACAATTATATTATTTTAATGTAACTAATTACAATTATATTATTTTTTATATGGCAGATAATCCATATTTAAACTATCCATCATAATAATAAATATAATAGTATAATTATTATCATTTGTAATAAATAATTTATTAAAAATTTTATATTACTATTCTTTTTTATAAATAAAAAATAATAAGTATATTTTTAGTTTGGTTGTTACATCAAATATAAAATTTAATATCTTGATGTTTTCTAAACATAGGAAAGTAAATTTACTAGGAATCATATTTCCAGGATTCATTTTCTTATGAATCATTTTTCCTGTCAACTTTACTTTCCCGCCAACAAAGTAATATAGAGTAGATTCTTATCTACTTTTCTTTTCTTTTACTTACTCTTTCTCCATTTTAATTATTTACTACTATCATTTTTCTAAAACGAGTACAGAAAATTAAATGACTCTACTACTAATGGAATACATGTAATCTTACTTTGCCATTCAAATTACTCATATGTTTAAATCAAATGAGATTCCAATTCCCAAGTAAACTAAATTCAGTCTTGTTAATGCTGCACAACAAAAAATCAGCTCAGACCATGTATGTTCTCTTGAAGTATCCAATTGAAAGAGATAATCATGGGGTAATGGGATGGATCCGCGATGGCTAGTTAGGGTGACGAAGCGCTTCAAGTGACGACGCAATCGAGTGGCCACAAGACGGTGCATGCCGTATGCAGTACCAACCTCTCTATTTGGTCTCGTACGACAAGACATTTAAGAGTCAGTTTTTTGCATAAGATTTATACTTTTATTTCCCATTAAAAATGAAACGTATTTCTTTTAAATTATCCCATTAAAAATGAAACGTTTTCTAAATGAAAACAACATCATCCCTCTTCTTAGGATGGCTCGGCAGCCACAATAGGAGCTTCCTGACCGCCGTCCCACACGGCGGTGGGAAGGCCCTTATTGATAATGTTCTCAAAGATCTTGGTGGATAAAGTGTAAAAATTACCATCAAGTTGATTATTGAGAAGTGCAACAACGTAAAATAGAAACGATGATCCCAAAACAAGTCAGAAGTATCTGGTAATTTGTCACAGATCAAAATCTGATGAGGAATACGTCTGATTTTTACATCCTTCACTAAAGCCATCATCCAAAATAAACATGAATTCGGAGCTAAAAATTAACAATGTCCTTTAAATTTGTAAATAAAAAATGCTTAGCAAAATTCGCAATCACTTGGTAGATACTCCCTCCGTCGCGCAGAATTACTGTGTCAGATTTATATATTGACATATTAAATATTCTTATATTCTTGAAGTTTATAATATTGCGGTAGGGACAAAAATTCAAACAATTTTAATGAATTATTTTTGCCATCTACTCAAATATTTATGCATTTTTTGAATTTTTATGATTGTATTAAATTTATTAATTTCTTATACTACATGGAGGCCGGCCCTAACAATCGTCAGAAGATTTTAATCGTCCAAATTTGGGGGAAACCATGAAAATTTAATTTTAAAAGGGGGAAATTATGATAATTCGAAGGGAATTTGAGACGGATTTAGTAGACAAGCACCGTGGAAATGGCGGCGCTTATCTGTGGATCCATCTCAACGGTTGTCTGGCCGCCGCCGAGCTTAACTCGGCATTTCATTTCCGCACAATCGCTCAGAGACTACTCCATTCAAATATTGTTTTTAAGAATATTGAAGCAGCCTCTTCAGCGTAGTGCGATTCGGTTACGACGCAGAAACGATATAAATATAAAAATAAAATCCATAATTCATGAAGGTGTGAATAATTCTTCAAAGACTGAAGGCGGAGCCGATGAATAGTTGTAAACTCTAGGGTTTTGAAGAGCAAAAAGATAAGAATTGCCTAAGCAGGGGTTGGATATAAATAGCTGAGATTGGGCTAATGGGCCTCTAAATAATTGGGCTTACGAAGCCCTATAATTTCTCATTTACAAAACAGAGAGAAAAAAAAGAAGTGCGTTTGAATCGGTAGATAGACATATTTAAATTGCATTTAATGGTCCAATCTAGTGTTTGAATTGGTAGAAGAATTTTCTATATGAGCCGCTCGATGGGCAAGGGCCCGATGAATTAAGGATGAAAAGAGTGATATCATGGAAAAAGTGATAATAATATGTGCAACACTATATCAATCTTAAATTATGTGGAATTTACTAATATAACATTCAGCCTTAGAAATATAGAAAAAGTCAAAGGATACTTTTGAAATTCCTACTATAGTGTGGCTTTAAATAACAAACTAAACATGCGATATTAATGACTATAGATAAAATACCATCAATTCAAACACCACAAATAGAAATATAAAAAAAAGTATTTCTACAAAATGATTGTGTTGTTATCTAAATGAAAGATAAACTTTAATTCAAACACATCATAGTCTACATATATTTATTCCAATTTTCAGGTCGCTTGTTGGTTGATTTTTAGAATACTTACAACGTACGCATTCTCTCCGGACAATCACTCTTGAAACGTCATCATTTTCCTCAATTTCTGTCAGACTACAACTCCTATTTACGCCATCTCCTCAAGTCAAAACACTTAATTTGTAGTACTTCCCTATTCATGATGTTACTTCTAAAATTAATATGCTAGAACACTATATATAAATACAAATGATTTCATTGATAATAAAACAAAATTACAACTTCAAACGACACTATTTGTGAAGTTATTTTTTCACATTCTTATGGAATACGCCCGCATGGGTCTCCTCCATCATGTTTGGCGTATTCTTTTTTTGTGTTTTGAATTATTTATGGAATGTCAATCCACTCTTCTTTACTCTTTTTAAAAATTCGTGCCAAAATTAAATATGACTCCATGAGACGAGGGATCACTCTATTATAACTTTTATTTGTAACAGCAACTTTATATTCATAATAATAGCTGTTTAACATAATTACCTTCAAATTTCAATAAGGATATGCCATATTTTTTTAAATTAAAATTTGGAGTACGAAAAAAATTAAAACAAATGGGCCGGGACAAAGGAGCCCAATTCACAGATTATTTGCATTTGTAACTTGTCTCAGTAATCCAACTCTCTACTCTTTCTCTCACCTCATCTTCTCTCTCATTCGGCAGCTGCACCAAACTCTTCACTTCTCAGACCAGCAGCAATGGACTCTCTCATCCTCTCCACGCCGCTAACCCACCGCTCTCTCCCCGCCTTCCGCCGCCTCTCTCACCTCCCCGGCCCTTCACCCTCCGCGCAATTCCTCCGTGCTCCTAAATCCCTAACTTCCCCCCTCAAATGCTCGCTTTCTTCCTTCAGTCCGCAGACGCTCACCTACCCTGATTCCCTCCTCACGCACCTCTCCCCCGCGGCGCAGCAGTCTCCCGCCACTGCCATGCGCGGCGCCGAGGCCGACGCCATGGGGCTGCTGCTTAAGGAGAGGATTGTGTTCCTCGGGAACAGCATTGATGATTTCGTCGCCGACGCCATCATCAGTCAGCTCCTTCTGCTGGACGCTCAGGATTCTACCAAGGATATCCGGCTCTTCATCAATTCCGCTGGTGGCTCGCTCAGGTAGGGTTGTGTTCTTCGTATGAATCCAATTTTGGGGGTTTCAATGTTTTACAAGGGTTTAGTTCAAACGAATCGGATAAATTTTTGAATGGTATGTTCTAAGTTGAGTATCGGAAGTTATATTGGGCGTGGATTTAGGGTTTTAAACTAGATATAGGGAGCTAAGTTTGGGGAATATGACATTATATTTTGATAGCTTCGTGTTAAAATTCATAATTCTTGTCACACATCGACTTGGTAACGATCCTAGCTCACCTATATAAGAGTGGATAACCCTCCCTTTATGGGCATTTTAAGGGGTGAGTGACCCATTTCTAATATGGTATCAGAGCGGGCCCAAGTCGATGATGGATTATATCTCTTTATCTCTTCTCTTGCCTACCCACGTGATGGAAGTCCGATGTGTCATTCCGGCCCACACGTGAGGGGAGTGTTAAAATTCATAATTCTTGTCTCACATCGACTTGGTAACGATCCTAGCTCACCTATATAAGTGTGGATAACCCTCCGATAACCTCCCCTTATGAGGCCTTTTAAGGGGTGAGTGGCTCATTTCTAATACTTTGTGTTGGAAAATTCTATATTAAGCCCTAGGATGTGATGTTTATACGGTGATTGTTGAGTTTATTCTCCATTTTTGAAATTGAAGGCATTCCTGTTACCGGTATGTTGGTGAAATAATGCCCTTGTTGAATAGTTAGGTCGATAATAATATTTCTGATGGCATATCAGTCGGTTAAGCGATTATGTTATGCATCTGTAGACTATCGATATTGGGTTTTTTACACGGTTCCCCTTTTATTTATTAGTTCCTGAGATTAAACTCTAGATCTTGTAGCTGCTAAATATGGTGGATTTTGCTGGTTTTGTAACTACAACGATGCATAGACACTGACATTGTTATGATTGGATGTAAACGAATGACAGATTGTACCATGAATTTCTGTTATGAGCACCTCAAAAAGATTACTAATTGAAACATAGTGTGATCATTGTGATGTGGTTTTACTGTCTTCTCCACTAAGTGTCATGCTATTTAACTTCTTTTAGAACAATGTTGTCTCACTGTATTATTTATCCAGTTCGTTGTATGAGATGCATGCACTCATGTACAATGTGGCGCATAAGTCAGTCGTGTGCTGTGTAAAAAGAATTAATGACACTGAGATCCCACACTTGATTCAAATTGAGGCAGTTAGATGGGAAAAAAATAGGATATGGAAGCGTCGAAAGCTGAATAACTATTTTAGTAAATATTCTATGTTACGCCTATTCTGATGTTGTATTTGGTGAACAAGGACATATGTCGCATGTCCAACTCTTCACTTGAGGTCATTTATTATCTTCTATTTTCGAAACATGCATCGTGGTGACTGTTGACTAATTTCTTACAGAGAGATCACACGCCAATGTGAGAACCTGTCATGTTGTACATTATTTACTGTAATCCTTTTCACCGCTTATTCATTATGTAATAATTTCTTCATTTGAACTTTACGATTATACTCAAGATTAAGCTTTCTTTAGTCCTTAATTTACTTACTGACTTGTACAGTACTAATCTTTGTCGTACTCCAGTGCTACAATGGCCATCTTTGATGTTGTGCGCCTAGTGAGGGCTGATGTTTCCACAATTGCACTAGGCATTTCTGCATCAACAGCTTCCATCATCCTTGGCGGTGGTACTAAAGGGAAACGCTATGCAATGCCTAACACAAGGATAATGATACACCAACCACTTGGGGGTGCTAGTGGGCAAGCCATAGATGTGGAAATTCAAGCCCGGGAAGTAATGCATAACAAGAAGAATGTAACAACAATCATTTCCGAATTTACCGGTCGATCATATGAACAAGTTGAGAAGGATATTGATAGAGATCGCTACATGTCCCCAATTGAAGCAGTTGAATATGGCATAATTGATGGAGTCATTGATGGAGATAGCATTATTCCGCTCGAGCCCGTTCCTGACAAGGTTAAGTCATCTACATTCGATTACTTGGAGATCAGCAAAGATCCCAAAAAGTTTTTGACACCAGATATCCCTGATGATGAGATATATTAGTCAAAGTTGTCACATGTAAGCTGTCCTCTCTTGAATTACTATAATTTTATATCTGTGACGGGTTCTATTTGTCCTTTGTGCAATGACATAAACATAAAGTGTCACCTTGAGCTGAAATACGATCATGTGAATTCCTGCATACTCCATTTATTCCAATTTATTTTAAGTACTATTAGAAGATGGTACAAGTTCTGCTCTCATAAATCTATATCGAGCCTGTCTCATCAAGGCGCTAGTAAATTATTCAGCGCACTGTATGCTACTAGGCATCTAGTCATGTTCTTTTAAGGAGTACAACAATTTTAGGTAGCAAACACTTGGCAGTATGCCCATTCTGTTTGATCCATTCATACTGATAAAAACATCTATGATCGATAGTTGTTTGGTCCAAATAGGAAATGAAGTAGAGTAATATTAACTTGATGCTGACCAATTAGCTCTGATGATCTCAGAGTTTTTTATTAATTATTTTTATAAATTTATATGTATGCCACATGATGCTACTGCCTTCTGAAATGTTGTTATATTCTGGAAACATCATAACGATTATGTTTTATCCATGCTTTTCCTTGCCTAGGCATCATTGATATGATTCCATTGAAGATCAATGTTGAGATAGGTCAGATTTTGCTTCGTTTGCTCTAAGTGGTGTCCGGATCCTTGAAGACTCCACCATCTTCACGACCCTCGGATCTTGATCCAATAAATTTGATGCTCGTATCTCATTCGTAGAATGTGTATTGATGAAATGAAATATACAGGAATTATCAGAGAATGGTAAACCATGATTAATCGACGATTTTAGGATTTGTGTGATGATAGTTTATGGGTAAGTAACAAACTAACATGTTAATAGATGTATAAGTGTGAGATATAATTGAAATGGTTGAAATGTAGTATGTTTTTTTTTTTTTCAAGTTTACACAGAAAATTATGATATTATCACCATTTATACGAAGGTTATCTCATGGTCTGGTCTCTGGTTATGCATATTCCAATTTTAGATTTTTCATACTAAATGCGAAACAAAATTAAAAGGTTTACACGCAAAAGTGAGTTTTTTCCACTAATAAATTTTAACTAAAAAAAGTTGCAACAACCCGACTTAAAAAGAAATAAAAGTTGTGCCAAACTTGCAATGTTATTCAAAATCATGTGTGGCAGCAAAAATAATCCCTTTCCTTTTTTGTGACAAGTTGAAACTACGACTGTTTTTCAAGATTAGTGATAAATATGGAATTTATTAAATAAACACATTTGATGATTCAGATTGATAGTATAATTCAGTCTGTGCACCAACAACTAGGCTAATGTCGTTGCTCCATCTCCCCCCCCTTAGTTGGACGACCCATGATACAACCAATCAACCATCAATAATTTACCTTTATAGTCACTACCACTACTTGTTGATAGTTGTTGATTAGGTTTAACTCAATCAACTATAGTAGAACTAATCGAAACATTTGGTTTCAACTCATATTATGCATGCGGAACCTATATGTGGTCGGCCTCGACGTATGTAAGCTATGAATTTAAATCAATTTATACTATACATACCAAACACATTTTAGTTATAGGGAAGAATTACGTGGTGAACACGAACAAAAAAATCTTATCATTGGAGTGACACAAATTAACGACGACACAATAACATAATTTAAGCAGGTGCAATAACATGATAATATTGTCAATTCATACCATGCATACCAAACATATTCTGATCTAGAAACACAAATGTTAAAAGTTTGCATGAAAACCATAATTGTAAATCTCATCATTAGAGTGAATCAAATGAACGACTACACTTGATAACAAAACTCTACCAGATCCAATAAATTAAAAGTTTGCATGAAAAACATAATTGTAAATCTCATCATTAGAGTGAATCAAACGAACGACTACACCTGATAACAAAACTCTAACAGATCCAATAATACGATAATGCTGTTAAATCATACTATGCATAACAAACTCATTCTAAATTTATAAAACATTAATGTTAAAAGTATATTTACATGCATAGAACCGAGAATCTCATATTGAACAGACATAAATGAACTACCACACGTAATATCTTTTCCAATTGATAATATTGAAAAGAGAAAAGAATAAATAAAAAGAAAATAAATTCAAATTAAATAAATGACAAATTATTTTCGAGTAGTATTTAAATATGCTTATTTGCACCACTACCACCACTCTTTAAAAATGCTAATGTGAAAAAGATTTATCTATTTTTGGGGAAATAAAGCAAATTTTGTATTCACAAACAAACGCGAATTAAACAACGGAGCACAACTACCTACTACTGAAACTCCGATCACCGGATGAAATTTCCGGTGGCCGGATTTCCGTCTGAGAGAAAACCGCGCAACCTATTAGAATAGATTCGTCCCCCTCATGGATTCGCCGGAGAATAGCGAAGAAGAGCTGAGGGATAGCAGCGACGGCGGCACCACTCTCCGTCGCTCGTTTCTTCGTTCGTGCTTCGCCGTCGCTTTTGCTTTCGTAATGATTATGCTGCTTTCATTTTCGGTTCTGTACTTCGCAGTTTTGATCGGGAATTTATCAATTTGGAGCCCGATTTCGGTTCAGTCTCGCTGCAGAATAGTTTCCAGCTGTAAGCACTCAGCGCTCTGATTATATTCATTTTTTAATTTGTAATAGATGACTGGATTTTGTTTCTCTGTGCTGAATTTTAGCGATTTGCTGCTTCAGCTTAGTTATTGATGATGATATATCGAGTAGTGAGGGGGAATTGGAGTAGTAATTTTTTGAGTGTTTAATGCTTTCGTGACTTCGTTTCCTCGTGTGTGGTTGTTGTCAGGAGTCTATTTGGCCTTTTTAGTTCATTTGTATCGTAGTTAACGGTCTTTCTTTCAGCATTGTTATCAAGTTCATGAAATTGGATAGCTGTAAAATACATTTGTGTGATGTAGTAAGTTGGTTTGAAGAATTTAATCAAGCTCATGAAATTGGAAGTAAAATACATTTGTGTGATGTAGAAGTTGGTTTGAAGAATATAAGTCATTATTACATCATCTGGAAAGTTTATTTGGTTTCTCCGAAAAAGAAAAGTTTAGATCACAATATGAATAGTGAATCTTATTTTGATAGTAAATTTTGTTTCAAAGGTTAATGTGACTGTTTCAACACCGTGTTTTTGTTGTTTGTGCACATTCATATATTTCTTTTCTCTATCTCAGGTCACTGATCTTGATGTGTATGCAGGTGTGGATCTGAGGTCATCCAAGGTCTGTGAATTAGGTCTTATGAATTATAAAGGCAAACATGTGTTTTACTCTTTTGAACGGAAAAAGTATCGGTGCCATTATGACTACTACTGGGCTTCTGTTTTTGAGGTGATTGCATTTTTTTGACATTTTTGAAAAATACTTCCTGTTAGATTGCTGATCTCTGTGGCTTTTAAGTATAAATTTATTTATAGCAATTTGCGACCCTCGAGAACATTTATAATGCTCTACGATGTACCCTTATTAAGTCATTTGGCTTCTTTTAATTGCAAAATGTT
Organism: Salvia splendens; assembly: GCF_004379255.2. NCBI lineage: Eukaryota > Viridiplantae > Streptophyta > Magnoliopsida > Lamiales > Lamiaceae > Salvia > Salvia splendens. The sequence continues at coordinate 16,713,416 of NC_056047.1, read as the reverse complement.
GGTTCTAGTAAAATATCGAAGAACATTGAGGGTTTAACGGCAGTTAATATTTGAAGTTTGAGAACTCCTGCCACTTAGCATTATTCTAAATTAGTTCGGCTGGACATTATGTATTTCTCCATTGAATATTTATACTGGGCCCTTGATAGCTCAAAGAGCATCCAACTGTAGTAACGCAGGAAGCCTCTGAAACCACCCTGTTCATGCTGATAAAGTTCAGCATCAGCTAGTATAGCTTTAAAGGTGGTCATATGCCTATGAGTGACATAGTGTCCCATGACCTGGATAGTATTTGCTTGGAAACAAGTATCTACTCCTGATCTCTGCCACTAGGTAGATTGAAAAAAACTTTCTGGGACTTGATTTAGGTCATGTCTGACAAATAATATCATACTATGAGGTAACATAAACACTTGGGCCTGTGAATGATTTCCATATCAATGACATGGGTGGCTTTCAATCATTTCACTGTAATTTTTGGTTTACACGATCCTTTCACTAGTATACATTCCATTTACTAAATATTCCGGCATGTGAGTATGCTTTATGGTGCCAATTCAGTTAATCTACTAGTGTCAGATTTTTGGTGTGCCTCTTTTGTAATTTGTTTCCTAATGCATCTTTCTAGCTATTTAACTGCAAATGCATTTTCTCTTATATTCTCAGGTTGAATATGTAGATCATTCAGGACAAGCAAGGTTTGCATCAGCAGAAGCCCCAAATGAAGCTCTTCCATACAACTGTAGACCCAATTTTGGTGCTGCCTGGTTGACCAAGGATAAATTTAAGGTGAACCTTCGATACTTAGCCTTTTGGTAAAAATTTCAAGCTAGAATGATGATCTGAAAGGATCTTTAGCTTTCAGAGTTTGTTCCCTTCAGCTCTTGGATTCTAAGAGATGTATGTAGTTACCTAATTTTAAATTATACTTCCATTGGTATGTGATTACATCCTAGCATATCTGATTTTTCAGGTAAATGAAACGTACGAGTGCTGGTACACTCTTGGTATTTCTAAGGTTAATATGAATAACGACGGTTTATTCAATTGCCAAGCTGAGGACCCTTCTACTGTCGAGATGCTTAAACGATATTCCATACTGTAAGTATATATTATTCCCATTAATAGTTTTGGAGCTGTAGGTTTCTCATCTAGGTTTTTTATGTTTACATGATGCTCATATTTACACTTGGGGATTCCTAGTTGTATCATAGATAACTGAAATTATCGGTGTCAACTTGTCATATTATTTGGTTATAAGAGCAGTCTTATGTTGTGTCAGGTTGCAAGATAGGTTTTGAGTTGAGCTTCTCTGACACACCTCTTAAAATGTGTATTCATATTTAATTATGTAAAATCAATAGTCTTCTATACTGTTTTATAGCACGGGACAGTGTAAAAGGTAGCTCAGCTTTGCTGTAAGCTCTTAAATCATGAAGTATGTTGTATGTAAAATACCTGGCACCGCATGCTGCTCCAGAGCTTTGCGACTTAGCACTTTGAACACTTTAATCTTCCCCCTTTTGCACACACAGACCATATTTAATTAGCTGAGGCAGCCATTTTGTCCGATAGGTAGAGTTCCATAGGACAGATTTCATTTGGTGGAGGGTCCTTAGTCTTGTAATCAATTTTCTGGAACCAAAATTGGAATGTGGCTTAATCACTTCTTGTTAATTTATAATGATATAGAAAAGACATGTTGCTATGTTGCTGCAGAAATTTTATGGCGATTAAGCTTGCTCTAGATAGATGATTGTAACTTGAAACACGGCCTTTGTAAGTCAGTCCAACTGTTTATATCAAGAAAGTAAACTTTTGCTGTTAAATACATGTATGTATCTTGTTGATCTTTTCGGATGCTGCTTTGATGTCTATATTCCTAGTTGTAATTATTTTGTACAAATTCTCGACTGATGATTTAGTATCTGATCGTATTTATTATTGGCTCAAAAACACATTATGAATAATTTGTTGGGTAGATACCATTAACACTCCAACATTTATTAGTTTTCCCAGTTTTTTCACAGTTGTATTCTGATGACCGAAATCAGACCCATTTTGCCTTGTTGGCACTCTGATTTCGTCATTTCGGGCCATATTTGCCAAGTTGGCAACATGGATTATACAAAAAGTACAATGCATTGTTTGATTAAAGAATTCATGTCTTTTTTTGAAGAGTTGGAGCCATGTGTCAGTCTTTTATTAAGTGGAATAACAAACAGAATGTGTGAAACAACACTGTTTTTTTCATGTATGTTAATGTGGACGGGCCTAATTGCTGTAGCCAGGATATTGATGCTTAGAGCATGATTTGTGAATATGCTTATGTTATGACACAAATATAAAATATCGCAAACAGTGATTGATGGTATTTACCCTTCTTTTTTTCTGCAGCATCAGCATGCCATAATTTGTCTTCATACTAGTCTTTATGCATTGAAGAAACTTTGCTGCTTATGCGATTGTAAATATATTTATGAAAGTTATCCTTTTTCTGTAACTTCATATTACCCCTTTACCTTTTTCTGGTCAATAGTTGCTTGTATCATTTCAGGTCCACAAGGTTACTCAAGTCATGGTTTTCCAGTTGGGGATCAATACAGCTGTGGAGATGGGATCTAATAGCTGGAGCTATTTCCGGCTTTCTAATGTCCTTGCTATCCGTTCCCTTCATCGGAGTTGTCTACCCATTGCTAGTCATACTTCGCCGACTCTTTGCATCCTGGACATCCATGCCTTACCCAAGTACTATTTTATTAAAGCGAGTTTGTTTCTTTGGAGTGTATTTTTCCTTTATGAGTTGGGTCACCATTCAATACGTGAAAAGGCTCGGGTTGTCATAGACGTATAGATGTTCACATTAAAAAAGGCACTCCATTTTCCATTTGTGCTGTTGACAAGTTTGAAACCTGCATCTCTAAGGCATGAAACAATTGCAGTTTTGTAATAGAGACCCAAAAATAACAATTTTAGCAACTAGTCGTCTGGTTCTGCTGTAGGTAGCTGCCTTTCTATGAGGACCATAAATGTATAGTTTATATTTAGCTTGTAAAAATTGGTGTGTCATATATTAGTCACGAGACTTTAAAAAAGAAGAGCTGAGACTCTCCCAATTTCCGTTGCTAAGCTTTTGACATATCTGTGGTTTGTTTTTTATAGTTGCATAGTTTGTTAATGCTTCGTTCTCTTCTAGTTACTATATAAGGTTGTTTACTTATTTTTAGAGTTGTTACGCACATACACACACATTCAGGTCATTCGTGCATACAAGGTGACTCGTACCCCCCAACTTATTGGTTGGAAGGAAAACATCTTACCAACTAATATTCGTTTCATTCTTATGTGATGAGATGGGAATGGTGGTATTTTATGTGCTACATTAGGTATTTTGGTATTGTATTGTGAATCTTTTTCCACATTCTTGGATATACTATTACAAGATGAGAGCATAAATTTGATGCTTGTACATTTTGTCCTTGTGCACAAAATTGACGTTCCCCACTTTTTTTTTGTTTTGTTTTTTATAGGATAATGAATTAATGATAGTACAAGAAATGTTGAATGGTAGCAGAGTTTTGGTTAGGGTTAAAATAGTTACATTTTGCCAGTTTGTGAAACGATCCTCTCAATCTCTTCGAGTAATCGTTCCTTTTCACCTCCCAGATCCTGATTCTGTTTCAGAAGCTCTTCGATTTGTTTTGTCTGCTCAGAATCCTTTCTGCGTATATAATCTTTGTTAGATCTATTTCACTAAATGTAGCATATAATTGAAGGGGAAAAACTGAGTGAAGTGTTCTGTTCACCTGTTCATGAAGGCCAAGTTGAGTTTAAGTGAACGCACTTCCTTCTCAAGATTCTCACACCGTTTCAGGACGGATTGCATGTCCGATGCCACAGGCAATGTCGAACTTTTCTCCTTAGCCTCGGCCATCCTTCAAAAATGCATCAAGAATCACTTATTTGTGATAGAATTGATAAGTTGAATTGATAGTCACTGAACATCGAGATATGATTAAGTAAGTAAATACGTACTTGCGTGATCGCTCCACCCTACGTTTTTTTGTGGGATCTCCTCTGTCCACTGCATAGCATCCAAAAACGATATCTCATCATGTTAAGTTGGGACTTTGTGATCCTCTAATCATAATTTGTGTTTGAAAATTCTCTCTTCTTTCTAGGATTCATTTATTTCAAACTCATTTTCATACCCTATTTTCCAAACAATGTGAAAATGCAATTTCTATTTTGCAAGAATGCTAATAAAATAGCTGATACCTGAACCAGATGATTTGATGGATCCATATCTAACTAGTCCTTCTTGCTGCTAATCATAACAAAAAAAAAGGTGTCATCAATTTTTGCAATGTTTTTTTTTTCATATTAGAAAAATGCTATTCTTATGAAACATTAGAAGACAATCAAATTCATTTGGTCATTACCTTTTGATCGTCTCTTGAGCTATCATACACACGTTCTCTAACATCTGCAATTCAAAATTCAAAAGGAGAAATATCAACATCAAAAGAAAAAGAAATCATCTTTCTTAACAAAATTTCAAGAATGTGATCAATACCTCTACTCCTTGAACTATCTTCAGGGCTTCTTCTTGTCCCCATTATATGCCTTGAGCTCTCACAAACACTAGGAGCTTGTGCAGAAATGCAAAGATCGTCGTATACATCGACACCACCCGAAGCCATGGGTGCAGCAACACAGGACTCGCTCTGAGATGGCTCCCTTGACAGTGTACTCGTCTGGTTGAGAGGTCCCATAATGCCCTCCATCAACGACTCCTCTATCGTCTGCAGCACCCTCGTCTCATCGTCTCCGAGCAAAGAAACATCCCCAAAAGTCCCTTGATTCTCAAATAACTCTTGGTTGAAGCAACCATGGCTTAACACTTGTGCTGCACCACTATCATAGTAGGTGCCCTCAACGGCCTCTCTCTCGACTTTCTTGCTCTCTAACGTTCCCTTGAGCATGCTCACGACAGACGAGATCTTGTCCTCGTGTCCCATTTGGGGGTTGTTGAAAGTGGAAAAAGAGGAAATGGATGGAGACATGAATGATGATGATGTATTGAAATGAGTTGCATTCTCATAGATTGTTGACATGTTATTGTAAAAGTTGAAGTGTGTGTTTTCTTGTTGTTGAATCATGGCCTCAAGTCCTATTGGTGTTTGTGAGTTTTGCATTGCAACATATTTCCTCCTTCAAGAAACGATATGATCACATAAGGTAAGAGGAAATTAGGCCTATGATCAGGCAAAAAACGCGGTTTTTTAGTGACTTAGTATGCTGCAGAAGATGTACCTCAATTCAGATGATCTGCTCCTTGTCATAGGCTGAGAACTGTTGAACCATGCCTGCATTTGTATCAGTGGCGGAGATTGAATTCGAGAATATCTTCGAGTAGTTTGATTGGGAAGTTAGTTCATCTTCTTACCTTCGTCAGAAACAGATTGCTAGCCTGCACCCCTTTCTCAACTCCACTTCTGATGAAAACAAGAGCCATTTTCATTTTTTATAGTTTTGTAGAAATAAATCAATTTATATATAAATATAATGGATTTGAAGGATTGATTCTTGAAGTCTCTCACCTTGCTGATTCAAGATCAGTAGAAGAATCAGCAGCAGCCGCATAACTGGTTTGTTGGAACGTATCTTCGTTCATCTTCTTCTGCACTGCAGCCGAGTTTTGATTGCTCAAACCAGCTAGTTCTGTGGAGATCCTGTTTTTTTAAAGGAAATGAGAAATGTCATCTAACTTATGTTGATTTGTGATCCATTTTCACAGAAGTAACAAATCATACACATGGTCTGACCTTCTTGATGCTTGTCGAGGGTGATGCCCGAGGCCTGCTGAATGGCAGCTACTGTTCTGGTAATAGAAAAAAGACATCCAACTTCAGTAGCTTTCACTTGATCAGGATTTGTGGCCTAATTCATTTCCAAAGAATAAACTGAAGTGTGTCTTTCTTGTTTCCTCATTTCAAATTTATCAAACAAACACAAGCAACAAATCCCAGACAGATCAAGCAAACATAAGTAGAAAAAATTCATCAAACACAAAATCATCACAAAACATCCAACTTTAGCATCAAAATTTATATCTTTTCAAGAAACCAATGCAAACACATGAGGTATAAAAAAATAGCTGCTTGCCTCTCCATTTGTGAGCCAGCTCTTGAAGAGCTCCTCGCTGTCTGTTCGGAAACTCTGCGTGAGGTTCTTGAATCCCAACATCTCCATTGTCGGAGCTGGTATTCCAACGGGGCTCTCCATCATCATCTTGATAAGAAGCTCCTCGCTCGTGTTCCTGTAAAACTCTGAGTAGCCTCTCCCCTCCATCTCCATCAAAGATTTTCTATATAAGTTTCATAAAAAATCTACTGAAATTCAACAGCTTGTTTTGATCAACATTTACATATCAAAAAGTAGCTCATAACTATCAAATGTTGCAGCCTTTTCAACTTAGTAAAAAGGCATCACAACTTCCATCTTTTTGTGGTGAAGCAAGCAACCAATCAATAGCCTCTATGTATGATCAATAAAAAGTGTTACTGTAAATTTGGAATGAGTAAATCAATCATTTCATTCCTTTCACTATCAAGATGTCGCAGATTTCCTCAACTTGAACAATTAACAACAGTTGAATGGGGTCAACTTCGATTAAAAAAAGTGTGGTTTTAGGAATCAATAAGCATAATCTTGTGAAGATTCCTGTCAACTTAATTCGTCCTTTTCAGCCCATTTTAAGTGAAAGTGTGAAACATTGGTGGGAAAAATAAATTCATCCTACACTGCTTACAGACTATCCACATATAAGAGCACATCAAACAACTCCTATTTCTATTCTTATTTCTTGAATTTGAAGGATAGTGCAAAAAGGGTATATATTTCAAACTTTATTGCTATATATGTGCATGGTCTAAAATGTTACGGTTTAAACATAGGAAGAAGGTCTTCAAAAAAATATCTTAGAAATTGCGACAGTATCATAAATTGCTCTGATTAATAATAAGCCATAATCTTTTTATTTTTTCTTTTCATAATAATTCGTGATTAGGAGTACTATTATTTCCTTCGCGTGCAAACTACTATTATTCATAATAGTCCGCAGAAGAAGCGCAGTTGGTTCCGGAGGGACATATTTGTATGAATAGCCAAGGATCAAATCTCACTACTGTCGTGTAGTTGCAACAACTCTCAGGACAAGTGTGATGCCTTGAGAGGTGTACTTCTGGTAGACAGTGGGTTAGGCCCTCCCCTTAGCGGGTCACTGCGTACCTTTAGACCAAGTTTATCGGTTGGTGGAGGCCGACCTCCACGTCATTACCCAATTAAAAAAAATGGAATTGAAGGTCTCCATCTCTCTTCAACCACTTGGTTGCCCAGTCATTTATTGATTTAGCCAATGAGATTGTGCCAAGTGGCATAATATCATGGGTTGATAATTTATTTTTATAAAATTTATATATCTTTTACATGTTATGTTAAAATTTTATAAAAGTTACACCAAAATTCATAATTTTTCATCCTCTATAAATAGGAACCACATTTGCTATAGTTTTATACACAAAATAATTTCATCTTTTCTCTTTATAATTCATATTTTTCATTTGTCTATTTTTATAATTTTTAGTTTGTCATTTATGGTATTTTTTTTATAAATTTTATTGTGTAATACTAATATTTCATGTAATAATATTATTATAAAATATAATAAAAATTAATATAAAATGATGTGATTGGGTGGTCATTGATAAACTATCAAAAATGTATGGTTGGGTTGGATGAATAATAATGACGTGGAAGATGATGTGGAGGAGATATAAATTAATTAAATATTGGAAAAGTGAATGGTTGAGTTGGGTTGAATGGTTACTGATGAACATAGTCCTAGGGTTGGAGTTTCAACGTTTTATGAATGAATTAAAGAAATATAAACATTAAGACCATATTTTTGATTTAATATAGTGAGATAAACTGTCAAGAGTTTAGAACTATACTTAATTTATAATTTACTTTAATTTGATTGCAAAACTAGACGTCGAGCGGCGAAACTGATTCTCTAGAGCATCATCTCCAATAGCAATAGGTCAGCCATAGCTTAGCCACAAACTCCTCATGTCACATCATCAGTACTAAAAACTCCTCATGCCACATCATCAGGACAAGCAATAGGCTAGCCATAGGCTAGCCACAATAAACAAAATTATAAAAAACAAATAATTAGCACTCACACAAAATACGGAATTAAATTTACAACACAAATACGAGAAAATTCAATAATAATATTTAATTTTAAAAAAAGTACATTAACTAAAAAAAAGGTAGATTAAAAAAATTACATAAATACGGCTCATGTGCGAAGTAGTCTTCATATAGCCGCTGATGTGCAGCTACGTGATCCCGTTCAATCACTGCTCGTCGGTGGACAACGGGTCGAGGTCGAGGTCGAGGTACCGCCGACTGCAAGGCCCTTTGTATCAGCCGGTTTATCTCACTGGACGTATATGTTAGGGTTTTGTATACTAGAAATCACCTTTCGAGTGATTGGATACTGTAAAACTCTAATGGTTATTTTCCAATAAATGCAATAGATTATTTTTATCATAATGTTGTTATGTCTTACATTTAATGGTTGTTTATTGCATATTTAAATGTATGAGCAAACGTAACAAAGTCTAAGTCTTTGTTTTAGTAGACCGGTTGTGGGCGTCGTCCAATTTAAGGTAACACGGTCAGTTCTAAACAAAGAAAAATAAGAATTTCACAACCTAGATAGGCCTAAACTACCTATCGCGAAAGGTTGCAATGTCAGTCCGATTATTTCTAAACCTTATTGAAATAAGATGACGTTGGTGTGGTATAGCACTGAATGGATCTAACAGCAAGACGAGTCTTTATGCTATCTACTGAAAGACGAGGTCTTGATAATTAATTTCTTAACCAATGTACGTTAGCATTGAGCATACGATATTGAGTATCCACTACTTTGACTTACCAAAGGTGCGGGTTTTTCGTAACCCAACGATCCAGGTATATTGAGTAGTGGTGATCATTATCTAGAGGTGCTAGGATTGCTATTATGTTGAAACGTGCGCGAGGAGATTCTCGTTTGATAACATCCACAAGAGGAGCTCGAAACGAGGTTTTATTATTCGGAACCTAGCTAGTTGGAGTTTGATTACTCTATGAATAATAAATAAGAGTTTCTTGCTAAGTCCACTCTTGGAATTCGAAATATGTTAATTAATTAAGTCTATAGCAGACATTAATTAATTAATGAATGTTTCTATCTTAAGCGCGGGAAATAAATCAAATGCAATTAAAGGAAACCCAGAATACTTGTAATTTCGGATTTGGAAGGCAGTGCAATATTACTTCTGTAGTGGCTGCTCGTAATATTCCAATATAAGCTTATATTAAATTGTGGGTTCAATTTAATTAGTAAAAAGCTATTGGGTGAGGCATGTTCTAAATTCTTCCTTAGATCCCTGACTGGGCCCAATATGTGACTTACATAAACATGAGAATAAAGGAGACAGAAAACACAACAATTATTTTGTTAAAATTTTCGTCCCCCCCTCTAAAGAGAGATTTCGAAAATTGTGCTCCCTCCGTGAGCAGTTTCTGTCTTCCATTATTCGAGTCCTAGTACGTTGGTGAGATTTGCCCACACAAATATCAGCGTATAGTCCGGGACACCAGTCAGAAGATCCGAGGTCTTGTATTGAAGATTTTCACGTGGAGACGGAGCAAGCCATCAACGATTCTTGATTGAATCAACGAGGTAAATTGGCTAATTCCGCAGTAAGCATGTTTTAGGGATTTTATGTGCTAAAGCATGTTTTCATGTGAACCGTTATGAACGCACGCTTCCGCTGCCAGCCCCTTCAGTTGGTATCAGAGCCAGTCTTTGGCTCTGATTATTTGGATTTAAATTTTGCAAAATTCATGTATGCATGTGTTATTTGATTGTGAAGCATGTTCTTGGCGTTTTTGTTAAATTTTATGCATGATGAACTCAAGAACTATCGAATCAAAGAACTTGAATTGCTCGAACGCACCACGTGCGATCGAGGTAGGGATGTCGAGACAGTGGGAGCCGGGAGTCGTGATCACGGGGCGACGCGCAGACGAGTGGGGACTCGTGCGCGCCGCCGGCCGAGACCACACGCACCAGACGGCATCCGGGTCGAGGCCGACACGGCGGTGACTGGCGCGGAGTGGTGGTTCGTCCGAGAACCACCGAGACACCACGAGACACCAGGCCAACCCTAGGCGGAAGGATTCCCGAGACGAAGCTCCAGTCGTGGCCGAGACGTGTGCGCCATATGGCGCGACGTGGCGAGACGAGGGGAGAATCCAGGCTCGGGAGGGTCGAGCCGGGCGACGAGACACTGGCCGAGAGGAGCCGCGTCACCCGACGTGCCGAAACGGGCGCTCGAGCTGGCCGAGAGCAGCCGCGCCACCGCGCGCGCCACTGGCCGAGAGCTCACGCCACCCGTCGAGACGGCGGGACGAGACGGGCGTCGAGCAGCTGGCCGAGAGGCGCGTGCCGCCGTGTGCGCGCCTGGCCGAGAAGCAGCGACCCCCGACGAGCCAGGCGGCCGAGACGCTGGCGCGCCATCTGCGCGCTGGTGGCCGAGACGCTACGTGCGTCGTGGTCCGACGAAGAACTCGTCGGATTTTCGTCGTTCATCGTTCGTGCGAACCTCGTACGATGAGATAACGATGAAAGATTATTTTAATGATTATTTAATTATTTTATTAAAAGATATCATTAAAATATTATTATTTAATGGAAATAAAATCTTTTTGGAAGATTTACCTAGATTTTAGGAATATTTTTATTATTATCTATATCTATGGAAATAAATAATGTAATTTTATTCCTAGATGATATAGATGAGAATAATTTAATAGTTTCCTAATATTTATTTAGATTTAAGGAATATTTTTATTATTTTCTATATCTATGGAAATAAATAATAATATTTTGATTCCTAGATGATATGGATAAGAATAATTTAATAATTTCCTAATATTTATATATCTAAGATCCTAAAAAGGATAGATATGTATGAATACATTAAATAATGAAATATCTCTTCCTAATTTTGAACATGGAATTAATTTGAATTTAATTTTTCATGTCTTATTAAGAATTAAATAATTCATTTATTTTAGTCAAATCTTATAGTAGACATGAATAAGAATTATATATTCTAGAATAATTATTCCCTAAAGGATGATACCAATTAATAAAAGGTTTAATTATCCAGTAGATTAAATAACAACAGAATTTAATTAAGCCTTAAACTGCCTCAAGGCTAAGGATAATTAAAGTAAAACCATAACCCAAAATATCTAAGTTGTAATTACGAACTCAACGTTTGTATATGGTCTCCATCAATTGGTCTGCAATTTATGAAGCCTTTTTCCAATATTATCGCCACCTGCTCTGTGGGGACAATAATCCTAAGAAAATAGCAAGTTCATGAGGGCGGACTTCTCAAATATAAATAGTATGAACTAGAATGTAGTTTCCAATATTATCGCTACATGCTCTGTGGGGACAATAATCCTAAGAAACTGCGAGATTCAGAAGTTCACACAGGATTTATGAGATAGCTTGATCTTGTTAGCAACACATGAGCATTGTTATGGGAGTGTGTTGTAGAAATGAGACTCTGTAATGCTAAAGAGATGGTCTTGCTTAGGCAACATTAGGCGGCCATGCCACTCTGTGGTCTCTAGACTATTCGTCGGTGTTGTGACCAGTAAAATTGTAAGATTTTAATGCGTATTGACTTCCTCTGGAGGGTACAAAATTTTAATTTTACAGTTGTAAGATTTTGAAAAGTTTCATGGTTAATCTAATCAAACTTCTTACATAAGTTTATGACAATAGTAAAATACTCTGTTTTGCAGTGCAAATCAAATCGTCATTATGTCGTTTAATCCTATTTCCGCAATTCTCAAAGAAAATAAACTCGAGGGCCAAAATTACATAGAATGGAAACAAAATTTGGACATCGTTCTCACAGCAGATGAGTACATCTTTATGCTCACAACCCCGCGACCTCCAGTGTCGGCGGCTACCGCTGTGGCAGGAGTCAGAGATGCACACAGACGGTGGCATAAAGCGAATGAGATGGCTAAGTGCTACATGTTGGCTTCTATGTCTTCAGTACTCAAGCATCAGCATTCATCCATGGAAACAGCCGCCGAGATTATGCAGAATCTCAAAAATCTTTTTGGTACTCAGAATCGAACGGCGAAGTCTCAAGCCTTTCGGAGTATCATGTCGAAGACAATGAAGGAAGGCTCGTCTGTGAGGGACCACGTCCTCGAGATGATGGGCCACCTCAACCAAATTGAGGTCTTGGGAGGGACAATCGATCCCGAGTCCCAGGTAACTATCATCCTTCAAAGTCATCCCCCTAGCTTCCAACAGTTCAAGCTCAACTTCGAGATGAATCAAAGGAATTACACCTTGGCAGAGTTGTTGACTGAACTTCAGTCGGCAGAGGACCTTATGGTCCAGGCTAAGGCGGCCATGATGACTTCGGCGCCTCGTTCCTCTGGCTTAAAGCCTAGCAAAGGAAAAAGGCAGGCACCGAACTCAGGACCGGCCAAGATAGCTAAGGGAAAGAAGAAGAAGAAGAGGGCTAACAAGAAGCCCACGGGGAAGTGTTTCAAGTGTGGAGAAAAGGGGCATTGGAAGCCAGACTGTCCTAAACGGGGCAAGGCTACAGGTATGCACCAGGCTCTAGTTGTCGAGCTTGTTTGACTTCGACATCAATTTGCACTTGGGTTATTGACACATGAGCCACTGATCATATTTGTTTTGATCATGACTTAATGCAGGTGACAAGACGGCTACATGATCGTGAGATCGAAGTCCAGCTGGGCGATGCTACCAAAGTGGCAGCCGTTGCAGTGGGAGACATTTATTTGCGTTTTAGTAGTGATTGATTTTTTGATTTTGAAGAATGTTTTGTTGATACCTTCTTTTAGAAGAAATTTAATTTCAGTTTCTAAATTGGTTTATGATGGATATTCAATTTCTTTTAATGACAACTGCGTTATTAAGAAAGATGGTTCTTATATCTGTCGTGGTATCATGGAAAACAATCTGTACACAATCACTTCTACACAGTTTAATAATCGCAAATCAGAACTCAATACAACATCGAAAATTTCAAAGAAACGAAAGGAACCTTCAAGTTTAATGAACGAAACGTACTTGTGGCACCTTAGACTTGGTCATGCCAATGAAAGGAGGATCCATTCTCTTGTTCAACAAGATCTTATCAAAGGTCTAGAGGAGGAACCTTTTCATAAGTGTGAGTCATGCTTAGAAGGCAAGATGACCAAGAGGCCTTTTAAGGCTAAGGGCAATAGGTCCAAGGAAGTACTTGAGCTCGTTCATTCCGATGTATGTGGACCAATGTCAACTGAGGCAAGAGGTGGTTTTCGATACTTCATCACATTTATTGATGACTTCTCGAAAATTGGATATGTCTACTTGATGCGTCACAAGTCATAGTCTTTTGACAAGTTTAAAGACTTTAAGACTCTTGTGGAGAAGTATCATGGGAAGAATATCAAATGCCTACGATCTGATCATGGAGGCGAATACCTCAGTGCCGAATTTTTGGACTACTTATCGGAAGTGGGAATTCAATCCCAACTGACTGCGCCGGGCACGCCCCATCAGAACGGCGTGGCTGAAAGAAGGAACAGGACCTTATTAAACATGGTTCGATCAATGATGAGTTATGCACGTCTGCCTATTTCGTTTTGGGGACATGCCTTGCTTTCCGCAAGTCACATTTTAGACAATTTACCATCAAAATCCGTACCTAAAACTCCATATGAGTTGTGGACTGGGCGTAAGCCCAATCTAGCACATCTCAAGGTTTGGGGTTGCCCGGCTCATGTATTGGAAAAGGATCCAACTAAGCTAGGATCTAGGACGGAGGTATGTTTGTTTATAGGATACCCCAAATGAACGAAAGGTTATGAATTCTTTAGTCTCCGAGATAAGAAAGTCATTGTGAGCACTCACGCGACATTCTTAGAGGAAGACTATGTAATGAATCATAAACCCAGCAGTGAAGTGGCTCTTGATGAGCTAACTTCTGACACAAGTTCTATTAACCAAGAACAAGTACCAAGTGTACAAACAATTCCCGAAACTTCAACTTCTACTCAAAATATTGTAGTGCCGCGCCGCAGTGGGAGGGTCTCAAATGAGCCCGACAGATACATTGGTTTGGGAGAATCTATGGATCACTCCTCGGACAGCAATGTATTAGATCCCTGGAACTTTGCGGAGGCGCAGGCAGATATCGATCAGTGTGAATGGGTAAAAGCAATGGATTCGGAACTACAATCTATGATAGACAAAGACGTCTACGATTTGTCCGTCCTACCCGAAGGTTGTACTGTCATTGGGAGCAAGTGGATATATAAACGTAAACGTGGACCCGATGGACGAGTTAAAGTCTACAAAGCAAGACTAGTGGCCAATGGGTATACCCAAAAGGAAGGCATCGATTATGATGAGACCTTCTCCCCAGTGGCCATGCTCAAATCGATCCGGATACTGTTGTCTATTGCAGCTTATATGGATTGGGATGTATGGCAGATGGACGTTAAGACTGCATTTCTAAATGGCAGTCTTGAGGAGACCATCTACATGGAACAACCCGAAGGATATGCCATAAAGGGCAAAGAACACATGGTTTGGAAGCTTAAGAAGGCCATTTATGGCCTCAAGCAAGCATCCAGATCGTGGAACCAATGTTTTGATCAAACTGTTTGCAAGTTTAGATTCGAAAAGTGCCCAAGTGAAAGCTGCGTGTATAAGAAAGTTGATAAGAGAAATGTGGTGTTCTTAGTTTTATATGTAGATGACATTCTTCTAATTGGAAACAATAAAAAGATGTTGTCATCAGTTCGAACATGGTTATCAAACCAGTTCGAGATGAAGGATATGGGAGACGCGGGACACATCCTCGGGATCAAGGTTCTTCGGAATCGAGAGAAGAAGATGTTGTGCTTATCTCAAGAATCTTACATCGAAACAGTACTTAGTCGTTTTAGCATGCAGGACGCCAAGAAAGGTTTCTTACCTTTTAGACATGTCATCCATTTATCTCAAGAGATGTGCCCTAAAACGCCGTCTGAGATACAAGCAATGAGAAGGATTCCATATGCTTCGGCAGTTGAAAGTCTCATGTATGCTATGCTTTGTACTAGACCAGATATTTGCTTTGCTGTTGGCATGGTGGCAAGATATCAGTCGAATCCAGGCCAAGGACATTGGACTGCCGTAAAGAACATACTCAAGTACCTTAAACGGACTAAGGACTATGCTCTAGTTTACAATGCAGCCGAGCTCTGTCCTTTGGGATATACTGACTCAGACTTTCAAGCTGATCAGGACTCGAGAAAATCTACTTCAGGATATGTGTTCACCTTAGGAGGTAGAGCCGTAATTTGGAAGAGTGTGAAGCAGAAATACATCGCGGACTCGACCATGGAAGCCGAGTATGTGGCCGCTTCGGAGGCTGCAAAAGAGGTTGTATGGTTCAAGAACTTCCTTATGGATTTAGGTGTGGTTTCGAATCTGCCCAAGAGCATCACCATTTATTGTGACAATTCTGGTGCTGTGGCAAACTCGAAAGAACCAAGAGCTCACAAAGCGAGCAAACACATAGAGCGGAAGTATCATATCATTAGATATATAGTGCAAAGAGGAGACATAAAAGTGGTCAAGATTGCGTCAGAGAACAACCTGGCAGATCCTTTTACAAAGGCTTTGGCTGTAAAACCGTTCGAGTGCCACGTTGAAGGGATGGGAGTTCAACTCATTCTAGACCTCAACTCGCTTTCAGTATAAGTGGGAGAAATTTAGACGCGTGCACTACTATTTAGTATACTCGAAAGCTGTTTTGAGTATAAGTGGGAGATTGTTAGGGTCTTGTATACTAGAAATCACCTTTCGAGTGATTGGATACTGTAAAACTCTAATGGTTATTTTCCAATAAATGCAACAGATTATTTTTGTCATAATGTTGTTATGTCTTACATTTAATGGTTGTTTATTGCATATTTAAATGTATGAGCAAACGTAACAATGTCTAAGTCTTTGTTTTAGTAGACCGGTTGTGGGCGTCGTCCAATTTAAGGTAACACGGTCAGTTCTAAACAAAGAAAAATAAGAATTTCACAACCTAGATAGGCCTAAACTGCCTATCGCGAAAGGTTGCAATGTCAGTCCGATTATTTCTAAACCATATTGAAATAAGATGACGTTGGTGTGGTATAGCACTGAATGGATCTAACAGCAAGACGAGTCTTTATGCTATCTACTGAAAGACGAGGTCTTGATAATTAATTTCTTAACCAATGTACGTTAGCATTGAGCATACGATATTGAGTATCCACTACTTTGACTTACCAAAGGTGCGGGTTTTTCGTAACCTAACGATCCAGGTATATTGGGTAGTGGTGATCATTATCTAGAGGTGCTAGGATTGCTATTATGTTGAAACGTGGGCGAGGAGAGTCTCGTTTGATAACATCCACAAGAGGAGCTCGAAACGAGGTTTTATTATTCGGAATCTAGCTAATTGGAGTTTGATTACTCTATGAATAATAAATAAGAGTTTCTTGCTAAGTCCACTCTTGGAATTCGAAATATGTTAATTAATTAAGTCTATAGCAGACATTAATTAATTAATGGATGTTTCTATCTTAAGCGCGGGAAATAAATCAAATGCAATTAAAGGAAACCCAGAATACTTGTAATTTCGGATTTGGAAGGCAGTGCAATATTACTTCTGTAGTGGCTGCTCGTAATATTCCAATATAAGCTTATATTAAATTGTGGGTTCAATTTAATTAGTAAAAAGCTAATTGGGTGAGGCCTGTTCCAAATTCTTCCTTAGATCCCTGACTGGGCTCAATATGTGACTTATATAAACAGGAGAATAAAGGAGACAGAAAACACAACAATTATTTTGTTAAAATTTTCGTCCCCCCCTCTAAAGAGAGATTTCGAATATTGTGCTCCCTCCGTGAGCAGTTTCTGTCTTCCATTATTCGAGTCCTAGTGCGTTGGTGAGATTTGCCCACACAAATATCAGCGTACAGTCCGGGACACCAGTCAGAAGATCCGAGGTCTTGTATTGAAGATCTTCACATGGAGACGGAGCAAGCCATCAACGATTCTTGATTGAATCAACGAGGTAAATTGGGTAATTCCGCAGTAAGCATGTTTTAGGGATTTTATGTGCTAAAGCATGTTTTAATTCAAGTTATGAGCATGATACATGTGATAATTGCGCGAATAGATTTTGTCTAAATAATCTGCTAAATAGATCAAATTCATGTGATCCGTTATGAACGCACGCTTCCGCTGCCAGCCCCTTCAGTATAGGCCTCCAACTCTTCGTTCATTTGCCGTTCGTACTCCTCAGCATCCCCACCACTACCACCACTACTACCACCCGCGTTACTCATTTCGCGTTGTTGATCTTGTACAGAAATTAAGATAGAGAGAAAACTCGTTAAAACAAGTGGTGCGAATGAAAATGACGTGCAAATCGCGTGTATATAGTGTTTCGAAAATTAAATAAATAAAAAAATGGGTTGGCCGATCGCTCACCGATCGGGAGCCTGCAATGGCGGATAGCCGACCGGCGAGCGGATCGGCCAGCGCCCAAAAATCGGCGCTCTCGCCGAATTGCCGCTCACCGCCTGTAATGGTTCGGCGAGCGAACCAGCCATCCGATTCCCGGCGCCGCCATTAATAGACGTGTTCATATAAATAATATGTCTTCATCAATTACTTTTTCTCTGAATTTTAGCACTAAAAAACTAAGGCAATGATTTAGAGCGCTATTATTTTTTGTTTGTTTTATTTAAATTATTTAAAATCCATTCAAGCGTGCAGTAATCTTTTAAGTTTCTCCATCAGAAAGTAAGTTAAATTTTGTCATTTCAATCTATCCCACAATAAGAGTCACATTACATTTTTATCATAAATGGTAAATAGGTCTCATTCAACTAACTCATTTCACTTATATTCTATTCTAAAACCAATACCATATTCTAATAACTTTTCCAACTCACTATTCTTTATATTTCTTATAACTTGTGATCATTTCAGACATGACTCCTATTGTGGGACGGAGAGAGTAACTAATTGGCATTAGTGCTAGGCAATCCATAAACAACACTTCATCAATATTTTCTTCTGAAAATGATTTTCAAGCACATATACCAATACCAAGGGCGTGATCCGTTGCTAACTTTTTTAAAATTGTTAACTTGCTAACTCATCAATGTAGTGTATCATAACTCCTTCCAACAAGGGAGTCGCGCGCCGAGCCTCCCGGCAGAGTCACGGCTCCCTCCCCTTCCCCGTTGTAAGTGCTCTTAAATAAATTAACAGACTTAAATTTAGTACTCCATAGTATTCATGTTTTTGCTCGTTATGAACTTATCTTGAAATTCAATAAATAGATCCAAATTGTATTTTATACAATAATACTTGTAGTTAATAACTACATTAAATCTAGATAAAGTTAATTCCATATATTCCTAAAAAACAATAAATATTTTATATATGTAACTATTATTTTTAAGACAATTTATATCAGAAACAATTTAGTGAAGTTTGGTACTCGTGCTAAATTAAACCCCTGCGTTAAACCCTGGCCGCAGTATCTAGCCATCTCCTCTTCCTTTCCGCGATTCCTTCTCTGTTAATGGCGGATTTCTTCCTTCACTGCTAGATGAAGGCGTGCTGGAATCATCTCGATAGGGCGAAATGAGGCTGAATCGTAGTGTTTGTCGACCTGCTAATATCGGCTTGTCTCTTCGGTTTCAGCGGCGTCAAGATACCAAAATTTCAACTGCTTCTCTGCATCCTGGTAAGTTTTGATAGGCCAAATTATCGATGGGGAGATTGTTCGATGCATAGCTTTTGTTTTCGGCAAACAAATTTGTGCTGGAATTATTGTTTCATTTAAATTGAAACTGCTTTAACTATTGGAACTTCAATTTATGATTGTTGTTTGATTTGTTTCTTATAAATTTATAATCTAGCTCATTTGTTGAGAATTGTTTGGTTTTTAATTCAGTGGTTCAGTTTACTGATGCTTGATTCGTCTTAGTGGCAGTGTTAGCTGATGCATCGAATCTAGGGCATGGATTGAAATTATTGGGGCTCGATCGATTATATGCTTCTGCTTCTGCTGCAACTAGTGCGCTGGAAGACAGAAAGCCGCGTAAAAGACCTTCAAAGGATGAGCGCAGAACTATGGTGGAAACCTATGTTAACGAGTATGTATTCTAAAAACTTCCTTTTGTTTCAGCTGATAAATTGACTTCACGTCGTTTTAATAGTTCACTGCTGGATAAATGTTGTTGAAGTCTGTTTCCTTTCTTCATGTGGTATTCATTGATTGCGATATGTTCGTGTGAGACATGAAAATGATGCTTGCTGCCAATTGTGAATCCTTCTCAGGTTGGAATTTGGAATATTTACAGTACCTCTGGGCTGTAGTTAAGAAAGAATGCCGAGCTGTGTTTAAAATTCTCTGTTTTATGGTTCTGATCAATGGTGATTCATTGCTGGTATACATACTTTAATTTTTCCAAGCTTTCGATCTGGTCACCACCCATTTGATATTCTTAGATGCAATTGGAAGCTCTATCCATTGGAATTGCTTGGTCAGTCTTTGAATTTTGTGAGATTTCCTTAGAGTAAGAAAAATTGTTTGAGAATGCAACCTTAATGTTTGTACACTTTGTAGTTGAATGGTCTTAAATAAGCACCATATATAGATATTTTTCCTTGCTAATGCATTTTGCCCACATATGGTTCCTCCTTGTTTCCATATTCTTTTGTTATTGCTGCTTTAGGTTAGGTTATGAGCTTCGCTCTCACCTCAAGTTTTGCTCGGGGACACGCATATGGTGTATCTGTTGTGAAGAGAGTTTTTAATAGACTAGTCTATTCACTAGTTCTATCAATGATGATAGCTCTTAAAGAATGAGCTGTACTAATCATCAACTGTTATAACAAGAAAATAAGGACATGCTTGTTTTGTCCAATACCCCTATGCTGGCTGACTGCTTATCAGATTCTTATAAGTTACCATACATGAGAAATTTTAAAAAATCTTGTCATTTACTGGTCAACAGGTACAGAATATCAAATGATGGGAAGTTTCCAACTGTTTCTCATACTATAAAAGAAGTTGGTGGTGGTTACTATACTGTCAGACAGATCATACAGGAAATGTTATACAATTCCAAACAATCATCAACCGATGCTAAGTGTGTCTCCATTGGGAAAAGCTCAACGAAAGAGAATGAGATAGCATCCAATTCCAAGAATGAAATAGATTTAACGGACATTAGGAATGTGAGAAGCATAACTAACAATCACGATATGATATGCAATTCCGAAGAACAATCCATGTATACTAAGGACAATTCCTCAGAGAAAAGTGCAACTAATATTCATGAGATGATATGCAATTCCGAAGAACAGTCCATGTATACTAGGGATGCTTCCTCGAAGAAAAGCACCATAAAAGAGGATCAGATATTGACCAAGTTTGAAGAGGTTCCTCAAGCCATGGAGCTAGGTGAAGGTACTGGACCAGTCTTGAAGGATGTTGAGACTTTGAGTTCCATGGCCATTCAATCAAAGCAAGACCAATTTGTTTCAGTTGAGGTATTTGATGAAACCCCACTTGTTTTCAACATTGCAACACATGTAGTATTCTATGAATTAAGTCCTGCTTCTTTTGTCTGAATGTGATGATCCAGTCATTGAGATAAATTGTTAGTCAGTTTCTTGTTCAAAGTTGTCTTCTTGTGGTCTATTATAACCCCGTGTCCTGCTCCATCTACTCATGTGTATGTGCATCTTATTGCAGCCTTCTTTTTCTATTCTTTTGGCTGTTGAACAAGAAACATTTTATTATTATTCCTGTTTTGTAAGACTGGTGAACCAAAAGATGTGGAAGCTCAATCTCCACACCTGATTGACAAACATGAAAGTATCCGGAACCTAGATTATGAAAAGGAACATGAGATACATGAAGAAAAGGTGAAGTCCAATGCTTCAGAACATAGAGCTGGGCCACAGGAGTCGTCAGAAATATCTGAAAGGTAATTTTTCTTTCTTTACATGGGCATCTGGAAGAGCATGCTTTCAGATGCAAATTGTTCAGGAGTGTGTTAGTTGATACTCAAATAAATGCAAGTGATGTTGTGAAATTTCAAGTCTATTTAATTAATGGATTACTCTTAGCCTGAAACATGTTGTCCCCATGCGGATTGCCTTCCTTTTTGTCGTTACTTTCTACAAATTTTTCTTCGTAGCCATTGAGGCTCATCACCTACTTCTTCACCTATGCCCCTTCAGCCCCTCTTTCTCTTTGACAGCTCTATCCAGTCCGGCAACAACTTTCACTATGATATCGATTAAAGCCATGACATTTATTTCTGATTACGAACGTATTTTATGCTGCATGGGATTTCTTCCAATTTTTAAGAAAATAGTTTTCATTCGTAGCTTTGCATTTTCTTCTCTTGCATCCTTGAACCGTACAACATATGCTGCACTTTACTGTTTATCGTCACATGCTCTGTATCTTTTCTGAGACCTCTTATAATATCATGAATGTAGGGAGCTGGACAACGTGCCTCGTGAATACGCAGATCAAAAGAAATCCTCAGTTTGGAATAATCTAAAGTCCTTTGCAAATGGAATTCTGAGCATATGGAAGAGATCTTGATTTTACTGGAAATTTGAAGCTTTTGATCTTCGCTGAGAATTGCATAGATTTTTTTATAGTCGATGTGGTTTATCAGAAATTGAAGTTATTAGTTTTTCTTCTGAACAAGAATATGCTAGTATTGCATTTAGATAGCGGCGTAGTCAGGTGATTTAGTAAATAGACGTGCGGATTTTGTTACTAGTAGGATAATTTTGTTTTTAAAATATTAATATTAATTTGAAAGATTTCTTTTTTATGGGGCAGTTGTGATTTTGAATTTGTTTGTGATGAATAAAAAATTATGAATTTCGTTTAAATAGAAAGAATTACATATTTCAAATAAAAAAAAAGTGAGATTATCTAATTAAAATGAAAATGAGATGAATATAAGGGGTATATATAAATATGCAAAGAAAAAAAAGTGATTTTATTTAAATGCTGTTAGAGAAATGGATATATGTGTGGGTTGCAATAGAAACTCATCTTAAAATAATATTATTTGTATCGAATTTAGTAGTACATTTTTTCTATTGAGTAATATTATTATGTATCGAGCTCAGTATCATTTTATTAAGAAATATAATATTATCATCACATAAAAAAAATACTACTCTTATGCTACTATATCATTTTTATTCCTGCAATTGATATTTATACAATGCAATTAGACTTTCATTAATATCGTCATAAAATTCTATAGATTTTGATCACATTTTGTATTAAAATTATGTGAATTTTTAAATTTTAAATTATTTTAAGAAAGATAAATTAATTTCCATATAGAATGTGAGAGGAATAGTTATTTCTTATATTCAAATATCAGAAATATCATTCTTATTTAAAAATTAAGGAAAATAGAAATTATTTGTAGGCACTAGATCCCAAGATTATACGGTCCAAGTGGAGTTATTAGTTGCTCCCTCTGGCCTTAAATATATGAACTATTTTTATTTTATTTTGTCACTTAAATATAATGCATTTTCTACTTTACGAAATGTTCTTATCTATAATGACGTGGAACCTATTATCCGTTAACAATACATTAAGTACTATTTTTTTATATCTTTAACTCTTTATTATTTTACTAATTGTGTATTAAAACTCGTATCTCTTCAAAAATTCATATTTTTAAGAGAAAGCTAGAGTATCACGGAAGACGTAGATTTCTTTTATAATTAAGAATAGTACCATTATGGCGTGACTCATTTTTCATCCATATATAATATTTTCATTACTTCGTGACATTCTCAAATATAATATTTTCAGGAGCCCAAACGAGTACTCTATTGCTCTAGTAATTGTGGTTGTATTACAAATAATATAGAAAAAACAATTGAATAACTTTGCCATAACAGTTAATATTTTTTACATGCTAATAAATGATGGAAGAGAACTTGAATTTTTTGAAGTAGATGAGATTCTGGTGGTGGTGTTAGAAAGATAATCTCCTCCATTGTAGACACTGTTGCAATTATTAATGAATGAAACGTAAATTAAGCCTGAAAGTATGTCACATAATAGTGTCGGAATGTCATTAAAATATGGCCTAAAAGAGAGAGCTGTACCGTTTAAACATTAAAATATGTGACCATTTTATGCTTAATTTGATTATTTAGTCCACTTTATTAGCGTAATTTAAGGCCGCTGATTATGATACAAAGGGTAAATGTGTGTCATGACATGACTCCCACAAATTATCATGTTAGTTTTACTTTAGACCCAGACAGGGACGGAACTAGAAATTTAGATAAGCCGGTACTGAAAAATAAAAATTATTAATAATATTAATAATTCATTTTCCGAGCCAATTAGTAAACTACCTAATTGAGCATAGATAAAAAAATAACAAAATGAATTAAATTTACTAAAGATAGTATTTCATTTGATGAACAAAGTAAAATATATTTTCCATCCTTGGATATGATAATCAAATTACTGTTAAAAATCATATGCATTTAATTTCAAACTAGTATCAAAATAATGCGTTTAATAAATATTTCCCATCCTTGGCGTTCAAAACGATAGTTTTTATTTGAAAAAGATAAAAAGGAAAATAAATAAAGAAAGATGCTTATTATAATAAAAACATAGTTTTGTATACTTAAATACCAAAAAAACATTTTGTACATGTATGTGATGATTGAGAAAAAAAATAAAAATTCATAGTTTATTATACTGAGTTCGAGATAAATAAATAAGTATTTAGAAACATGCAAATTAATCTGTTAAATATATACACACTATTAGTGTTTAATATTAATACTATTATTCAACAAAAAAGAGTGCATCTTCGATTATATCATTGTTTTAATTTATTTAAGAAATATACGTACACACAAAACGGAACGTGGACCCCACGTGACAGCTGTAAAGTAAAATGTGTAATTGTTTTTTTAAGTTTAACCCTCTCCTTTTCCCTTTTTTGGCTTTCATTCTCTCTCCTTCCCCCCTCTTCTGTCTGTATAAAATTAAAACTGGCCGCAGCTGAAACAAAAGCAGTGACGGCCATGGTGAAAGTTCTACGACCGAGACCGGCCAAGCCCCCGGCGGCTTGGCCCATTGTATCTCCGTCCCTGGACCCAGAAAGAAATAAGGTGTTTTGCTTTCGGAGAATTGTACTATTCAACACTCCATACTTCGTATCCGCTACTCCTATTATTGAGTGGCTAATGGATTTTAGTTAAATAAATAATCTATTAGTATTGTTTACATTTTGAACGGTGTATTACAAGTTCTATAATAAGTGCTATTGATTTTTCATTTTTAATAAAAATATAACATATTTATTCTATCTTATTTTATTATTTTTTAACATTATTTTCACTCTATTTAATTCAATAAATACTACTTCATGTAGTTAAAGTCGTAAACCATATCCCAAGTTACTGAAGTCGTATTTCATTTTTAAATTGTCTCAAATTACTTAAGTTATTCTCCTTTAGCACTAAAAATCAAATATCTAATCTCACTTACTTTATTTTTTCTACCATTTCACTTTCTCTTCTCTCTCCTATTATATCCTCTCTCTCATTGAAGTACTTTATATATCTTCATTTAAATCACAAAACACAACTTTCTTATGTCCCTCTTTATTTTATCTTAATTTAACTCACAACAAACAACTTTCTTAAATCTCATGCCGAAAAAAACTCCTTAAATAACGTGGGACGGAGGGAGTATTACTTTTTGAGCTATCTCATTATAGTTGAGTCATTTTTTTTGGCAAAACACAACACATATCCTCTCTCTTACTTTATCATGTTTAATATCTCTTCATTTAACTCACTTTACACTTAACACAATTTTATTAAATATTGTGTCTAAAAGAATTACCAACATCTCCAACTATTTATATTAAACTCAAACTCATTTTAGTGTAAATGTCACATCAAATAGTAATTTTAATCCAACCATTTACACTATATAACTTTAAAAAAACAATGCGTTGTTCATTACTTTTTTATACTCACAAAATTTAAAAAATAATTTAAATTTATTTTAATATAAACCTAAAAATAAATATATTTTGCTCAAAAGTCCAAAATGGAACGAGTTTTAGATTACTATTAGAACTATTTATACTAATTCAAACTCATGTTAGCAAATGTCATATCAAATATAGTATTTTCATTTCAACCATTTACATTAAATTCAAACTTAAAAATGATCTATCTACTACTTACTTTTATACTCATAAATTTGAAAATATGATTTGAATTTATTTAGGACAAATCCATAAATGGGTAAATTCAAAATATAATGATTTTTAAAATACTACTACTATTATAACTATTTATCCACTCTATTTTAAAATTAAAATACTAAAAAATGCTCTAGCATAATTTAGTACTCCCTTCGTCCCACAAAATTTGTCCCATTTTACTATTTTCGTCTAGCCAAAAAAATTTGTCCCAAATAGAATCTTTTTAAAAATTAACGATAAATACAATTCACATCTCCCCAGCATCAGCGTTGGACCCTTAGGGCTGGTTTGATACCATTCAATAACCCAGAAAAGAGCCTCATTTCCGGATTATTCCAATGTTTGATACTCATTTGATTTTTCTCAAAGCCCATTAAACTACACTCAGCCCGCAAAAAGCCCGATGAACTATAGTACTCCTCACCCGTTAACTTTTCCAAAAGAAATGGGGAAATTATATTCTGACTTCATGGTATTTGCCAAAAAAAAAAACATTTTCAAAAATAACCCTCATCTTCTAACGCTATATTCTTCTCCTCCCCACTGCTTCTGGTTCGAAAAATTGAAGCTCTTGTTTTGGATGAAAGCTACAAACGACACTGGACAAGCAACACGAGGTTGGATTCTGTCTCAATTCATCTTTGTTGGTGGTCAATTTTTGCATGAGAGATTTGATGCGAAGCTTCTTGCCCTACTTTTTGTTTAGCAGATTTACACCATAGCACACAGATCTGAGGGGAAATCAACTCCAGCGCAAATTTTCAAGGACGAAGCTAGAAGTTGGAAGAAGTTTCTTTCTTCTTGGCCTTCTGCAACTTTCTAGGTTCCATAGGTAAAAGCTTCACATATTGACAATTCTTACATGTTCTTCACTAGTTTACAATTGTTGTTGGCTGATATGTTGTTTTTGAAATCTTGTTGTCCAAATTCAAACTTCTATAAACACCATATTCAAAATAATAGAGCGACTTTCAAACTTCTATCTCCAGAAGAGAGTTATGTCCTTCAATTGTTTCGAATTTTTTTTCTCATTTTTTTTGCAAACTTCTGCAATTATTTTTTCCAAATTCAAACTTCTGCAATTGTTTTTTTTGTTTGTTTCTCTTTTTTAGGCATAGGAATTTTCTCAAAATGGAATTGGGGATGGAATGTTGTTCTGTAATCATGAAATCAAGTAGCTGCTGTGATTGGTTTTGGCATTAGGAAATTTGATTGCTTTTTGTTTATGTTCTGGTTATGCTTGACAACCTTACATGATGTACCATCTTTCCCGAATATGACTGTTTCTTTCATTTTTGCAGCTGAGTTTGGAATAGCGGTCATCTGAAAAGAATTTTAGTTACTTAGAATGAGTACACAGTTCCTGTCGAACGAGGAATTATTTTTGCTAATTCAGGACATCATTCGCACACACCAACAACAAACCTCTGTCATTCTCCATGAGTTTTTCGAACTGAACAATGTTGGTAGGCGGTCGAGAGAAAACAATCCACGATGTTTATTTCGTCGTTTAGCCCGCATCACCATTTCCGACACCACTTTGGAAGCAGAATTTGATGACACAATGCGTTCGGGAAAAGCACACGTCACTGGGCAATCTTCTGCAGCAGCTGGTAAACAAAAGGGTAAGATGAATCCACGCAAACTTTTCGATGATGTCGGAAATGACTCTGACCGCGAATCTACGAATGGTAAAGGAACTAGATCATCAAATGATACTTCTTGTGCTTCATCTAGCCCGAATGCATGGTGGCGTCGTCCGTACGAATGAAATTAAGTCCCAACATGCAACGTTCCATAAGTAATATTAGGATATCCATTTGGACAATAAGTCACCTGTGACATGCTATTTTCTTTTGCATTTGTCTGTAGTTTGGATTGTGTAAGATATGTACTCATGTTTGAATGTAAGATTTCTAGACTCACGAACCTCATTAAGTAGTATGTAAGCTTATTATCATTTCTGCTCTTATAGCAACTTGAGTTGAGTTTACCTTCAGTTCCCATTTTGTTACAAACCCATATTTTCGATGATGGCGAACAAATTTGTTATGAATCCTCCAATTTACCATTATCTATGTCCTGCCTATATCTCTCAAATCCAAAAATAAGGACACAGAATCAAGATCATGATTATCAAAATAATAGTAGATGCTACATGCAGATAAGATATTATCAAACGATGTTGACATTTTCTAAATTTTGTAATTACATCAACTCCAACAAAACTAGAATGCCAACGTTTTAGGCTTACACACCAAAAGCAACAATGGAGTTGGAGGATTACAGATTACTAGAGTGCCAATGTTTTAGGCTTACATACCAAAAGCAAATTACCAACAAGAGTACATATTCTTGTTACACAAAATAACACAGTAGGTCATCACCTACATCCTTGCATCAGGTGTGCTTCTCCAACATACGCACCACGTACGTATGACGAAAAGCTTCCGGAAGAGACATGAACAAGTCCAAGCGCTGCACCTTCTCAAGAATTATCCCAGCGGCATCAAGCTGCTGCCCAAGAGTGAGGCCTCGAATATCTCCGAGAATTGGAAAAACTTCCTTCCTTGCTTTGCTAACATCAAACTCATAGCCAATCCTATTGGTCAACCTATCAAGCCTTGAGTTAATGTCTTCATTGCTTTTAGCAAGCATCTCCAGAAGGATATCAGACCTATCAACAACCTTACACTTCTTATCTTTTTCTGAGCTGGCTGAGTTTCATTATCATTGTCACTTGCAGTTTGATCCAAGCCTTGAGGAGAGCTCTTAGTATTCTGTGGATTGGCACCAGAAGGTGCGCCAGTACTTGCAACATACTCACTGTCTCCATTTTCAAGGAATGGGACACCAGTTGAGCAAACTTCTTTAGACATTTCACCCAGATCCGCAGCAGTAGTGCCTACAGCACGATCTTTTCCAAATATCTCCTTCCATGCATCCCACATAGGCCATGACTTGAAACGCATGTTGCGGGCTTCCTTATCCGCCTAACACCACAGTAGTAAACAATGTAATTTGAACAAATGAGTATTAACTGCCCATGTTATAAATTCAATGAAAAAATATAGCATTCACATAACCATCACGATGCATACCTTAATGATTTGTTCCCACTGGTCGTCGTCACAGTCAATCTTGTAGTCATTATGCAGGTTGAAGCCTACACCGCTTCGTCCGAGGATTCCACAAAGAGAGTTGTAACTTTTTTTCCATTGGGAAATCTTGGATCTGATATGGGGGCTTGTCTTCAAGTCAGTACGAGGGAATTCGCGCTTCAACGCCTCCATAATACGAGACAGGTAGCCGCCACGGAAACCGTTATCCGCTTTCCATCCAGTGACAACGAGGCCCTTCATGGTTGACAGCAGCACCTCCTCTTCATGAGGAGACCAACTTCTACGAGTACGATCAATCTTCATTTTGCGTGCCGCCCTCCCCTTGTTTAGATCTGCATCAATTATAATCATAACACATCTAAGCCATATTCATGCTACTAACCAAATCATATCATATAGTACAAAAGAGAAGTTCAATACTCTAACCATTGTGAGTCTGATCTGGATCATCATTGTTACGGGATAGGTAGGAGTCTTCCATGGTTAGCGTACCTATAAGAAGTGAAAATGTTGAGGGTCAAACTTGGTTTTATTTTATTGCACTAAACTTTTTATTGTTATAATGTGACTCTTTGAGATGGATGAAAGAATGTATACATTCTTCATAATATGACAGTAATATGATAGAATCAAAATATTTATTCATGAGATATTTGGTTTTAATTAAATCTAAAATTACATCAAAGGTAATTAGTCATTGGTTGGAAACAGAACAACTATTGAGAGATTAATTGAGTTGGGAATAATGTCCTTTATTCTCCTAAATTCAAGCATATTTATTTTCCCGGATATATTTTGAGAAAATACAAAATGGCAATCAAAATAAAGTTTGAAACACCATCACAACGAGAAGAGACATACAAGTCCAGTTAAATCGAACTCCATTAAGTCAGGCAACATTCAACCAAAATATTACAGGGTGTGTTGGCTTGACAAACTATACACAAAACCATTTCACATTTTACTCAAGTGACATCAAGCTTAGAAAACAAGTACACTGTATCGAGACTCTAAAATTTCTTCATACATCCCATTTTTTGCCTAACCAATTTGTGACTTCTAGTTTAGACGAGTAACTTCAATATTCAAGAAAATATTCAACAAAACTTGTAGGAAGAAGAAAATCAGAGTGAAATACTAGTTGTTCAAACTCTTGATTCCTCCATCTATGTCCGCCGCTTCAGTGAAGAAGAGAAGAGGAGTGTGGGTTGCGCTTAATTTGTCTGTAGCGTGATGTAGAGCCTTATTGCTGCTAGGGTTTTGAAGGGTAAATTTGGGAATATACTTCCATGAAATAATACTCCAATTGTATCAAACACATGTGTAGTTATTCTGAAATATATTCAGAGAGTATCAAACGTATGGATATAAACTTAATTTTCCTAAAATATGGATTCTTTTCAAATTTATATTCTGACTTCAGCATTTCTATTATAGGCTATCAAACCAGCCCTTATTCCATTACTCACCTCCATTTAATATAATAAAGTAAAACCATTTTTACAGTCAATAGTAGTACTCCACTTATTAGGAATATGGACATCATCAATGCCAAAGGGAATAATAGTATGGGTTAAAAACAGTAAAATCACGATTTGAGTAATCTGTTCAAACACCCAATAAATCACAATTGGATCTTTCCTATTCCACTAGATTTGCCACTGTCGTACTCACAAGTCGGTTTTTTTCCTTTGCTTCCTCCCATCATATTCATATGCCAACCAGCAACTGAGAGAGTGAGGCAGAGGAGAGAGACAGTCTGTCATAGTATTTCAGTAAAACAGGAACCCGGAGCTCACTTTGCATGTCTGTTTAAATTTGGGAGTAAATCGTTTAATAGGGTGAGACGCACTTCAATTTTGTCCTCATTTCACCGCATCTTTTTTCATGTTTTGATCGTTTGAGCTAACACTGCAAAAGGAGCTGTGGTTATTTGGGGAAAGTATATCAGGTTTAGGTGAATTTCTTTGTTTTCTTTTTCATTTGAAGCAACCATTTTTGTTGTGGTTGTACTATGTTTTAATCCGAAATGCTATTGGAATTCCTTATTTTGTTGTTCATCTATTTGAGGCATCCCCAAATTAAGTTGATTCACTAATACTTGGAATTAATTTCTGCAATTCTTAATCTGCAACAGGAGCTAAGCCTCTTTTGATTCTATGAGCTGAATTTGGTTTGCAATTTTTGGATATCTATTTACATCACTCTGTCTTTATTAACCAGCCATGGTTAGGAGAGATTGATTATGGTAGTATTTTTTTTTACTTTTGCATCTTTGACTTTGGTGGTGAA
The DNA here is from genome assembly GCF_004379255.2 of Salvia splendens. Classification (NCBI taxonomy): domain Eukaryota; kingdom Viridiplantae; phylum Streptophyta; class Magnoliopsida; order Lamiales; family Lamiaceae; genus Salvia; species Salvia splendens. The sequence continues at coordinate 16,682,466 of NC_056047.1, read as the reverse complement.
GAGGGTCCTCATTCCTCGACAGTCCACAGAAATACTATCATATAAGTAATTGGGCCCATCATCATGTTAATTTATAACTGCAGACTGTCACAGTATTATGTCTCTATTATAGTATTTGATATTATGATTTTCAACCTTCATTAAATCTGTTGATAATTGCATCTGCATAAGTTCCCCCTCTCTTTCTCATTCTCTGTGTCCCACCCTGCCTCAAAGGTGAACTCTTTAAGCTTCTAGCTTTTATTGTTTTCCTCATAATCTGATCCTTTGTTAGGACTGGTAATTGCTGTTTGCATTTCCTGCTGTATTTGATGATTTGTCACCTCTTTTTTGGAGAAATTTTTACATGGTAGCAGCTTTTTATTATCTGATGTAATTGTTGTATATACTATGTTTCACACAATCTGGATGGATGAGTTAGTCACTGACATGAAAACTGTTATTTCGATTTCTTAATCTCACATTTGAATAACATGATTTATCATCATACCTGATGTACTAGTATTGAATTCATCATCATATCTGCAGATTGTAGGGAGATCCTGACACAATGAAACCTGAAGAGGGAAAACCTAATCAACCCGATAAGCATTCTAGGAAGGTATCAACGGCACTATTTCTCATCGTGCTGAGTGGAATATCTTTCTATCTTGGTGGGATGGGTTGTTCACAAAAGTACAGATATGGGATGCCGGATATTGGCAATGTGGTTCAGTCTTCGAAACCTGAAGCTATCGTGCCTCTCCAAATCAAAGCTGTTACATTTCCTGAATGTGAATCAAGTTTTCAGGACTACACACCATGCACTGATCCTAAGGTGACCTCTGTTTCACTCATATCTTGGTCGAGGGCCCTTTTATTTGTGTGATATTTCTAGAGTGACTTATGGGTTGTGATTGTTGCAATGCTATAGAGGTGGAAGCGATACCAACGCCCTCGTCTCTCGTTTCTGGAGCGCCATTGCCCTCCGGTGGCGGAGAGAAAGGAGTGCTTAGTTCCCCCACCTGATGGATACAAGTCACCAATAAAGTGGCCAAAGAGCAGGGCTGAATGTTGGTACAGGTAAGCGAACATTTCGTGCAAGATTTAAAATTTTAGAGTGATCTAGCAGTGTTCAGTAATCTTGATGCTTAATTGGGTGGATTGCCTCAGGAATGTTCCATATGATTGGATTAATAAACAAAAATCGAATCAACATTGGCTGAGGAAAGAAGGGGAGAAGTTTTTTTTCCCCGGAGGAGGTACTATGTTCCCAAAAGGTGTTAGTCACTATGTTGATTTGATGCAAGATTTGATTCCAGCAATGAAGGATGGGACTATCCGGACAGCCATTGACACAGGATGTGGGGTGAGTGCATCTTTAAAGTCAACGGGGCGTCATGGCTAATCATGGTTTTGAGACCGAGATTGATTTTTTCAGGTGGCTAGTTGGGGAGGAGATTTGCTAGACCGTGGGATCTTGGCAGTCTCTCTTGCTCCAAGGGATAACCACGAGGCTCAAGTTCAATTTGCGCTAGAACGTGGAATCCCTGCAATGCTGGGAATCATCTCAACACAGCGACTTCCTTTCCCTTCAAACTCATTTGACATGGCACATTGCTCTAGATGCCTTATTCCGTGGACTGAATACGGTAATTTACTCCATCAAAACAGATTATTGTTACACCTAACTTGTATCCTTTGTGTTTTGGCTCCCAAAAAATGTGCATTTGCGGACTTTTGGGGAACAAAGCTTGTGAAAATATTTCGACATTCTGAACTTTTAGCGCTTTGCATGCCTAATTATTCGTAAATTTGCAGTCTTGGAAGACTTGGCTAACATATTTCGTGATAAGTGGCACACTTTGGTGCATAATTGAGGATTGGTGAACCCTAATCCTAATTATGTGTCGGACGCTATCTGCTGCCTTGTGTTGTACTATAAAACACTAAAATTTGATGTTTTCAGGTGGAATATACATCCTAGAAATACATCGTATTCTTCGCCCTGGGGGTTTCTGGGTGCTCTCTGGCCCACCAATCAACTATCGGAGACGATCAAGGGGATGGAATTCAACTATTGAAGAGCAGAGAACAAATTACCTTCAACTGCAAGAGTTGCTGACCTCAATGTGTTTCAAATTGTACGATCAGAAAGGCGACATCGCTGTCTGGCAGAAACTATCGAATAACACTTGCTATAAGAAGCTCAATGCCCCGAATAACTACCCTCGAAAGTGTGATGATGGCACCGAACCCGATTCAGCCTGGTACACCCCAATGAGGCCTTGCCTTGTAGCACCTGACCAAAAGCACAAGGCCATAGCGTTGGGCGCATTGATGAAATGGCCCAAGCGCTTGCATGCTTATCCAGAGCGCATGGGAGATGTTCGTCGCGGCAGTATTTCTGCTTTCAAGCACGATAAGAGCAAATGGGAGATGCGGGTGAAGCACTACAAGAAGCTGCTCCCTTCGTTAGGAACCAACAAAATCAGAAATGTCATGGACATGAGCACCGTGTATGGAGGTTTTGCTGCTGCATTGATTGATGATCCCATATGGGTTATGAACGTCGTTTCCTCGTACTCCACAAACACACTGCCGGTGGTCTACGACCGTGGCCTCATCGGAACCTATCACGACTGGTAAACATGCACTCGAAAATGTGCCACTCTTGATAGTTTTTTGAGTCCTACTTTCTGACTGGAATATAATGTTGACTATCTCTTAATATCTTCTAAGGTGTGAGGCTTTCTCCACGTACCCTCGAACATACGACCTCCTCCATCTAGACGGCCTCTTCACTGCTGAAAGCCACAGGTAAACGGATCTTATGTTAGTTGAGTACATCAACTCTAAGTAAATCCTAATTAAGGATTAATAAACCAAATTGGGGATTGATGAGCCCTAATTGGGTGGATGCACCCTATGTATGGATGTTACTTAAACAGTTTACATTTTTTGTGCAGGTGTGAGATGAAGTATGTCCTACTGGAGATGGACCGCATTCTCCGGCCGAATGGGTTCGCCATAATCCGGGAGTCGGCTTATTTTGCGGACGCCATCGCCACCATCGGTAAAGGGATGAGATGGGGTTGCCGGAAGGAAAACAATGAACGCGGCGACGTAAATGAGAAGATATTGGTGTGCCAGAAGAAACTGTGGCAGTCTTCCATCAAAAGTTCGAGGTAATAAGGAGAGAGTGCATGTTGTTTTTAGGTAGGATATGTATGCTACATCTCGTTGAAGAAACTTGGTGAGATTTATATTATAATAATAGTTACATGAATCATATTTTAGCCCCCTCCCCTCCCCTCCCCAGAAAAAAATTAATAATTATGATAAATTCAAATCGTAAATCGCTTTGAATTTTAATTAAAGTGCACACACTTGATTATTAAAATAGAGATATTTCTTTTAGGGATACAAATAGATTGATTGGGAATCAATCAATATGGTGAAATAAATTTGCTTATTAATTCGATGATGAATCAATCAATATGATGGTTGTATTATACACCCCCATAAGTAAGTTTTGCTATCGTATTCTTCTTCTTTCTTATCTTAATTTCTTTTTTGAAGTTGTCTTCAAAAAAGGAAATGTGTGGCGGTGTCTCCATTAATCCATAATTATAATTTGGGTTTCAGTCCCTTGTCACGTAGGAGGCATAAAATAAATATTTATGTGTAAGAAAAATATTTACCTAATTAGTTACTCCCTATAAAATAAATTATTTTGAAAAATGATACTCCCTATTAATAGAAACTAAAATAAGAGAGTAAAGTAAAGAATCCCGCTATAAAATAAATTATTTTGAAAAATGATACTCCCTATTAATAGAAACTAAAATAAGAAAGAGAGTAAAGTAAACAACATGTTTCTTTTAATCACATGATTTTAAAAACTATAAATACCTTAAGGCTCCATTTGGTACCATCAACTGGAGTTGTGGAATTGGAATTGGAATTGGAATTGGTACCCTAAAATGAGTTTAAATTAATACGAGTAACTTAAAATTGTATTTTATTTTTTTATTAATTTTTAAAATTTTGATATTTTGCATATATACTTTACTAGTTTCAAATTATTATGAAACTTGTAATATTACACTTAACGAGGAATGATATGCTACATACCTTATGTGAGCTCCTTATGTGAGCACCACTATCGTTTGACGCATGTTTAATGTTGTTCGTTTCGATGTATATGTTTAGTTTGATTCTAATACTTTAAAAAATGTTATTGAAGTTTTTAATTTCACAAGAATCACAAAAATCAAAGTTCGATTTGCTCGTTTTCTCTATAATTTCAAATAACTTAATAAACGAGCAAATCGAGCTTTGATTTTTATGAATTTTGTGAAGTTAAAAACTTTAATAATTTTTTTTGGTGTATTAGAATCAAACTAAATATATAAATCGAAACGAACAACGTTAAACATGCGTCAAACAATAGTGGTGCTCACATAAAGAGCTCACATAAGGTACGTAGCATATCATTCATCTACACTTATAATTATATATTTCACTTTCTTAAAAAATTTGTGTCGCATATTAAACGCCATTGTTTTTTCTATGTTACACGTGTTTAATATCATAGTTAATATTTAAAATATATCCAATTACAATTCATAATTACTAGTATTTAAAATTAGATTCAATATATAGTTAATATTATTTATTATTCTATAATTCGAATACACAATATATTTAGCTCAAATTTTTAATAATAACTGATAATTTAGATTGATAATAGTATAATTTATAAATATTATTAAAAATTATAATGATACAGTTATGAAATACTATGTAATACTATATTTCAAGTTAACCATTAATATTTGTATGCATATAATAATATTTTATCGATGTAATCATTTTTATAAAAACCATAGTATCAATAGTATTTTTTATCCATCAAATAAAATAAAAGTTGAATGCAAAGAAAGAAGCCATAGTATTTGTAATATTTTCCAAATAATCCGGGAGAAAGTCCATTCAATAATTTTTACCCAATTTTTGCGTAATTGATTTGACATTTATTAGAGCATCCGCAATGGCGCCCGTCCCGGCGGACGTCCGACTGGCGTGCCGGACGTCCGCCATTTTTGCAAAGGTGACGCGGATACGAACGTCCGCTGCGGACACCGGAGTTCCGCGGCATTTCCGGGACGTCCGTGGCGACGTTCTTGCGGACGTCCACCATTGCGTTAACCTCACGGACGTCCCGATTATTTTATTATTTTTTTCTGAAAATTCTATAAATACGACTCGTTGAATTTCATTTCATTCGCTCCACTTGTATTAACGAGTATCTCTCTCTCTAAATACTTTTCTTTCGAAAATAAATGGAGCACCACGATAGTGTTTCCCGGCCACGAGCGAGTCATAGGGACCGATCTTTTCCGTTGGCGGAAGTACCCCAATGTCCGCCACGATGTCCGGAATTGCGGGGATGATGCCCGGGTACTACAACATGTACCCACCTTGCTATGGGATGATGCCCCAAATGCCCGGGGTGAGTGCCGGAATGACCCCAATGCCGGGGATGATGCACGGAATGCCGGGGATGATGCAGGGCGTGCCTGTCGTTGCGGGGGGGAGGGGGAGAGTATGCAGGGGGTCCCCAATCACCGGTGGACAATGTCTATCGCTCCTATATGGATTTACTGTCTACGGACAACCCCTCGAGTACTCCTCTCTAGACTCAGTTCACTGACATCGAGACGTTCTCGATGGAGGAGTTGGGGCTATCCGGGATTCTCCCACAGACGCACCAACGACGACAGAGAGAAGGAGAGGCATGGGACGGGGCACTACCTCGCCTACGGCGGGGTACGATGGTGAGGCGGTGGCCGCTGAGGGGGGGAGGGATCCAGCGGGAAAAAGAGGACCGTCTGGAGCACAGAGGAGTGCATCGCGCTTGCGAAGGCGTGGATCAGTATAGTGGAGGATCCATATATCAGGGTTAACCAACATATCGACAGGATGTGGTGGCGCAGTAGCAGTGCTGGTTCCCACGAATTCCCCCTCACCGAGGCAGAGTTCCCGACACCTTCATCGTCGGCCCGCCGTCGCCCGGTGGGGCAAAAGTCCGCGGCGCGAATGGCGAGTGGAAGCGCCAGCAGGTCCGCCGAGGCCCAATCGGCAGCTCCTACCCAAAACGATCCCGAGCTCCCCTCACTCGCTCGCGTCGCGCAACATGAAATCCTGTTACGTGCAATGGTTGAATGGCGGACATCGACCGATCGCCATTACAGGTCGTCGCTGAAGGATATCATCAACAGTATGCGGCGCGATTTGGGTTTGGGAAACATGGTGGAGAGTGGCGATGAGGGGACTAACGGCGAGGACGATGAGGGTACTGGCGGCGGGGAATCCTAGGAGTGAGACATCGGTTTTTTTTATAACTATGTATTTTTTTTTAATAATTATGTATGTTTTTTTTGTACTATGTATTTTTTTTAAAAATAAAGTGGTTGTAATTTCTCCGTATTTGTGTCGAAATTTTAATTCCGTAAATTGTTTAATTTGGTGAATTTGTGAATTTTTATTATTGTGGGAAGTCTGTCGGGATATCCTTATAGCGTGGCAGGAGGTGTTTTGGGATGTCTGCGGGGATGTCCGCCGGGACATTCGTACCACTGTGGATGCCCTTAGAGCTTCCGCAGCGGCGGACGTCCCGGCGGATGTCGCACCGGCGTGCCGGCCGTCCGCCATTAGGCGAGCGACCGGCGGACGCGGACGTCGCTTGCGGACATCGGAGTCCCGCGGATGACGTCCGCTATTGCGGGTTCTCGACGGACGTCCCGATTTTTAATTTTTTTTATCATTGCATTTTCTCTGTATTCGTGTCGAAATTTTAATTCTGTAAATTGTTTAATTTGGTAAATTTGTCAATTTTTATTATTGTGAATTTCCGTAGGGATGTCCTTGGGATGTCCAACATTGTGTAGTGGGATGTCCTTATAACGTGACAATGTAGTGAGAGGTACTTACGTGACAAGAGATGTTTTTGGGAAGTCCATTGGGATGTCCGTCGGGACATCCGTCCCAGGCTCTTAGACGTATGTATATCCTCATCATTTCTGTATTATTATCACCGCCGCTGCAATAAATATATATAGCGCTGCCGCTACGCAACCCCCCAAAAAATCGTAATAGTAAATTTTTTTGGGGGATTTTAGAGAGAGAAAGAGTGGCATCTCCGGGTTTCTTCTCCGTAGGTAATGCCGTTTGCGCCACAGGTATTATCCTTTTTCTTTGCTTATTTATTTTACCTTTTATTTGAATTGTTATGAACATCTTATCCGTGTTTATGCGTTTTTCTGGTTGTAATTGAGGGTGATTGTTATGTTCCGAAGGGAAATTACGATTTGGATTCAGATTGTTTTGAGATTATGTTCTGAGATCTGCGATTGGTTTTCTAGCTAGACCTAGCTTCATACGCGTTAGAAGGAAACCTACGCCCTGGTTTGAATTGGTATGTTGTTGGTGGAGTGAAACCAGCGCAGCTGGTGAATTGGTTTGCTGTTTTGATCGAATTTTAGATTATTTCGTTGGACTGGATTGGAATCAGGGCCATGGTTTGTCTTTATATCTAGTGTTGCGCATATTATTGATGAGAGATTTTTATGGGAAACCTGAGGAACCATATTTAGGATTTGTTAAATTGTTATAGTAGTAGTATTTTATAGAGGTACCTTGGAGTTGACGAAGTTTCTGCTTATCGAGTTGCAAATTGCGATATGTATTTCCGGTCTTTGCTTGATATGATATTATTTCTTCGGGTGCCTGATGGGATTTGGACTATCTAGGTGCTAGTTATGACTTAGTGAATAGGTTAATGGCAGGGAGGCAGTGGCAACAAATTCTTGTTATGTTCCATGTTTGAGGGTTTTGGTGTTAGCGAGTTACTATTTCAATCTATTAGCTTGTCGAGATATGTTTCCATGTTAGTTGAATAATGCCCTTTATATCGTACTACTCCCTCCGTCCCCCAAAGTTTGTCCCAATTTGACCTGGCGCGGGTTTTAAGAAATTGTTTGGCTTTGTATTAAATGAAGGTGTGTAGTGGAATAAGGGTCCCACATTGAGGAGATTGAGGGTGTATTTAATTTCTATTTTTGGTAAGATTCCAAGTGGGACAAACTTTGTGGGACGGGCGAAAATGGTAAAATGGGACAAACTTTGGGGGACGGAGGGAGCATAATTTAATTTGCATTCATGTTCTGGAAGTAAGTTGCCCTGTATAATATAACTGAAATCTTGTTTCTACCTTTCCTCAATGCTAGCAGGTTCTGTTAAATTACGAGACAAAGGAATTATCATTATCTAGGACATGGAGCAAATTTTCGTCTGGTCAGATTGCTACCAGCTCCGTGGTCTTCCATTCCAGGAATATCTTGAATGGCATTTTGTCATCCGTGGAGATTTTCTTCCTGTTTCTTTTGTCAATTGCACTTAGGCAACAGCTTTTTGTAAATGCTCAGTACATGAGGCTGAAGCATTTTTCTTCTACTAGATGTTCTTTAGTGCACTTGTATGTGTGAATTGCGGCTGATTCAGCTCCGCGATTAGTTTTCTTGTGCAATTCTGCTATTGCTCCATTTGAGATCCTTACGGAGCAGACCTAAAGGTACTCTCTATTCCTTTTAATGTTTTGTGTTCTTGGGATTGTTTTGAAAATAATCACTTGCACTCTTTTTTTTCATTGTCTGAATTTGCAGGTGTTGGTAGGATTTATTTTGGCTATAGAGTATTAGGTAGCTTTTTGGTAGTAATAAGGGCATCTTTCAACTTGCATTTGATGGCCTATTGACAGTGGCAAGTTTTGGTTGACGGATTTGTATCAAATTCTACATTACAATGTCTGGAAACTTAGCTTCACCATGTGCTCGACTGATAGCTGTAGGTACTTCCAAAATAATGCGTCAGTTTCTACTGTTATGAAGATATTCTACAGTATTCTGAACACTGCCATTTCTGCGTTGTCTTCGTTTCAGGATATTTGATTTAGCGTACTTCATAAAATAAAGCTTTGAAGCTCATCCATCATAGTCACATTCTGCAGTGAAGCTGAAGAGTTATGGTGGATTGCTACAAGGATGTCTAGAGACTATCTGCAATTATTTAGCATATTATACATATAGTGCTTTCTTTGCTGTTAAAAAGTCTACAATGGAAAGGTATGGGTTTTTCAATTTTGTATGTATGCATATAGTTTCAAACTTATGATTGACTTAACACTACCATTTATGCAGATTCAGCATCATAAAAGAAGTTGGTAATGGTTCTTTTGGAAGTGTTTGGAGAGCTCTAAGCAAGCAGTCTGGTGAAGTGGTAGGATTCATTTTCGCTTAAAATAGTCTATTCCAAGGATGAACCTTGTTCCTCACACTGTTGGAACCAGTATCCACAAGTAATTTAAATTGATTAGTACCTGATCAAGTGCATTGTCAGGTTGCGATAAAAAAAATGAAGAAGAAATATTATTCATGGGAAGAATGCATAAATCTGAGAGAAGTCAAGGTGGCAGCCATTTCATTTTCTTCTTGATGTTTTGGAATACCTTTATTATGAAGAACAACTGACGTGTTTGTTCCTGCCAGTCACTGAAGAAAATGAACCATCCAAATATAGTGAAGCTGAAGGAAGTGATAAGGGAGAATGATGTGTTGTACTTTGTCTTTGAGTACATGGTATGCCATCTCTTGCGTAGCTTCTGTTTGCTTTTTAGAATCTTTATGGGCCTATTCATTTATATTTTGATTTGCACTTTCAGGAATTCAATCTTTACCAGCTTATGAAGGACAGATCAAAACTTTTCTCTGAAGTAGAAGTGAGAAACTGGTGCTTCCAAGTGTTTCAAGGTCTTGCATCCGTACACCAAAGAGGATTCTTCCATCGTGACCTCAAACCAGGTTCTTACCTATCTGTTTCCTAATGATTCAAGCGATGATCCTAGATGTTTATTTAATGATCCACTGATGGACTTCTTTAAATTCAAGGATTATCACCTTTTAGCTATATCTATGCTAGTCAAGTAACTTCTTCCTAGGTTTGGCTGGAAACCTGGATGTTTATTCCAAGACTTTTGTGTTGGCAGTGTTGCTACTAAAGTCTCACATCTTTTCCCATTCTTTTGATCCATATCTTGTGTTAACGTAAGATGTTTTAACAATGACTTTTAGAGAACCTGCTAGTATCGAAGGATGTCATCAAGGTTGCTGATTTCGGCCTTGCTCGCGAGATTAATTCTCTGCCTCCATTCACTGACTATGTCTCAACACGCTGGTTAGTGGTATACTTCTATTTGGTTTCACTACAATGTCTTTTTTGCATACTCAGTTTTATGGTTTGCAGGTATCGAGCCCCTGAAGTCCTGCTCCGGTCATCAGTATATGGTCCTCCGGTTGGTGAGTAGATGTTGACACTGGGAAGCTCCCCAATTTCCTAATTTAGTTTTCCCTGCATTATTTTCCTAGTGATGATAATAGTTTCTTCTCTCAGACATGTGGGCAATGGGTGCAATCATGGCTGAGTTATTCACACTCCGTCCTCTGTTTCCTGGCACAAGGTATAACTAACTTTCTTTATAGGAGTTTTATATCTTGATTCTAGTTAAACTAATTCTGAAGTAGGTAATATTAACCTAAAACTTTTTTCCTTGCTTTGCTTGATATTTATATTCTTGCAGTGCTTATTTGTTCATTATCATACTGCACTTAACTGATAATTTTGTCACAGTACTACTAGTGCTCCACCCTTGCTAACAAACATGCTTCCATATTTAGTTATCTTTATCTAAATTAATGTTGACGTTCTTATTATGTTTTTATGCAGTGAGGCGGATGAGATCTACAAGATATGTTCTGTGATTGGCAGCCCAACATATAATGAATGGGCCGAGGGGCTTAGACTTGCTAGCACTATCAATTACCAGTTTCCGCAAGTGAGTGCTGTCCTTTTTTCTTTCCACAAATAGTGCCAGATTTTCTTTATTAAAATTGTTATTTCTGCATATTTGGGTGGCTCATTTTCTGAATCAGGGTTCCTTTTTCCTAACTATATTCTAAACCATTATCATTTTTTAGTGTATAGGAAAGAAGTCAACCTCCAATGGCTTCTTCACTTTTTTCTTTTGAGTGATGTGCTAGTTGCTTATTGTCTGAGTACTTGATTTAGACTATCTTGCTAACTATTAATCCATTTCAGTTATGAACCATAGCCTTCCATCTTTTAGGGGGTTTTATTTGATTTTCTGCTAGAATCTTTTTTCATGCCTACTTTCTGCAATTCATGTGAATAATATTATCAACTGGACAGGTCGCTGGAGTTGATCTATCCACGCTAATTCCAGGTGTTAGTGGAGATGCAGTTAATCTTATTTCTGTGAGTATTTTTGCAACTTTGGAATTCATGCCCATCTCATCTGTTGACATAGCTTCTCAGAGATTTATGTTTTACATGCCTAAAGTATACTACTATGTCAGTGAAGATCCTTGTTAGAATGGTATGAAATAAAAATATAACTTTCTTTTGGTAGCCAGAACTTATGAGTTTCTCTTCATGTTTATGCCACATATAGTCCCTGTGTTCGTGGGATCCATGCAAGAGGCCGACAGCCATGGAGGCCCTTCAACATCCCTTTTTCCAGGTGGTCTATCTTTTTTTTCTCTTATGTTTCTCTGAAAGTCCTAGTACAATCTTTCCATTCTTTGAACTGTTTGGTAAGACGAGCTCGCAAACTGAACGAATTGTCTTTCACAATATTGCAGAGCTGCTTTTACGTTCCACCATCATTACGTTCTAAAACCGCTCTGGTGAAAACACCTCCAGGTTAGTCTCTGTCAATTTTGTGCGGTATGTGTCTGTCAAATGTATGTACTAAAAAATAGGACAGATTCTAAGATTCGTTGTCCTTTGCAGTTGAAACCAGTGGAGTCTTGGAACAAAGTAGTAGGAAAAATCCAGGAAGATTATCGAACCCAAAGTCCATGAAAAATGTCAATTTCACCAAATCAAAAGCATCCTTGAGCCCAAGTATATCCGCTTTGCCACTCATGTGTAAAACTGTTATCTACTGTGGCTAAATTCTGGAACTTTCTAGCATATCAAATAATGAACTATTATGTGTACAAAAATGTAAATTTACATTTATGTTTTTCTGTTCACTGTAAATATGCATCTGATTCTGACTTCATAGTTTCCTCCTCCTAGGTGTGCAAAGAAAGTTGGACTTGAACGATCAGGTTTGTTGAAATTATACTTTTATCAATTTGGCTATGGTATTACGGGTATTATTGTTCTCAAGCGAAATCCTACTTATTATGCAGGATAATACTAGAAATGGTAAAAGCCAGCCGAGCAATGTGAAGCAGCAACCCAAGTATCGTCCACCTGGAATGAATGGCCAACGTGAGTGTAACCATACTATACTATACTGATTTACTTACTATTTCAAATTGCAAATCTTAAATTGATCTGAGACATGTTGCTAAGTAACATTGCAAGTGTTCTAGGATTTGCTCCATTCATGTAAATGGCTATTTTGCATATAACAACCATTTCACACGAGCATAGTCTTCAGATTATGTTTTGGATTATACGATAACCAAACATATGTTGCATGTCTACACAGCCAGCATGTTAGGAAAGACGCGGCGAGTGTCTGATGTAGCGGAGAAATTCTCGAACATGACAGTTAGCTCTAATAGAGCAATAGCAAAGGGGTCAGTTGGTCAACCTATGAAGTCTGGGGGATGGCATGGGCAATCTGACATGTTTTCAAGACGTTCACAGGAGTTTCTCCCAGGAAGATCGTATTCGAAGAAGGTGGCCGGATAACTAAACCCCTCACAATCCGTGTATTTCAACAGTATAAAAAGTTTCTGTCCTTCATTGATTGCCTTCATGAGATTTGGCTATGTTTATTTGTTATGTTGATGTTTTATGCTGAGCGGAGCTTACTCAGTTAATAAATGTGTTTTTGATTCATAATTGATATTGTATTTGACAACCAATATGGTAAGTATTCAGATTCTATTATGTTGATCTAGAGTTTCTATTGAAACATAGTGTGTTCACCATTTAATTATATCATTTGGAATATTGTGAAATTTAATTATGAAACTTCTAAACATAGTGTAACTAAGTGTTGTTTTCTACATGTCATGTTTGATATTAATTGTTATCAAGGCAGTTCTAAATTTCTTGATATAGAAATAGACCAGAAAATTGTAGTACTGAATATGATCACAAATTTGCTCCGAAAGTAGAAAATGCAGCAACAACCTGCGCCATAATTGGTTTTTTTCGAGGCTTCATCCCAATTAAATAAAATATACTAAAATAAAATCAAATGAACAATGAATAAATACCATTGAATGGTGAACCAAGATATGGAAAGAAACATACCTTAAAATATAATAATTTTCATGAAACATGGTATAAGCCTTAAAGCAGCTACTGCAAAGCCATATAAAAGAGACTGAAATCTTAAAACAAGATCATTTTGTAATTTTCAAACTTTCTATAGTTAGACTTGTAATCAAAATGGATGATTTCTTGTGTCAAATCATGAACCATCATCAACTGCAATGCACAATTCATCATCCTCATCTTCATCTTCTAGGAAAGATATTGAGCTTGTATCCTATCCCTATTAGTGTCCCACCATTGCTTAGCGTGCACCTCCCCAAATTGTTCCCGACTACACCAATAAACACACATTAAAATTAAAACCAACCAAACAATCTCAAAAACTTGAAGAACAAGAAGAAGAAGAAGAAAAAACAGATGTATGTTCACCTGAATCTGACACGACGAAGCTCCCTCGTACCATCAACAAGCTGTCTGATGGTGATGTAGACGCCCGGTTCGTCTTCCTCAATCCACTCTCCTTCAACTTCACTAGCATTGCTGATGGAGACTGCATCCTCATCCCGGGAGGCTGTGGTGTCCCGCGACCCCTCCATCGCGTATGAGCTCTGCCCTCCACCGTTGTAGTAGTTGCTGTACCTCGGCTGCCACTCTCTCTTCATTGATGCTGAAGTCATTCGCGGGCTGTCTCTCACCGATCCTAGCCTCGAATAAGTTGAATCTCTCTGGATTTAACATAGTTAGATAGTTAGTTAGATGTTTGTAGGGATAGAATATGATGATAACTTACTCCACACTCAGATCTGCCTGGAGTGCTCAATGCCTGCTGATTGAATTTCTGGACATTGTATAGCTCCATTATTCTGTCAAAGTTCTCACTCCACCATCTCTGAGCTTGGGACTTGTCGAACATCTCCCGGCTGCAGGGGTTTATCGAGTTAACCTAGATCTAATACCAACTTCAAATGACAGAAGATGATGGGAAGTACCTGAAACGGATGCGTTTGAGGTCGTTCCCACCGCGGGGGAGGGTGACGAAGGTGATCTGAACGCCAGGCTCGACCTGCGCCATCCACTCCTTGGGGCCGTCTTCCTCTCCCAGCCCCATGTCGTCGAACCGCGATGAGATGCGGTTCGGGGTCATGTCATCGCCACCGAAGGCGGTGTATGCGGAGTCGCGGGGGGCGGCATTGCCACCCCCGGAGTTCATGAAGTGCCAGGCCGGGGTGCTCGAGCTTCCGGGTTGGAAGTAGGGATATGGGACTCCCTCCGACGATGTTTCGAATTCGGGATATGATCTTTGTCCTACTTTGAAGCTGCTGCTTGTTCCACCTGCTTTTCCTTTGTTTGTTCCTGATACTTTTAGTGCCATGTCCTTGATCTAAACATCACCAAAATCATCATAATTAGAAAAAAAAAAACAGAGTGAATTTGAAATATACCCCCGGATTTTCAAGTATGAGTTAGGTCATGTTACTATTATCAAAGAAGGTGTATGTACCAAATATATCACGCATTCAATGTTCGATTGGAAAATTCTAATTTTGATAGACCCTACTTGAATTAGCTAGGTCATATTAGCCCTATTGAATTTTGGGTGTCATGAAAAATAAACAAGACATTTCAAGATAGAGTGATTTAGTAAAAATGTAAAAACAATCATCTTACAAATATGTTAAATCAACTTGCAAATAGAACTTTGGGTAGCAATGTTTTATCAATGTGCCAACTTAAATCTGGTAAACTCCCCATAAATAGAGCATAAAAAATCTCTTACTTCAACTTTGTCTTTTTTGAAAACCATCATATATGTAACTAGGCAAGAATTGAGGAAGGGTGGCCCACCAAGTGGTATTTATTACTCTCTGTTCGGTAACTATGACGTGTACAAGTAAAAAATGTGCAGCTCTCCCTTTTTACATGAGTGGACAAAAATATCCTTGAATTGTTCAATTTGGGGGGGTGATTTGGAGGGATAAATTAGTCTTTTGCAACACCAATTCTGGATCAACAGTCCATTCCAGATTTGAATACCACCATTTTGTTCTGTTTTAATTCATGAGAATTGTTGAATGAATAGTGAGGGCCGGACCCCATATCTTGGGCCTGGCAGAAATGAATCATGCATACTGAACCCATGATTTTGCAAAGAAATAATCCCAAAACATGGCATATCATAGCATATACAATTCAAAGTGTTGAGCTATGAAATTAGATATAAGGGTTATGCATCATCTCGATTTCGTAATTAAATTTCAAATTGAGTGGAGTCCAAATCACCTGATAGCTAGGCTGTTTAAGGGCTGCTTTATCTAACAAAAGCTAGAGATTTCCTAATATTCTCTTGTATGATTTATGGAGACAAGTATCAAGAAATATTTAATTATCATAAACATTGCATCATCTTCGTTTCAGTTTTAATGAGCTGGAAAAGGACAGGAATTCAAAGGTGGGGCATTATTATTGCAAGGATCAGCCTGCCTTCTCCAAAACATGAAATGTTGG
Organism: Salvia splendens; assembly: GCF_004379255.2. Taxonomy (NCBI): domain Eukaryota; kingdom Viridiplantae; phylum Streptophyta; class Magnoliopsida; order Lamiales; family Lamiaceae; genus Salvia; species Salvia splendens. The sequence goes on along the minus strand of NC_056047.1, from coordinate 16,666,599 downwards.
GCTTTTCAAGAAAGATTTTCTCAACACCAATTCTTTTGACCCATAAAATTTTCATATTTGTTCTATAAAGAAGATTTCACACTGAATAAAGGAATATTAAAGATTTGGGCAAAGGCTATATATTGTCCCTTTGAAAGCACTTTTGAGCTTGCTACACATAAATCTGATCTACTAATGACCAATCTTCAAATAAAATGTAGACATGTCTTAGTAATTTGTGCATTCAAGAAACTTATAAAAATAGAATGAAATGACCTACTGCCAATAGGATATTGGAGAGCAAAGAAAGCAAATGAATAATTTGCATATAGGGTAAGAGTGAATACTTAATTAAGATGTCACTATACCAAAGATGGTTCATCATTGGCCATAGCTACTTATCATATGTTTGTTTGTTGTTTTATTATAAAATATTGCAATTCAATCATATGACTAATAAAAAAAGAAGCATGTTTGATACTGGGACCAGGCACATGATCCAAGGTGTGGCATGACAATCACCCATCAATATATTCCCAATATCTTTTCTTGGGTGCGCCTTAATAGATGCACAATAATAGAGCCTTGGAATGTATTATTTACCCACTTTTTATATATTTATTTCACTATCTAAGTTTTAAAAAAATATTAGTTGTACATGTGAATCGTAATTGGTACTATCGATCAGGTTCATATCCTATGATAAATAAGCATTAAAAAAAAATCAAATTGAACAGATTGGAATACTCCTAGTCCCCACCTTAGGTTTAAAAAAGAAAAGAAAAAAGTGAGGTTGAATAGTGAAGGATGCCAATTTCGTATTGTAGCAAAGTGTATCTTCTGTCATTGACCGGAAAAAGACAATGGGAAGCAAAGGACAAAAACCAAAAAGCAAACATCAAGATTTCACATTCGTAAAACAAAGAGGGGCCCCACGGCCGTAGAGAGAGGAAAGAGTGGGCTTGCATGTCGGGAGTAGTACTCCGTCAACACAGATTGAAGAGAAGAGAAGAGAAGAGAAGAGAAAAAACTGAGACAGCAAGAAAGCCCCCACAAAACCTACATAAACATATAGATACAAAAGGAGAGTGGGCGTACCTGGTTGGCGACGCTTTTGACGGCGTCTTTTGTATTGGGAGTCCCACGCGGCGCATCTTCTTCATCTTCCACTCTTTGTTTCGAGCAACTTATACATGTCAACATTTTCTTACTGCTAAAGATAAACTCATTTCAGATTTGGCCTCATTACCTTTTTATTATCTTATTTTATAATTTTAATAAAAGTTCAATCTTAACCTTTTCCATGTTCGACACAATCTTTGGAGTATTTGAAACAAATTTGTTTTTTAATTAAACAATGACAATAGTAGTACTCCTGAATTAGTAATTTAAAATACTAGTATTAAATTTGTTAATAGTAGTAGTAGTAGTAGTATATGATTAAAGCTACCGTACAGGATGGAGATCAGAGGAATCAACACAGATATCAAATACGGAGCAGCAAAAATTTAATGCTAATAATAAATACTAATGCAGCTTTAATCTTTCACGAAGAACAATAAAAAAGTGGGGATTGTACGCCGAATTTTCTGACACCATTTTTGTTGATTTATCAATCACTCCAACCACACACAAACAGTATTCGCATGCATTTTTTATTCCTATATATATAGAACAAATAGGAGTAGTAATTTTTACTATTATTTCCTATTCCCTACCAACGCAAGCCCAAGATTCTCATCATTTATTGATATAAAAAGCATATTTATTAGCATGATTAAGGAAAAATAAAATTCAAAAATTGAATGTCGAGCTTTGAAAGCGGCTGGGGAATGCATTCCCAGACAAAAGTCCGTGGAAGTAATTAAATAAATAAACAAAACCTTCGTACTGTTGTATAGCTATTCATATTTGATAGTGACCTTCCCCTGCAAATACTCTCTCTCTCTCTCTAAAATAACTCTACACTTCACAAAAGTAATCAAACAAACCAAAAAACACACACACAAAACTATGAATTTGATCATCAATGCGTGAAGCGTACCTCGAAAATCCTTCTCTACTTGAAAACAAAGGCTTTAATTTCTCAGAAATGAACGAATCTCTATTCAATATGAGGAGTGGAAAACACTCTCATTCTTCACCAGCTTCTTCACACAAGCAATCAAGCAAAGAAAACGAAAATCAGCAAAAAAACAAAACTACTATTTCTCTGATCATCAATGCGAGAGTCGTACCTCGACAAATTGAGAAACTCCTATTTGAAGCTCCGATTTCAACACTTTTTCAGAAATGATCAAATCGAATCCCCGTCACCACTGGAAAATACTCGCATTCTCAAATCTCCGTATATATTTGGCAGCTAAAATATCTGCAAAGGTAGCTAAGTTTCCGACGATCTCTCACAGTCGTCGCATGAGATTTAGAATTTAGAATATTTAAATGGGAGAAAACTGGAACGGAGGCGACGAGGAAAGAGACGTGATATCGAGGATGGGTCGTTTATATATAGAAAGGATGTGACGCCGTCAGCTCACGTCGTTATCTAACGGATAAATGTATTGTGTATAAAAACGGTAAACACAAAGGACAGCTGCATCCATGACTTGTACCTTGCCCTGTTTCGAAGGGATTGTACTTTTTTTCTTGGACTTGCATCATTTATATATAGACAAAGTCAATTTTTATTGCAAAATTGGTGTTTTCTTTGGGGTCGACAAGGGGGGCCCACCTGTCTTTTGCTCATCACTGGGATTGCACCTTCTACTATATAGACGTTCAACTTACTAATATAAAGTGTACAAAATTTGACTGTTTAATTGATTAAAATGAATTACCCTTGAATCTGTACAGAGCGATGTAAAATTTCCACATAAGTAGGAGTTCTGAAAATGGAAATAAATTTTTTGTGTGTATATATATCATATGTATACATGTGGGAATTAGAATATACGAGGAAAATGCCAAATCTACTAAGATTATCTTCATTACTGCCCATCAACATGCAACGCTTCTCCCTTTTGATTTTATATCACATACACCATCTCCATTTGGAAATATCTCAATAGTTACAAGTGTAACATTTTCCTTCACAACTTCACTTGCATTTTTTGAGCTCTTCTGATTTTTACTTGCATATTAAACATTACCGAACAAATTGAGAGTAATATTTTCTTATGTAGAAAATATTGTGTTACGAGAATATCTCAAAATTGTGAAAAAAAAATGGTAAGGTGCAAATTTTGAGAGGCAAGATAATTTGATGTTGGGGATAATTTTGAAAATTTGATAATTTTTGAAATCAGAGTTAAAATTTAAATTATGGCAAATTCTTGAAATAGGCCGATGCAACAATTAGCTTCCGAAAATAGGTAACATATTTTTTTAACTTTAGAAAATACTACTCCCTCCGCCCCACAAGAATATGCACTCTTTATTTTTAGTCCACCCAATAAAAATATGCATCTTCCAATTTTAGAAACTCTTTTCTCTCTAGTAAAGTGGAATTTATTTTCCACTAACAATACTTTAATTATTTTTTCTCTCTACCTCTCTTTTACTTTATCAATTATGCATTAAAACTTGTGTTAAATTCAAAGTGCATATTATTTGGGGCGGGACGGAGGGAGTATTTGTTATTCATTCTCTCATCCAAATGCGCTACACACTTTAGAAAATAGTATAATGCTTCACATATTATGCCTATCCATGTACATATTTAAGAGCAAAATATATCTATGATTAGTGCATTAGGTTCTACCAACTAGACTAGTTAATCAGGTGGCAATCTGATATCCTCCATTTACGAATCTCCTTTATTCACAAAATTTAGTTGTGTGTTGATAGTGAGACTTGTGCAATTTAATTAACACATAACATATTTAATTTATGATTATGCTATTCTCTTTATCCCCTAAAAATATAAATTCTTTCCTTTTTGGCCGTTCCTTAAAAATAAAAACTTTCCATTTAAGGGAAGTTCCTTCTCCCTAATGAGGCGAGTTAATTTTCACCGATACACTTTTTTTTCTATCTCTTATTTTATTAAAAATTTTAAAAGTTTCTATTTATAGGAGACAATAAAGTATTAAAGTTTGTTGGAGGATAGTGATTTAGTTGAAAAAATATTTAAAAAGACAAAGTAGCGGAATATCTAAAAAAATATGATCGGACCGTGATCAGTTTCACAATAATAAGATAAAAAGATTATCTTGAGAAAAATAAACCAAAATAAATCCTAATATTCTATGGAAAATAATTACTCCAATAAAGAAAATACTCCACTAAACTATATCTTCTAGATTCATGCATAAAATTAAATAAAGTGAAATAAACATCACACTATTTTATTTGGTTACACATTTTTTGAGCATCCGTAACTTATTTAATTCTATATTCTCAAAATGTGTAATGCCTGTTTTAGTAGAAAAAAAGTGATCCATTTTCAAAAGTTTAGTTGGATCCATGATGAAACCAAATTTGTGAAAATAACATTTAAAATGCAGAGAACCTTTTTCTCTTTTAGTAATTTTTTTCTTCTTTAAATATATATAAATTTCAATAATTTTTTGACATAATTAATAAAGAGCTCAATTTAAAGAATTTGCACAGAATTAAATTACTTTGATTAAGCGTCGGCACGATAGCATGAAACTTGTCACATAATCACATCGTCTCATCTATTAATTAATTAACATAGGTGAATCTATCGAGATTAGAGATGACGTCTCGATTGTTTCTTATGAGTTAAGTAAATAGTTCTAAAAGATCATGTAGTATGGAATCTTGATTTGCGGTTTCATAGGACTTTTTCTTTTGATACTTAGGCTAGGGTTTTCTTCAATAATTATTTAATTGCATTGAGCTTTCAATTTTTGAAGTTCTTTTACTTTGTTCATAATTGAATCATATGGATTTGATTTAGAGCAAAACTAACTTCTTTCCAATTTTTTTTTAAAAAAGTTGCATTCTAGTTGATATTTTTTATATGACTATTCGAAATGGATTCTGAATTTCACTATACATCAGAAGTGTCATTTATATACACACCTGGAAGTAAAAATTGACACTCACATGAAAATCAAATTCATACAAAACTTTCACACTTGAAAGTGCATAGGGGAAGTAAAAAGTGATTGGATTAGAGCATAGGGATGTAAAATACACTTGCAAAATCAATTTCATACAAATCATAAACACTTGAAAGTGCACAGGGAAATAAAAAGTAATTGGATTAGATACACATTTGTTTTGACATAGGGGCCTACTTCAAATACTATACTACCTTCAAAATACCAAGAGAAAATTCATACTAAAAAAAAAAGAAGTTACAAACAAGACAAAATTTCTAACGCTTAGAAAGTTAGTTTCAATGTCCGAAACTTTGTTTCAGCCAATAATTGCAACTTTATTGTTTCATATGTATATTTGAATGATTAGACTACTCTTGTGAGTTGTGCTATATATCATTTCTCACATTGTTTTGAACTACATATCAACCGGTGAGAGATTTTGTTGACTGATCAGCATACAAATTTTATTAATCCATTCTGTCGGCATGAAATTTAAGAGAACAGTGCTCCCTCTATCCCCAAGTAATATGTACTTTAGATTCGATACGAATTTTAATATAAAATTGATAAAGTAAGAGAGGAGTAGAGCGAAAAAATAATTAAAGTAGCTTTAGTGAAGAATATAACGCTCCCAAAATTGGAAATTGCATATTTTTTGTGGGACGGATTAAAAAGGAAATAATGCATATTCTTATGGGGTGGGATGAAATGAGTAATATTTATTGAGTTAAGTTGAGAAAAATAAAGTACTAGAAGAAATAAATAAAAATGAAGTAGGAAAAATATAAGGAAAATCAAATAAGAGAGTAATGTATTTTTTTTTTGCTAAAAAAAGAAATAAACAACTTAAATGAGATAATCCAAAATTAAAAGTTAGATCATTAAAATGAGAAGGAGGGTGTATAATTCATTCGTTAAACGACATGACTATAGACCACTCATTCTATGAAACGACATCTTATTACTGAGATTTTCATCTTCAGGTGTTTATTTGTCTCCTGTCAGTGTTGGTTTCAATTTCTGATTTTGCTGAAATTTAATGTCTGCTGTAGGAATAATGCACCACAACCTTTCAGATTCTCTAACCTTTGCCATCACCTTTGTAGAAAAAACAAAAACAAAAACAAATTATAAGTAGATGTTAAAAAAAAATAACAATGGGCTAGTCGTGATCAATAAATTAGTAAAGGTTGTTTCTATAAGGATTTCTCTTTAGATTTTCTCGTTTCTTTAAATTTTGGGCTCATATGCAAAAACAAATATGGGAATTTAAAAGTTATGGAATACTACAATAATACTTCTTCGGTCCTATGTAATTGAGTCAGTTTTTTGCACTCGATTGAGAAAAATGTATTCGCTCCGTCTCGTTATAAGCGAGTTATTTTCCTTTTCGGGATATCTCATTATAAATGAATCATTTCACTTTTAAACAAAAAGTCATAGTTCTTACTTTATTTTCCCACGTGCTTTATTCTTTTCACTCCTCTACTTTTCCCCGTCATACTTCACTCTCTCCACTTTAACTCTTTACATATCAATTTCTTAAATATCCTGTTTAAAATAAGTGGCTCGCTTATGGCGGGACATAGAAAATACTAGTTGAAGTGGAGATTTTTTTCTATATTATTCTCACTGGTTTCATTTCAAGCACCAACCTCTATGTAAGTTACTTATAAGACGCGAGACCAAACTTTTTCTCTCCATATTTTAGTGGATTGTAGCTTTTCAAATGTTGTTTTATTGAGAATATACCATATAGATCTTGATATCGCATAGAACATAGAAATCTACAACTTTTATCGAATTTTCAGAATGAAGAATCCAACCGATTTAGGAAGCACGTCTTACGGTGATACATCAGTACTACTCCATTAAACACTTGCTTTTGATAAAGTTACCGTTTCGCTTTGTTCATAATATTAACAAGTAATCAAGCAAAGATAAATACTTGACTGATTAGGAAACAGAAATGAGAGGCAGCTAAAAGTAATTCAGGTTAATCAGTTGTCATGGTTTATGTTACTTAAACTGGTAACCTTGTACTGATATTTGTTTATTCTTTTCATTTCTTCTTATAAAATCGCAAAATTATTGGTAATTTAATTTTTAATAATAGCTTTGTAAAACCCCTCATGGCTACAATCAAATTTAATGGATAAATGAAAACTGCTACTGTAAAGTTTTGAAATAAAAATATACTAGAAATCACAGTTAGCCTTCAATGTTTTGATTGTTTTCAATCTCCATTTTACCGATATAAGTAGTATTCTAGAATAGCATGATGCATAATAAAGACAAAAATCTTATACTCTCAATTACTGACAAAAAAATTATGATGACATGAAATAAACATTGAAACGATATTTTACTGCACTTAATTTCAGACATGATTAATGAATAGGCAAAAACGGTGTAATGTGCATTAATCCATGCACCCGAAGTTTAGGAGCAAATTGAATTTACAGTTTCAAAACCTATCATTTTCAAATAAATTGAATTGGACGAAACAACTTTAACTTCCATTATTCTCATTGCTTTTGTTTCTTTAATTTGATTCTTTGGAAGATATGCCAAAGGGGTGTGCCCATTAATGTGAAACATAAATACACCAATAAGCCCTGTTGTCTTATAATTCAGTTTGAAGTACACACATATATATATATATGTATGGGTCCATAATGTTGTCTTGACCGGAGGCAACCTTTAATTTAAATTTGATTGCCAAATTATTCATTTATTTAACCAATTACACATACATCTTAACTTTATTATGCTCAGTATAGTATAGGTTAACTTGGCATCAATACTCCAATAAAATGTTGGAATGATTTATCTCTCATGTGTGATTTGTATTGCTATATAGAAGTGGAGTTTGCTTGATCATGTCTATATATATTTTCGGATATACTTCTTTTCATAATGAGTGTTGATTAAATAATCATGATACGTTTAACATTTTTGATATTATTATAAAACTAACTAAACATGCTTTCTTCATAGCACCATGCCTTATGTAAAGCATCGAAAATAAAAATTAAAGACCCACAAAATCTAATACAAATTGAAGAGGCATAAAGATTATGGTACCTTTGGAAAAAAGCAAAGTGATGAGTTTAAGCTTTATTCCAACGTTTGGAATGTTCAATGTTGTAAGCAAATAAGAGTGACAATAATTGAAAAAGCGATTACGAAAAGCCATTTGGCGATCATCAATCGAACTGTAAAGTAAAGTATGGGTCTACTAAGTAGAGAATCACAAATCTCAATCTCAATCAATCCCAAATTCGATCTTTCCCTATTCCCAATGATTCATTGCTTTTATTATATCCTTCCTACTTTCCAATCCAACCCCATGATTTAAAAAAAAAATTAGATTTTGCAATTTTTTTCTTATTCAGTAATTATCATATGTAATTAAATGTTGCATTATTTAAACCGATATTTCAATGATCAAAATGTTTGGTAAAGTACGATTTGTTTGAATGTTTTTATGTGTCATTTTAATATGCTTAACAAGATTTCATATTAGTACTAGTATTTTTTTAAATATTTATGTCATTACTTATAAATAAAATAATACTAGGATTAGTTAGAATGTGTCATAGATAAGTATCAAGATAAGTTAGAATATTTATATTGCACGAGTTATAAATAAAATACCACTTTCAAATTCACAACTGATTAGCTATCAACTTTTCAAACTTATTTCTGAGATCAATATTAGTATGCTAATTGCAATTTGCAAAGCAGCATATATTTATCTAAACTACATCAACATTATGGACAAAAAACCAATTTTAATAGTAGTATATTAATTGGGATACGATTCTTTATTACTACTTAATAAAACGATCTACACTAAAATAGGCCAATTCAGCTCAGCTCACCCAAGCCCGAACCACAAGTCCACCCGGATAAACTGGGCTGGATTCAACAAGACTAAATTAAATCTTACCTGTTTTTTTTGTAGACAGAAGCCCATATTAGGCCCAACCAATCTGTATTATCATAAAGAATAAAGCTAACCCTAACATAAAAAATTGAATTTTTTTGAATTTTTGGTTTAATACAACTTGATTTTACTTTTATATCATCTTCATTATTTGTTGCTCAACATGTTAGTGTTACTTTTTCGTAGTTTTTGCTCAACTTATTACTACCGCCATTTCTTGATTGTTTCTCAACGTATACACTAATTCGTGATATTAATGTGTTTTACGTAATGAAATTCAAAGATAAGTATCAACTCACAAGTCCATTCACACACATATAAGTTTGTATCGATAATTCTAATTTTTTTATACATGTAAATGGACTAAATTAACTTTTTATGGCCGGCCATATTATGGCCATTTAGCATCACTCTATCATAAAATCTGATATACAAGTCTAAATATTTTGTTAAATTAAAAAGGAAAATGGACGAAGAAGCTATTGACCTATGTGTGTTACAAAACATTAAAAACCTGATAGTAATGCACATCCATGAAGACATTTTTACATAGCCTTTTAAACTTCTAAAGGTAATGACAGAAGGTTATATTTATCCAAGAGCTCAAGAACATAAATGATGATCATGGCACGAGCCCAGATGAAGAAAACCGAGTCCAATAAATCCGCAATGACGACTACAATTAGAGGCGTAATTTAAGGTAAGAAAAGTATATGGATGTTTGCTGAATCCGAATTATTTTTAGTTTGAGTGAGGGTTTCATAATTGTAACAAAAAGAACAAGTCTAGCTAGTGGAATGGACCATTTATTTCTTCTAGCTAAAAAACCTCAAGCTCAAGCTCAATATCCATATTTTGTTTATTAAATTTATAAAATCTGAATATATGTTGATTTTATTTCAAAAGCTAAAAGGTGCTGTATGTGCGAGCTCGGCATCTTGTTCAATTTAAATTAATGTTGGATTAAACTTCTGAGCTCAGCATATAATAGAGTCGAGCTTGAACATAAATTTGGGGTACTTTTTTTTTATGCAAATTTTATACGGAGTAATAATTTTCTTTTTAGAGGATAGTTGAATTTTACGTCCACTCTGGTCATTTGCGAAAAGGTAGAGACTAGAGAGGTTACTGCATTCATTTACTGATTTACCACACTGGCCACATCATCACATATATCATTGGAAAGAAGGCGAATAACATAATTGTGAAACTTCGTAATTTAGAACTCAAATGTGTGAAAATGTGGGATGGATCGGAATTGACTATCTTTAGTAATCCCTCCGTCTCATTGAAGATTGTTGGAATAGCGAAATTAATTAATTGGAGAATAAGAAATCAAGAGATGAAGTTATAACAAGAATAAAGAAGGAAATCAATTAAAGATTATGGAAAATCAAATAAAAAGGATATTAGTATAATTAGAATATATTTTCATGTATAGCTAGAATTAGAATCTATAAAAGGTTGAGTAACATGGAGAGAATTAATTCAAGCATCTCACAATGTAGTCTTTACAGTTCTCTCCTCTTTTACTTTCGGCAATTATCTTTTATTTTCCGTATTTTACTTTTCAACAAAGATGACCCACTTTCATTTTTAGTTTATCATATTCAAGATGACACATTACTAAAAGTAAAAACACTTTTATTTCTACTTTGTTCCACCTCTCTTACTTTACTCTCTACACTTAACACACAAAATAAAATTACATAAAATCTCATGCCGCCCAAGGATGAGGTCATCTTCTTTGGAACGGAGGGAGTATTAGACAATTTGCCTTTCATAAAACATGCAGTCAGAAATCTGGTTGAAGAAGCAATTGTGAAATCTTTTGTCCAATTTCGTGGAAATTAATAAAGTATGGACTTAATTGTATTGCCTCTAGATAACCATACTATTCTCTGGAAATTTATTGTAAAGAAGTCATTCTAAACACGCATTGTTGTTTATATGGCAGTTTCTACAAATTAAATCTTGCAGCCATGTATGGGAGGAAGCTACTAATCATAATCCTGGTGGTGTTGTTGCTCAAGGCTGGAAGATCCATTGGAGAAGGAGACAACACTCTCTCCAAAGGAGAATCTATTTCAGGAACCCAGACTTTAACCTCAAATAATGGAATGTTCGAGCTTGGAATCTTCAACATATCCGCAAACAGATTCTACCTCAGCATTCGCTCCAAACTGGTTCCAGTTTGGGTCGCAAACAGAGAGAAACCGTTGCCCGACGCCGCCGCTTCAGAGCTCCAAATAGCTTCCAACCGGACTCTTCAACTCTCCAACGGCGAACACTTCCTCGTTAGCGGAGAGTACTGCCTCTGCCTCTGCCTCAGCCTCAGGAAAGGGAGGAAAACTCTACCTTAAACTTGCCTCCTCTGATCTCCCCAAGGAAAAAAGTAACTCTCTTGATTTTCCCCTCTCAATCTCTTCTATTGTGTCTCTTTAATAAGGAGAAAGTGGTGCATTTCACGTATGCAGGTAAAATCAAGATATTGACTGTGATCGTTGCAGTTGGGGTTCCTGTTTTGGCAATGGCGAATCCAGGATATAAAACTCGTGGGGTCGGACAGAGTACAAAATATATTATACGGAGTATATATTTTATTAAAATAATTATTTATTTTAAATAATATTTAAATGGAATATTTTTTGAAAGAAATACATTTTAATTTAAGTAATAGTATTACTCTTATCTTTTACTATATACAATACAATAGTTAATTTGTGATATTAACATGGAATGGAAGGAGTATCTTTTACTATATACAATAGTTGATTCTCACAAATTTATTGTTTGTATTTTAAAGTTTTTTTAATTTTAAATATATATGTCATGTAATTTACGATATGTATATAATTGGTATTCAATATATTGTATTTTTTTATGACTTAATATGTGATAGGAAATAGACTGAATATCCATAACACCAAATTTGAAAATTGATAATATTAAAGTACTAATGAATATAAGTAATAATGAATATATTATACAGATTTGATGATTTTCAAATAAAAAATATTCGAGAAGAAGTAGCATTAACTATTTTTTTTATTTAAGCCTAAATCCCCACCGTCTCAATTTTTAAGCCCAAATCGACCGAATCGGATCTCAAAACACGATGCATCTTCTTCCCCAAATTTTTTTCTTCCACAAAATTCTCAGCTCTCCTCTTTCTTTGTTCCAAATTTCTTATCGAAATCTTATAAATTTTTTATCTACGGTGATGATGTACATGTATATCTCTTCTCTTCTTTGTTTCTCTAATTTTTAGTTTCATTGTCTTATCTCCTTCGGTTCTATGGAGAAGGCTGTCGAGGGGTCGGAGGCAGGGTTTTTTAGGGTCGACGGGCCGAGTAGTGGTATTTTCCGGTGGCATTCATGGACCAATGGTGGGGTCGGCCGACCCCACCTGGATCCGCCGCTGTGTTTTGGTGCTTCTATCTGGCGGATTTCTGGGATTCTTCTACAATAGGAGGAGGACCAAACACAACAAAGGTTAGTTGCCAAATAAACCTAGAATAGGGGTGATCATGGATCGGTGGTTAGGCCCCCAACCGAGACCGTCACATTATAAGGGTAATTACACAATTCATACAAAATATTTTTATATTTGTTTCATACTAGTACAAAGTGTTTGGAGTTCGCATAAATTATACTCCATCCATCCTATCTACTCCATCCATCCTATCTCAAGTGATTATTTCTTTTTTACCGTTGTTTTGCGAAGATGATAATAAGTAGTTAAAGTAAAGAGAAAGTAAAGTAAGAGATAGAACAATATAGAACATAGGTGTATCTATATTATTCTCTTACTTATTTACTTTCTCCTCATCTTAACTATTTATTACTCCCTCTGTCCCTGAAAGTTTGTCCCATTTTTTCATTTCCATCAGCCCCACAAAATTTGTCTCATTTCACTTTTTACCATTTTTGGTAGTGGACTCATATTCCACTAAATCATTCCTGCTCACATTTTATTATAAAACTTGGGCTTACATTCCACTAACTTTTTTTCAACTCACTTTTCATTACATTTCTTAAAATCCGTGTCGGATCAAAGTGGGACAATATTTGGGGGACGGAAGGAGTATCATTTTCCTCTAACACGTGCCGAAAAGTAGTCAAATCACTTGGGATAGGACAGAGAGTACGAACACATGTCTTATGATGGGTCAGTTTTTCATTCAACATGCAGCGTTATAGTGTAGCAATCAGGCCATCTGCAACGCTGACACTCTTATCCGTCTCTTAACCGTCTCATCCCTTAACTATTCATGGGCCACACTGTACTTTTCACTCCACTCTTAATTAAGAGAAAGAACCTGCAACCCTCCATCTCTTATTCGTCTCTTAACCATCTCTTAACTTACTATTCATTCAATTTCATTTTTTTTATTTCCAACAAATTCAATTAATAAAAACACATTTAATTAAATAAAATAAAGTTACAACATAAACTAAAAATACAACTTAAAATTCAAAAAATAAAAAAACACATAATTAAAATCCAAAAAAATAAAAATTACATAATTTAAAATACAATTTTATAGAAATTAAAAAAACTATTCCGCCGGCGAATCATCCCCCGAAGGACGTGGCGGTATACTCAAGCTACCTGGAGCCGGAATATCAATTTGTCTTGCCATATACTCAATTCCGGCAAGATGGGCTTGATATTGTGGAGGCGTCATGCGGGAAGTGTCCGCCATCGTGGCGGTCAAGTACATGGACAATAGGGTGTTCGAGCCTGAGACCGAGCCCGCCTAGTTTGATTCACCTCGGCCCATCCTCCCCTCATCCCTCTAGCCGCCTTCGCCGCCTTGGTCCATTGCGGCCAACGGCGCCCACGGGAGGACCCCCCTGCATCGTCTGTCGTGCCCTCAACCTCCTGCGAGGCAACCTCTTGTGCGGCGCTGCCCGAACCGCCCCCACTAGACGAGTATTGGCCACCCGCCGTGTGCTTCGTGCTCTTCGAGGTCGAGCCCGAGCTGGACCGGACACCGCCGACCCACCTTTCCTCGTCTTTGACGGCATCCCAAACATCGACATGTCTGAATTCTTTGCAGGTGTCTTCGAAATAGACTCACAAAGCCGATCTCAGAATGTCGGCTCCCGTGGCTCCGCTTTGGTAATAAGACGCTTCGTTCTTGTAGATGCCGCAGAATTTTTTGACCTCTCTGTCGACTCGGTCAAAGTGAGCGCGGAGCATCTTCAATGTGCGGCGGCGGGACCCCTTGGGCTTAATCTCGTTGTAGGGCTTGGTGACCTTTTCCCAGAAGCACTTTCAGGTTTGTTGATTCCCGACGATGGGATCGTACGAGACGCTGATACAGGCATTGTACACAGCCATTGTGTCCTTGTGGCTGTACGGATGCCGACCTACATCCTCCTCCTCCTTCGCCGCCTCCGCCTCTTCCTCCACCGCCCTGGAGCTTCCACCACCTCGTCCTCCTTCCGGAGTGGGTTCATCCGGATAATCCTCCCGAATTTGGGATAATCCCTGCGAACTCCTCAGGGCGGAGGGACGAGTGTATGCATCAACATCAAAATGGGGTGGTTGGTACCCCACCGACGTCGACGAGCCTTGGGTGCCCGGCGTCGACGAACCGGAGCCGGAACCACCCAAGACATTGTACATGCCCCCAGTCGCCAAACGCGTTGATGTCAAACCCGTCGGAGCCGCAACAGCTATAGTTGCTGTCGCCGGACATTTTGTGATGATAATTGGAGAGGTTAGATGAAAATTGGAGAGAAAATGGAGATGATTTGGGAAGAATAGATGTGTATTTGTGTGTGAAATGAGGATGAAATAGGAGTATTTATAGAATAAAAAGGAAAATGGTAGAAAAACGGTAATATTACTGTTTTCGATTTTTATTTATTTATTTATTTTTATTAAATTCGAATTTTTTAAAAAAAAATGATTTATTGCGTCAGCGTGACGAAGCCTACTCGCGGGCCGGCGAGTGGGCGTCACGCATGGCGCCGGAGCGCGCCACGTCGCGCGAGCGAGTGGCGAGACAGCCCGCGATCCGTCTCGGTGGGACGGGCGTCTCAGCGAGACCGGGATGAGACGGGACGCTGCAACGCGTCTCGCCGCCGTCTCATCTCGGCGGGACGAGATACGAGCCACCCGCGGGATGCGTTGCGGGTGGCCTCAGTCTTCTCAAACCCTAGTTTAACAAACAAACAAAAAACCGACAGCTAAACATCAAGAGATGTTCGATACAGGAAACAAGGAAAAGGGGGAAGATCTTTTGTCGTTCGATTTCGACTCAACTAATAATGGAAAGTTTTTTAGGACAAGAAGTAACATGGAAGTTGAATTGCCCGTGTTCAGTTACTCAAGTGTTTCTGCTGCAACAAACAACTTCTCACCACAAAATAAGCTTGGAGAGGGAGGATTCGGACCAGTTTACAAGGTAAACAATATACTTGACTTGATGCAAATCTTAATATATGCCTTGTAATATATATAGTTGTATGTTTTGGACAGGGAGGATTACAGAATGGGCAGGAAATAGCCGTGAAGAGGCTTTCCCAAAAGTCTGGACAAGGTTTTGAAGAATTCAGAAATGAAATCTTATTGATTGCAAAACTGCAGCACCGGAATCTTGTTCGCCTCTTAGGTTGCTGCATTGATCATGTTGAGAGCATTCTCATGTATGAATACATGCCTAATAAGAGTCTAGACATGTTCCTTTTCGGTTAGTACCTACTTAACCAACAATTCATCGTATTCTTTTCCAAGTTCCAATTATAGATGAGCATAACATGGATCAGGATCAAATAAACAAGAAACTCTAGACTGGAAAACACGTACTCGTATTGTTGAAGGGATTGCTCAAGGGCTTCTCTACCTCCATGAATACTCGAGGGTGCGCATAATCCACAGAGATCTCAAGGCTAGCAACATTCTTCTTGACGATGAGATGAATCCCAAGATATCGGACTTTGGGCTGGCACGTATCTTTGGAGGCACTGATTCGCGGGGCTACACAAATAGAGTTGTTGGAACATTGTAAGTCTGATCAAAGATTTATGCAGACCAATTACCTTTGCACAATGCTGATAAAATTTTGTTTTTTCCATTTTTAGTGGCTACATTTCTCCGGAGTATGCATTGGAAGGCCTCTTCTCCACAAATTCTGATGTGTACAGTTTTGGGGTTTTGGTTGTTGAGATTATAAGTGGCAGGAAGAACACTGGCTTCTACAAAACTGACTCCCTCCATCTTCTTGGACATGTAAGCAACAACATAGATAGTACATAAATATTCTAGTGTGTTTTCACACACTACACCTTCCACTGTGTGAGAAATAAAAAAGTGTGTTTGGAATGTGTTGTTGCAGGGATGGGATCTGTGGATTTCAGGAAGGGGTGTGGAACTGGTGGATGGTAAGGTGGGATCTGCGGCGGCTTCGAAGGCGTTGAGGTACATAAATGTGGGGCTATTGTGTGTGCAAGAAAATCCCAATGACAGACCAAACATGTTGAGTGTGGTGTCCATGCTTAGCAGTGAGATTGCAACTCTTCCACCACCTAAGAAGCCTGCCTTTTCAACTACAAATTTGCTCAGTTCATATTCATCACAGCCCAAAAGTTACCCTTCTGAACATCACTTAACTATTTCAGAGATTGTGCTCAGATGAGATGATGATGATGATGATGATGGTATTGCCATTGGTAGCATTATCGCTTAGCTAATGTTTCTCTATCTAGTACTCCTATTATTCATTATAGTATTTGGTTTCAGTTTCTGTTCCATATGTTTTGAGTGTCCCTATATACATTAGGAGAAACATATGTACCTTACCAAATTATTTTTAAGTTTGTCAAACAGTTATAGAAAATATTTTATGACACTTGTATTATTAAAATTGAATACACACATGTGATTGAACGACACAAAATGAACGCCACCTAAGAAAAAAGTAAAACATGTCATCAAACAAATTACTCAAAATTCAATACGAATGTCTTGTTCTATAGTCCAACAACATTTCACTACTCAAGTATTAATTGATTCTTGGTCTCAATGATCATTTCCAAATTGACTCAAGTTGGAGCCCCAAGGATAGACTCTCACTTCTAATTGAGCGTAATTAGAATACAACCAAATAAGTGTAGAGAATCATAGTCTTGGAATTATTCCGCACTTGATAAAAAAAATGTAGACGATCTGATTTATAATTAGTAAGCTTATAATTAATTTGATTTTGAGCCCAAATTAATTATTGAAGTCTGAATATTTTACCAAAGCTTACAAAATATATATCTTGGCAGCTTAAGTAATCATGATTCATGAACTTTGTGTTTTACTACAGTTCTGAATATAATTGGAGGAGTGACCTATCATATAATCGAGCTTGAATTTGATAATTATTTTTAATACCATTTACATATTCAACTCTCGTGTTTCAGATGTCTTACATTTATTAGTTAAGAGGAAAAATATCCATCCTAATAACTTGCGCTTCATTTTCCATCTTGAACCTGATTACCTACGTCATTTTCCAAGTCAACCCAACTATAACATTTAAGAAACCAATTGTAAAAATTTCTTGGAAATTAATGATAATCAATATTGTGTCCTGATACTATTAATAACTACTAATGACTTTTCTCTTTTTTTTTGGGTGAATCAAAGAATGGCATACCCGAGGGAATACACACCAACAAGCCTAGGCTAGTTGGCCGAGGGGGAAGATACTCTTGGGGCGTTAGCTCCCAAGGTTAAGTAAAGACTCGGTACTAAGACCAAAAAGGAGCAAGGATAATCAATAAAGTTACAAAGTTACCCCATATTGCCTTATTGTAGGTATATTAACTAGTGGGGTATATTAACTAGTTAGGGTTCAGGGTTTAGGGATGAGTTGATATACCCTACTCTTGTGGGGTATATTAACTAGTTAGCTAGCTTGATTATTGTAGGTCTTAGAAACACTCACAACTACCATATTCCAAACACACATACATATTTGTTTAATAAATACAAAATTAATCTTGCAGCCATGCATGTAACTGGAAAGCTACTAGCAATCTCAATATTTGTGTTGGTGATGGGTGAAAGATCCATTGAAGCAGGAGACACGCTTGCACAAGGGGAGTCTCTTACCGGAAACCAGATTTTAACCTCAAACAATGGAACCTTCCAACTGGGCTTCTTCGAAACTTCTAAAGGCACAGGCAGATTCTATCTCAGCATTCGTCACACCAAGTTAGAAGGCCAGCCTCTTGTGTGGGTCGCAAACCGAGATAAACCGTTGCCCGATGCCACCGCCTCCATTCTACGAATAGCCACAAACGGAAATCTTGAGCTTTTTAACGGCCCTGATCTCTTTTGGAACACTTCTTTATTAAGGACCGCCAACAAGAACAACAAATGAGAGTAGAATGCAAATGCTATGAAGATACCCCATTATGGGAACTAAAACAGAAGTGAAAAATAATCAGAATTGTATTGATGCTGTCAAATCACTGTGTACAAACAATATCAACTCATCCCTATATATATTTATATGAAATTAAAGAAGGATCTAGAATCATTGTTTAAAACCATCGGAAGGCCAAGAGGGAGAATCCAAAAGACAGTAACTGAAAGAAACTGATGAAATAAAATCTTGGTGCGTGCTCCTCCGTCTGATTTCATACACTGCACGTCTGGCTCACATGAGGTGGATTTAGACGTGGACCAGGTGTCCCACACGTCTGCATAGTTGCAGCTTTAATGAATGTATTACCTTCACTCACAAGAGCTTGAGTTGGACGATGATCGCCGACATTCTTTGCCCTTGTCCACGTCGGCAGAAAGCGTGATGCTCCGTGAGAACGGAGATCTGATCGTGAGAGATGGAGGGGCGGCTGTGGTTTGGCAAAGCTTCGACCACCCGGAGCTACACTTGGATTTGACAAGAAGACCGGCAGCGCAAGGCGGCTTGTGTCGTGGAAGAGCAACGAGGACCCTTCCCCAGGAGAGTTTGCGGTGGAGATAACGCCGGAATCCAAGATGGTGTTGAAGTGGAAAGAAACGACGGTGTATTTCGAGAGTGAAAGCGACGGTTCCGGCAATAATCACTTCGGTTTTGATTCTCAACTACTCAACTCCCTCTCAATCAGGTTTGCTGTTAATTGGATGCTTTTTTGGGCGAATTGAAAAAAATAAGTTTGCTCCATGTTTATCTCGATTCACTTTTACTGCGAACAGTACATGCTACCCACATTTGGTTAACTCATTTTACTCACATTTTATTGAGTCTTATATTCCACTTTTTCCACATCCTCCGTCCCACAACAAGAGTCTTATTTTGCCATTTCGGCTCATCCTACTATAGGAGTCCTATTTTACTTTTACCATAAATAGTAAGTAGGCCCCACATTTTAAAACTAATTAATATATAGGAGTCCTATTTAGTTATGATACGAGTTTTAAGAAATGTAAAGAAAAATGAGTTGAATAAGTTAGTGGAATATGAGTCATACTTATATATATTAGTTTTATAATAAAATGTGAGTGGAATAAGTTGATTGTGAACCGTATGGATTTTAATGTGAAATTAGTAAAGTAAGATAAATGAGAAAGAAACAATAAATAAAATAAGAGAGAAAAAGAAAAGGTAAGAAAAAATTGGTAGAGTATGAGAAGAAGTTTCCGTTTTTTAAATACGACTATTTATCGTGGACACTTTAAAATGGAAAAATGAGACTACTATTTAAGAATATGAAAATAAGTTAAATAGAAAAAAAAAGTATGGAGTAGTTGAATTTATTAATGGAGAGAAATATTTGGTTGAATATTACTACTAATTAGAGGTACTTTTTTCCGAAAAAGGAAAGTGTGACATATTTTTATACGACGAACTAACAAAGGAGGGAGATGGGATCGAAGTTTCAGCTCTTTCAGTTTACAGAGTCCGCTTTGATTTAATTTCAAATATAATTTGAACTTTAGAAAAAAAGGTTAATTATAACTAAAACAGTGAGAAGTTTGCAGCCAATTGTTAATAATAAGATTTGTTTGATTGATGCATGAGCTTTATAATACTTGCATTTTGTGATACATGTTTGAAATGGATAAGCAAAGTACATATGTAAGGCTTGAGAACACTGAGGTGATAATGAGTAATGACAGTTCCCGTGTTGTTTTCGCGATGCTGGTGATGGATGATCAAAAAGGGAGGTTGAAGAGGGTGCCATCGAGGGGTGAAGGTGGTGGCGGAGCATGGGCTACTCCGTCAGCCCTGCCCCCGGAGCCCTTCTGTGGGCCGTACGGGGTGCTGCAGGTCGCTGGTTGCACGTGCCTGTCCGGGTTCCAGGCCTCGTTGTCTCCCAATACCATGATCTACCCCTATATCAGATTGTAATGGGAAAATAGTCGAGGTAGGTTTTCTTGCGGTTTCGGGTATCAAGTGGCCTAATCAGCCTAAAATAGTAAGAGTAAGAGATGGTAGTGGTCGTGGTCGTGGTAACGAGTGTAAGGCGGCTTGCAAGCAGAGCTGCTCGTGCACGGCCTATGCTTTTCATGGGAGCGAATGTTTGGTGTGGAAAGGAGATTTGTATAGTATACGAACCGACATTGCAGGTGATCGGAAGCTGCACGTTAAGCTTGCCTCTTCTGCTCTCTCGGATACTGAAGGTAAGTACGTTTTGTGTAGTGACACACACCAAAATCTTTAAACTAGTACAGTAGTATATCTTTTGTTTTTTTATTTTAGTGGCACTTGTAGTTAAAAATATTCGATTTTAGTTTTCTGCGTCCGTACCTGACTTGATGCGGTAATAACCAAAAGAGCTGTGTATTTATGTATAGGTAAAAGCAAGACTTTGGAGGTGGTTATTGCAGTTGTGGTTCCGGTTTTGGTGATTGTTTCCGGTGGATTTCTGGGCTCTTTTTTACAATAGGAGGACCAAACACAACAAAGGTTAGTTAGTTACACCATCTCCAACCATACACCAAAAATGAGTTTTGATATAGGAAACTTCTTGTCACGACCGCCTTTACTAAGGATAGTAAAGACGGGGAAATCGTGACTAGGGAAGGGACTAGGAGCGGGGAAGAAGAAGGGGAAAACAATGAAAGACAACATCTTAAACAAAGCTTCAAAAGAAAAGTTTTAATCGATTAAACAATTAAGCAGCGGGTTAATATCTCAAGGTAATTAATGTCATAAAGTAGTATAGAGCAAAACGAAAGACTTTATCAAGAACGATTCGAAACAAGGCAGCGGAATAAAGGTATCTAGAGAGTCATAGGGAGACGCCTATGTATGAAGACACGACGCATCCGGAATTTCTTAAGGCTCGACTCAACATCCGCCGCAACATCACCGCTCAACCTGCACATAAAGAAAACATATGCAGGGCTGAGTACTTGACATACTCAGGGGACACACGCCAAAATATTTGATAAAAGTTATGTCATCCATACCATAGTGAACTTGAGTTTTAACATTTTAGAAAAGAATATCATCGAGTATTACAAAATATTTTCGTAGACTGGCCAGTCAAAACAATCTCCCCACTTTCTCATCAATCAAACAATCACATCCTCTTACCATAGTGCGACGAAAGTGTGGCCACACTATTCGCCCACGAGACCGGCCGACTAGCTAGGACGGCTCCCAATCCCACCTGTGTACACAGCCTGATAGGGTTTGCGGCCCTACTCAGACCCGAATTCATTTCACACATAGCCCTATAGCCTAACGGAGCAAGCTCAAACGAACTAGGCATCAGACAACAATCTCAACATCAAAACAATCACAGCCCTATAGCCTAACGGAGCAAGCTCAAACGAACTAGATATCATGCAACAATCTCAACATCAAAACAATCATGGCATGACATAACACTTTAAACCACCCTTATATCTCCAATATCATAATTTTGAAACGTAAAAGAGTTTTAGTAAAGAAAGCCCACCTCGATTGCTTACAAACACGGTTCACAACTTTATTGAAATCCTTGCTCTTCGTACCCACGTACGCACAACAACCCTTATCAACATCATAACCACATAATACAACACAATCAGTTTTCTATCAACACATTACTCATGCATGCCCTATCGTTCCTTTCATCGTTTTCTCATATTGCCCATCCCAACGTTCACCATCATAAACGATACGAACCCTTTGGCATACATCAACGTGCAACGCATAATCACATCATAGGATACGTTCTTACTCACACATGTATCATGCATTTCATTCAAAACTTGCCAACAAGACTATTTCAATCAAGACATGAATCTTGCAGAACAACGCAGTCGTCTTGTAAAAATCATTAAAAATCCATCCGATATCATTTGAAGCTAAAATTTGGTCACCACACAGTAGACAGATCAAGGTTCATCCAGTTAAAATCCACACCAAAATCACATCTTTAGGTCGGTCAAAAACAAAAACGAAACTCATTGGACGAGAATACAAATTCTGATAGGACTGCGCAGTTCAATTGAAAAATTCGTTAAAATTTCATCTTTCGTCAAAAGAGGCTGAAATTTTGACACAACACAGAAGACACTTAAAATTTCACTCAGTTAAAAATTCGTGCCAAAATAAGATCGTTTGGTCAGCCAAACACTCATCGGAACCTACTGTCCGAACACCACAATTTTCATGCTCAACATTAACAAACTAGAGTTTGTCCATCATTCATCCACACATACATATTCATGCTTTCAACACATATTCATGCTTCAAAAATGACATCACAACCATGTTCTCCTATTTACACATAACATTCACCAATGAATCATCCACAAACTCACCCACACACATACATACACGCACATACACATACTTTCTCATGCAAACATCCTTCCCAACCGATTAATTTTTAGATCTACGATTTCTACACTCACTATATGCATGAGGGGATCAAGAAACATGGATTCAATGGTAAGAAGGAGAAAGATGAATCAAAGTATACCTTTCTCTTGAAAAACAATCGGTAGGAATGACGAATGATGCGATTCTTCGATGAATCTTGAATTTCCAACTGCACAATGATGCAAGAATAAGGAATTGGTGAAGGATTGGTGGAGAAGGAGAGGAAGAGAGAGACGTGTGGTATGGAGAGAAGAGGAAGGCGAACATATGAGGGTTAGGGTTAGGGTTCTTTTAATTTATAGTCTAGGATAAATCCCACAATAAAACAATTAAAATTGTGGAAGAATAAAATAGATGTCAATGAATAAATCCCACCATTAAAAGGAAAATAGGCGTGTAGTATGTAGGGGAGTAATTTTTGAAAATTGATATTTAATTAGCATAGATATTTATTTGGTATTTACTTGGAGAGAAAGATACTCACAAAATAGGTAAAAAGATATTGAGTATCTCATAAATAAGGTAACAAAATAATTCAAGCATCTCCAAGTGGGGAAATAAAAAGGGGCGTGTACAATTGGAAAAATCAAGGAAAAATACTTAAATCCTCAAATCAAATAGGAATATGATTTAAATTTGGTAATTTCTTGTAGGAAAAGACTCCCACAAAATAGGTAACAAATAAATTAATCGCACAAGTAATTGAAAGGCATATGGGCGAAAATTATGAGATTTTAGGGAAAGAAAGAATCAAATCCTAATTAAAATAGGATATGGAGATATTTGGCAAGATATGGTAAGATTTAATTTTTAATTCAAGGAAAGAGATAAACAAGATACCAATTAAATCTACAAAAATAATTCCTTCTCCTAGTTAATAGGAGATTTCGAAAATCTCAAGGGATGGCCAAGGGGTCGAAAATTATTTAGAATAGCATATGGATAATTTGGTTTGGATTTAATTTGGATAAATATCCCAAAGCAATTAATTAAATCCAAGAAAGAAAGTATTAATTCCAATAAATAGGAGGACCGAAAATTTCAAATAAAATGGCTAGAATGATCATGCATTATCCCATTTAAGTTAATTCACACATTGAAAGCTTAATCACATTAACTCACATAATTCACAACAACTAATTTCACATAATTAACTCAAACACAGAGACTCAATTTCCACAAAAGAAATTCTCATTCAACATCCACATTATTTAAAATAAAATAAGCCATCAAATAATAATAATAATAATAAAAAGTCACAATTTTCCGGGATGCTACACTTCTCCAACTATATATGCACCTTACTCTAAAAATTTTGTGAGAAATACTTAAAAGCGACGTAAAATTTGAATTTGATGTAAATATAGAAGTAAAATTACTTTTTGATGTGACATACTCAAAATGAGTTTGAGTATAAATGATTTAAGATAATCTTAAAAAAAAAGTACTACTACTACAAGATTTGAGTTTGATTTACTCTAAATGCGAGGACTTTTTGTTGTTGTAGTTTTTCATACGATTGTCAATCACCTTCGAATTATAAATGTTGACGTGGATAGTTGAAATGTCTACATAGTTCAACGGATGATATGCTAAACGGCCTAATTGGATAGTATTTAGCATTAGTTTGTAGAAAATTGACAAAGTAAGTGAGAATATCGAAACAACAGAAATTCGTATAGTCATGGATGAAACTTGCATGTAGTTTGGCCCATTCACCTTTTCTTGACAAAGAAGCGCAACTCAGTTGGTAAGATGTTTTCCTCCTAACTGATAAGTTGGGGGGTTTGAGTCTATCACCGGATAGATGGGAAACCCTTTGTTAATCCTCTTAAAAAAAGAGGCCAATTAACCTTTTTTATGATTGAAATTGTTGGCCTCCAAGCACAGAGAACAAAGAGCCAGGTGATGATCTATTGTCCTTCGATTTTGACGTTAGTATCAACGCAACTAATGATGGAACAACTTTGAGGAATATGGAATTCGATCTGCCCATGTTTAGCTACTCAAGTGTTTCTGCTGCAACAAACAACTTTTCACCACAAAATAAGCTCTGAGAGGGAGGCTTCGGCCCAGTGTACAAGGTATATACATAAACTGCCTTAGATATGTTCTCTTTTTGCTACAAATTTACAAGAAAAAAAGCCATGTATTCCACCCTTTCATATTTTGAAAAAAAAAGCCACACCCTTCAAAGATTACTAAATATACTGTTGGATTACTTGAACAGGGCGAACTACTAAATGGAGAAAGAATAGCGCTAAAAAGGCTATCCCAAAAATCTGGACAAGGTTTCGAAGAATTCAGAAATGAAATCATACTGATTGCAAAACTGCAGCATCGGAATCTTGTACGCATCTTAGGCTGCTGTATTCACCCTGTTCAGAGCATTCTAATCTATGAGTACATGCCTAATAAGAGTCTAGACATGTTCCTTTTTGGTTAGTACCTACCAACTCTAAACTTAACCAACCATTTTTTCTAAGTTTCAATAAAGACGAGCATAACATGGTTCAGGATCAACGAAACAAGAAAAGCTAGACTGGAAAACACGTACCCGTATTGTTGAGGGGATTGTTCAGGGGCTTCTCTACCTTCATGAATACTCGAGGGTGCGCATAATCCACAGAGATCTCAAGGCGAGCAACATTCTTCTTGACGATGAGATGAACCCCAAGATATCGGACTTTGGGCTGGCGCGTATCTTTGGAGGCACTGACTCGCAGGCTCACACCAATAGAGTCGTTGGAACATTGTAAGCTCAATAAAGAAAGATTATTGCAACCTTGTTAGTCGAAAGCTGATCTAAATTGATGTTTTTATTTTATATTGCTACATTGCTCCTGAGTATGCAATGAAAGGCTTATTTTCCATAGAGTCTGATGTGTACAGCTGTGGAGTATTGGTTCTTGAGATCATAAGTGGCAGGAAGAACACTGGCTTCTACAAAACTGACTCTATCAGTCTTCCTGGACATGTGACCATTTTCTTTTTCTACTTTTCTTGATTGTATCATGTTTTTTTCCACTTATCACACCTCCCACTGTGTGAGAATTCAGGAAGCATGTTGAATGTGTTGCAGGCATGGGAACTGTGGATTTCGGGCAGAGGTGTGGAACTGGTGGATGAAAAGGCAGGATCTGTGGCGGCTTCGACAGCTTTGGGGTACATAAATGTGGGACTTTTGTGTGTGCAAGAAAATCCCAAAGACAGACCAAACATGTCTAGTGTGGTGTCCATGCTTAGCAGTGAGATTTCAACTCTTCCACCACCTAAGAAACCTGCTTTTTCAACTACAAGTTTGGTCAGCTCATCTTCATCACAGACTAAAAGTGCAGGAGACCCCTTACTTCTCTGGAAATCACATAAGTAATTCAGATATTGTGCCCAGATGATGATGATATTTGCTACTTCAAGAGAAATATTCCTATACTAGTACTATTATTCTTCTGTTTATAGAATTATGTTTTGTTTAAATTCTCTGTTCAAGATATGTTTGGACAGTGTCTAAGAGAAACATACTGTATCAATAATATTTAATGGATGTGTATTTCATAAATATGTGATTCAAATAGACAAAATTGAACACCAGGTTAAACAGAACATCAAATAAATTAGTCAAAATCTAAACGACAAATTTCAACAGAAACCTCTTGTGCTTACAGTCCAGCATCTCACTCAAGCTACACTCCACGCCGTTTTGTGTCAGCAGTTTCTGCCTCGACTTTAATCTTCGTATGTCATGCCTAAAGAAGCCCGGATACTCAGCAATTTCATCAACGCTTCTTCCCATCGCCTCTTTCAAGAACTTGATTCTTGGTCTCAATAATTTACTTATACTGTTGATGATAACTAGAGGATAGCCAGCAACCACTGCTGCTAACTGACTCGAACTGAAGCCACAAGACTCCAAGTACGTAACATTAGATCTGAGAACTCTGTTCACATCCCTACACAGAACTTCCGGGAAATTCATCGCTGCTCTTTGGAGCTGAGGCTCTGTCAGACCAAGTGATCTTAAAAACTCACAAGCTGGTCGTAGCCGTTTCTCAACACTATACCTCATGATGAATGGATGTTTAGCCACAAATCTACCAACCATCCCATCTTTGGACAGTCCAAGGCCGGCAAGAAAATCCACCAACCGAGAAAGTTTTGATTCAATGCTGTAACTTACGATTATAGGGTTTAAGAGTATCAGTTTGCCAATTTGCTTCTCGGGAGCACCAAGAACTTCGAAGAAGGCAAGAAGCGGGCAGAGCTTCTCTTCCAAATTTTGCAAGAGTATGTGTGGGAATTTCGCTATGGCAGAAGCTACCTCCTTTGGTCTTGACTCCAATGTTGCAAGGCACTGGATCATCGGTACAAGTTTGTCGTGCAAGTCGAGGGTAAGAATTTTGGGGCACTTCCTAATGACCATGGAAAGTTTCCCCCCTGGTATGCCTGTGCTTCTCAAATAATCCCAAGTTTCTGAGGCGATTTCCCTATCGACAACTTCAAGCCGTCTGCACTTGTTGAACATATCATGTATGCTTTTATCATCAAAACCTCTGTGTTTGAAGAACCACATAATGCCACTACCTGTCTCCATATTCCTGTGGGATTTTGTAAAGCTTCAGATAAAACATTCTAACCTCAAGCAGTAAAAATGCAGATAAAAGCAAAAGCTCACTTCCTTCTTTTCCCCAAAAATTATGAAGCAAAAACTACAGAATCTTAGCAAACCACATTATAAAACCATGCAATAAATTCAATACAGGTCACACAAGTAAATTCTACAGAAATATGCACCAAACTCAATTATTCAGAAATACATTAATAAACACAGTCAATGTGACATCATTCCACTGATTTTTAGCAAACAGATCAATGATTTCAAGTAAATTTCCTAGCATTCCGAACTCAATTAACCTAAAATTTTCGAGTATAGCAAGCTTTATATCTCAGCAAAATCGAGCTAAACTCCGAGGAAAAAAATAATCGAATAAAGAAGCGTAAACGGCGAAGGCGAGGATAACTGCAACAGAGGAGAGAAAACGTAGAAAAAGTGTACCTGCGGCTGCGGCGGCCAAACGTGGTGGTTTGTGTGGATGGCGACGGCCGGAGTTATTTTAGATGTATTATCTCAAACTATATCCATTTTCATTAAAAATTCCCTTACCGTATAGTAGTAAATGTTTAAAATATGTAAACAATTTTATATGCCGAAATTCAATTTTATCGTCAGAAAAATGATAAATTCAATTTTATCGTCAGAAAAATGATATGGCTTTCCCATTATTTTTTACACTGAAATATAGCTCATTAAAAATGACTCACTTTTCTTTTTTGTTTATCTCAACTAAGATGATACATTACTTAAAATGTAAACACTTTTAACTCTATTTTATTTCTCTCTGTTACTCTCTCCACTTAACTCACAAAATATTCACTCCATTATCGCCAAAATTTGAAAATATGTTTAGTGTAGAGTTTTAACATACTAGTAATAGGGTCATCAGGTCTTACGTGACATTTATATTGCAACTATAATATTTTACTCGTCTGACAGAAATCAGAATACAATTAATGAGTAAACTATGGAGTTGTAATTATTTTCTTACCAAAAGTCCAAAACAATGTTACAAAATTTAATACTCCTACTTCAATTCTGTTTTATAACAAAATTTTCATAATTTAGTGATTATTTTCAAATATTGGATTATTGAGTTTTAGGGCGTGTTCAAGAAAGTTCATATATGCAGATATGGGCTCATATCTGTAACTTATTGGGTGTTCAAGATACATGGTGGATCCAACTTCAGCCCGTTCTTAATTTCTCGGCCCGCGCTGTTCACACCTGATATGCTCGTAATCCATTTCAGGACCTTTTGGTGGTTTATGAAATCTGGACCTCATTTCTGATCCAGAAAAGCATGTGTATTTACTACGGTGCCCTTGCAATTTAAAATGAAAGGCATAGTCTTCCCAAATTTCCCCCCATTCGATACATTTTGGAGGAACCCTAGAACCACATTCCTTGCAGCTGCCGAGGAGGTCTTCGCTGATTTGGTGGATACGTGCAAGATCCCTACGAAGACAGGTCCCAAATCACACCAGGTATGGCATTCGGCGGCTCAAGAGTTCGCAATTTACACAGAATGCTGAAGTTTGGTTTACTTTATTTGGGTGAAGGATTCAAACAGAAGGAAGGGCTGAAATTTTCAGTAGCAGAGTGTTAAGGTGGTGCATTGCTCTTCCGATCTTGCCCTGCATTGGCCCTAGGTAAGCAACGATCAATCAACCAAACTTCGTTGTTTGTTTATGTTCGCTATTCACATTTTTTGGCAAGCATAGTTCTCCCGATGTCGTCTTCTGTTGTGCTACTACCGATTTGTACTTTGTTTACTTCTATTTTTTTGGGATACTAATGTGGTTTGCTGACAATCCCGCCGGTTGTGTTAGTTTTGGGTGTAATTCAACTTGTGTTATGAGTTAATCTTCCGCCGAATTTCCTATGTCATTATTATGTAGTTAAGGCCAATATACAAATCCACCAAGATGAGACTCTTCTCAGCCAAATCAGCGCAGCTATCTTTGTTTCTCGAGGACATTATGCTCCTTTATCGCAATGAAACCACGACATTGTTACGCCGCTACATCTCTGCCCGGTGTCGACGGCAGAGGCGTAAGATTGTTGAGCAGGCGCGGCGACATAGCGTGCTCAACAAGATTCCTACACAGTTGAAGTACTTAGACCGGTTACTAGATATCACAAATTCTGCCTGTGTATCCAATTTACGCATGGACCGTAACACGTTTGGTAGGTTGTGCCGTTTACTTTCCGAGATTGGGGGTTGACAGTAGGTAAATGCCTAGGAGTTGAAGAGCAAACGGTAATTTTTTTGTCTGTGTTGGCACACCATCAGAAGAATCGAGTAGTAGGAAATTCTTTTTGGCGTTCAGGTGGGACTGTATCGTATTACGTTCACAAGGTACTTGCTGCTGTACTTAGCCTTTATCCTGTGCTCCTTGTGAAGCCGGCACCCGTTTCGGATGATTGTACCGACCCTCGTTGGAAGTGGTTTAAGGTAATACATTCACAAATGTATAGCCTGATGTTATATAAACTTCGATTATATATATTTTTTAGTCTTCCCAAATAATACATTGTATCCTTTGATTTGTGCAACTGAAGGGTTGTCTTGGCGCGCTGGACGGCACACATATTAGTGTATTAGTACCGAATGATGACAAACCACGTTACAGATCGAGGAAATGGCAGATAGTAACAAATGTTTTAGCCGTTTGTGATCGTCAAATGCAGTTTGTGTACTTGCTCCCTGGGTGGGAAGGTTCTGCAGGAGACTCCCGCGTCTTGAAGGATGCAGTTTCCCATGCTGGTGGGCTTAAAGTACCGCAAGGTTAGCCGATAACTTACACCAATGGTTCATATGTTTAGCTACTTTTGGCCCATTACCGCATAAGATTAATCGCGTTTCACCTTACGTGTTATAGGTTGCTATTACCTTTGCGATAATGCTTACGCAAATTGCAATGGGTTCCTCACACCCTTCAAGGCAGTACGCTATCATCTCAAGGAGTGGGGTCCTGACACTGAAGCTCCCCAAAACCTGAAAGAATTATTCAACATGCGACATACCAAAGCGCGCAATGTGATTGAACGCGCATTTGGAGTTTTGAAGATGCGGTGGGGCATTCTAAGGAGCGCCTCATTTTATCCTATAAAAACGCATAGTAGATATCCAAGACGAGCATTCACCGGCATGCCAATGAAAACTTCAAGACGTTGAGGTTTGTCTCCTAGAATATTGCACAGACGGTATCGTTGGGACAGCGTGAGGCCTTCAACGGTGCCGAGCTTGTCAAAGACTTCCTGTCGTGCTTGGCCCATGTCGAACTCATACCCTATGCGCTTAGAAATCATCTCAAGACGCGCATCTGTTCTCTCGTGGAGGTTGCCTAGGAACTCCATAAGCTCAGAGTCGGGTGACGACTTTTTGAGCTTTCTGGGTACTGGTTTGCTAGTTGACTTATGTTTCCCAGAGTTGTCGGAGCTGTCATCAGGTACCTCATTGATGTTGGACAAAGGTGTATACGGTTCGGGTATGAAATCCTCAAAAGAGGGGTGGTAGTCGTTTTCATTAACCTGACTGCTACCAGAAACTTGAGCACGGAGACTTTTCGCAGATGCGCCTATCTCTTCAGCAGCCATCCCTGAAGCACGGTCCTTGCCAAATATAGTCTGTCAGGTCTCCCACAATGGCCACGATTTGTTCCGCATATATTTGGTTTCCGTGTCTGCCTGCATTTCAAACCAACTGCTAAGCGAAATTGTTTAGCATAAAAGTGAAACATGTTGATAGCAGAATACCTGTACAATCTGGTCCCATTGCTCATCACTACAATCAAACTTGTAATCACCGTGATGGTTCCACCCAACCCCAGTTCGGCTCAGTATGGATCGGAGCAGGCCATAGCTCTTCTTCCATGCCCCCATTTTGGAGTTGATATGCGGGTTGCCTTTCAAGTCCGTGTTAGGGAACTCGGCACGGAGACTGTCCTCTATCTTACTTAAGTACCCCGCTCGGAAACCGTTGTCCGATTTCCAACCCGTTGCAGTGAGCTCCAGTAGTGTCGCTGCTAGTATGTCTTCCTCCTTTGGAGTCCACATTCGTCTTGATCTTTCCCCCTTGCGAAACTTGTTCCTTGGCGTATCAGTTCCCACTGGACCATAAAACCACACAATCCCATTCAGAATCCCATGTAAAAGCAACATAACCACAATCCCATTCAGAATCCCATGTAAAAGCAACGGTACAACAAATTGGGCGTATACAGAAACAGAGGTTTAACATACCATCGTTATCGGCCCTCATGTTGAAGCTCCTACTCCAAGGACGTTTTACTTGGCTGTGGGTACCTACATTCGGTCCACCGGATAACGGTGACAGACCTTAAGTTGAAACACATAGTAAATTATCACTACATCAAATCAAGTAGTCATCAGTCGCACTCGGTTAATCCATTACAAAATTGCAAACAAGATAGCGTAGGGCCGTCATCGACGCCACAGACTCAGCAATTCAAACTGCAATTAATAAGAAAATCACGATTTCGAGTGGCCATTGGTCCACCGGTTGATGCACAGTAGGCAAACAATAACAAGTGTGGTGCATTAAAACCACAATGTTGTTGGACGAGAAACATGCGCTAATGAACAAAACGGGAAATAGATAAAGCACCAAATCGGTGCGGTTCGTTCATACCTATCCCGTGCTGGCTTCCCGAATCCATTGATTGTGTGTTTCGTCTTCTGTATTGCAAAATAGTAGCGTCGGAGATTTAACCCCAAATTTGGTTTGAAATCGTGATTTCCGCGAAAATGGATTCAGTTGGCGGCAAGTGAAAGTGATGAGGGTAGAATAGGAATTACACTTTTTTTATTAAAAAAATGGAAGCATTAACCAACCCTAGTCGGGACCATATCTGTAACCTTGAACACACGATTCCTTTTCAAAAACCTTGGTTGAACAGTGATCAAATAGGATCAGATAAGTTATGGCCATATATTAAATCTCCCAGCTTGAACACGCCCTTAGTTTTAAGTTTGAGGTTGACAGTTTGACTGCTGGCCATGGAAGAATTAATTTAAAAAAAAAATCGCACACACCAGTCCGTGTTTTCACAAGATAAAAAACGTTAAGAAAATTACAAAAACAAAATCGGTGAGAACTAGCAATAAATAAAATGTGAGTTGTGCTCATGCCCGTTTTATCCGCACCACATACCGCAACAGGGGTGCCAGCCAAGCCATGACTCCTGGTCAGGCTTACCCCGGCAGCGCCACCCCTTGCACCGCATCACATTTCGGGCTCCAATTTTATCCGTTACAATATCAAATCCCTCAAGAACAACATTATACATCTCATATCACACTAAAAACTTAATAATTTGGAGAACTTTTCTCTCGTGGATACACATATTCACCGCTACAAAACAGTATGGACACAGACACGGGCACGAACCAGTCTCAAGGGGAAGTCGTTTTGACGGTAGTTGATGCTATGAACTCTTCGAACCTGGAAGAAAGTCGACATCTATCCTTTACAAGAAAATATATATATGGATAATGATTTAGTTGCATTAGCATAGCACCATAGCATAACAAATACACTTGCAAATTTCCCAGGATGCTGCAAAATATAACTTCTAATGGTATTTGTGAGTTTATAAATCAAGTAGTGAGCATTTAATCAGATAAGCTTTGAAAATAACTAAGACAGACAACTAAGTGTGATAATTTCAAAGTACTTTCATTGTTCAAGAAGAAAATACTGTATTTAACAAGCATTGTGTTAATGTACGTACCAGTTCCACCCGAAGGACTGAAACGCCCCGCAACTCTTTGGAAGCAATCAGCGATCTGCTTAGTATTTGAAGCCACCGAACTTTTCATGCAATCAAAATCTACAAAATTCTCCTTCCAATTTCCAGCCTTGAAGGAGGAGAAAGGCACATACTGATACGGATTCTGTAGTACTTCAGAGATGTTAGAACTAATCCCGGACCAGGCATCAGTTTCAAGACCCCTCTTCCCAAGAGCCCGAGCAACATCGCATGCTCCCCTCGTTGTAACCTTAACAGCTAAAACAGGAAACTTAGAATCACACCACATGATCAGCCTAAAAAGATAGGTGCAAACCAGATATTCCAGTCACATAAATAAGGATCATACATGTTTCTCATCTGTCTTTAAGCATACTCTACAACAGAAACTTAGAACAGCACATTACTCTATAACTTTGCACCACGCGATAAAGGAAGATACAAACCAAATATCACAATCACATAAATAAGGATCACAACTCTGTCTTAGCTGTGTTTAAGCATGCTTCCTATACTAGAGATGTGTTGATTAGCAATATAAACTACAATATGAGTTTAGAGTGATATACCACTAGAAGGGAGCTGTAAAATGTAGTTAGCCGGAAGGCCAATTCCGAAGCCAAGAAAAGTGATCCCAACGCTAAAGCCAGCACCACAGCCAGCTCCGACATAACCGACAACCTCATGTCCAAAACCGGGACCCCATCCTATGCCGCAACCAATGCCCACCCCCACGCCCCAAAAGGCTCCGGATGTTGGATGCACTGGATTCCACCTCTCATATCTCCTAAAGATACTCCTTATTATCATTTCCTACATCAAACTTAGCAGTACAGAGAGATAGCAATCAGGGGGAATTCTCAATTGTATTGAATAAACGATGCAGGGCTGGGAAACTAATTCATTTCAACTTCATATGGATAATTATGCAGTGATTACTGCAACAAGGGCTGTTTATAAAATAAACATCACTATTTGTGCTAGATATGAAACCTATAGTTGAAAATAGCACAAAAAAAATACAACAAAGAGGGATATAAAGAGGAAACTAATAAATAAATTAGTAGTAGCCATCAAATTTCTGATTGGTTTTTTAATACTACATATATCTTCCATCAACTCTGCAAGTTATGCAGCAAAAGTTGCACATGTGAATAAAAAATCATAGAAATATAGATACAGACTGCTAGCAGAATTACTTTAAGATGTTACAAAAAAACCCAATTAAAGAAATGATTCAATAGCAGAAATTTCTGCAGAATGCATGAAAATAAAGGAAAATTCAATATAGAAAAGATGACGCGAATTTGCAAGCATGCAGAAGACCGATCAGAAGCAACAATTGGCATCAATATATATCGGAACTTTTTTGAAAAAAAAAACAAACCGAAAGGTATAACTAATTTCCTTCAATGTCAGCAAAAATTAAATGAATAATCTTGTAATCAAGCGCTGCATGCAGGGAAAACGAAGACTGGGAGACTGCTTATAAACAGTAACGATTAATTCTGTTTATTCAGAATAAAATGGATAATTGGAGGGATTGAATAAGTACTTGCGGTTGAGTTTGAGCTTATGCATAAGGGGGAGTTTTCACCGTAAAATCTGGAAATGGATATTGCGATATTGGATAATGAATTGACGGTGCCTTTTTGTTTCAGGTTCGGGTCGGATCTTGCCCATTTCTCATTAATTGAGCCCATTGTGGAGGGTTTTTTTTTTTGTTTTGAGAAGTATCCAGAAGTAAAATGATCAAGATGTTTTTTCTGGAGTAATTATTGCTCGTAAAGTATACTTACCTCCAAGTTATTTAGCCTTCGAGGCTTCCAAAATGGGTAAGGACGTGAATTCAACTCATGAGAAAAACTCTTGATGTCGCCAGGAAACCTCTTCCTAGGAGCACTAGTAACACGAAGTATGGCTTGAAAACGTGGAGATTCGGACTCTTTTGGATTATCACAATCATATGTCTTCGTCTCAGGAGTACATTGTGGAGGTATATTTCTTTACAATTGAACCTCTATAATATCAATTCACCCAAGTAGGTACCGTCTCCGTTCCACAAATATTCTCATTTTGATCGGCCACAAATTTTAAGAAAATATTCTTATTATAAAAAGTGAATTAAAAAATTAGTGGAATGTGTATCTTATTGCGGAGGGAATAAAAAGAAATAGAGCGTATTCACACGTAACTAGTAATTGTGAATTACTCTTATATGGAGTGAAAAGTGAAACTGTGAAAATGACAAATGTCATCATTTTTTAATACACATTAACGAGTGAAAATGTGGGATTGTTATAGATTTTTTTCTGGTGAAGTGTTACACATTGTTTTTCATAATAGTTAGTACTTTCTTAGTCATAGTCATGTGTTAATTGAGTTATTTTTTTTATTTTAGAAAATTCTAATATAATTGAGTTATTTTTATTTATGACAAAAATTAATTATTTCACTTATTTTATTCTCTCTTTTATCTTTCTTATTTTATTCACCATTCACTTAAGACACTATTCTTAAACTCTATTCAACCTCTATTAACAAAGAATGAGGAGAGTACTTATATTCAAAGTTACAGTGAATTGATATTTTATAGAGGTTCAATTACAAAGAAGTGATATTGGCATCTAATATCATGAAACTTTAAAAAGTTGGGTTTTTCTCACGAACTTTAAAATTGGCAAATAATATCACGAACTTTACCCTGGGTTTATTTTTTCCCACGAATGAAAAAATTCTTGTTATTTTAATAGATTGAAGAACAATTTTGGAGGGTGTGCTTAGGGCTGGCAAAATATACCGTAGTACCGAAATACCGTACTTATCGTACCGAACAAATACCGAAAATATCGAATACCAAATTTGCGGTATACCGCAGGTTGCGGTACGGTATGATATCGTACCGATAGATTTCGGTACGGTAAAGGTATAGATTTTCCTATACCGCGGTATACCGCATTTACGATATTTGCCAAAAATTCAATATATATTTTATATTTAAAATTTATATAAAAAATAGTTAATATGTTAAAAATCCCTAACCCTACTTTCATATTTTAGTTCAACCGCCCCCAACCCCAAACACACACACGCAGAGAAGCAAATCAAGTCCACTGTATAGATTTGATTGTGGTTTAATTTTAATCTTTTGGACATTATTTAAATATGTGAAATTTTATTTTAAATATTTGGCTATAATAGAATTTTCTTGGTATATGAAACACATGTATAACGGTATGTCATACCTTATTTCGGTATAACGTAAAAGTACGGTATACCGCAATACGGTATGGTAACGGTATGGAAATAATCATACCGTTAGGTATGACATTTTCTCATACCGCAATTTACGGTATGACATTCTCGGTGTGGTATACCCTACCGTGCCACCCCTAGGTGTGTTTCAAGAAAAACTATCTTCAAAGATTGAAAAACTTGAAGCTCTCAAAATTGTTGTCGAGAAATTACAAAAAAAATCCGTATCATAATATTATTTGTGGGAATTTTCTCATTCGTGGGAAAAAATAAGCTCGGTGTAAAGTTCGTGATATTATTTACCAATTTTAAAGTTCGTGGGAAAAATCCAAATTTTTTAAAGTTTCATTCAATATCCCTACAAACAATAGTATAATACATATACCACCACAATGGGCTTGATCCGACCCGAACCTGACACAAAAAAGATACCGTCAATTCATTATCCAATATCGCAAGCACATCTAAAATAATTCCCGCCGTCGCCGTCCACACACACCACCACATTGGGCCGCAGGTACACTTTTTCTCCATTTTCTCTCCTCTCGTACTTATCCTCCCTATTCGCCGTCTTACGCCTTCCAGTTTGGTTCCGTTTTTGTTCGATTAATTTTTTTCCTAGCTCGATTTTGCTGAGATATAAGGCTCGTCTGTTATACTCTAAACTTGTAGGTTAATTGAGTTCGGATGCTAGAAAATTTACTTGATATTGTTGACCTGTTTGCTGAAAATCAGTGGAATGTGTTTATTAATTTGTTTCTGAAGAATCGAGTTTGCTGCATATTTCTGTAGAATTTACTCACCCTATTGCCTGTCTGTATTCAATTAATTGCATGGTTTTATAATGTGGTTTGCTCCCTTGTTTTCACTTCTATGGAGTATTAAAAAGTAGGATTCTCTAGTTTTTGCTTCATAAAATTTGGGACAAAGAAGGAAGTTAGCTTTTGTTTTCCAACTCCATTTTACTGGGTAAGGTTAGAATGTTTTATCTGAAACTTTACAAAATCCCACAGGCATATGGAGACAGGTAGTGGCATTATGTGGTTCTTCAAAGACAGAGGTTTTGATGATAAAAGTATTCATGATATGTCCAAGAAGTGCAAGCAGCTTAATGATGTCGACAGGGAGAGGGCCTCAGAGACTTGGGACTACTTGAAAAGCATAGGCATACCAGAGAGGAAACTTCCGGTGGTTATTGGAAAGTGTCCCAAGATTCTTACTCTTGACTTGCATGACAAACTTGTGCCGATGATCCAGTGCCTTGCAACACTGGGGACAAAACCAAAGGAGGTTGCTTCTGCCATAACAAAATTCCCACATATACTCGGGCACAGTTTGGAAGAGAAACTCTGCCCCCTTCTTGCATTTTTCGAAGGTCTTGGTGCTCCTGAAAAGCAACTTGGCAAAATGATCCTGTTAAACCCTAGGATCATAAGTTACAGCATTGAATCCAAACTTTCTCAGATGGTGGATTTCCTTGCCGGCCTTGGTCTATCCAAAGATGGGATGATCGGTAAGGTTCTGGTCAAACACCCGTTTATCATGGGTTATAGTGTTGAGAAACGGCTAATACCAACTTGTGAGTATCTAAGATCACTAGGTCTAACAAAGTCTCAGCTCCAAAAAGCAGCAATAAATTTCCCAGAAATTCTATGCCGGGATGTTGACAAAACTCTAAGGCCTAATGTTATGTACCTTGAATCACGGGGGTTCAGTCCAAGCCAGATAGCGGCAGTGGTAGGCGGGTATCCTCCTGTTCTGATCAAGAGCGCAAGTAACTCCTTGGGACCAAGAATCAAGTTCTTGGAACAGGTAATGGGAAAGCAAATCAACGAAGTGGCTGAATATCCAGAGTTCTTTAAGCATGGTTTGAAGGGGAAGTTAGAGTCTAGGCATAAGCTACTGACACGAAAGGGTATAGAGTGTAGCTTGAGTGAGATGTTAGAATGCAACCACAAGAAATTTCTTTTGAAATTCGGCATGTGAATTCTGATGGACTTTTTTTAGAATTGTTTTCCTCTCTTCCTAGGCGGCGTTCTTTCGGAGGTCTGATTTCTAGTGATATGAGAGATGAATCGGTAGCGATAGGCGCATAAAGCTTTGAGTTTGAGGATTTAGGAAATGATTCAGGTTATGCTGATATGCATGTGCTACTACCAGTCTCTCTTTTTAAAAATCCTTGTTGAGGGCTACTACTAGTTGAAATTCCCATTTGATGTAGATGAGGTCGTTCTGTAATTTATGATTATATGTATACTTTTGCTGATCATTTTTTATGGGGACAGAATTTGAAGTTGGGGTTGGTTCAGGTTGAGAGTAAAGTTTGGTTACATTATTTAGTCTTACAAGTTACAAGCAAATCCATTTCTCAATATTTGCATTTCTTGCCACATGCATTATTCAAAAAGAAGATATTTGCTCTAAATTGGGTAACAGAAATGCAATACACTAATTAAATGCTCCTAATAAACTAGTTATCACCTCTTTTTTGCTATGGTGCGAACAAGAATTGAATGATGAAGGTTAGCTGATGCTCAGGCTAGAGATTGGGGCTGACCAATGGAAATATTTTAAATGCGACTGCATTTAAAATACAGTATAATTCTTTAACCAAGTGAATGTGGATTTTTTTTGCAAATTAAGTAGTACTCCTATATTTTACTTTTTTTAGAGTTTTAGTTATATTTAAACTAGTAATTGTTTTTTCAAGATATCCATCTGATATTAAAATAAAAATGAAATGAGATTTTTAAATCTATGTCAGGGTTACCCTTCCTTCCCCAGTGTCAATTTCACGTTCAATAATTTAGTCACCAACTGAGTAACTGACGGTTTATGCAGCATAGTCATGTCTCCTCGATGTTGTGATTTGCAATGTTAAATACCTAACCTGACAATAAAATTGATAGTATACAGAACAAAAGTCGAAATAATAGAATTCAGAAATCTTATTTGCGGAATAAAAAAATTGTTTCTGAACTGAAGTGAAATAATCTAGCGGTGTCCTTGTAAATGAAAAATACATTTATAATTCTATATTTGGGATGCAAAACTTAGCTTCGAAGTATTAGCAATATTTGCGGATACATCAAAGCTACGTAGCCAAGAGATAATTAAGGTGTACTTATCTATATGTAAAACATAATTAAAGCTTGTGTGCTTTTGGTTGTACAATGTCCCAACTAGAATTTACCAATCTCCAGTTAGATATTATTAATTCCTAAATTTCAATTTATTTACAATTTGAATTCAATACGCCGCGCATCAAAGTGTGCCTCTAATTCTAATTTTCAAGAAAAAATTTTCATAAAAAGAATAGCAAAATAAATGTATATATGGATAAGCGAAAGGCAAGTAAAACACTAGTCATCAAAGTAAATTTATTTGGACAATAATACAAGCAGTCGATTTAGGAATACTAAATACCGATAGTGACATAATCCAATGTGTAGTAAGGATGATAGCTTATTATGGTACATGATGGAGATTACAAAACCAAGCAGCACCAACTCATCATCCAACTTCAAGCGTCTGCTATCAACAAAACCCAAGGTTTTAGTAAACTCTTCCATGACTAAATAAACAAACAAATAATAAATGACTACATTAACTCACCATTTGGAGAGTAAGCAGTTCCTGAAGTAAAACCAGAGGATGTCCTAGGAGTGGACATGGACAGCTGCGTCGAGGAGAAGGCGTTCTCGTTTGTTCCATTGTTGTCAAGATTGGACCACGATTCCTTGGTCGTAGGCCACTCGCTGAAGAAAAGATGTTCCTGCTTCAGTATTGTAGGTGAACTGATATCATTCCCGAATAGGCCGTTCTGCTGCTGCTTTGATGAGACGGGCTCATGGGCATGAGGTGTATATTGCTGAACTGAAGAACTGGCTAGCATCCGGGAAT
Organism: Salvia splendens; assembly: GCF_004379255.2. Classification (NCBI taxonomy): domain Eukaryota; kingdom Viridiplantae; phylum Streptophyta; class Magnoliopsida; order Lamiales; family Lamiaceae; genus Salvia; species Salvia splendens. The sequence goes on along the minus strand of NC_056047.1, from coordinate 16,626,217 downwards.
TGGATCCTTGTTTGAACAAGGAGCTCGAAGATACTTGAGAAGGCATGAGACCCCATGTGCCGCTGCCTGCACTAGGACCTAAACCCAGACCTCCCGTCCTTCCAGAAGCTTCTTGTGTGAAACTATGCCAACAAGCATCATAAAAAAACAGACAGATTAGAAACATATATCTTCGCATTACTGAGGGTTGGATCAAGTGATTGCAGAAATGTAATAAGATAGATGTCTGCATAAAAATATTATTCCAATATTAAACTTGTTTGATCATGTATCCTCAAAGTTCAACCTTGTAATATCTGTATTTACCTTTTCCATATGAATCAATTTATTGAATGCTTCAAAATTATCACTAATCTCATGTATTCGTAATCCTCATCGATTTACAAGTTCCTTTTTCATCACCTACTCTAACCCATCCCTAATCCCACAGATAGAAGAGGTAAATATCAGTAAATCAATAAAGTCAAACTAGCAGACCAGGAGCCGTCCCAACACGAGTACAATAATTGTATCGCATTGATCAACAGTCTCAGTAATGCATAACCCATCGGACCACCCAAGTTAGAAACAACTTGGTTAATATTTAACAAAGGTTCATTAATGGATTACGGAAATGGTGTTCATAACTTATATGCCATGCTCTTTAGATCATGAGTATGCACAACAAAAACCATGGGCCACCGACAGCGACAAGCTAACAATTCATTTAAGGCAGTAGGTTGAACATCAAGCTGTATTTGTTGTTCAAATAAAAGGGGTGGTCTCTTGCGTGCTCCACCACATCATGTGCCCACAAGAGATAATGCATTAATTACTTTAATTAATTCATAACCAATCCTTAATACCTTAAAACACTTAAGATAATCAAACCACACAAGGAACGCGCGCATGAGTGTTTGTCCAAATAAAATTACTGTTAGTAGATAGTACTACAATTTAACTAAAATCTCAAGCATCACTAAGTCAGCAGTACCTGAATTCCCTGCCACTGATGCCATACGGTCCCATCTGCAACTTTGTTGCATTGCTCCCAACAGATGATCCTTCAGAATTAGCACCAGAGTACAATGGCATCTGTTGAGAGCTACCGCGGTTTAAACTGCCCCCAGTAGAGGAGTGAGGTCCTGCAGTCAACATGGACTGCGATGTAGATTGAGATTCCACATGCTTTCTTGAACGGTTGCGACCACGGTGCATGTGCCGCTCACAATATTTTGAGTCCGGATGTGCATCTTCTGAGCACCTCCACTTCTTTCCATCAGTTCTCCGGCATCTCCCCGGCTCAGGATCAAACTTCTTGCCATAGTAGGAACAATAGCCCACTGCATGAAGAATGAAATTTAAATCCCAGAACAGTTAGATTGCATAAAAATTGCATTTTAGTGTACTAGAAGCACAAACGACAAGTAAATGTTCCATCACAAGAAACTCATTCACTTCAAACCACTTAACACATTTCTTTATCTCAATCACATAGTGAATTTCTTCACAAACCACTTATTATCCAAATTACACCTGACAACCAACCACCTTAGCATAGGAAGGAGCAAATTTACATCCCAACAAATGGAGTACAAATCTTTGATTCAAACTCAATATAAGCAATTCTTCTCCACATACATACCATAACAATGAAGAAAGCATTTAAGCTACAAATCTCAGATTGTGTAACACGAAAGCTATAACAAATTTCAGCAGCCAGTGAAGAGAAGAAACTTACACGTTACAAAATCTCACTAGTTACCACACATAAAAATAAAACTATTTCCACACTAGAGAATGGCAACTACTCATAAGCAGGCAGGCTTCAAATTATACACTCAATTTGAGCTTGTTGACATGCACATAAATCTTAAGAGTTAATTATCATCTCTTTACACATAAGGATGCAAGATTATACAGACAGATATCAAGAAGTCTGTCATTACATGCAGGATTGTTGAAGAGATGGGCGTAGAGTCCCTCGAAGCTGTGACGAATAGGCGTAACGAGGTCTGGTGGCACCGGCAGGCCAGCCACCATATACTTGTATATCATGGCTTGCTGCTCCAGCTCCTTCCATTGCACATCTGTGAATGGCTGTGCCCTATACCCCCCATACCCCAGCTCCGCCCCCATTCCCACCACCGTGATTGGCGCTTTCTCGCTCATCCTCCCTCCTCTCAACTACACAATTTCCCCCTATGCAAACCGATCAAACACAGCAGCACTAATGAATCTGCAAAAAACAATTGCACACTCTGAATTAGGCAAAACATAAACATGAAAGCATTTCTTCAGAAATCTTCCTTGTTACTGCAGTAGTGATTCAAGAGGCTGAATTAGGGTGGGTTCAATATGAGAAATTTGTAGTATCAATTTCTATTAAAAAAAGCTAAGCTAAGCTACGTTTTTTGCTTCAGAAACACACACACGCATAATGCAATCAGAATCTGAATACTCGGCAGAGTGAGAGTTGCGGTGTGTTCACCTGCAGCGGGGACAGATAGATCTAGGGTTAGTCAAAAGAGGGAGAAGATCTGAGAACATAAATTGGGGGAATAAATGTGGTGGGTGAGGAAATAAAGTGAGACAAAGTGAGAAGTGAGAGAAATAAATGAGAGAAGGGGGTGCAACCTGCGACGGTGTGGGGCTGGGGGAGGCGTCGTAGCTTCGGCGGTGGCGTTGGCGGTGGTCCAGTGGTAGTTTAAATTCTACCGTATCAAGACAAACACTGGGCAACTGGCAACCTTTGTCGTTTTCTTCACTCATTGCTACTCAAATACGGGAGTGGATCCTCTGCTGTGGTGGGAACACAGCAGAGGCTGCTGTGCCTAAAACGACGCCGTATCACCTCAATTTACACTTTTCCATTTCCACAAAAACGACGCCGTTTAAGAGAAGGGGGACACGTTTCATATATCTTGCATTTTTGTATCTCTATGCTGGCGGTATATACATACAGAATTACATATCTCATCATCCCTTTTTTCTTCTTCTGCTTCTTTATTTCTAAACATTTCAACTTTTTCCTTTTTTTCTCTATATATTTCTTCTCAATATAATCGATCTTGCTAGAATTCAAGGAAACTTAAATCTTGGGTCTAAATCATATTTGAGGAAGTATATTTGGATTATTTTTGTGTTTTTGAGCAAAATATGTTTGGATTAGATTTCTCGCGATTACTCACGAAGATAATTGGGTTGTGTTAGACAAAAAAGAAAAAAAAAGTGTGGAAGTAAGTTTTATTAGAACCAAAATTACGAAGGACACGATAATTTACGAGATGAAGAAAACCCCCATTGTCGAAAACTTGAAAAAACATGTACTCCATATCTCTTTGCAATATTCTTCGCATTACAACTGATCTGTTGAAAGATGAAGAAATGATTCTATATCTTGTATTCCCGTAGTGAAAAAAAAGAAGAGAATGATCAAGGAAAAAGTGTCCCTCTTCTTTTAAACGACGTCGTTTTTGTGGAAATGGGAAAGTGTAAATTGAGGTGATACGGCGTCGTTTTAGGCACAGCAGCCTCTGCTGTGTTCCCACCACAGCAGAGGATCCACTCCCCTCAAATACATTTTGGCTTTTGCTATTTTCATACAAATGTCTATTTTCTTTATTTATTGGAGTAGTAATTTTAATTCTATTATTCCATCCGATCCAATTAATTTAAGTTTTCATAAATTAAATCATTTTGTATATATATAAATAAAATATCTAATCATCTTTATTTTATCCATCACCTAATTTATTCTTTTTATATCTTTCATCTTCTACTTTTTATTATAATTTATTAATATTTATGTTCAAAATTTTTGATTCAATTTGGTTAAGAGAAAAGAAATATTATTTATATTCAAATGACTAATAGTTGACAAATAAATGGATTATATGTGAATTTATTGGATTATTAAATGTGATGTAAATATATAATTTATTACTAAGGGGTGAATTTATTGGATTATTAAATGTGATGTAAATATATAATTTATTACTAAGGGCGTGATCAATTGCTAACTCCCTCTCTAGTTGCTAAGGTCATCAACATCTCTGTCTCAATACCGTCTCATTCCTTCATTATTCATGGACCTCACTGCACTTTTTACTCCATCTCTTAACTAAGAGACAACATCTGCATCCCTCCATCTCTTGACCATCTCATCTCTTAACTATTCATTCAATTTCATTTTTTATTTTTATTTTCAATAAATTCAATTAATATTTCATTGAAATATTAAATGAATATTAATAATTCATAAAATCATTTAAAAACCACGAAAATTACAACATCAGAAACTACGAAAAATACATAATTGAAATCCTAATATTACAATTTATTGAAATCCGCATAATCATGGAAAGTAGTGATCGTCTAACGGTTGCCAAATTTTGCTCAAATGTGCTCCATTAGATACTCCTGGAGTTTGACGCGGGCCATAGAATTACGTGTCCTTGCCCGAACAGACATTCGATCTTACAAAAAAGGATGAACTCCACTACGATGCGGACTACTTGTGGAAGAGCTTCCTGGGGTTTCAGGGGTCGAACCAATTTCCCACCTCAGGTCCTTCGTCGGCGACAATCATGTTGTGCAAGATTATGCACGTATACATGATGTTGACCATATTCTCCATAATCCACGTACGAGCCGAGGATTTGATAATGTGGAATTGAGCTTGTAGAACCCTGAACGCTCTTTCCACATCCTTGCAAGCAGCCTCTTGCTTCTGCACAAAAAGACATTATTTTTCGTTTATCGGCCTGGTGAACGTCTTCACGAAGGTTGGCCACTTCGGATAGATGTTGTCAGCAAGATAGTACCCAATTTTAAATTGGCGGTTGTTAGCGGTGAAGTTGATGGCCGGCGCTTTACCATTCAAAACTTCGTTGAAGAGGTCGGATTGGTTGAGCACGTTGATGTCGTTGTTCGATCCGGAGACCTCGAAAAATGCATGCCAAATCCATAGTCTGTAGTCGATAACGGCCTCGAGTATAACGGTGGGGTAGGTGCCTTTGTGGTCGCTCATGTATGATCCCCTCCACGCCACAGGGCAATTCTTCCATTGCCAATGCATGCAATCGACGCTGCCAAGCATCCCGGGGAATCCGTGCACTTGTTCGTGAAGTTGGAGCAGAAACTGACAATCTGCGGTGCTTGGCTTCCGGAGAAATTCGTCGGTGAAGGCTGTCCGGACGCCTTTGCAGAAATTCATCAAACACAGTCTCTCAGTGCTTTCCCCCATGTGCAGGTACTCGTCGAACAAATATGCCGTTTGTCCAGTAGCAAGCTGACTGATTGCTGCAGTACATTTCTGGAGCGTCGTGAGACTGGGATGGCCAGTAGCGTCGAACCCTTCTTAGAAGTACTATGTTGACATTTATTGTTGTACGAAAAAATTGAAAATTTTCAAAAAAAAATTCAAATTTTGACATCGGAACATATGCAAGTGAGATCTCATTAGAATCCTTATGAAATTATCTTTAATTTGATATATATGTGTGCGAAAAATAATTTTAATCGAAATTATCTTTAATTTGATATATATGCTTAATACCTTTATTGACGATTTTTGTTAATGATATTGACATTCTGAGACATATGATTTAGGCCTTGATTTGAATATCTAAGAATTATTATTTAATTATAATTAATAATTAAGTATTGAGTTAACAATATAATACTTCACTTGTTACGCCAATTAGTAGTACTTGTTTTTTTAATGTGTAGCCAGTACTTATGAAAAGTATTATGTCAAAATTAAATTTTATTAATATGTGTTACGTGTATGACAAGAGTCTATACATCTATAAATTTTTTGAGTATTAATATAAATGTCATTAAAATTATTATAAATTCATATCATGGTTTTCACTGCAATTAGTTTTAATTTTCTTAATAAACCAACTGAATTGAAACAATGCAATGTAATACAATTATATTTGGGAGAGTAGAACAATTTTATAATTATATAATAATTTTTTCGTCTTAATTAAGTTGAGTCAAACTTTTGAGCAAGAAGATTGAGAAACTGTGTTAAAAAATATAGGAAAGAAAATTAAAGTAGAAAAGATAAAGAGAAAATAAAGTAAGTGATGAAATAAAATAAAAATAAATGAATATTTTATCTTTTTTGTAAAAAAAATGACTGAATTTGTTGGATCATCCTAAAAATAAATATGACTGAATTTAATTGAGACAGAGAGAATAATATTAAATTTTTTTTTCTATCAAAGAAATAAATATTGTAATAATAATAATAATGATGATGGTGGGTTTCACACACATACAAACAGACCGCCACATGGGAGGATACATCACCCCATCGCGTAAGTCCCGTCGGAGGGGGACGCCCACATCACGTTTCCTCCCAATTCGTCTCACTGGGACGGGACACGATATTTTTAAGTGAGTTGTGGATGCTCTGAGTCGTATAACTAATTTTTAGGTATAGTCCAAAATTTAAATATACTACTTCACTTGTAATAGTATATTCCCTTCGTCCATGAAAAATAAATATAGATTTGTATGACATATGTTTTAACGTGAAATTGATAAAGTAAGAGAGATGAGAGAAAAGTAAGAGATGAGTAGTGGTAGTGGATTGATGGATTGTCTACGTTATTAATACTCCATTTCGTTTCAACTAAGTTGAGTAAAAATTTTAGGTGTGGAGATTTAAGAAATTGTGTTGGAAAGTAGGAGAGATGAATAAAGTAGGAAAGATAAAGAGATAGTAAAATATGTGTTTGAATAATAAAGTAAAAGTGATTGAATGTTTTATTTTTATTTTTTTTTATAAAAAAAAATAACTCAATTTAGTTGGGACATTCAAAAGGAATACAACTCAAATTATTTAGATTAGACGGAGCAGTATTTAAATATTAAAAAATTTCTTTATTTAGAAAATAGTCTAATTTTGATGTGCGATTCAAAATGATAAAACTTGTAATGTATTTTATTCGACGGAGAGAGTATATACTATACATTGTGGAGGATAAAATACATTTTTCTTAAATTGCAGCAAAGTCCCTGGCTCTGTTTTTGTGAAGTCAGTGCCTTCTCGTCTCTCCCTCCCAAAAGCAATGAGTCTCTTTGGCATTGGCAGGTAATTTACCCAATTTACCTGTTTTTGGTTTTGTTTTCGATTTAATGTCGCGCGATCGCCTAATTTCAGATCCTTCATCCACCAAGCTTCATTTTCTGGTGAATTCGTTGCATCTCGATTACTGTTTGTGACCTTATTTGTGTTTTTGGGTGTTTTTCCTGGATATCATTTTGACTTCTAAATATTGAAGTTCGAAATTGAAATGGATGCATAATCTAGAGAATTTGTGACAATCGTATATGATTGAAGCTAATCAAGCTTGGTTGGTTGTTGATCAAAATGAATGCTGCGTGTTTCATAATTGTTAAGAGATGCGTGATCGCGCATAGAGATTTATGAATCAATGCACCTTCGTTGCAAGTTGCAGGAGTTGAAAAGTAGGCAGAGATCATGTTTGTTTTCGTTTTGTGGATCGATGTGAATTGTCTTCTGATATTACTATATAGGCTCAGCACGATCCATGGTGCCTAGTGGAAGATTGATAATGCTATCTCAAATCGATGATTTTATTATGTTTTCTATATGATATTTTGACTTGATTTCTTCTGGACTTTTTATTGTTACTAAAATTGTTTGATGTACTGTTTCTGATCAGAAACCAAAGAACATTTCGCCCCAAAAAAAGTGCACCATCAGGCAGTAAGGTGATTTATTTCCCGAGCTCTTTTATTTCAATTTTCTTGTTTTTCTAGATCATCTTATTTATTTTTTCCAAAGAAAATTATGCTTAGTTTGTTTCTATTTCTGCCATAAAGGTAAAATTTTCAATTTATTTGTTTCAGGGGGCACAGCTGAGACAGCATATCGATGCCACTTTAGGTAGTGGAAACTTGAGAGAAGCTGTAAGGTTACCACCTGGAGAGGACTTCAATGAATGGCTTGCTGTCAACAGTATTATCTCTGTCCTCCCTCCCTCCTCCCTCTCTATGTGTGTAATTATATGCGTCTATAGGGATTTAAACTGATGGAGAGAATATTAAAATGATGAAAACTGATGCATCTGCCATAATGTCTGTATGATAGCAGCAATATTGCATTAGTGCACCATATAGTAGTGTAGTTTGTTTGATCTCTTTGATTTAGCTGCTATAAGCTTCTTTGTGTGGCTTAAAAATTGAAAACTTCCTGACTTTTACTTTTCAGCTGTGGATTTCTTCAACCAGGTGAATCTGCTTTATGGCACCCTCACTGAGTTCTGTACGCCTGAGAACTGCCCTACCATGTCTGCTGGCCCTAAGTATGTTCTACCTTGATTATTCTCTTTAAGTTATTCTTTGAAAATATACGTATTAAGGATGTTTTTCTCATGTAAGAAACTAAAAGGAAAAGAATATTTTGATCTTTTTGTCAGTGCATGTATTCCAGAGGATTCTACCGAATTTCTTGGGAATTGGTTGGGTTGAATTAAAATAATTGTATTGCCATGTATATCATTTACTAATCTGCATTTTACTTTCTAAACAGTTCATAGGGGCTTTGCAGAATAAAAAGTTCTGTAGATGAAACGAAATTCAAAAAAGATGGGCGAGTATGTTTCATGTGTTCATTTTTTTTCTTTGGAAGCTGCTTGCCTGGATAGAGTAGTTTGTGCAGGCTTGTTTTACATGGATTTATAGCTTTACTCATCCATTGTTTGTCTTCATGTTGACATTCACTACATTCATGATGATAAACTTTAGTTAACCTACTTATGTTTTATGTCATGCTGCCAATCACTATATCCTCTTTCAGGGGAAGCTTAGTCATGCTTATCACTTTTTTGCAAAATTTATATAACAAAAGGAACATGAGAGAAGTTTTCTTGACGAGCATAAATATTTTGTAGGTATGAGTACAGATGGGCTGATGGTGTGCAAATTAAGAAACCTATTGAAGTTTCAGCTCCTAAATATGTTGAGTATTTGATGGACTGGATTGAGAGCCAGTTAGATGATGAATCCTTATTTCCTCAAAGGCTAGGTATAGTCCTTCCATATACCATTATCTAGAGAAGCCATTTGATGTTTATAGGTTTATAACGTCCTCCCTCAAGTATGTGTTTATTGGGGTAAAATAGTACTGTAGCGTTACTTTTATGCATGGTGGTAACCACTCTCTCTTATTCATCCCCCTTTCCTTACCTTCTTTTATATAATATAATAATTCCGATGACTGATGAGAGAATATTTCGCAGGTGCACCATTTCCTTCAAATTTTAAAGATGTTGTAAAGACCATATTCAAGCGTCTCTTTCGTGTATATGCACATATATATCACTCTCACTTTCAGAAGATTGTGAGTCTTAAAGAGGAGGCCCATCTTAATACATGCTTCAAGCATTTTATACTGTTCACATGTGTAAGTTTTCTAGTATCTGTTTACTTATTTGATCAGTTTCTTTTTATCATACTATGTCAGCCCTTAATTTATGTAGATCCTAAGGTGACAAACTTGTTGGTACTACATAGATGGTTTCTTACTTTCTCTTGCTATCCAATAATATATATTTTTCTCTTGATTCTTCTGTGGCAATTGACTTGTGCTTCCTAACAGAGTAATGTAGCTACTCACATCAGAGCAGCTATGTATGGCACTCAATGCCGCCTTTTCTGAAAGAGAACAACTCCTGTACACCCCACTACTTCATAGGCGCCAAAAAAGATTACAATTTAATACCCTAATTAACACTTAATCACTTTAATTAAAACTTAATTATCCTAATTAATATTCCAAATCATATATATAGTGCTACTTAGTGGCAGCGCACATGGTGCACGTGCGCCCACACTAGTTTTGGCGTTTCTGAAATGATTAAGGAAATTAGGGGTTTCTACTGGATTTGTCCTTTCACAAACATAATCAGTCAGTAACATGCTAAAAGATAAATTGTTGACACGAAAAATATAAGAGTAGATAGAAACAAAACTGAAATGAGAATGGTGTACAATGGTTGGATTTGTTTGCTTATTATTGTGAATATGACTATTCCATTGAAGTTTGATTCTAAGATGGTAAGATATAAATCACTTAAGGCCTTTCATGCTGCTGAAGCTCGGTTTATTTCTTTGTCAGTGGCCTTCAGAAATCGACTGATAATTGAGCATTTTTTTCCCTTTTCATGCTGAAGCTAAGGTATGTGTTGGCTGTGCAGGAATTTAACCTGATTGACAAGAAGGAACTTGCACCCCTGCAAGAGCTCATAGAGTCCATCGTCCCATGCTAAACAAGTTTGACGCTCACCTATCATAACTAGCGTATTGGAGACATATACGTGTTTGTTACACTCCTAGTAGGAAAATCTGTATTTGCATCTCTTTGCAGCTTCAGTTTCATCTTGTCTTGTTGCTAGAATCTAACATTTAATTATTAAATAAGTGTGTTTCCAAGTTTGTATGTTGTATGTAATGTTATTCTTCCATGGACCAAGTGAGTAGCTAGGTATTTTTGTTTCACTGCTACACATGTGGCCGTGAATGTGGTGAGAACCGCAGGTCTATCCATTCTATGCATGTTACAGCATAACAATTTGATTATTACTGATTGAGAGTTTCATACACGCTGCCTCATTGTTGATGGAAATTCCATGAATTCTCTCACATTCATTCTCTGCATTTGATTTTTTGAAAAAGCGAACAAAGGCTTTTAGCATTGTTTTCGTTTTCTCATCATTCATGGACTAAACTGATCATCTGTTTGAACATTGTTATTTGCTTTACTTTTTTGTAATGTTGAGGTGAAGTGAAACAGAAGATGAAATATGATCGACTAATGTTTATCATCTCTCAACTTCTTATAATTGTAGATTGATTTCAACCTCACATCTCCAACATGTTATGAATTCAACACAGTCATTGTGAAAGCAAGAAAAAACACAAATTGCTGACAAGTCAAATATTTTGTGCACCCTAATCATAATCTGATTAGAATAGCCCAAACCCATCAAAACTACCTTATCACTGGAGTCTAGAAACACAAAAAACTGTCTGGAGTTCGGTACTTTTACCTTTTATGATTAATTAATTAATAAGATCGATGATTAAGTACTCATTATTGGGATCTCTCTAATTCCATCTTTTCAATAGGATAATAATTTTCAAAGGAAAAATTCAATCTACCAAAGTAGTCAAGATATTTTTTTTGAACCAAAAGTAAACAAGATATTATACTTCAAAAGTAGTGCCCCCTTGGCCTCCATTGCCCAGCACAGGACACGTTCAATACAACTAAAATCAAAGAGAGACACAGTCACAACAATGGTCAATAATTTCTAATCGGAAGGATATCTTCTACAAGAAATAAGGAAACGCTGCAATTCTGCTATAACCTTGGCTCTGATATTGATCTACATGTAAACTAAAAAAAATAACATGTTATAAAGAGTGTAGGTATATCTATGTCCGAAACAGAGTATCCTCAATCTACGCGCCTCCTCGTGGAGAATCGAAGAAGTGAACCACTTTGAGGGAAAAAAATAAGCATGTCATCTGTCTGAAGAAATGATATTCTGATCGTCGGCATCATCAAGAGCACGTGATCTGATAGAGTTAGAACCCCTGTATTTTGGCTCGATATAGATATACGCTCCAGCAACAGCGGCAAGAACACTGAAAGCTTGAATGAATAGTTGGAAATTCGCCAGCAACTCACCACGGATTTCATGTTCTGGGGAATGGCATTTTACCTCGTTGTCCTTGAGCAAACAACCATCTGGCATCATTGAACCGTAGAGAGTGAACGCTGTCTGGTAAAACCAAAGGCCTTGGAGTGTCATGGCCATGCCACTGCATAAATCGGCTGGGAAGCTCGTAGGCATGAGAGCTCCAGCGATAGTTGACAGTATACAGAGGCCAATTAGGAGGACGAGGATGAAGTGATACCATCCTTCAAGGCCCTTGTGAGTGGTAGAGTGAAAATAGAATAAAAGATACTCTGCTGTGAATGCTGCTGAAGCTACTAAGCATAAAGCGCCTTCCGGCAATGGTAGGTATCTGAGAAAGGAGCAAGACAGAAACAAACATATTAATCTTATACATAATCGACCTCCAAATTCCTATGAGCAACTAGAAGAAGATGGATTTATATTGATACACAACAAAAGCAAAGTTTAAGCTATGCTAAGAAACACAAGAACTCGAATTTTCAACAGAAGCAGCAAATGAAAAGATCCCCAGAAATGAAGTTTTCTTTTGCACATGCCAGATAACCAATAAGTAAACTAATCAAATCTTCATGATCTCCATGAGGCAACTCTCAAGAAAATCTAGAGAGGGTTTAGTTGATCCACGATCTATGTTTCATGTTCTCTTCCCAAATCAAGAAATCAAAATACAGGACACTCTAACACAACAAGTAACAAAATCTAACAGAAACCACAGGAGACAAACCTCGTCTTCTCAGAGAGAAGTGCCACAACGCCAAAGATGAAGAACATAAGCAGCATCCCCGAGTGCTCAAAGTCGTTCATATGAGAAGGGTTCAAGACTCCATGAACAATGATCTTGAGATGGGTGGAATACAGAAACTCTATGCACAGATCGAAGAAAGCTCCAATTGCAATCACATAGAGCTCCAAGTACTTAAGCCTACCATCAAAACCAGGAACAGGGTTCCAAACCCTGACTCGGAAAGATTTCGGATTTGATGCATATCTGTTTAGAGAGCACCACATGTGCCACACACCAATCACTAGAAACAAAGTCCCAGGAATCGCATGTCCTGGAAATGAACCCATCTCCCCTCAACTGTTTTCTGCTAAATCAGCCAAATCTAAATTGTTGATGATAGCGAAGGCAGAAACAGAAACACCCCCTTTTTGGTAATCACTAGGTATCGATAGAAATTGAGAGTGACATCTAAATCTTCTTCGTCAAAAACTCACAGAAATCCCCAGAAACTCAAAATCCAAAATCAAATACAGATATTTGACTCTGGATTTCTGCCTCAGAGTAAACCTTTCACCACCTGCCGCAGAGATTTAAGTGAGGTTTTCAATTTTCCAGAGAACAATTTCCAAAATGAACACTCAAAACCGGAAAATCTAACAATCAATACCGATTATTAGCTCTTGATCTCATAAAAAGCCTTGGCAGAGATTTGTACTAATTTCCAGAGCTTTTTCACAACGAATTCTTATATCAGTTGTGAACATAGAAATCAGAGGTATAAATCGCAGAAAAAAAGTAAATGGGGAAGCACTTGAGTTCATGCAAAATATTCAATCTCAAAAAAGTCAAAATCACTACATGAACGCGACCAATTTATAAATAATTTCAGGCAGCAAAAAGTGCACAAAAAAGCAGCCAAAACCAAAATTCAAAATCCAGAAACATAGATGGATCTGTTAATAATTCATAAATTATGCTTCTCTTCACTACAATATTCAGAATTGTGATCGTGATTTTCAGTAATAGCAATTAGCAATCGAGATTAAAGAAGAGAGGTACCTGAATTTGCTATTAGCAAAATCGAAATGGCAAAAAGGCCTCAATGAGGAGAGAAGTGAATTGAAGTGAGGTCGGTAGGGTCAAACTCAGACGGCAATAATAAATGAATCATTGAATGCAGAAATCTAGCTGTAGTTCATAATTTTTTTAATTTATTCCTTTCTCTCTCTAGAATTGCAGCATCGAGGAAAAGGAGAATTTCCTTTTCTCTAATTTGATTGACCTTTTAGTGCGTTGTTGCATGAAAATCATGAATTGATTGCGCCATTGCGGCATGCAAATTTGAACAGTTTTTTTAAGTTGACAAATGATAATGACGAGTTTTTCCCGTCTGTCATTGCTATTTTCGGCATTTTTAGGAACTAACGATATTTGGATTGATGAATAGTAATTATATTTGTTTTGGTGTTTATCTTAAATGTGACCAATTCATCATGTACGGTTTGGAGATTAGGGCCATAGGAATTAGGAAATTTAACCCATTTTGGGAATTTTTAGAAATTAATGACATTTGGATTTTTGAATAGTAGTAGTAATTATATTTGTTTTGGTGTTTATCTTAAATTTGACCAATTATTCATTACGGTTTGGAGATTAGGGCCATAGGAATTAGGAAATTTAACCCATTTTGAGAAACTAATCACATTTAAGTATTACTTCTACTTGTATAAAGAAATTTTGAGTGGATAAATTTACGTAAGCCGAACCTACGGTCCGGTTCTTAATTCAAAAACGTGCGTTCAAAAGCCATTTTTAACCTTTGAAACATTGATAAAATAATACTCATATTTCATCCGTCCCACGATAACAGTCACATTTAGTGTTGGTACGAGTTTTAAGAAATAATGAGTTTTAAAAATTAGTGAAATATGAGATTAACTTTTTTATATTGATTTTATAATATATGAGTGAAGTGAGTTAATGGAATGTGGAATTTACTTATCATTTATGGTAAAAGTGAAATATGATTCTTATTGTGGGACGGATCGAAATAGCAAAATGTAACTCTTATTGTGGGACGAATGGATCATATGTTGATTTCGTTCAAATTTTAAAACACATGAGATAAAAATATATGCAGGCGGCAGGTTTACAATTGTGGAAGTGTTGATATTCGCCACATAAAAGGAAGTCGCTATAAAATGTAGAGATATTGGTTCTTAAAATCATAAACTTTAGAGATATTGGTTCTTAATAATCTTTGGCCAAAATTTAGAGAGTATTTCACAAAAATTTTAAAATTAGTCTTAAATATCATAAACTTTATATTTTATTTATTTTTACATTTTGTTTGTTATTATTTTGCATTTTATCTGTTATTTTCCACACCAAGTCAATCACCAATTCATCCTAAAGTAAGAGAGAGAATTATTGGGTTGTTCAGTAGTGCACAACCTAACACCACATCACATTAGTATGAAATTTTGTGTTCTAATGCCGTATGAAATTTTATGTTATGGTACTTTGTAATATAATATAATAGTACAAAATTTGAGTGCTACATACTTAAATTAACTTTCGGGACCTCCCATTCCTTTTATGCGAAACTATAACATAATTACTTCATATTATTTGATTATCTCTTTTAATTTGCTATTCATATAACTTATTCAATCTAATTTTCTTTAAATTCCTATTATTTATTATTTCTCTTACTTTATTATCATCATATAATTTATTCAATTTAATTTTCATCCAATTGAAATTGACGCGCCAGTCGAAAATGTCAGGCGTTGCAAAAATGATGACCACTAAGATGCCAATTTGAAAAGGGTAATGTAATTTGCTTGTAAATACTCGAATTGATTAAGTTTTATAATTTCTCTTAAACTTTTAAAATTTTCTAGAATTTCTTGGACTTTTTAAAATTTACTGTATTTTAATTTTTTTTTCAACGATAGATGTTTTCTAAATGCAAAAGATGGAGTATTATCTAAGTCAAATATAATTTATAGGCAACTAACCATAATTTGAATCATACTACTATAATTTATGAAGTGTGAAAATACAATGAATTAATTAAAAAATTGAAAGATTTTGGCATGACAAAAGCTGGCTGTATCATTTTCTATTTACGTTCACTATGCGTGCATTTATATGTTCATCATTTGGAGAAGATGATCGTACTCCATCGCTGACAAAATTTCGTAGATGATCGCGGCAATTTCCGGTGAATGTTTTTTGGATGCATGTTCTCTATTCGGTGTGTAAAATTTCCGAATTTTAGGGGTCGTTTCCATCTCTTAGAAGGTTTGATTTTCTTTTTCTCCACACATGCCGAAAATCGTTGCTCTCTGCTTCATTGATTTTAGCATTTTAATTGTTTTATTCTCTGGTGACAGATCCAGCTCGCGCGGCATTGTTTTTATCGGATTTGCGTTGAAATCGTTTTAGGAGGAAGATAAGTATCCAGCAATTGATTGAATTTTGAGGAAGAAATTAGTGTAAACTTAGAGAAAATGCGGAGATCGAGGGTGGTTCATGAAGGATGGATGGTGAGGTATAAACGCAGGAAGATTGGGAGATCATATTTTCACATGCGATATTTTGTGCTCGAGCCTCGATTTTTGGCCTATTACAAGAAGAAGCCCCAAGATGGTGTGGTAATTGCCTTACCTTACAAATTTAATTTTCAGTGTTGATGTTCTCTTACGATATGGGTGATCACGGGCTATTCTGATCGGTTATTCAGTTCCCCCCCCCCCATCAGAGATGCACATGTAGTAAAGTAAGTGTTTTCACAAACATTGCAATTCAATGGGAAAAGAATTCTTAAAGTTGTAGGTTATAGTAATTCAACTGCTTATAGAATTTATACCTTTACCTTTAACTTTCATGGATGTGGGGTTTTGATACTTTAATGCTTGGTTATTGAATGGACGAAACATATTACGTTCCAAAGTGCTTAATAATCTGTTGTTTCTGTATTTAATACGGTAAGGTACCACTGAAGACTCTTCTCATTGATGGCAACTGTAGAGTGGAGGACCAAGGAGTCAAGAGTCTCAAGCCTAACAATGATCATGTGAGTCTACAAAAATGATTTTTCTCTTCGGTGTTAAGATTGTATCTCATCTTAGCATTATATTTATCCAAGAAAAGTGGTTTCAAGTTGGATTATTGTTTACTAAGATTAGAGAGGCCACAAATCCATGAACAATCACTTTGATCTTATTTTGGTACAAAAATTATTTTGGTGAGTTACATATTGGTGAAATGAGATTCGGATCCCGTCTCTCCATCTCAATATGACAACGAGACCTCATAGCTCCATCTAAGGTAAGCAAGCCAGAACTAGCTCACTTACTTGATCAATTGAAATAATTCAAATTACTTGAGAACAAGATTTAATGTCAAGTGGTTCTAGAATTTCATTGTCCATTTCCTAAAACTTCTAGCCCTGTACCATTTGGTAGCATTTTCCGTTTTGGGCATACTGCAGATTAGTTTTGTACTACTGAATACTTCTTTTTAGTTTCTACCTTTTATTAATCATTTTCCCACCACCTAAGGAGAAGTTTTGGTTGATTTATGTGAGAGTTGTGATAGATAAAACTTATTCAACTGATGCTATCATCATACATGCTTTCTACTAATGCATTATGCATTCATATTCTACAATAATGCTCTGATTTTATGGCAGATGATTTACGTTCTGTCAGTTTACAACAAGAAAGATAGTTCCAATAGGATGACGGTATGTATTACAGTAGTGCAACTTTTTATTTCAATACCAGAAGTGTTCCCCTTGCACATCTATGAGAAATTGCTTTTGAGATATAGGCTCTATCTATTTACCTTACAGCACATGTTTTAATGCCCCTTATGAGTGACTAGGATGATTCTTTTATCGAGGATATGGTGATCCTTTTATAAATAACACATTAATGATAATTTATTCTCATGTATTGGACAAGTGTTCTAAGAGTGCAAAAGATATCAGTAGTTGACAACAAAGTATATTTCTGTAGAATATCAATGTACTGTTACCACAGAATGAGAAACTTTATAAGTAGTGCCCGTAAAACATTAACTCAATATATTATTCTATCAAATCTTTCCAAACTATCGCCATTTTCCAAATCTGTCCTGTACTATAAACTCTGACCAATTAATCCAAACGTGAGAATTTATGCAAATCTACCCCTAAAGAAAATTTTTCAGTACTTGAAAGCTGAGTAGGACTGAATAGAATTCAGTGACAGAGGATGTTTACAAACGAACAACTCCATGTGATGGTTATTCATGTTGCATTCTTTTAAAAAAATGACTATGATGGTCCTAGTCATGTGGCACTCAATCTTGAAAGTAGAGTATGGCTTGCTGATTCTAGCCTTCAATTGTCAAGCAAAACAAAGAGAATGTTACCCATATGAATAGTGATATTGCTAGAAATTGTATTAGGAACTATGAACTGTTACATGTCGAGTTCTTATGTCCTAGGTCATGATACATTTATTTTAAAAGAAATGAAAATGATGTTTCTGATTCAGATCATGGTGAATCTTGACCCCTAATAACGGTTCATGCTTTCCTTCAAACTTTCAGTACCATATAGTGAAAAAGGAGTCAATTAGATCTGCCAATCCTCCAGCAAAGTTCATAATTTGTATTACACTTTAGCCTGAATATTTCTGTTCCTCTTATCATTTTGTATCCCTCTAATTCCCTGAAAACTTTTGCTCCCTGCAAACTTTCATTTTAGGATTTAACAGTTCACAGATTCATGTTCCTTGTTCAGATGGCATCTTACAGCATTCAGGAGGTTCACAATTGGAAAGAAAAACTTGAATCTATTATTGATCAGGTTTTTCTATTCTACATGTCACCTTCAAGTGTTAATAATTTTTATATTTCAAATGCCATAAAGTTCCCTTTTTACTTGATTTTGAACTTAAAATTCTAAAATCGATGAATGTTGGTTGTATGCAGCAGCAAGGGTCAAATTCTGCTCATGGTAACAAGTACTTTTCTTTTGAGTATAGATGTGGCTTGGATACTGGGAGAAATGCTTCATCGTCAGACCGTGAGTAAGTATTTGTTCTCGATTCACCCAGTATGTGGGTGGCTTTTTAAGCTTGTTCATGTAGAATATTAACTTAGTTACTCTAATCTACTGCCCCATAGGTTTGCAAAAATATAATTTCCATGAAGGATTGCATGATGCTGTCTGGACTCTGGTTACATATATCATAAGTCATAAATAACTTTAGTTGTGTAACTTTGTTGGTCTGTGTCCTTCTCCACAAGAGAGAAGTGAATTGCATTTGATTTGAATTAAATTTGATTTTTCTCAGCAGTCGCGACTCGTGAGTGCTCCTTGATTAGGGAGTAGTACATATATATAAACTTTTCTGATTGATGTATCTTAAATACATCGCACTTGAGGGTTTCAGGAATAGAGCTGATAGTAGGACTCAAGCCTGGAAATTCGAAAATGGTCTTATTAAATCTGAAAATGGTCTTATTACAAAGCAGTGGGTTATGTTTGCCCGTTCCGAAATCCGTAGGTCATTGCAAACTGCCTATCTATATTGATGTCTTCAATTATATGGCCTGGGTAATCAATCAAAAATAAGTACTGTATAAATAATTCCCAAGTGATGGTCCACAATTCGTTACAATTTTCTTGTGTTATTGCCTATATTTAGCACCCCCCCCTGCAGCACTTGTTGACTTCTAGTTCTGTCCCTTCACATCTGAATGCATTGCATTTGTTGATCTCCTAGTAAAAGGTTGTACTGTTCAAGAACTTCAATGCATGTTGGATATCTTTCGCTCAATGTGCTCAATTTTGCTTTGTGAATTACTTTCAGTGCTGCAGAAGAAGAAGAAGATGATGATGATGATCGTCCAGATTCTCCACACCAAACGATAGGAGATGGTTTGTTGGTTACATGCTTATCTCAGCTGATATATGGCACTCATCTTTTGTAGTAAAACTTCACTAACCATATTGATGTGGCAGGTCCCCCTGAGTCTGTTTTTGACTGGACGGATGAATTAGATTCAAATTTACACATTCAGAATTTCAACAGTCAGGCCTTTACAAAAAATTCCTGGCGCCTGCTTCAGTGCCAAAATGGTGCGTCCATGTGCCTTCAGTTTCCTTTCTGGTCAATTGGAGAGATGTATACACCATAAATATGTGCCTGTGGGATGTCTGAAAAATTCTTCAGTGAACATTTCTTTGGTGCAAGTTTGCAGGGCTTCGAATTTTTGAGGAGCTTCATGAAGTTGATTTTCTTGTAAGGACATTTTATCAATTTTCTGTAGAATGTACTTAAAATTATTTTCTAGACAGTGGATGCGTTTGGTATATTCCTCAAGTTATTTTAATGATGTAGCCAAAGAGCTGCAGCAGACCAATGAAAGCTGTTGGGGTAGTTGAGGCTACTTGTGAAGAAACGTTTGAGCTCATAATGAGAATGGATGCTACGCGATGCGAGTAAGGTTTTCTTTCTTCTCTCTCAACATAGGATTTGATCATTCTCCTGTATGGTGTCTTCAGTTGGGTGTTGAAATTTTGCCAAGAATGACATGCTTTACACTTTTTGTTCATTTCCTTTGAATACAACTTGTAATGTCTAAAATTAACTAGACCTCTCACAACTGGTGTAACAAGATGGTTAGTTGCTGCTCTCTTCTTGACAATGAAAATTAAATGCATTGAGGGTATTGGGAGCTCAAAACAAGGTCAGAATTAAAAAACTTTATGAGGTTAATTACATATACATTTTAATTTCACCGTTGAAGTTTTCAGGCCCTATCATTTTGATGGGTACTTCTTCTTGAGGTTATCTGCTTTGTAAAAGCTCTTCAACCTCTGGAATGTAAAAAAATTATGAGGTAAAACTTAAGATAGGTTTTCGACAGTAATATAACTACTTGTATTAATTTTCCCAAGCATCTTAGCTAGCTCAACTCATGTCCTTTTTCTCGCTCTGCTGTTCAATCACTAAATCAGAGTAAGCTCTCAGCCCTACTCAGCCTATGAAGGGCTGAATCATTCTTTTATTTTTCTATCTATCGATATATATCTCCCTCCCTCACTCACACACACACACACACAAAGTGAATAAAATGTTACGCAAATTCTTAATCACAGCTTATGAAAGGCTGCCTCTCTCTTTCTCTCTCGCGCGCGCACGCGCACACACACATCCACATTGAGTGCAATAAAATGTAATGAAGAACTTATCGAAAACTTTGGTTTTTGATGCAGTGCACTTTAAACAATAGTACCATTGTGCAGGTGGGATTGCAGTTTTCAGTATGGTAGCTTGGTTGAAGAGGTAGATGGACATACTGCTATTCTATATCAAAGGCTTCAGTTGGACTGGTTTTCAATGTAAAGCCTATTCTTATCATAACCCTTTTTCTTTCTATTCTTTGGATATTTTTTGCTCTCTGTGCTCTTCCTTCGTTAATTCTGTTTTTGTAGTAATTTAATTATTTGACCGAGGAGCTACTAGTTAACTAAGCTTGTTTTGGGTGGCCTCATATATTCTTATGCTATTGTTAATTTTGCTTTTTGACACCATTCAATTTTCTTTTCTTCTCGATGTTACATTCAGAGTCTTTTGACTGAAAATGGAGCATTTAATATTTTGTGTTATTTTCTGGGATGCTCATTCTTCTCTTACTGTATATTCTCTCCAATAGAATAGGAACTTTTGTTAGTGCATCAAAATTAAGTTTAACCTCAAGTTTGGTTGCAGTTAATGGATGTGACTTTGAGTTCTAACCACTAGAATTAATGTCTAGGTTGTATTTGAAATTTGTCATGTATGTGCTTTCTTGTAATACTACAGGTTTGTATGGCCTCGTGACCTCTGCTATGTACGCTATTGGCGTCGAAATGATGATGGGAGTTATGGTAATGTCTGAGCAATTCAATGTTATCTGCTTTTCATTTAGTTTTCTGAATGTATTTTTGGCCTTTTCTTTTATTTCTGCAGTTGTACTGTTTCGTTCTAGGGAGCATGAAAGTTGTGGCCGACAACTAGGATATGTGCGGGCTCATATTGAGAGTAAATTCACTGAGCTTTCTGATAAATTCCATATTACTTTCTTAATAGTATAACCTGAAACCTTCACTCCCATTGTATGTAGTACCCGATCTGGACATTTTACTTTGCATTTTACGCTTGTCACTGAAAGATGCAGTAATATATATAATGCATTATCATGAAGATGCATTATTGTAATAAATAGTGTATTATCAAAAGAAGCATGGCATACATAAAGTGATTAATATAAAAATTGCATGGTTCTATGGTATTATGGAAGGGATGGTTTCTATATGATCCTATCCCTGTATATACACATAAATACTTTGTTTCATAGCCATGTTAAATGGTTTTGGTTCTGATTTTTTAGGTGGAGGGTTTAATATATCACGTCTAAAGTCTCATGGTGGCAGACCTAGAACAAAGGTCCAGCATCTTATGCAAATTGATCTTAGAGGCTGGGGAGCTGGTTATTTTTCATCATTTCAGCAACACTGTCTTCTTCAGATGTTAAATAGTGTCGCTGGTAAGATGTTCGAGAACTGAGATATTGAATTATTCCTTTTGCAGTGTATATTACCATTCCAGACCTCGTAGATCCTTTGATATTTCACCTTTATTACTGATTTACACTAAAGAAGAAAGAGAGCCATATCTTTACAGTAAAAGTTAAGTGGTCCAAGCATGGGTCTCTTAAATCGTTATTAAGTCCTTAGTTAAGGTGTTGCTCGATTTATCAATTGACCATCGCCTGTTAATAATCACTGATATATTCAGTAAAAGAGCTTAAACTGTATGCCTGTCATTACATTTGCTGCAAATATCTGATTTTGAACTCTGTTTCACTTTCTCAAAGCTTCCATGACAGCAGACGAGGGTAACTTATATGCCTTCTTATAATTTCTTAAGCAAAAGACTCAGATTCGAATTTTGTTTGCAAGGGTATTGAGTGTTTCAAGGTTATTGTTGCAGGCTTACGAGAATATTTTTCTCAAACTGATGAAAGGGCCATAGCTCCTAGGATGCCACTTATGGTTAATATGACATCAGCTTCCGATCCTTCAAAGAAAAGTAAGAGATTTCAGTCATCTTCCTTTTGCTTCCCCAATTCTTCTAACAGGATGATGGATGAATGCTCAGATGATGACGAAGATTTTCAGTATGCTGGTCAAGAGGTCGGTTTGCACTTCTTCTTGTATGCTCTCCTTGCGGCATCGATGATTTGAGTTTTGTTATCTGTATGTTACAGGTTTCTACGTCAGAGGTTAATGACACAAGAAATGGTCGGTAATATCCTTAGTTTATGTTCCCTCTGTCCCAAACTACTTGCACCATTTCTTTTGGGCACGAGAATTAAGAAATTGATGTTTAAAAGTTGAGTGGTGAGAGAATAAAGTAAGAGAGAGTAAAGTATGATAAAGAATAAAGTTTTTGCCAGAAAAGAAAATGGTGCAAGTAGCTTCGGACGGAAGGAGTATGAGTATATACATGTATTATTTAATCTCTGATAAGCACATCTCCTTGCAATTCTCTGCACATATAGAGTCCTCTGACGATGAACCTGATCTAGACATGAACTTTTACTTTGGCAACCTTCGCCGCGATGATCAGGAAAATGCCCGTAATTGCTGGACATTATCTGATGGGAACAACTTCAGAGTACGTGGTAAGAATTTCTTCAGCGACAAATCAAAGGTATACAATAATTTCCATATATAGAAGATACGAGCTGTTTCAGTTTAGAAAGTACTATTTCTCTATTCAATCTCACATTGCTGTGCTCATATTTTAGACTGCTGGCGGTAAGCATCTTATGGATCTTGTTGCCACAGACTGGTTCAAAAGTACGAAACGAATGGATCATGTTGCCCAACGCCTTGGGTGTGCAGCACAAGTAAGTTTCAGTAATGATGACTCAATAGCTTTAGTTCATTTGAGATCTCTTATACCACAACTTAATATTTTTCAAATTATTTGTACATTATTTTGTTTGGTTCCTAATTATTGCTTAATAGTACATGTCTTGATACAAATGATTTTTGTGCTTTCTTTTTAGGTTGCAGCAGATAGAGGACTTTTCTCTATTGTTATTAATCTCCAAGTGAGTTGATCAAGTGGTTGATCTTATGTATTGTTTATATCGTATGGTTATCTGAAAATTTACAATAAAAAATCTAGGTACCTGCTGGATCCACACAATACAGCATGATTTTTTACTTTGTAACAAAGAATTTAGTACCAGGATCTCTCTTGCAACGGTTTGTTGATGGAGACGATGAAGCCCGCAATAGCAGACTGAAGCTTATACCATCAGTACCAAAGGTATCTTTGTCCCTGTTTCAGTTTATTTGGAGTATTAATACATTGAAAAGTTTTGGTTAGACAACATCATTTATTTCACAAAGCTAAAATATTTGTGATAACATGCGCTTTTGATAACATTATTGTAATGTAGAGGGACTTTACAGTTCTGCAAAGATGTTATATTACATCCCGAATTGCTTTATTCAAGCTATAATCAGAAGAGTCCACCGTATTCCCCTTGTTTGTTGCTCCATTTATATTTTTGACTCTTGATTTGTGCCCTTGAGATTAAAACCGGTCATTTAGAAAATTTAGTGCATGCTGTACTTGGATGTTTGTTCAGTTTAACAGTCTTGTACGAAGATCAGAAGCCTGTTTTCCTTCTCTCGTTAACTTCATTCTGGTCTGGAAACTTTGTAGGGCTCTTGGATCGTGCGGCAGAGTGTCGGAACCACTCCTTGTTTACTGGGAAAATCAGTTGATTGCACCTATATCCGCGGCCCCAGTTACTTGGAAGTGAGACTATTCCCCCATCAATTCCCTATAACACAGAAAATAAGATTATCGAGTCACACAGGCTGAAATATCCAACAGTTATTTCAACTGAGATCACTGATTAACCATTTCCATTTGTGTAGATCGACGTTGATATCGGTTCCTCCACCGTGGCAAATGGAGTACTGGGACTTGTGATTGGTGTTATCACAACGCTGGTTGTAGACATGGCTTTTATTGTACAGGTACTTTCTTGTAAGCTAATGAATTTTGTTTCATAAGTATATCCCATCTTATTTTTAACTTTCGTTGCATGTAAGATGTAACTTATCTATAAATGCTGTCAAGAAATGAGAGAGAGAGAGAGAGAGAGCTGTGTTTTAGTGTGATTACAGATATGCATAGTTGAGCTGTTGCATGAAAAATGAAATGCAGGGTAACACGCCGGAGGAGTTGCCAGAGCGATTGATCGGCGCCGTCCGAATTTCTCATCTAGAATTATCATCAGCACTAGAGCCCAGAGAGGAAGATGATTTTTGATTCAAATCAAGTTACAATCACCAGTTTTCAGCGGCACCCGAGGCCCTCAAATATTGTTTTATTGCACTTGCACCAGCTATATTTTGTCTTTGATTTAAATGCTTGCTGCACTTCTCTAAGAGCATTTTCCAGTCGTTTTCATTGTCATTATTCGTTTACTATTTTTTCTCTCTCTAAATTTTCAACTTCTCTCGCCGGTATTAAAGAGCAGCACGTGCTTTGTGCGTGTCAGTGTAAAATGTAAATAGTATTCGCTTTTGATGCGTGGTATAATTTGATGATGGTGAATATGCAAGTCCTTCTGTAATAATACAACTTTCTTGAACTATTTAGTATTTGAAAATATATTGATTGGAATAATTTGTAACTTATTTAGTATTTCCACCCACAGTGCGACAAGAATCCTCCCGTCGAGGGATGGCTGAGTATTGACGACTGCGGCCCCCATCCCTTTATAACTAGTCCTCTATTCCCAACTCTTTTCTTCCATACCCTCCTTCTTTAGAATCTGACGTGGCTCTTGTTGAAAAGTAAAATGCGGAAAATAAAACTCAAGAACTCTTGAAGAGATTGATTTGAATTGTTCTTGTTGATACATAGTACATCCCTATTTATAGGACTAGAGAAGTAATGTACCTAGGAAGTATATTTATTGGAACTCTATATTATAAATGCTATCTCCTCTTTCCAACAGGTTGGGACTACACACTTTCTCTTCCCAACATACTTGGGACACTCAAGTTATCTTTCCAACACTCCCCCTCAAGTTAAGTATCGAGTTTTTTCGACACTTAACTTGCACAATCTTCGTTTGGCTAAATAGTTTATACTCGTATTTAGGAGTATTGATAGTTTATGCTCGTATCATAGAGCTTCTTCAATTCATCATTGATAGTTTATACTCGTATCAAGGAGTTTATTTTTTCATTGAAAGTTTAAACTCGTTTCAAGGAGCTTCTTCGTTTTTTTCATTGAAAGTTTAGGCTCTTATCAAGGGGTTCTTCATCATTGAAAGTTTAGACTCATTTCAAGGAGTTTCTTCAATTTTCTGTTAACAGTTTTAACTCGTGTCATAGAGCTCTTCAATTTTTTATTGGCAGTTTTAACTCGTGTCAAGGAGCTAATCTAGACAGTTTTTACTCATGTCCGGGAGCCATCTTAGATAGTTTTAGCTCATATCCAGGAGCCATCTTAGACATTTTTTGCTCGTATTCAGGAGCCACTTAGATAGTTTTAGCTCGTATCTAGGAGCCTTCATTTTTTTCTGACTGACAGTTTTTACTCGTGTCGAGGAGCTCTGATAAGGCTAATTTCATGCATGGGTCTAGGGACTTAATTCGTGATTTTATTGGGGCTAACGCACGTTTTAAGCCAGGTGTGTGAAGGAATTCGCCAGATCCAGGAAAGAAGACCAAAAAATCACAGGGTCGAGGAAATGGCGATTTAGTGAACGATTATGAAGAGAATTGCTCGACGGAGGAAGCTCTAGAGTTGAAGGGTAGAATAGGGATTTCTACGAAGACTCGAGGGCTATGTCCGCATCTATAAAAGGCAGAAGCATGCAAGCTGGAGGGATCTTCTCGGTGGAGACCTCACCACAGCCTGTTGCTTAGTTCATTTTTCCATACACACACTTGGTACTAATTTGCGGAGATTTCAGTTCACACGTCCGGGGTTTCATCTTAGCTTTCGATAGTGTGTAACACCGCTCTTATTTGGGGCGAAGAAACAATTTCTCTTTCGCTTTTCGGATTTTACTTACTCTGCCGAGCTTCGTTGTTCGAAGCTCGGTTCGCTGTTTTTACCGAAGAATCTCTGGTTTTAATGCAAGTTTGATTTTCTGTTATGGCAATTGTGTTGATTTCTAGTTTGATTGTTTCGTTGTTGAGATTTTGGTGTTTTAAATTGTCTGAGTTGGATGCGTTTCGCAGCTGTTTTTGAGTCATTGCAGGTTAATGGTCAGATCTGGGAGATTGGAGTTGGATTGTAGAGGAATCCGTGTTTGATCTGCTGAATTTGTTTGTTGTTGAGTTCGGATGTCTTGGATCCGGAGTGGATCAAGTATTCTGGCGTGAATCTGAAGTAGTTTCGATCTGATTTTTATGCCTAGTTTACGTGTTTTTCTTTCATTCCGTCTAGTGTACGCAGATCTGATGTGTTTCCATTTTGTGGCAAGTTTCCGACGAGCAAATTTCTATATTCTGTTCGAATCTCGCTTTGTGTTCTGTTTTGTTCATCTGCAAGTTTAATCCAGCTGAGAGGATGCATTGTGCTACGAGCTAGCGTCAAAGTTTGTTGTCTGCAGTCCTTTCTGTACTTGCCACTTTTTGAATGATGGTCCCCACTTTCAGTTATATTCTGTTTAGCTAGATTAGGTAGTTGTTTACACTGTCCAGGAAGTGGTTATGTTTCTTGCTGTCGAAGTCTGAATTTACAAGTTAACATGTCCTAGGTCTAGCATTTACATTTCCTGCCTAGGTCTAGAGTTAGTTTAAAATTCTCAACCCTTTTGCGTGGCAGCAGCCATTTGTTTGTCCAAAGCCTCTGAGCACTACTTTGCGAGTCCATCTCTGTGGGATCGACCCCACTTCCCTATACTAATTCATAGTATTCGGGTTGAGGGATTTATATTATTTTTTTGAAAGGGGAGTTGAGAGTGTCCAACGACTAAAGCACTGTATGTTCTCTTGAGTTCCTGGACCCTGTGCTCCAGTGGACTTAAGAAGCATGGTGTCTTGACCGAGCGCTTGCATTGATCAATTTCTGTGCATACGTACGAAAGAGCGTCTCTCTGAATCTCTCCCCCCCTTCCAAATGGCGCCGTTGCCGGGGATGGATGGCGTACTTTGTGTTAGTGCCTAGAGTAGTTGGTACGAATAATTTTAATTTACTGTTTTTTTTTCGTTTTCTTTGTAGTGCATGAGCATGAGCTTCTACCGGAGTAACTCGTCTGGTTGGATACACGGTCAGTCCGTTTGGAAGATCAAGGATACAGCCTCCACCGTAACTACCAGATCAGGGTTCACGACGGGAGATCCGTTCCCGACTGAGTTTTTGAGTGACGAATCCTGGGAATCTTCAGGACGAAAGGATCCGGAGTCCCCACCAGAATCAGAAACAGAGTCGGAAACAGGGGAGGAAGAGGAAGTTGAGATGGCGCACGTAGCAGACCCAGATCCAGAAATAGGGTCACTAACGGCTCATCTCGATGGAGAGCCAGCGCATGCAATAGTGATGAACCCACGTCAGAAATCTATTGAGATCAAAACGAATGTGTTAGGCGTCTTGCCAACATTTTCTGGGCGAAGGAGTGAATGCCCGTACGAGTTTTTGAACGAGTTTAGCAAGTTGTGTGGCATTCAAAAGAGGCCTAATGATGCGACAGAGGAGGACTATCGCTTGTGCGCGATTCCTTTCACTCTAAAGGGGGAGGCAAATACATGGTTGTTGAGATTACCCCCTGATTCTATCCGCACCTGGAGGGACTTTAAATTGGAGTTCCTAGATTACTTCTTTCCATCCAACAAGACGAACGCTCTGAAGAAGGAGATAGTGGAATGCAAGCAGGATTACGATGAGTCATTGAGCCAATACTGGTCAAGGTTCAAGGGATTGCTGGACGCGTGCCCGAATCATCGGATGATAGAGGCGGAGACATACTCTCTGTTTTATGAAGGGGCAACTCCCGAGTCTAAGGATTTGATGAACTCCTCGAGCGGGGGGAATTTTACAAGGAAGAGAGGAAGCGAGGCAAGAGAGATTTTGGGAAGATTAATCGACGCCAAGAAGGCGTATGACAGCACGAGGAATGCTGTGAGAAGAGGCTCTGCGAATGCATTGAGGGAGCTGGAGGATGACAAAGTTGAAGCAAGGATTGATAGGCTGGAGAAAGCCTTGCTGAATGCTATCGAAAGGACTAATACAGCCGCACTAAAGGAAACGGCTAAGATGTTAGGTCCAGGAGATAATCAACTCCAGCAATATTACGGACCTCAGGAAGGTGATTACCAGGCCCAGGCGAACGCGATGGGAAGTTGGAATCCTGATGGAAGTTGGAACCAAGGAAGACAAAGAGATGCACCCTGGATAAATCACCCGAACTTTAGATGGTCTGAAAATGAGCAAAGCCAGCCAGCACCCCAATTGAGTATACAGTCCGCACCGCAGCCCGAGAGGCAGGGTAACTGGAGAAATCATGAGGGGCAAGGAAATTGGAATAACCGTAACCAAGGAGATCACTCGACCTGGGGAGACAAGAATCAGAATTATCAAGGGAACTCTTATGTACCACCACATCAAAGGAATGCCAAAGCACCTTACCCAGGTCAAGGAAGTAATTTCAACAACAATCCAGGAGGTCAAGGGCACATTCGCCCAGGCCAAGGAAGTGGAACAATCCAGAATATAGGGCCAGGTCCCAGTCAGCCAAGCTCTAGACCAAGGAACCTTGATGAGATGGTTCACGACCTCGTCAGTTCCCAGCAGCACATTCAGAACAATTTACAGTCGAACAATGATGTGGTTCACAAGCTTCAGGATGCGCAGCAAGAACAGAAGGCGGCAATGGATATGTTGGCCAAACAGTTGTCTCAAATAGCTACTTCCTTGAGTGATATGCGGGGAAACGAGGGCAAGATTCCTGCATCGGTAAGACCACCTGACAGAGCCAATATTAGCCAGATCACACTAAGATCTGGGAAGGAGTACGAAGGGCCGGTCATGAGGTACGGAGAGGTCACGACCCCCATTAAGGATAAGGGAATAGAGGATACAACCACTGAATCAAGGGACTCGGTTGAGAGCAACCCTGCGGTTAGAGATGAACTTCGGGCAGGAGATTTAGAGAAACAGTTGCCCAGGACAATCGAACCCTTTTTCCTAGATCCAGAGCCGGAATTGGTAGAGAACAGAGGAGTTGATAAATCTTCAGCAGGTGAATGTTCCGGAACCGGGAAACGACCAAAACCTTTCCCGAACCGAGGAGAGGCAAAGAAAAAGAAGGATGAGCCAGTGGATCTTATGGATATTTTCGGGAAACTGGAGATAAATCTACCCTTCTTACAGGCTTTGAAAATGCCAGTTTTCAGCAAGTTCATCAAGGAGTTTATAGCTGGGAAGGCTCGACCTAGTGGAAAAATCTTGATAGGCGAGAATGTGTCCGCGGTGATTCAGAAGCGGAGGATGCCCTCGAAATGCAATGACCCAGGTATGTTCACTTTGCCCATTTCTATCGGCGATGTAAAAATTGAGCATGCTATGTGTGACTTGGGAGTATCCATAAATGTGTTACCCCTGTCCATATACAAGAGGTTAGTGGGAGTAGGTATGGTGGATACGAAGGTTGTGATCCAATTGGCGGACAGGTCATGCATCTGCCCTGAAGGAGTGCTCGAGAACGTAATAGTCAAGGTACATGACTTCCTGTACCCGGCTGACTTCCATGTGATTAAGATGAGCGATAATGAGTCTGTAGAGTCTGGCGGAGTATTATTGGAGAGACCTTTCTTGCGAACCGCTAAGACTATCATTGATGTCTTTGATGGTACTATCTGTCTCGATTACAATGGGGATAAATATACATTCAGCATAGATGAGGCAATGAAGAAGCCACTTGATGTTGAAAATTTGCATTCTGTAGATGTCATTAACCCCTTGGTCCAGGAATACCTCGAGACCGAATTAATGCAGGGACAGATTGAGAACTCAGAGATGAG
This sequence comes from Salvia splendens, assembly GCF_004379255.2. NCBI lineage: Eukaryota > Viridiplantae > Streptophyta > Magnoliopsida > Lamiales > Lamiaceae > Salvia > Salvia splendens. The sequence goes on along the minus strand of NC_056047.1, from coordinate 16,595,640 downwards.
TCATGCTGTTGATAGGGAAGTGGCCAGTTGGTGCCAAGCAATGAATACGAGCAAGTTGTCAGATGAAGAGCTAGCAGAAGCAATTCTGGAGTTTTGCACCAAGCCCGAGCTAACCAGATCGAGGGAGACACTTTATGGGGCAAGCAAGGAAGATCTTCCTGGATCGACTAAGGGGACGACGATTGGAACAGTAGAAAAGAACCCCTTGCCTCAGGAAAAAGATGTTCCCAAGAAGGAGTTGAAAACACTTCCGCCAGGCCTAAAGTATGCTTACCTTGAGGCGAATGAGACTTTTCCGGTGATTATCAACAGCAACTTGATCAAGGAACAGGAAGAGGAGCTGCTGAAAGTCATCCGAAGGAACAAGAACGCTATTGGTTGGACACTTTCTGACTTGGTGGGGATTAGCCCTGATCTGTGCATGCATCACATTCGACTAAATGAAGGAGCGAAACCCTGCAGAGACCCTCAACGCAAATTGAATCCCAATATGAGGGAAGAGGTATTGAAGGAGGTATTGAAGCTGCTATCCCTAGGAATCATTTATTCCATACCAGACAGTGAATGGGTTAGCCCAGTACATATGGTACCCAAAAAGTCGGGAATCCAGGTTGTTAGGAACGACAAGAATGAGTTGGTACCGACCAGGCTAGTCACCGGTTGGAGGATGTGCATTGACTACAGAAAATTGAACGAGGCAACCAAAAAAGACCATTTTCCCCTTCCGTTCATCGACCAGATGCTGGAGAGATTAGCAGGCAAGCAATATTTCTGTTTCTTGGACGGATACAGTGGGTATTTCCAAATTTACGTGGACCCCGAGGACCAGGAGAAGACAACTTTCACGTGTCCGTTCGGAACGTATGCATATCGGAGAATGCCGTTTGGCCTTTGCAATGCACCAGGCACTTTTCAACGGTGTATGATGAGTATTTTCTCAGACCTGCTGGAAGATTGCATTGAGATCTTTATGGATGACTTCACTGTATACGGGGATTCATTTGATTCATGTCTGGCGAGCTTGGATGTAGTACTGAAAAGATGTCAAGAGAAGCACTTGGTCTTGAATTTCGAGAAATGCCACTTCATGGTCCCTGAAGGAATTGTCCTGGGGCATGTAGTATCGGAAAAGGGCATACAGGTGGACCAAGCAAAAGTGGACGTGATATCAAAACTGCCCCACCCGACAAATCAAAAGGAGGTAAGGGGATTCCTAGGTCACGCAGGATTCTACAAGAGATTCATAAAGGATTTTGCCAAAATTGCTCAGCCACTCACTCATCTGTTGCACAACGATGTTGAGTTTGTTTTTAATGAGGAGTGCATTAAGGCTTTTCAGCTGCTGAAGGACAGATTAGTATCTGCCCCCATCATCAGAGCACCTGATTGGGGTTTGCCGTTTGAAATCATGTGCGATGCGAGTGACTATGCAGTAGGGGCGGTGCTAGGTCAAAGAGTTGACGGAAAAAGTTACGTGATTTTCTATGCGTCAAAAACGCTAAATCAAGCCCAGAAAAATTACGACACCACGGAGAAGGAAATGTTGGCAGTCGTGTACTCTTTTGAAAAATTCCGACCATATCTGCTCGGGTCGAGGGTGATAGTCTTCACAGATCACGCTGCGATAAAATACTTATTGGCAAAAAAGGAGTCTAAGCCAAGGTTGATCCGTTGGGTGTTACTGTTACAGGAGTTTAACTGGGAAGTCAGAGACAAGAAGGGAACGGAGAACAAGGTGGCTGATCACTTGAGTCGCATTTACCAAGGTGAGACGGATGAAGCAATACCTGATGCGTTCCCGGAAGAACATCTTTATTATCTTAACGATTCTCCTAGACCTATCGATTTTGAAGAAGTAATGGCAGCGACAGGTCCAGGAGGTGCTGAAAAAGGGAAATGCCAGACGAATGCAGAACCATGGTTCGCTGACCTAGCAAATTACTTGGTCACTAAAGAAGTGCCCAGCTCCGACGAAATTTCCCGGGCACAGAAGATGAAATTAAAAAGTGAAGCCAAATACTACTTTTGGGACGATCCGTATTTGTGGAAAATGGGAGCTGACCAGGTAATTAGGAGATGCATTCCGGAGTGGGAGCAAAGGGATGTGCTGAATCATTGCCATGCTCTAGCTTGTGGGGGTCACTTTGGACCTAGGAAGACTGCAAGGAAGGTTTTAGACAGTGGTTTCTACTGGCCGACATTACACAAGGATGCATTCGAATTCTGCCAGAATTGCGAAAGGTGTCAACAGACCGGAGGAATTTCTAGAAGGGACGAAATGCCACAAGTTCCGGTGATTGTTTGTGAGATTTTCGATGTTTGGGGTATGGACTTTATGGGTCCATTTCCATCTTCATATGGGAATACATACATACTTGTGGCGGTGGACTACGTTTCGAAATGGATAGAGGCAAAAGCTACGACCTCCTGCGAAGCTGTAGAAGTAGCCAAATTTCTGCGATCTAACATTTTCAACAGGTACGGAATCCCTAGGGCTGTCATCTCAGACCAAGGAACCCATTTTAAGAACCGTACAATAGAGGCTCTCATGAAGAAATACGGAGTCCACCATAGGTTGTCTACACCTTATCATCCTCAGTCCAACGGCCAGACAGAAATATCAAATAGGGAGATAAAGGCCATTCTCGAAAAAACAGTGAACCCGTCTAGGAAGGATTGGAGTAAGAGACTGGATGATGCATTATGGGCTTATAGGACAGCTTATAAGACACCTATTGGTATGTCACCATATAGGTTGGTATTCGGAAAAATGTGCCACTTACCCGTGGGAATCGAACACAGAGCATACTGGGCGGTCAAAGAGATCAACATGAACCCGCAGGCTTGTGAAGAAGAGAGGAAGATGCAGCTCCAGGAACTGGAAGAGTTACGGCTTGAGTCTTATGAATCTGCCATGTGGTATAAGGAAAAAACTAAGCTTTGGCATGATAAAAATCTCCGGGGCAAGGAACTCAGGGTAGGACAGAAAGTCCTTTTGTTTCAATCCAAGCTCAAGTTGATGCCTGGAAAGTTAAAGTCTAAATGGATTGGGCCTTACATCATCGTGGGACTTCGAGCAAACGGAGTAGTTGAAATCCAGGGAAGTGCACCAAATTCCATACCCTTTCTTGTCAGTGGACATAGGATAAAGGTCTTTAGGGATAGCTCGGAGTTGTGTGTAGTGGACGAAGTGCCATTACGCGCACTCTTTGATATCACCTAACCAGTCTAGGAAGGAAGTGTTCTTAGAATATCTCCTGGGTCTAGCACTTAAAAGTTTGACCATACCCTGATCCAGGAAATTTTGAGAACACTTAAAAACAAATTTTGTAAATATTTAATTGTTTTCTTTTAAAAAAAAAAAATTTCCAAAAATATTTTCGAAACACCAGACCCATCGGGAATGATTTTGATGCTGTCATATCCTAGGCCCGGGGGGTTTGGCGTTTCATTCTTTTTAGTTTGATGTTTCTTTTAGTTTTTGAGAAGGAATTTACTTGCGCAAGGAATTGTGGGAAAAAGAATTTTGGAGGGAGTCGACACCGGTTCGGTTTTCAAAAGGCACTTTATGGGGAGGCGTACGGTCGCTAGCGTCACCACCTGCACCCGCCTGCAAAAGAAAAATGTCCTCTCCCATGCCTACACTATGATCGGTTTTGGCATTCTTATTTTCTCTTTACTCATTCTCTCTCCAAATATTCTCTCTCAAATCAAAACCCCAAATTTTTCTCTCTCTCTCTCTAACCCTAATCTGCAAAATTTCGCCCAAGATCTTTACAAATTTATGCAGAATACCCATGGATAACAAACAAGGAACCAGCAGCGCCTCTGGATCCGCCGAGAAGAGTGCGGCGGAGTTCATGAATGAACTATTTCAGAAGTTTGGAGGGGCCGACAAAGCGATGCAGGTGTTCGCGATGTTCGCAATGGGACAAACCATGCCAGCCGGTCCCACAACCACCGTGACACAACCGGAGGCTGTCGAGACACCACCCACTGTTGTACCCGAGCTCGTATCGGAGGCTGCTACCATAATTCCAGAAGAAACCACCTCTGCACAGGACACAGTCCCAGTCATCACCACCAAGCCGGAGGACGATGCAGTACCCGCTGTTCCAGTACCAACCCTTGCGGAGATTCGCGAAGTAGAGACAGATCTGGCCGCGGGACTGAATTTATTGGCCGTAAGCGAACCCAGGTTAGATTCTGATTCTACGAGGGAAACCCCTGTTTTAAAGGATGGAGGTAATAGTGTTTCAGAGGGAGTGAACCCCGATATTTCTGCTGGGGACTTAGTGGAGAGTGTTGTTGAGGGGGAAACCCCTGTTCTGAAGGCGTCTGTTGAGAGGGATGCCGTTGTTGATGGTGACGATGTTCAAGTGGGCGAAGCCGCCCTAATTTCTGAGAAGGATGTGGAAGGGGAAACCCTAGAAGTAGTTGGGGGCGATGAAGCCCAAATTGCTGAGGAAGATGTTGTTGCGGGAAGGACTCCCGACAAGTCTGTGGGCACTGATGCCCAACCTGAAGGAAATCTTAAGGGGTTAGAAACCCCTGTTTATATCGCGGGGGCAACCCCATTATTAGCAGAGGAAGGTGGAGCACTCGATTCTGAGGATGCTCAAGAAACTGTTGATGCAGGACTCAACATGATAGTGGATCTAACTGAGGTCCCTGAGGAGGCCGATTCGCAGCTAAATCTAAGGGGAACAAGGAGACGAACACGTCGAAGTATTCTTGATGACATTGACGAATCCGCACAACAAAAGGATAAGGAAACGCTGGACCTAGCGACAGCCGTGTCTGAGCAGGGAGACTCCCCCAGACCGAGTGGAAGGGAGAGTGAAGAAGAGGGGCGCCGCGCGATGGCTAAGAAAAGGAAAGGAAAACAAATTGCTTCCTCCTCGACCGAGAAGGCGAGGGGGATATCTACTGATTCCCCACTTCCTCCACCTGCCAAGGTACCATACGCGGCAGAGCCCGAGAGTCCTGCCAGGTCCAGCGATTCAGAGGAGGACCAAGAGGCAGATGTACTGAACTTTGAGCCGACGGAAATTTGGATTACAAAGGAACTGCTGGACGATATGAGAAAATTTGATGATCCGAAACGTGCGGCCATATACAAGGAGAAGAGTGCTGAGGGAAAGGTTGCGAAGTCTGGAAAGATGTACCACCCGGCGGAACTCAAACATATTAGCTCTAACGATGAGTTCAGGGGGTATATAGATGCAATCGGTTTTGATTGGTTACTGAAGCACTGCACTTTCGAAGTTCCAGTTGACGCGGCCCGTGAATTCTTCTCCACATTCCGGTTCAAATCCACTGCCGACTTGGATACGGAATCCATAACTTTCAGGCTTTTTAATGAAGAACATAGGATGAGTATCCGGGAGTGGACCTTGCGGATGGGCTTGCTAACGAGGACAGAAGATGATAAGGGCCTGTGGAACGAAAGAATGGTTGGTCCGCCGAAGTTGACGCTAGGATTTAAAGCGCAAAGTGCGTGGGAGTTCTTGACTCACCCAAGAGTGGGTCAATTTAAAACAAGTTTTTCAAAGGCACACCATATAGAGAATCGGGTCCTACGATTCGCCCAAACTTTTGTCAGCTACAACTTGATGGGCACTGCCAACAACGCCCTGACGACCGCCGACCTATATTTTACGTGGTGCATGGCCACAGGAGTACGAGTTCATTTGGGTTATTGGTTAGCCCAAGCCTGCCATCAGGTCACCTCCAACCCGTCCAGGCATCTGTACACGTGCCATCTTCTCGGGGCCTATTTGAAGCGCAACGTGGTGATTAAAATCAGCAAGGCCTGCCGTGAAGTAAAGATGTGCTCAGCCCCGGAAGTCTTCAATTTCGACTTTTTTTTCAACAAGGGGTTACTGATCGCCCGAGGGAAGGAGGTGTGTTTTTATGAGGTCGGTAAGTCAGAGGCACAAGTCAAGCAGGAACCCGATGTGGTGGAGGTAACGGATCAAGCCACTGTGGACGAAGTCAGGCTGATGGTTATGGAAGTTAAGAAAGAAGTTGAGGAGGTACGGAAGGGAATAGACGGGGTCCGCAAAGAAATGACCGAGATCCGAAGGGAATTCGGAAAAAGCAGGGAAGAGGCCGCAATCCTGAAGGGCCGCATCACCGATTTGGTGGCTTCGTCAAATCAGCAAACCAACGGGATGGCGGAAGGTGTTGCTTTAATGACGACCATGCTGAAATGGCTGCGCAGAAAATTCCCAGACGCTTCGGGAACTCTTCCTGGGTCTAGCGGCGACATTACAACGCCGGGTCCAGGAAGTGTATCTGCGCAAAAGCCATCACAAGGCCCGAGGCCTCACACCACCCCCTCTTCCGCTAGACCCGTGATCCTAAGGACAGCCATACCCCGACCTACTGATGACAGACCAGAAAAGCCGGAGATGCCGGCCAGGAAGAAAGCAAAGGTGACCCAGCCGACGGTGCCACCAAAGTTTGGCTCCCGCGGGGGCCAGACCCCGAATTAAATTTCCCCGCCAACCCAAGTAACTTCTTCTTTTCTGTTTTTCATTTTTTTTTTAAATTCTTTCGTTTTTTTTATTTTTACCTGCCAACATGCTACGTTCTGTATATATGTGTTGAACCCTTCCACACTTAGCCCAATCTTTGGTCTAAGTGTGAGAAGGGGGTTGTTATGTCATAGCATGTTTTGTGTTGTATGTTGTTTCTTCTCCCGCTTAGCACGATGTTCGGTCTAAGTAAGAAGTTTGTTTTGTTTTGTCTGTGTGTTTGTTTGTTTGTTTTTGTTGTCTGATGTTCTTACTTCTTTTCCCCCCTTCACTAGGAAAGCTTGGGGACAAGCTCGAGTGAAGTGGGAGGGGGGGAGTAAGTATAGCTTCTGTTTTTGTGTCTTAGAGTCTTTAGGTTGCGTGTTTCGCATGAATTAGTAAGATAATAAGGCAAGTTTCCCTTAGTAAGAGCGATTGAAGAGAGAATATATGTCAACTTTGATGCCCTTTTTTCCTAATAAATTCAGAATGGTTTGGATGAAGTTGGGACGATGGAAAAAGCCTCAGATAACCTAGTTGTGAAGCCCCACATTAAGAGTGAGTTATAAGCCTAAACACTGTGAGCTAACTTATAAAAATGGGCTACCACTTGATGCTTAGGGAGTAGAGAATAAAGGAGAAAAAAATGGGAAAATGAGGTATAAGCTGGACGAAGTCCAGGGGAAATGAGGTATAAGCTGGACGAAGTCCAGGGGAAAGGAGGTATAAGCTAGACGAAGTCCAGGGAAAAGGAGGTATAAGCTGGACGAAGTCCAGGGGTTTAAAAAAAATAAAAAAAAAAAAAAAGAGAGAGAAAATTCGATATAAGTTATCCTTAAAAGGCAGGAAGCAATCGTCACCTGACCCAGGAATTCAAAGTAAAAGGAGGATTGTAGCAAGAAGGGAGAACTCTCATAACCCAACGCATCAGTGGTATAATTTTAACTGAGGAGCGTTTTGATCCTAACATCCCTGGTGAGGAATGAGTGATCGAGCGAACCTAACCGCTGGGAAATCAAAGGGGGTTTCTTGACGAACCGACAAACCGTTTTGAAGTGGACGAGAAAAGGGGGAAGATTTGGAGAATGTAGACGATCGGATAGGACTCAAGCTTGTGGGGACGGTCGCCTAAAAGTCGAACTAGTTCATGCTTGTCTGTTATGTTTGTTCTCGTTTTTTTTAGTTTGTAGTTGTCTAGGTCTAGGAGTCTGTTTTGTTTGTGGAATCGTACTTGGGGGGGGGGGGGGGGCGTGCATTGAAATTTGCCTTATTTCTTTTTCTTGTCTTTCATACTTGAGGACAAGCATGGTTTAAGTGTGAGCAGTTTGATAAGGCTAATTTCATGCATGGGTCTAGGGACTTAATTCGTGATTTTATTGGGGCTAACGCACGTTTTAAGCCAGGTGTGTGAAGGAATTCGCCAGATCCAGGAAAGAAGACAAAAAAATCACAGGGTCGAGGAAATGGCGATTTAGTGAACGATTATGAAGAGAATTGCTCGACGGAGGAAGCTCTAGAGTTGAAGGGTAGAATAGGGATTTCTACGAAGACTCGAGGGCTATGTCCGCATCTATAAAAGGCAGAAGCATGCAAGCTGGAGGGATCTTCTCGGTGGAGACCTCACCACAGCCTGTTGCTTAGTTCATTTTTCCATACACACACTTGGTACTAATTTGCGGAGATTTCAGTTCACACGTCCGGGGTTTCATCTTAGCTTTCGATAGTGTGTAACACCGCTCTTATTTGGGGCGAAGAAACAATTTCTCTTTCGCTTTCCGGATTTTACTTACTCTGCCGAGCTTCGTTGTTCGAAGCTCGGTTCGCTGTTTTTACCGAAGAATCTCTGGTTTTAATGCAAGTTTGATTTTCTGTTATGGCAATTGTGTTGATTTCTAGTTTGATTGTTTCGTTGTTGAGATTTTGGTGTTTTAAATTGTCTGAGTTGGATGCGTTTCGCAGCTGTTTTTGAGTCATTGCAGGTTAATGGTCAGATCTGGGAGATTGGAGTTGGATTGTAGAGGAATCCGTGTTTGATCTGCTGAATTTGTTTGTTGTTGAGTTCGGATGTCTTGGATCCGGAGTGGATCAAGTATTCTGGCGTGAATCTGAAGTAGTTTCGATCTGATTTTTATGCCTAGTTTACGTGTTTTTCTTTCATTCCGTCTAGTGTACGCAGATCTGATGTGTTTCCATTTTGTGGCAAGTTTCCGACGAGCAAATTTCTATATTCTGTTCGAATCTCGCTTTGTGTTCTGTTTTGTTCATCTGCAAGTTTAATCCAGCTGAGAGGATGCATTGTGCTACGAGCTAGCGTCAAAGTTTGTTGTCTGCAGTCCTTTCTGTACTTGCCACTTTTTGAATGATGGTCCCCACTTTCAGTTATATTCTGTTTAGCTAGATTAGGTAGTTGTTTACACTGTCCAGGAAGTGGTTATGTTTCTTGCTGTCGAAGTCTGAATTTACAAGTTAACATGTCCTAGGTCTAGCATTTACATTTCCTGCCTAGGTCTAGAGTTAGTTTAAAATTCTCAACCCTTTTGCGTGGCAGCAGCCATTTGTTTGTCCAAAGCCTCTGAGCACTACTTTGCGAGTCCATCTCTGTGGGATCGACCCCACTTCCCTATACTAATTCATAGTATTCGGGTTGAGGGATTTATATTATTTTTTTGAAAGGGGAGTTGAGAGTGTCCAACGACTAAAGCACTGTATGTTCTCTTGAGTTCCTGGACCCTGTGCTCCAGTGGACTTAAGAAGCATGGTGTCTTGACCGAGCGCTTGCATTGATCAATTTCTGTGCATACGTACGAAAGAGCGTCTCTCTGAATCTCTCCCCCCCCTTCCAAGCTCATTCAGACAGTTTTGACTCGTGTCGAAGAGCTAATTCTGACAGTTTTTACTCATGTCCGGGAGCCATCTTAGATAGTTTTAGCTCATATCCAGGAGCCATCTTAGACCTTTTTTTTGCTCGTATCCAGGAGCCACTTAGATAGTTTTAGCTCGTATCTAGGAGCCTTCTTATTTTTTGTGACTGACATTTTTTACTCGTATCGAGGAGCCATTTTATTTTTTTCTAACTGACAGTTTTTGCTCATATCGACGAGCTTATGGAGGGATATAATTACCCATGTGATGACCCTTTTTTGAAGCTTGTAAGGATGCAGGAGGGGGCATCTCATCCTTTGAGTGTTTAGGAGGCCTCATCTTCTTTTCTTGTGCAGCCTTCTTCATCAGTTTTTTTTTTCTTTTCTTTCGGCAATTCCTTTTTCAGTTGCTCAATTTCTTCCTTCTAATTCTTCTCTTCCTCTGTCTCAGGCCTGTCCACACGTCTGTCCAACTTAAGATCAATCTTCTTCCAATCCAAGCCCTTCTGCTCCAGGAGTACTCATCTAGGCTTAACATCCCCAAACGGATTTACTTTAGGTTTCTGCCTCACTATAGTTTCACCAGCTCCACCCAATGCAGGAGGTGCCTCTGACCCGCTCACCTGCAGAGACTCCAGACCAGTCGAGTTGGGCTAAATTCCACGAATGGACGTCATGGGAGATGATATCCGCCATTTGTACCCGGGAAAAAAACATTTCCAGTGATGGGAAAGACGCGAGAGGCTCTCGCGTGTTTGACTTGGATACACGCGTGAGCCTCTCGCGTGTTTGCGGATACACGCGACAGGCTTTCGCGTGTTTAATCTCGCGTGTTTGGCTTTGCCTCTGTCCCTAAACTTTGATTTTTACCAACAGAAATTGAGCTCGACTTCGGCCGCCGAGCAAACAGCCAAAATCGGAACAATCAATCAACAATTCGAGCACAATTCAGCCCCATCGACGACCTCTGCTCTGCCAAATCAGGTTCAATTTCTCATTCCCGTCGAAAATTCAATCCGATTTCTGGGGTAGTAGATTAAACACGATTATTGGGTAGCAGATTAAACACGCGAGAGCCTCTCGCGTGTATCCGCAAACACGCGAGAGGCTCACGCGTGTATCCAAGTCAAACCCGCGAGAGCCTCTCGCGTCTTTCCCATCACTTGAAATGTTTTTTTTCCGGGTACAAATGGCGGATATCATCTCCCATGACGTCCATTCGTGGAATTTAGCCGAACTGTGGGCCTACTCCCACCACTGACCGAGTGTTTCTTCTCTGCACCTCCAAGTCCAGCTTCTTCATCGACGCCCAATTATCCACCTCATCAGCTCACGAAGGCTGATCGAATTCCGAAACCCTAGATTGCTACGGAGGCCTCCTCCCTCTCGGCCGGACAAACCGATGATTCTTCCGCTGATTTCTTCTCTTGACGGCGGCAGGGCGGCGACGCTCAATCGGTGACCAGCAATGAACTCTTTTCCTTTTGGCGTCTCCATCTCGGAGACTCTTGATTCCTTGGTTGGGCTGCTACCTTCTCGACAGCCTCAAGCTCTTCTTTCGGTGGTATACTCTCTCGTGCTCTCTTCTCGGCATTCTTCAACGCGCGATGAATAGTTTGACAGTGGCTGTCGCCTCCCCCTCGCCAGACGATTACTCGAATTCTCTTCTTCCGTTTATTGTGTTTAAAAGGATCTGGACTATCCTCTGTAACACCAGAGTTAGAAAATCTTGTCTTTCTGTTTCGAGTACCAGATTCCTATCTTATTTGAGGGAGGTTTGGCTCATGCTATGGCTTTGGAGTTGAGTAGAGAGTGGCTGAAAAATTAATTTCTTCTGTCGATAGAAGGCTTGAGTTGGTATTTTTTTTTTAGATTTTGGGGTTTAGGATGAACACAGATTCAACTACACATTTTTTTTCATAGAGACAGATCGATCCATGCAAGGATCGAACCTGCTCTGATACCATGTTGAAAAGTAAAATGCGGAAAATAAAACTCAAGAACTCTTGAAGACTATATTTTGATTGATTTGAATTGTTCTTGTTGATACATAGTACATCACTATTTATAGGACTAGAGAAGTAATGCACCTAGGAAGTATATTTATTGGAACTCTATATTTTAAATGTTTTCTCCTCTTTCCAACAGGTTGGGACTACACACTTCTCTTCCCAACATACTTGGAACATACTTGGGACACTCAAGTTATCTTTCCAACAGCTCTCCCGCCAAAAAAGTTGGCAGGCGGGCTAGAACGTCCAGCTCCGGGCTGGATGACCCGGCTTCTCCGTCTCCGCCAATGCCTCTGCCAACTCATCATACTCCTCCATAGACGGGCCCACCTCGCTACCAAACGACACGTAGATGACGACCCACCTGGCTTCGAGTCCAGCCACTGGATCACCTCATCTTCCGTGTAGTTAGTCTCACGCCTCGGCCTGCTATCTCGGTCATGCATAACCGAGCCAATTGACTCCCAGAACGTCCCCGGCAGCAATGGTCCCACACCGAAAACAGGCTTCTCTACTTGTCCTGTAAGATACATGAGAAAAGGAGATTCAAGACCTTCACAAGTGTTGATTAACAGAGCAGTAGAGCCTTCCGTCTCATCCACCCAACTTGGCTGATGCACTATTCTCCCCCCATCACTCTGCTCATGCTGTCGGCGATCCTGTCTCCTAGTCTCCGAATACCTCATGGCCATGCTCTCCGGCAGCCCGGGCATGTCATCCACACCAGCATTCCACGCAACATACTCCATTGCAGGCAGCTGCGTAGGCGCCAGAGGTATGTTGGCTTTCTTGAAAATGTGTTTGCTCCAGTTCATCATCACGTCCATCACCACAAACGCAGGTGGGGCATTCTCGAACCTTCGAGAGAGGAACGACTCGATCCCCTGCCCCAGATGACCAATCTCCTTTGGAAGCATCTGGTGGCTGTTGGTTTTCTAGAATACAAGAGATAAACACTAGCCGGGCGTAATACAACCCAATGAAGAATGGAGAAATTAAACGGAAATAAATTGAATTGAAATTACAAAACATAATTCGAAACAATAAACCGTAAAGATGTAAGCCGAGTCGAGGAGTCCTCTTTCCGCAAGACGAGATACGCCCCGGTAGTGCTCTCGGATTGGCGTGTCGTCCCCAAAGATAAAACGGCTTCATCTTGTTCGTTGCAGCACCGCAAACAGAACAAGCTCCGGCGAACGGGATGATGGCGAGGGCAGAGCTTCGACGGAAGACTATGCAAAGAGAGAGGGAGAGCTATGCAACAATATGCTTGTGTTGTGTCTAATGTATAGAATGCAAATGATGCATGCCTATTTATAGGCCAAGTCCAATGCATATGGAGGTGGAATCAATGCAGGCATTAAGCATGCAATTATGGGTTGACTGTAACCGTCGGGGGTTACAACCCGTTACGGGAGCTGGAGAGACTGATGCATTTGGACACGTTACTCGATGGGGTTCATCGTGAACCTTTTGGCACATGATGCGTCGGGGGTCCATCGGGGACCTTTTGTCACCCGCTATGCGTCGGGGTCCATCGTGGACCGTTTGGGACCCGCTGTACGTCGGGGTCCGTCGTGGACCTTTGGGCACCCGCTATGCGTCGGGTCCATCGTGAACCTTTTGACACATGGCACTCGGCAGACGGGGCACGGGTCACGGTACACTGAGCACGGCTCGCGGCTTGCGACGGGGCAGCGTGCACGCATGGGCTCTACTGCCCATCTTAGTCCACTATAATTATTACACGTAATAATTCATCTTATTGAACACATGTTTAATAAGGTTCTCTCCACCAATATGGGATAACTGGCTCTTTTAATTAATCCATTGGTTTTATCTCATAGCTCCTTTATAGCTCACAAGTGTGACAAACTTTAATTCATAATTTCTCACTCACCGGGAATCGGTTTAGAGAAAATGAATATACCACGATCATCTACTCCGAAAGTAGATCGTCGCTATTGCATTTAATTTTACAAAATTAAATGTCTCGTCACATTTATTATTGGTCAAACTCCATCGACCAAACACGATTCCAACAATCCCCCACATGAGTGGAAATTGCCAAATGCATATGTATGCAGACACAAGGTCAACCCTCAAGAGGTATGTAAGCATAAGGATTGGTAGTTTTTGGCTTTGAACCATCCATAGTCAACACCATCGGATACACAGACGGCTTAGTAGCGCGATGCTTTGAACTATTCCCCTACGGCGTGCACCGAGACAATGGTGTCAACACTTAAACACCTCAACCTCATCCGTTCTCACGTTTTGTGTCCATTGCGGTCTTGGACACTACTTTGGATTCATAAGTGTGTTTTATGAAGCGACCACACTTCGCACTTACATAGGTGATTCTTAGTCAAGTACCTTGCCATACTTGGTCTCTTTGAGAACTCCATCTCTTTGAGATCATTAAGAACCATTAAAAGTCATAGACTTAGCCTTTACCACTAGGCAAGTTCTCCAACACTCTATTGCTCTCTAGGGAATAGATATAGTTGAGTGTTTCTCATGAACTCTCATAGCTTAGTTGTCCCTTTGAACCAAGTTCTTGGGATCTCCAGTCATTATGGTTGGGTTACCACTATGATAATTCTTTAGTTTGTGGATTTCAAACCCATTCCCTCTAGCAACTTATTCATTTGATCACGGTTTAACCCTTTGGTTAGCGGATCCGCTAGATTATCTATTGACTTCACATAGGCAATTGTAATCACCCCTGTCGTTATCAAATGTCTCACGGTGTTATGTCGTTGACGTATATGTCGAGACTTACCATTATAGAAGCCATTGTTTGCCCTTCTAATAGCCGCTTGGCTATCGCAGTGGATCAACACTGGTGGCACTGGCTTATACCAACATGGAATGTCTTCAAGGAAGTTCTTAAGCCACTCGGCTTCCTCACCCGCCTTATCTAAGGCAATGAACTCCGATTCCATTGTTGATCGGGCTATACATGTCTGTTTTGTGGATTTCCACGATACAGCACCACCCCCAATAGTAAAGACGTATCCACTTGTTGAAAGTGAGTCTCTATTATCAGATATTCAGTTCGCATCACAGTACCCTTCAAGTACCGGGGGGTATCTCGAGAAGTGTAACCCAAGATTTTGAGTATGTTTTAAATATCTCAAAACCCTCACAAGAGCTCTCCAATGCTCTTGCTTGGATTGCTCGTGTAACGACTCAACTTGTTCACGGCACAAACAATGTCAGGTCGAGTGCAATTAGTCAAGTACATAATGCACCCGATGACCCGTGCATACTCTTCTTGTGCAACGGGCTCACCTTTGTTTTTGCTCAAGTGAACGTCGAGTTCAATTGGAGTCTTAACCGGCGCGCCATCATAGGCTTTGAATTTATTCAATATCTTCTCAACATAATGTGATTGTGTTAAGATGATTCCATCAGAAGTTCTTAGAATCTTCATTCCAAGAATTACATCGGCTAGACCCATGTCTTTCATGTCAACGTTTCTCTTTAACATGGCCTTTGTATCGTTAATTACTTGAGTGTTGCTACCCAAGATTAACATATCGTCAACGTATAGACACACTATAACATGGCCGTTATTAGTGCTCTTGATGTAGACACATTTGTCGCACTCGTTGATTTTAAACCCATTTGATAACATCACATTATCAAACTTCAAGTGCCATTGCAATGGCGCTTGTTTTAATCCATATAAGGACTTTACGAGCTTGCATACCTTTTCCTCTTGTCCAGGTACTACAAACCCTTCGGGTTGTTCCATATATATTTCATCTTCTAGTTCACCATTTAGAAACGCGGTCTTTACATCCATTTGATGAATCTCAAGATTGTGCAATGCAGCAATAGCGAGAAGCACTCGGATAGATGTAATCCTTGTTACAGGTGAATAGGTATCGAAGAAGTCATGTCCTTCCTTTTGTTTAAAACCCTTTACTACTAATCGGGCTTTATACTTGTCCACTGTTCCATCGGCCTTAAATTTCCTTTTAAGTACCCATTTGCAACCTAGAGGTTTCGCACCTTCAGGTAGATCTACCAACACCCAAGTGTGGTTTAGCAAAATTGAATCAATTTCGCTTTGAACAGCTTCTCTCCAATGCAGCCCGTCTGGGCCAGCAAAGGCTACTTTTATCGATGTTGGTTCTTCATCCAACATGAAAACAATGTAGTCAAGACCAAATGTTTTTGGTTCTGACTCTATTACCACGTCTTAGTACTGTATCTTTTGGATCGAGCCTTGCACGCTTGCGCGATTCAGGTTCCTCATCCGCTGATTTAGAACTAGTGGTTTCAATCTCCACTGGTTTAGAACTAGTGGCTTCTTCCTCAATTCTTGTCTCAGAATTGGTTACGACTTTTTCTTTGTCTTTGCAAGGAAATGTATTTTCGAGAAATACGGCATTCCTTGACTCAATTGTTGTCCCTACTGTTATAGTCGATATTTCAGACTTGTGAACAACAAATCGATATGCACTACTGTTAAGTGCATATCCAATGAAGATGCAATCAACCGTTTTAGGTCCGATTGTAACTTCTTTGGGCGGAGGAACCATCACCTTTGCCAAACACCCCCACACTTTGAGGTATTTGTAGGATGGCTTCCTTCCCTTCCACAACTCATAAGGAGTGACATCTTTTCCTTTGAGAGGGATTTTATTCAAGATATAGTTGGCTGTCAAAACAGCTTCCCCCCACATGTTATGTGGTAATCCTGAAGTAAGAAGCAGTGCATTCATCATCTCTTTTAGAGTTCGATTTTTGCGTTCTGCAATATCATTAGATTGTGGTGAATATGGTGCAGTCGTTTGATGGATTATACCACTTGCGTTGCATAATTCCTCAAACGGGGCTACATATTCGCCTCCTCTATCGCTTCGAATCGTTTTGATTTTACAACCGAGTTGATTCTCAACTTCGTTCTTATAATTTTTGAACGCTTCAATTGCTTCATCTTTACATCTTAAAAGATAAAGATAGCAACATCTTGTGCAATCATCTATGAACATGATAAAATACTTTATATCATTTCTAATTTGCACAAATTTTAAATCACATACATCAATGTGAATTTTCAAGGGGTTTCATGTTCCATTCAACATAATGAAACGGTAACACAGTCATTTTCGCCTCAAGACAAATCTCACATTTGTTTTAGGTATTGACTTCATTTGTCTTTAGTAAATCCAAGTTTACTAACCGTTTTTTTTTTTAGCATTAGGACTCACATGTCCTAATCTATATGCTACAAGTTTGAACACCGAGTCAAATAAGAGGAAGTAGTAGCATTTTCATTATTAGCCAATGGCTTTTCCACACGGCGAATAGCCGATGCACTTTGTTTAAAAAGACCTCGGTTACATAACCTTTTCCGATGGGTTTTCCAAACTTATACACAAAGAACTTATCGGACTCAAATACAAGTTTAAAACCCATATTTACAAGTATTGATCCATAAACTATGTTCTTGCGTATGTCCGAACATGTAGCACTTCCTTCGGAGTGATTGTCATTTCGGACGTCATCTTGAGGACCATATCTCCAACGCCGACATCTTCCGACGAGGCTTGGTACCCCATGTTGAGCTTCCTCTCCTCAACAGTCTTGTAAGTATAGAACTTACTTCTACCGGCACACACGTGGGCAGTGACGCCCGTGTCGATATACCAACCACCTTTTTTTTTTCTCGACGTGGTTGACTTCCTCGACTACCACGGAGGCTATGTCGCCGTCATCATGTTTGATGAAGTTAGCTCCACCAAACTTCTTGGTTGGTAGCTTCATTCTTGGAGTCATCTTTCTCCCGACATTTGGACGGGTGCCAAATGTCTCCCGGTATTTCCTAAGAACAGACGGGTGCAAAACGTCTTCCGATATTTGCTAAGGGACGTACGGGAGCCAAATGTCTCCCAATGTCTCCAGACGAACGGGAGACCGACGGGTGCAAAGTTTTCTCCCCGACATTTCCCAAGGCACCGACGGGAGACCGTTTCTCCCGACGAACGGGAGACCAACGGGTGAAAAATTTTCTCCTGACATATACCAGGGAACCGACGGGAGCCCATGTCTCCCGTCGAACGGGAGACCGACGGGTGCAAAATTTGCTCCCGACATTTCCCACGACACTAATGTGTGTCATACGTCTCCCGACATTTTCTCAGGGACTAGCGTGTGCCAAATGTCTCCTGACACATTCTAAGGCACTAACGGGAGCAAAATGTCTCCCCATGTCTCCCGGAGATGGACGGGTGAGAAATGTCTCCCGACGTTTCCCATGCCACGGACGGGAGTTGAATGTCCCTCATGTCTCCCGAAGAACGGGAGACGTCCCTTGGGACCAACGTGTGCCAAATATCTTCCAATATTTTCTAAGGCACGAACGGGAGTAAAATGTCACCCATGTCTCCCGACGAACGGGAGACATCCCTTGAGACCAATGGGACACGCCCAACGACCCCATCCGTGGGGACGACGGGAGACGTCCCATAGGACTTCCCTATCATTGACCATTCACGAGGTCTCTCCCCCACATTGGAGTCAGTCGTGTTGATCCCAAAGGCATCAACTCTCGTGTTGGACCGACGGTCCCAACACTCAATCCATTAAAGGATTCTATGGAGCCACTTAACGTGGAACCACTAGTTCTCGTGTTGGCCCCTAAGGCCCCAACACACGTGTTGACCCCGAAGGCCTCAACACTTGATCCGTTGGAGGATCTCATGGTACCACTAACAGTGGAACCGTCATTTACGTGTTGGCCCCGGAGGCTCCAACACCGTGTTGACCCCGAAGGCCCAACACCCGATCCAATCAAGGATCCTCGGAACCACATAGGTGGAACCATCGGTGCCACTCAAGGTGGACGCACCAGTCGACCCAAATGGGATAGTAAGCGCTCAAGGCGCTTGGGTAATCAAGGGTAATGATGTGGACTCGACGGGAGTCTTGGTCATGGCGGGGACCCGACGGGAGTCGCTGTCACAGAGGGGACCCAGCGGAGGAACAGTGGGCATGGAAGGGAACGCAGCGACGGGATCCATCCCCACGCTAAGGTATTAGTTTCGAAAGTTTTAGATTCAATTTAAAGTCCAATATCCTTCTTCAACAGCAAGTATATCTCGTCTTGCGATTGTTGGTTTTTCTAGAATACAAGAGATAAACACTAGCCGGGCGTAATACAACCCAATGAAGAATGGAGAAATTAAACGGAAATAAATTGAATTGAAATTACAAAACATAATTCGAAACAATAAACCGTAAAGATGTAAGTCGAGTCGAGGAGTCCTCTTTCCGCAAGACGAGATACGCCCCGGTAGTGCTCTCGGATTGGCGTGTCGTCCCCAAAGATAAAACGGCTTCGTCTTGTTCGTTGCAGCACCGCAAACAGAACAAGCTCCGGCGAACGGGATGATGGCGAGGGCAGAGCTTCGACGGAAGACTATGCAAAGAGAGAGGGAGAGCTATGCAACAATATGCTTGTGTTGTGTCTAATGTATAGAATGCAAATGATGCATGCCTATTTATAGGCCAAGTCCAATGCATATGGAGGTGGAATCAATGCAGGCATTAAGCATGCAATTATGGGTTGACTGTAACCGTCGGGGGGTTACAACCCGTTACGGGAGCTGGAGAGACTGATGCATTTGGACACGTTACTCGACGGGGTTCATCGTGAACCTTTTGGCACATGATGCGTCGGGGGTCCATCGGGGACCTTTTGTCACCCGCTATGCGTCGGGGTCCATCGTGGACCGTTTGGGACCCGCTGTACGTCGGGGTCCGTCGTGGACCTTTGGGCACCCGCTATGCGTCAGGTCCATCGTGAACCTTTTGACACATGGCACCCGGCAGACGGGGCACGGGTCACGGTGCACTGAGCACGGCTCGCGGCTCGCGACGGGGCAGCGTGCACGCATGGGCTCTACTGCCCATCTTAGTCCACTATAATTATTACACGTAATAATTCATCTTATTGAACACATGTTTAATAAGGTTCTCTCCACCAATATGGGATAACTGGCTCTTTTAATTAATCCATTGGTTTTATCTCATAGCTCCTTTATAGCTCACAAGTGTGACAAACTTTAATTCATAATTTCTCACTCACCGGGAATCGGTTTAGAGAAAATGAATATACCACGATCATCTACTCCGAAAGTAGATCGTCGCTATTGCATTTAATTTTACAAAATTAAATGTCTCGTCACATTTATTATTGGTCAAACTCCATCGACCAAACACGATTCCAACAGTGGCGGTGTAGCCTCTGAGTATTCGATTCCGACGAGTTCGATGGAAGGGTGGTGGTGGAGATCGGAAGGAATGTAGGAGGAGAGGTGAGAAGGGATGATGAAGAATGAGTTGCAATTGTAAGAGGATATATGTTTGCAGAGCTCAGCCTCAGCATATGGGAAAAGATGGCCTTGGCCGAAAAATGGCACTATCAATATATCTTTTGTTTCATCTCCCATTTCTTGCTACTATTCATATTTTACATCATTCTTGATTGCTATCTATACTGCTAATTGTTTTGCACACCAGGATATGTGTTTGTGTGTGTATGGAGACACAGCGTGACAAATGCAAATATCAATTCTATTCCAATCATTCATTAAGGAATTTCTTCAATTTTCTGTAATTAAGGAATGATTAACGCAATTATTCCCATAAATGCAAATAATAATGCACAAAATTAATTCAGCCCTACCTTATTTAAAATTCATTTTCTCTCATTTCTCCCATAAAGTTTCCTATTTTGGCAGGGAATGGATCATTAAGTTCGGAAGCTGCTTAATGAAGGCACGAAGAGGAAAACATGCAAGAAAGATGGCAAAATGTCAAGGAATGGAAGAAAGTGAAGGGAGAAGGCAAAGAAGACACAAACTGCCCAAGCTGTTGGACTGGACAGTTTGAACCCGATGGGAAAATAGTTAAAGCCACTTCCACACACTTATCAAGGACAACTCTCACTTGCTAAACATGCCCATATCAGCCCTTGGGGAGTAAAAAAGAAGGGAAAATATCTTTTATTGGATATATGTATTAAAATTACTTAACTTTACAAGAACCACTAATCACTTTATCACTTTCTTTAATTTAGTTTAGTTTTATTTCTCTCTCTAGGAACATTTCTCTCTTCCTTAAGAAGAGAGATTTCAAACTCAAGGCTGCCAAGATCATTGTTCATCACGGGTTGAAGTATTAGTAATTTAGTAGTAGTGTTTATTTCCTCTAGTTGCTTGTTCTTAACTTCGTAGTTCTTTTGCACCTTTCTCACTCTTAATTATTGTTATTGTTCTTGTTTTAAAAGCTTATGTTTCAAGTAGTAATTTCTCTAAGTGTGTGTGTTTAACGTGCTTTAAGTTTAGCTCTTGTTTATTTCCGGTTTAGCTTGTTGTTTAGTTCTAGTGTTGGTCATGTTCTTGTTTAGTTAAAACTTCTTTCAAGCTTTTAAAATAAGTTTCTCAAACATTTTCTTAGTTAGTTTATGGTTAAAAACGTTGATAAGGAGTTAGAAAAGTCTCAAAAAAATCAGCCATGTGTTGTGTGTTTTCGGCACCTCGCCGGGTGTGATTTTCGTATGATTTTGCATGAGTTTGATGAGCTCGGTTCTTGAGTGTTCTTTCACCATGTTTATGTGTTATGAAGCTTTCTTTATCTTCTTCAATGATTCTTTAAGTTTCAGCTTTTAATTTGGTGTTTTCAATGCATGTTTAGGTAGTTTAATTGATGATTTGGTGTTTCTCTCGCTTGGTTAGTTGTGTAGCAGCCATTTAGTCTTTTATTTACTCTTAATTTATGTGCTTTAGTGTAGAATTAGGATCCCAAGATCAGCTTTTAGAAGTCAGATTCTTTGTCCATTAGTTGTAGGCTTTATCCATTGGTTTTACACCTTGGGTAATAGGTTTGGGAGACAACAAGTACATGCTTTCTTTTCACTTGTGGCAGCCATTTAGCTTAGTTAATTTCTACACTCCACCTCCATTTACATCTTATTCAGTTTAGCTTTTAGGATTAAATTAGTTTAACTACTTTTAAGTGTCACTATCCTAGTTTCTAGATTTCTTTAGTAGTTAACACTTAGTTTATTTTCCTTAGCCTTTTAGCTTAGTCTCTTTGCTTTCTAATCTTAGGAATGTTCATGCATGTAGCTGCTCTGTTTTTATTTCCGAATGTTCTTATTTTCGCTAAGTGTTGTAATTTTCTCGCTACCGCTTTTATTTTTCCTGCCAAGTTGCCCAGTTTATCAGATTGTCCAGTCTGCGTTCCAGTTTAAATGCTTTCTTCTAATTGCATCTTATTTGCACATTTAGTTCCCACCTTAGCTTAAGTGTTATTTATATTTCGTAGTTTAGTTCTCACACCTAATTTAGAGTGTGGCGGCATTGCCAAAACCAACTCCTAAGTGTGGAAATACATAGCGGATGCTACCGTTCCTCGTGGGCTCGACACCCTAACTTACCATATGCTAATTAATAGTATTTTGGAAAGTGGGAACTTATAAATATTGTTGAATAGGAAGGGACACGTGCCTACGACACGGGTGCGAAATTCTCTTCCTTTCACAAAGATATAATGTTATTAATTATTAAATTCACAAATTCACAAAAATCATGAAACTGTTAATGAGTTTACCGTGAATTTCAGAAAAATTTAAATTCGTAGGAAATTCATTGCACCTTAAGTTCATGATTTTTGCAACTAAACTTTAAGTTGATGTAAAAATCAAATTTTGGCTACAGTTTGTGATTTATTCATTTCATATTTTTACTTATACTGCATCAAGTACGTGTAATCAAATATTTTTATGTCTACTGCTTTAGCATAAGATTTCAGATCCATATAATTATATTTTTTCATCAAATTATTATTATTATTTTCCAAATAATATTAAGTGTGTATATCAAATATAGTACTCCCCCCGTCCCTAATAATTCGTCACCATTTGACCCGGCACCATTTTTAAAAAATGTAATAGAAAGTGGGTTGAAAAAGTTTGTGGCATGTGGGTTCTACTTTTATATATTAGTTTTATAATAAAATGTGAGTGTGAATGAGTTAGTGGAATGTAGGGTCCACTACCAAAAATGGTAAAAGTGAAAGGTGGCAAATTTTTAGGGACGGGCGAAAAAGTAAATAGGTGACAAATTTTCAGGGACGGAGGGAGTAATCAAATAAGAGACTCGGTTTGGTTAATTAATTTGCAATAGAAGAATATTACCGTAACATAGATACGAGTCTTCTCATAATTGGAGTGAGATGTTGTAAGATATTTGTATATTATGAAAAGAAATTTATAAACTACTTGCGTTTGTATAAAATTTTGAAATAATTGTTCTATAATATGTGCTCAAATAAATAGGGATGTGATCAAATGATAACATTTGTGGTTAAAATCATTTTTAGGTAGTTAGGTTTCCAAAACTGATGTCAATGCCAATATACAATCGATAATATCAACTCAATGTCAAATTTAACTCCGGTTGACATTTTTATAAAGTGCGTTGACATTCGTATGTTTTTAATTAGTTCTGGTTGAAACATTTATTTCGGGCACGAAGATTAAAAAATTGTGTTAAATGAGTTAAATGAAAATGAAATAAAATATGAGAGATAAGAGACAGAGTAAAATAGGAGATAAAAAAAGTAATTAAATGTTTTGGTTTTTGTGAAAAAAAAATGACTAAACTTAGTTGAGAGGTGAATTTTTTTTTACAAAATATGCTAGTTATGTGGTACTCAATCTTGAAAGTAGAGTATGGATGGCTGATTCTAGCCTTCAGTTTTCAAGCAAAACAAAGAGATGGAATAGAGCTTTTTGCTACAAATTGTATTAAGAACTATCAACTACATTTGATTTAAAAGAAATGAAAATAATGTTTCTGATTCAGATCCTGTTGAATCTTGAACCTTGATAATGGTTGATGTTTTCTTTCAAACTTTCAGTACCATTTAGTGAAAAAAATTAGCCAATCCTCTAGCAAAGTTCATACATAATCTGTATTACACGTTAGCCAGAATATTTCTGTTCCTCTTTATCTCTAATTCCATGAAAACTTTTGGTCCCTGCAAAGTGCAAACTTTCATTTTGGGAAAGAATAACTTGATTTCAAATACCAAGTGTTAATAATTTTTTATATCTCAAATGCCATAAAGTTCCTTTTTAGCTATTAATACTTGATGTGAACTTAAAATTAAATCAATGAATGTTAATTGTATTTAGTAACAAGGCTCACATTCTGCTATTCTTTTGAGTATAGATATGGGTTGGATAGTGGGAGAAATGCTTCATCATCGTGAGTATCATGTTATCAGCAATTCAGTATTACTTAGTGTTTCCTCTTATATTCTTTCTGTTCTTTTTAGCCATTTTTATTTATAATTCGCTATGCTTCCTTTTTCCATTTTTCCCTCTAATCATCCTTCAAACTTCAATCCTCTGATATATTTTACTTATGTGAGAGATTTTCCATGAAATGGTTGGAGAATAGGTGCATATACAGGTTAATCAACTTGACTAGTTTTTCTGCTTTTGGAACCTAATTTACTTCAAATTTGTAAGCTATCTTCTTTTTACTTTTTCTGGCCACAATTATTTCAGCAACACTCAACATCACCATCGTTTGTTTCTTTATTGAGCATGGGATATCTGGTTATTTTTTCGAAAGAAACAAGTGACCTAAGAAAATTGAGCAAAAGTGAATCCCATATTGTAGTATATCTTTATTATCTTGTCTAATGAACAGAACGCTCGGCTACCTAGACGAACTACTTCTGTGGCTAGTGGTATTGTAGAATTCAAAGCAAACTGGACAAACACAATCAAACAATTGTACTATAATATAAAACAAGGTAGAGCTTGCTACCCTTGATGAACTACATTCCGGGCCATCCATGGCATCCCGGAGCCACATAGACGATCGAGTGGCAGCATGTAAACAGGAAAACACATGCTGCAACTGGTTTCTTCACACTAACCATTAGAAAATTATAACCACTCCATAAATTCTTGATGTATGTATGCTCTGTTTGATAGCTGCGAAATCTCAAATCAGGCTACTTGCTTATAAGCTCAACCAATGCCTTGACCGATGCAGCAGAACTCGAGGGATAACCACCCTCAAATATGCCTCTCATTACAGTTGCTCGACCGCGAACTTCTCCATCATCCATCACCCGGTTAATCCCTTGAATTATATTCCCCTTCTTCACCATTTCCAATTGATCATCTATACCAGGAAGCATGTGGCCAACATGATGATACTTGACCACCAGCTTGGCATTGTAAAACTGGTCTCCCCTGATTGGCCAGGCCAGGATTGGGGTGCCGCAAGCAATTGCCTCCATCGTCGAATTCCACCCACAGTGCGACAAAAATCCTCCCGTCGAGGGATGGCTGAGTATTGACAACTGCGGCGCCCATCCCTTTATGACAAGGCCTCGGTTCCCAACCCTTTCTTCCAAGCCACGCGGCTCGTATGACCCATATAAACGACTGGCAGGTGGGCCGGGCCGTCCAGCTCCCGGCTGGATGACCCATATAAACGACTTCTCCGTCTCCACCAACGCCTCCGCCAGCTCATCATACTCCTCCATAGACGGGCCCACCTCGCTACCAAACGACAAGTAGATGACAGAGCCACCCGGCTTCGAGTCCAGCCACTGGATCACCTCATCCTCCGTGTAGTTCGTTTCGCGCCCCGGCCTGCTGTCTCGGTCGTGAACAACCGAGCCGATTGATTTCCAGAACGTCCCCGGCAGCAACGGCCCAACACCGAAAACCGGCTTCTCACCTTGGCCTGCAAGGTATTCAAGAAAAGGGGATTCAAGACCTTCACAAGTGTTGATTAACAGAGCAGCAGAGCCTTCCGTCTCATCCATCCAGCGTGTGTGCTGCCCTAATCTCGGGGGCCTGGGGTTCGCCCCATCGCTCCCCTGGCCTCCTCCTCTGCTTCTACCGCCGCCCAGCTCATGCCGCCGGCGATCCTGTCTCCTAGTATCGGAATAGCTCAGGGCCATGTGTTGGAAGATCTTCGGAATATCCTGCACAATCAAGGAGAGGATTACACGGAATCAATCAACGGAAACCAATCACACAAAGTTAGGAAGATATTATACACCTTACCATACTTATGAATTGCCTTGTATAGTTCTTCCTAGGCTTATATTAACCGTGTACAATTCATTGTGAATAATATACTAGAAATTATCCCAATACTCTTTTTTTACATGGCATCCGAGCAGGTTAGGCTCAGAAAATCTTCATCATAGCCCAGAAAAACACCTTCCTCGACCAAAAGGCGAGAAGAACCCAGCAAAAAGATGGCAGAAGACAAACCTGAAATTACCGAACCCGTTGCTGAAAAAATCAGATCAAGCAAGAGTGTTACCGTAGCCTTCAAACTGAATGGCTCTAACTACTCATTGTGGGCACGTTTAATGAAAGTGTCCATAGGCGGCCGAGGAGTCTACCGCCATATATCCGGAATCCCACCTCCACCACGACCGGGGGAGAAAGGATATACAGATTGGGAGGAGATCGACTTAATTGTCTTCTCCTGGATTATCGACAATATGGAAACCAACATCATCGCCGACTTCGCACATCACCAAACGGCGAAGGCGTTATGGGATACACTTGCCGTGACTTTTGCAAGTTCGGCAGATTCGTATCTCATATACGACCTGCGAGACAAGGCGAGCAGGATTATACAGGAGGAATCGACACTAGAAGCTTACTGGAGCAGGCTCCATGGGCTATGGATCGACATCGATCGATGCCCACACAAGACAATTGACTGCTGCGATAAAGGAATTGCACAATACCGAGATATCAAGGCCGAATTAAGGCTATTCAAATTTCTTACCGGATTGAACGAGAAATACGACTGGATCCGACGCGAGATCCTCAAGGAGGATCCCTACCCCTCAGCCGACGTGGCATATGGGTGGGTGAAACGGGAGGCGGCTCGACTCAAGATCATGTCGCCGGCGTCCGATTCAACCGCCATCACCGTCGGAAGTGAGACATCATCGGGGGTCGGATACGGTTTTGGGGCTCGCGAGTACCGTCCGTCGCAACCCCAGAACAGAGGGCAACCACCACCGCATCGCAACGTCTCCAATCGCCGGGGAAACAACAGACCCGATAAATCCAAACTTTGGTGCTCCCATTGTGGAATGCACAAGCACACGAAGGAAACATGCTTCCAATTGGTGGGATACCCAGAATGGTGGGAGGAGGAGAAAGCAGGAAAAGCAAAAATCGCAATTGGAACCAACCATGGAAGCCGAAGCTTGACAGAGGGGAACCAAGAGACATCGGTCGTTCAGGAGAAGAGGACGGACACCGGCGGTCTCCCAACCGGCGGTGGCGGACGAGGCGAGAACGGCGGCGGTGGGGCGAGAACAGCAGAGGCGATGATAGCGTCGCTCAGATTGGACGGCGGAGGAGAAAATGGAGGTAAAGGGTTAGGGTTTGCAAATCCTAACCCTGTTAAATCGAAAGTTGCTATTAAGTCCTCAATTTTTGGTTTTGCCGAAAAACTGCCCCAAGTTTCTAGTAATTACAGAGATGACCCCATCATTAGTAAAAACCCCTTTGCACCCCTAGAAAGATTGTCATATGCTTTGGAAGCCCGGGATGGGGATATAATTGATGAGACGAGGTGGATTTTCGATTGTGGGGCAACCGACACTATGACATACGATAGGAATGATTTCTTGGAGATTCATAAGACACCAAAATCACATATTAAAACTGCCAATGGAGGGGTAACCCCAGTGGAAGGAGCGGGAACTATAGAAATTTTTCCTAATGTTCACATCCCAAATTGCCTCTATGTCCCAAAATTGTCTCAAAAATTGATGTCTATAAGCCATGTGACCAGGGATTTAAATTGTTCCCTACTGATGCACCCGAACTTCTGTATGTTACAGGATATCCGGACGGGGAAGATTATTGGACGTGGCACTGAACGTCGTGGACTCTACTTTGTGGACGAGATTGCTCGACGAGACGGTGCGGCGATGCTTGCTCACGGGTCCACTAATCAGGATACTTGGCTCTGGCACCAACGGATGGGACATACCTCTCCGGGTTATTTAAAATCTTTGTTTCCTAAACTTTTTGTTCCTAAGAATTTCTCTTGTGAAGCATGTGTTTTGGCTAAGAGCCACCGAAACTCATTTAAACCTAATGATACTCGTGTTGAAACTGTTTTTTCCCTGGTTCACTCTGATGTGTGGGGCCCAACGCCTATAGGAACTAGTTCCGGTTTTAAATACTTTGTGATATTTGTTGACGATTGCAGTAAAACTACTTGGGTTTATTTTATGAAACACAAATCTGAAGTTTATGACAAATTTGTGGTGTTTTATAAAATGGTTCAAACTCAATTTCAGACATCTGTCAAAATCCTTCGTTCCGATAATGGGGGGGAATTTCTAAACAGTTCCATGACAAAATTTTTTGAAGAAAATGGGTTAGTTCACCAAACTTCCTGCGCCCACACACCAGAACAAAACGGGGTAGCCGAACGGAAAAATCGCATCATCCTTGAAATGACCCGAGCCCTTCTATTTGACTCAAAAGTACCACCAACTTTTTGGCCTGAAGCCGTAGCCACCTCAATCTACCTCCTCAATCGACTCCCCACTAAAATCCTTAACCGGAAAACTCCCCTAGATCACCTTTCCACGCTAACCAAAATTCCCTCTGCCCTATCCTTACCACCAAAAATCTTTGGCTGTTCCGTTTATGTCCATGTTCCCAAGCATGAAAGGAGTAAATTTTCCCCTTGTGCGATTAAATGCGTGTTTATGGGATATGGGATTAACCAGAAAGGCTACCGCTGTTATGACCCCAAAACCAAACGAATCATTACCACCATGAACTGCAATTTCCTTGAAACCGAATTCTTATACCACCTCGGGACTCAGGGGGAGAGTGTTAGACAGGGGGAGACCCGAGAAAATGACTCCCTTCGGTGGTATGTGCCAAGTAACTTTGATTCGGATCCAACAGGGCAAGCTGGCACTGTTCCTGAGCCTATCTCGCCTGCAGAGACGATCCCGACAATGCTTCCGCCGCGCTCCTCTGATCCAACCGTAACGGAATCCGAGGTAATATCTAGTCCGAATCATGAAAGTTCAGATACTATTCCTGACTCACCAGGTACAGAAGTAGAGGAAGAAGAAGATACTGCTATTGATCAGGACACCGGGCAATATGTACTCCCTCCAAGAAGTACGAGAGGAATTCCACCCAAGAAATACTCCCCAGAACCTAGAGAGAGGAGAAGGAGATACTCTGTGGCCAACTTCGCCGAGGCCAACTTGTCCAAAATGGCACGTGCATTCCATGCAGCACTGTGTGAAGAAGAGATTCCTAGAACCTTTGAAGAAGCTTTAAAAATCAAGCACTGGAAGGAAGCCATGCTCGTTGAAATGAGTGCACTAAAACGAAACGGTACTTGGGAAATGAGCCCATTACCTGAAGGAAAACACACAGTTGGTTGCAGATGGGTCTTCACAATCAAACGGAGACCAGACGGGAGCATTGAGCGATATAAGGCGCGATTAGTGGCAAAAGGATATACGCAAACTCAGGGGGTGGATTATTCCGAAACCTTCTCTCCGGTTGCGAAAATGAACACAGTACGGGTTTTGCTCTCGGTAGCAGCAAACAAAGATTGGCCACTACATCAGTATGACGTCACCAATGCTTTCCTTCATGGGGAATTGAAGGATCCCATCTATATGGAGGCTCCACCTGGCTTCACAGAGGAATTTGGGCAAGGCAAGGTATGCAAGTTAAGGAAGACTCTATATGGGTTGAAGCAGTCCCCGAGAGCCTGGTTCGGGAGGTTCACGGAAGTAATGAAACGATATGGCTACAGACAGAGTAACTCAGATCACACCCTATTCATCAAACGAAGAGGGGAAAAGATTACCTGTCTCATAATCTATGTAGATGATATGATTATTACCGGGGATGATGCAGAGGAAATAAACGATCTCAAGGGACATTTGGCTGCGGAATTTGAGATGAAGAATCTAGGAGATCTCAAGTATTTTCTTGGGATTGAGGTACTCAGATCCGGAAAAGGGATCTTCATTAGCCAACGGAAGTATGTTCTTGATCTCTTAACGGAAATGGGGATGCTAGAATGCAAACCGGCAGATACTCCCATGGTTCAGAATCACGGCCTTCAAATAATCAAGGGAGCACCGTCAACAGACCGAGGAAGATACCAACGGCTAGTAGGAAGACTCATCTACTTGTCCCACACTCGGCCCGATATCGCATATGCAGTTGGGGTACTTAGTCAGTTTATGCATAGTCCACAGGGAGAACACTGGGAGGCGGCACTTAGAGTAGTACGCTACCTGAAGGGAACAGTCGGACATGGCGTATTGTTTCGAAGGAATGGACATCTTGACATTCATGGATACACAGATGCAGACTGGGCAGGGAACCCGGTTGACAGACGATCGACGGGAGGATACTTCACATTCGTGGGGGGAAATTTAGTCACTTGGAGAAGCAAGAAGCAGAAAGTAGTGGCGCTATCAAGTGCAGAGGCTGAATTCCGGGGCATCAAAAGTGGACTCACAGAGATCCTGTGGCTCAGAAGGGTAATGAAGGAGCTAAATCTCGAGTCACAAAAGACGTGTAAGTTACTTTGTGACAACAAGGCAGCGATCAGTATTTCAGAGAACCCTGTGCAGCACGATAGGACCAAACACGTCGAGATTGATCGACACTTCATAAAGGAGAACCTTGAAGAGAAGATAGTGGAAATCCCCTACGTTAAGTCCGAAGATCAGTTAGCAGACATCCTGACCAAAGCCGTTCCGGTCAAGAACTTTCAAGGGATTTTGAGCAAGTTAAACTTCGGGAATCCCGTCGCTTAACTTGATGGGGAGTGTTGGAAGATCTTCGGAATATCCTGCACAATCAAGGAGAGGATTACACGGAATCAATCAACGGAAACCAATCACACAAAGTTAGGAAGATATTATACACCTTACCATATTTATGAATTGCCTTGTATAGTTCTTCCTAGGCTTATATTAACCGTGTACAATTCATTGTGAATAATATACTAGAAATTATCCCAATACTCTTTTTCTACACCATGCTCTCGGGCAGCCCGGGAAGCATTCGGGCCGGGTCAGGCCCGATGTTATCGACATGGGCTTTCCAGGCAGAATGCTCCATTGCAGCTGCACAGGCGCCAGAGGTGAAGAGGACACAATAGGAATGATGGCTTTCTTGAAAATGTGTTTGCTCCAGTTCATCATTACATCCATCACCACGAATGCGGGCGGGCCCACATTCTCGAACCTTCTGGAGAGGAAGGACTCGATCCCCTGCCCCAGCTGGCGGTGATGGTGGAGCCCCGGAGCGGGCCACTCTCCATCCGGTGGGAGTGTCTCCTCGGAGGATTCGATTTGGACGAGTTCGATGGAAGGGTGGTGGTGGAGATCGGAGGGAATGGAGGAGGAGAGGTGAGAAGGGATGATGAAGATTGAGTTGCAGTTGTAAGAGGATATGTGTCGGCAGAGCTCAGCGCATGGGAAGAGATGGCCTTGACCGAAGAATGGCACTATCAATACATCTTTTGTTGCACCTCCCATTTCTTGCTATTTCCTATTTTGCACAATTCTTGATTGCTATTTATACATGTGTTTGTGTTTGTGTTTGTGTGTGTGGGCGCAATGCAGCATGACAAATGTGAGGAGACTTAGCGGTGAAGAGACTTGGATAAGGATGAGTGAAATGGAAGAAAAGAATTAGATTTTGTCAACTAGATTTAGACTTTTTAGTTATGAAGTCAAAGTAATGTGTTGTTTTATGCCAAAATGTGGGGTCTAATAGAAATTAAAAATTGATTGCAAAACTTGGAGTAGTGGCAAAACTTCTTCATGCGTATGCAATGACGTGGTCATATGTTTTTCGTTTCCATTTTTTTTCGGAAGGTTTATATTTTAGAGAATACGATCCTTAGGGCGTGTTTGATAACTTAGTAATACCAAGATTTTAGAATTATATATAGACATTTCTAATTGTTTGATATCATAGTTAAGCTTAACTCAAAGCCCAATATAAGACAAGGGCCCTATCCAATCTTACCAAAATTATAACTTTAACCATGTTTATGTAACCCACCAATTTTCTAGTTAAACCATGTTATTTAATATATTATACAAATTTAGATAATTTCTTTTCTATCAAACAACAACGAAAAAAAATCATATCTTTGCATATCTTGACATGAAGCCCGTATTTCTTATCTTGTTTCCATATCTTCTCATATCCCATCTTTTTTATCAAACGAGTCCTTATAGTTCTTGAAAATATAAAGGAAAGTTATTTGAATTTGTAATTTATATTAATGAATATCAATTCAATTGAGTTAATTGCCGTAATATATGAAGATAATAATAAAAGGAGAATTTTTTTTAATTAAAATTTTAATTGATAAAAAATACAGATAAATAACATAATCAATAATTTATTACATTTAAATCCGATTAACAATAATAAGTTACAAATAATGAACATTATATTATTAATTTTGATTATTATGAATCATAAATGAATAATTTGCTAAGATTTTCATAATAATTTATTAATTGATATTTTTATTAATAAGCATAATAAATATAATAACATAAATACTATTATAATGATAATTATGTATATTTGTTATAATTAATATGATTAATAATTTTAAAATTATATTAATATTTGAATGAGTATTATTTTTTTCTAAAAAACATTTAATTGTTATTATTATAATTCATAATTAATTATTATATTATAATTACTTTAAGAAGTTATTAATGAATAACATAGTAATAATAATAGTGATAATGACAATAAATAATATAATAATAAAATAATTACTATTATAATTATACGGAGTAACAATATATTAATATTATGATTAAAAATGATTACATTATTTTAAAATTATTTTAAGCTTTTAAAAATGATTAATTAGGTATTTAGTACTCAATAATTTTTATTATTTTGTACAATAATTATAATACTATATCTCATTATGTGTATCCAACACGGATTTAAAGAAATATAAAGAAAAGTGGGTGAAAAAATTAGTGAAATGTTGATCCTATATCCGTTTTATAATAAAAGATGTGTGAAATGATTTAGTGTAACGTAAAGGCCATCACGGAAATTTGCAATATTTTCTTTATTCCTTGGATTCTGATTAAAAATCAAACAAATAATAGAATTTCAAACTTAATGAATCAACTTACTATCTTATACAGAATCATGACAAATAAACATATCATTCACTTCTCTTAAATGAATATATAAAACTGCGTGTCCACATTCTACTAATTTATTTTCTCATTTTTCTTTATAAAGTTAAACAATTTTTTAAAATCCCTGCCAGATCAATTTGCGATTAAAAGTGACGGACTGATTTGAAAGTCACAGCTATAGATTTTGTCCAAATTACCTGTTACCTAGATTTATCTAACAATAAATGAATTAAGATATGTAGAGATGCATTTAAAATAGATCATATTGCTTTTTATTACTCCCCTCATTTTATAGTAGTTGAGTAATTTTTTCTATTTTGAAATGTTTTATGGTTGTTAAGTCATTTCCTTTTTAGCAAAAAAATAACACGTTATCACTCTTAAATATATTTTCACTTTTACTTTATGTTTTATACTTTTACCTTTCTCTTACTTTATTATTATTACTATATTTATTTAATACACTGTATATCTCTTTTCTTTTTTTTTTTTGGGGGAGGGGGAAAGAAATGATTTTATTACCGCATAACGAAAAACAAAAGGAGTACTTCATTTTTTTCTGAGTAAGTTTGCTTTCATATTTTAGTCCATCAGTGCCAGTGTGCCACTCTCCTATACTCAGTGATACCATCTAGTCTACAACCGTACATAAAAATAGTAAATCCATCTTATAAATCATAATCTCATATTTATGTGGTTAAGTAGAACAACAGAACACAATTTTGAGCTAGTTTGGTCGCATAATCCTATCCCAAGAAATAAACCCCCCAATGCTGTTCTTTTAACTCCCCATTTCACAACATACTACTGTGAGGCATGTATCAAGTATGTATATGCCATTTTGCAGTTTTACAGTGTTCAAAGCAGCATATGTACACTTTGGTAGCAAACACAAAATATATACTAGTATAAGAGCATCCACAGCGGAGAGCACAATGCTGTCCGTCCGTCCGTGCCAGCGGCACGGCATCGCTGTCCGCCGCTGCTGTAACAACCCGAACTTTCGTACCTTATTATTATTATTAGCCTAAAGATAAATAATAAGTGATCGTTGTAGTATTCGAAATCTGCCATTTTCATGTATAATAATTGATCTTGGAATTATAAATAATCGTTGCTTTGTTCTCGAACGAATATTTCAAGTAAAAAAAATAATAATAACACCAAATAAAAATTTATAATGTCCGGCATATCTCCGAAGTCCGCTAAATTACTATTATACAAATTTATCAAATCCTTATCTATTAACATTAGAGAAAAGTTCACGCAGCCCGTTCAACGGTCGTGCTCGCACTCCAAGAAAGTCTGGTACATCATCAGTGAATACTATGGATGTTATTTGTTTTCCTACACCAAAGCCACAAACTTGAAACGATTATACCTACACCAAAATTTAATAAACAAGTGAATAAATAAATAAACAATTACTTAAATAAATAAATAAATAAATAAATAAAATAAAAAGAGGGTAGATTCAGAGAATCGAATTTTTTTCCCAATAGCAATTAATGCTGCATTAATGAAGGCATTAATGAAGTGTGGAAAAAAATCCTCATCCTCTGATACATATGGTGATGATTCTTTGCAAGAATGATTGCAAGTTGCGTCTGCCATCTTTTATAAATCAGTACATTTACTCACTTTCTTTCACCATAAGAGCATGCGCAGCGGTGGCGTCCGTCGCCACCGCCGTCCGAGCCGCTGGCACGGACCCCAGCCGCCGCAGCTGCGCTCGCGCCGCTGGCACGGCGCTGCTCGATGTATCGAGCACGTCCGTGCCAGCGGACGCACACGTGGCGCGCTCCCATTCGTTAACGGCATAGCCGTTGAGTTTAAACTTTTTTTATTTTTTTTTTAAAATTGGTATTTAATTTTAAATAATGCTAAAAAATAAAAAAAAATATTTTCCAAATCCCAAAAATATGGCCGTTTTTTTTCCCGTTTTTTCTGAATTTTTTTGATTTTTTTTCCCAAAATCATCTATAAATACACACATTCATCACTCATTTATCACATCAATTCATCTCTCATTCATCTCTCATTCATAATTCTTATACAAACTATCAACACATTCAACCTTCACTCAAAATATCAAATGGATTTCACTCATCTCATGGCGGAAGCGGAGCGCGAAGAACAAGAATACTACGAACAACACCGTGCCGCTTACGAAGCATATGTCGCGGCGAATACCCCCGCTCATCCTCCTCAACGCACTAGATCAAATCGCCGCTACATCCATCGTGACCGGGAGGGAGCCCACGAAAGGCTCGTTGCCGACTACTTTGCCGACCATCCGCGGTTTCCGGCAGATTACTTTAGGCGGCGTTTTCACATGTCAAAGCGCTTGTTCATGCGAATTGTCAATACATTGTCCGCACGTGTTGAATACTTTCAAACAGGTGTAGATGCAGCCGACCGGCAAAGTATCACGGCGTTGCAGAAGTGTACGTGTGCCATCCGACAACTCGCTACTGGGCAAACGGCCGACATCTTCGACGAGTATTTGCATATCGGTGAGTCCACTGGAATCCTTTGTTTAAAGAATTTTTGCGAGGGCGTTCGTTCTGCTTTTGGGGATGAATTCCTTCGGGCACCCACCACCGATGATTGCCAACGGTTGCTTCGTCTTCACGAATCAGTCCATGGCTTTCCCGGAATGCTTGGCAGCATTGACTGCATGCATTGGAGGTGGAAGAATTGCCCGACTGCTTGGAGGGGGCAACACTTAAGCGGTCACAAAGGCGGCGGCCCAACACTTATCCTTGAGGCGGTCGCCGACTATCGTCTATGGATTTGGCATGCATATTTCGGCGTTGCCGGATCCAACAACGACTTGAACGTGCTCTATTCTTCACCACTCTTCAATGATGTGATGAATGGTGTAGCACCGGCGATCGACTTCACCATCAACGGAAATACATACCGCATGGGTTACTATCTCGCCGATGGTATCTACCCAAGGTGGTCGACGTTCGTGAAGACGCTCCACAACCCGCACGACCCGAGACGGGTTCTTTTTGCGCAGCGTCAAGAGTCAGCGCGGAAGGACGTCGAAAGAGCCTTCGGGGTCCTTCAAGCTCGATTCAACATTGTGAAGGCCCCGGCTCGGCTGTGGTACGTGAATAATATCGCCGACATCATGTTCACGTGTATTATATTACACAACATGATTATAGCCGACGAAGGGCCGAGGGCGGCTAGCTTCTACGACGAGGACGAAGCCGGAAGCTCAACAGCGAGGTCTCCCCCACGCCGAGGCGAGCATACGACGGTTGGCCAGAGGATCGAGACAAGACACACAATGCGCGATACTCGAATCCACAATCAACTACAAGAAGACCTAATCAACCACATGTGGGCGAAATTCGGCAACGAGTAGTGGTTTTTTTAATTTTTAGGATTTTAATTATGTAATTTTTAATTTTTAGGATTTTAATTATGTAATTTTTAATTTTTAGGATTTTAATTATGTAATTTTTCATTTTTAGGATTTTAATTATGTAATGTTTAATTTTATTTGTCATTTGTAATATTTATTGTGGTTTTTAGATGAATTTTAATATTATGGAAATGTTATTGTTTAATTGAATTTTAAATTAATTGTGCTCGTCCTTGCGGAAGAGCACAGTTGTGGGTGTTGTGCTCTTGCCAGAGAGCAGGCATGAATAGTACCACCCGGGCCCACAACCGTGCCGCTGGCAAGAGCACGGTTGTGGATGCTCTAAAACATCACCATCATATATACACATAATCCTTCACAAACCCCACATAATCCCTTCACAAACCCCACATAACTTTTACTCCACGTCCTACCAACAAAATCGGAGCAGGGGAAGGAAGCAATCCATCGAGACTTTTGCATATCATAAAGACGACAAATTCAACAACTCTCTTTCACAATCAAACAAAAGTAAGTACCACAACTCACTTATCCACATATTAAAACCGTACATGTAGGCAAACTTAGTCTTAAAGAACATAACTAATCAAGAACATAGCCATAGTATTCAATATGTTGCAAGTAGGTAATATAACCAAACAAGAACATAGTTGCTATGACACATCTAAGCATAAAATAGAGAAACCAAGTTAACAACTTATCTCAAGAATACGAATCTGCCGTAATTCCGGATACTGAGTTTCGGCACACCGTCGTGGTAGCCCCACACCCCGATTCTTCATTAATTTCACCAACCTTTGCAAATTAAATTCCAAAAAAAAAACCTCAGATCTAAGACTTTAAATCCTTAGAAACTGAAATAAAAGAGGAAGAAATTTAAACAATTACACCTTACCTTTCGGGAGTTCATCGAGGGGCAGTGGTCTCGGCTGTGGCGGTGGCCGGTGATGCAAGGCGCGGAGGAGGCCGAAGCCGCCGCCTGTGCATGCACAGCGGCGGCGGCGGAGTGAGCATAGCCGAGGGAGAGGGAGAGGGAAAGGGAGAGGGAGAGAGAGGAACCGACGGAGAGATGGAGCATCGATCCGCTGCTGTCCGGAGACCGCCGGACTGCCGGGAGGAGGGCGGCGAAGCCGCTGCCTCTGCATGCCGGCGGTGAAGGGGGAACCGAGGGAGAGAAAGAGAGGAGGAGGAAGAAGGACCACCGCCGGAAGTGGCGGTGGCGCGACGGCGGCACCGGAGGGAGGCTGGCGGCGGCGGAGGCGATGTGTGAGAGGGAGGAAGGCCATTGTGCATTTTGTGAAATGAGGGAGGAAGACAAGTGCTAGAGTATTTGAGTGTGCATCATTTAATTGGGCTTCTGATTTAATTACTTGGGCCGTATTAAAAAAAACATTGAGCCCAACTACTTATGAATAAATTGGTGCAGCAGAAA
The DNA here is from genome assembly GCF_004379255.2 of Salvia splendens. Taxonomy (NCBI): domain Eukaryota; kingdom Viridiplantae; phylum Streptophyta; class Magnoliopsida; order Lamiales; family Lamiaceae; genus Salvia; species Salvia splendens. The sequence goes on along the minus strand of NC_056047.1, from coordinate 16,558,111 downwards.
ATAATTAAGAAGGGCCCAAATTCGAATTTAATTTATTTTGGACTTAATTGTTGGGCTAGCATTTTTATTTACTTGGGCTAAAGAATTTAATGGTTTGGGCTAACATTTTAGTTTGTTTGGACTAAGGAGTGGAGTATATAATTTGAGCCCAACTCTTCTAATAATTGGGGCTGCAGTAAATAATTGAACGAAGGCCCGATTTCGAAACTCACTTATCTTTTGGGCCGAAAATATTAAGGAGTCCTAGACTAGTTACAAAATAATATCTTTTGGGAAGAAATCAAATTCCGGTAATCTAGCACGCTCCAAATTAATTATGGAAAAAGAAACATCAAATAATATATGAGTTTTTGTGAAAATGAAAAGGGCTTAATTAGGAGGCATACATTCATATTACATTCCTATTAAAGTTTAAGAGTTTCTTGAAGTCTAATTAGTATATTATATTATACTTTTTTTTCCAAAAAGGGTATCTTTGCATGTTAAAGTTGGAGCGAGAATTTCAAGTTAAGGGAACTAAACTATCAAGGTGAGCTTTCTTATACTAAAATACGAATCGTATTCTATGAAAACTCGAACACATGTTCGTGATTTTTTTTAAAGATGTTGTCTTGCCATAAATGTTTTGTGTATGATGCCTATCTGTTTGGCTAAGGCCAAGTGAATTATGAATGATGATATATGTGAATCGATTCGATTTTGAGTCTTGGTAGGGTGGTGTCCCTACTTGAAACCTCTGATCGTGAACGGCAGAGAAGATGACCGTGGAAGGTGGCCACCTTCCCGGTACATGGAAACCTCTGACATGATGGGCAGGGAAGGTGACCGTGTGAGAACACCATCTCAACGGCACAATGTGATCAGATATGGCTAAGTATAGGAAAAAGGGGATTGCAGTCCAATGTGAATATTTTAGTAAGCTCGTGCTTTTTCAATAAACCCCCGAGTGTTACTGCGATGATGGCTTGACAATATTTTCAAATGTATATGTGTAATTTTCGGCAATGTGTTCACTGAGTACTTTTGTACTCAGCCCTGCATATATTTCTAAATGTGCAGGTTGAGCAGCGAAGTGGTGGAGGAAGTGCTATTGAGACAAGACATTTAATTCAGTCAGATTTTGACTCTCGGAGGTTCATGTCTTCATACATGGAACCGCGTTCATTTATTTCCGTTGTGCATCTTAAAAGACTCAAGTCTATTTTGTTCAAAACTCTGATATTTTGAAATTTCTTTACAAACAATTACTCGAGTTTTCATGATCGAGTTTCTTTTCTTCTGTGTATCAGCACTTGATTAGTCATGTATCGCAACCAATGCTTGATTTTATTTTCCCCTTATTTCTTTCCCCGCTTCTTATACCCCACCCCTAGTCGCGATCAACCGTGTTTTCTATCATTAGAAAATGCGCTCGTGACAGAGTGGTATCAGAACATTCTTTCTCGCTTTGAACCCGAGAGCCTTCTTTGAAATTCTTTGGTCTAGCCTTGTTCTACTAGACTGTCTAATCGATGAAAATGCTCTTAGCACTCCCACCAATCGCGCTCAATGAGGAAAAAGGTAACTTGTTATTTTTTCAAAATAAAGTCAAGATGTTTGAAAGTTTGAAATGGAGAAATAATTCATGCAGTTAATTTGACTAAACAGATGAAAATACTAAGTTTAAAGAAAAAGTTGATGTTTCTTGATTTGGTAGCGTGCTTAAAGAAAGAGTTAGTATGTCTTTTCTTGGCTAAAGACTGTGAATGTATGAATAAAAGAAGTGACTTTCCTTAATGGAAAAATGTACTGAAATATGAAAGTAAAGTATACGAGTCTGGTACCAATTGGTGAAATGAGACATCTTTTTGAGTTAGTCATTGAATCATGTAGCTAGTATGGGGAAATCGAAATTTCCAAGAACTTAGAATACTTAGTTATGTGTTCCTTCTAAAACACAATGTGAACTCGAACTTATAAGTACAGTACGAACATTTCTTGCTTTCCCGAGCGATGAAAAGAAAAGGACGCAATAAGAAAGAAACTTCGTCACGAGAAAAGCAATCCAACATAGAACAAAACGATGTTTCTAGAAAGATGGTAGGGGTTAGATGCCATTTTCTACGTCCCAATGGCATGAATAATCTGGGTTAATCATTGTCTTTCTTGACAATCTAATCACTCCAAAGGATCATACCTTTGATCCAACTAAGCGATGTACACATACATAGCAAGAGAATATGATTACAATGTAAACAAAGAACCTAGCTTTACAATATAAGTAAACAGAAACGGCGTGTTACGATGATGAGCGTTATGACGAACCAAGAGTACCAAAGAGTCGTAATCCCCACATATGGTCATCTGACGTGATCGTAAAGTGAAAATAGCTTGTGATCAAAGTTTCTCATAACTCGTTTACCATCCTCTATAAGAGTTAAACAACGGAGTATCACCATCGTAGTTAACCAGGAAGATTCATCAGCAACGCTTACTGGGATCCCATGAATTTCATTTTCTCGCACCCCCCTTGATCAAAATACTTTTGTTGAATTAAGGTATTAAATGACTTCTTTTGCAAGGTAATGTGCCATTATTTTCCCTCTTCTATGTCAAGATTGTGAATCACTTTCAGTTTTGAGCTTGCTCCCTCATGTTTTCTGATAACCTCCAGTGACTACGGTCCTTCTTTACTCATTCTGTATAAAAGCAATACATTGACTCTTTGAATTCTTGCCACCAAACTCCTATACTAGGAGTTGCTTATTTATAGCCTTCAGAACGAACATGTTTCCCTAAACTATTGTCTCTTCAATGATAATATATTCTTCAAAGATCATTACTGGACCCTTGTGTTTTCAAAAGTGCTTCTTGACAAGCTCTTTATTTTATATGAGTATTTCCCTCTTATTAATTCCACTACAATTATTCCATTATGCTTTGAGCTCTTCAGCAACTCCAAGTCTAGCAATTTGTTTTTCCCCTGAACTAGTTTGCTCTGGTTGTCTTCTCTACTAGTTAATTTCCGTGATTTGGTTATAAACTTTGTAAATTCATTAACGTGATATAGTATCACGATGTTGTTGACCCAAAAGAGTAGTTCCTTGTTATTCTTCTTTCTCAAATCCACTTGAGCCCAATCATTTTCAGTCTTACTATATTGGAGTAGCCATCTGGTGAGACCTTAAACCTTTTAATTTGACCCTTTATGTTTTCAGACATACTTATTGACAAGCTCTTTGTTTTACATGAGCACTCTCATCTTCTGAATTCAAATATGACTGTTGTCTCTTGATCTGAGCTTTTCTGCAAGCTCCATGTTAAAGCTGACACATTGCTTCTCCCTTGGCTAGTTTCCTCTTGTTACCCTCTTTATTAGTTAGTTTCCCTAAATTGCTTATAAACTCTAAAAATTTCGTTGATATGATCTTCTATCACAGTGTTATCGAGCAAAATGCAATTGTTTGTTTTTCCTATTCTTTTCAAATCCATTTGTAACCAACCATCTCAGGTCTTACTGTTATCATCTAGGGAAACCTATTGGAAACCTATTGTTGACGTCTACATTCTATTCATCATACCCTTACTTTCGCAATTTATTTCATCTGGCAAGCTCTTCCCACAATAAAATTTCCAAGCTTTATGGGTATAGCTCAAGCCCTTTAAAGTTGTATTTTTTCTTTTCTGGGAGTGAGCATAATGAGCCCAATTGAGCCTAGTCTTTGCACATCATGAAAACCTTTGTTGCAAGCTACTGGTGAGAGTTTGTGGTGAACCTAACACTCACGTAATTGAAATAATTATTATCGTTTTTTTTTCATGGCTATGATACGATTCTTCACTTAATTAGTTTAGATTTATTAAGATTTTGCATATCTTTACGTATATTTATTTCTTGTTCGATAAGTTAGGATTTAGTATTATAAATAGGGAAGAATGTGATCATTTGAAGCAATCAAGGAAATACAATATTAATCTTTTGCCCAACGACGAGTTGAGAATTATCTTTTACTAAGATCTCGCGCTGCCCGACGGAGAGGAATTCCCGCGCACAGCCGGTTCTTGCTACCGCCGATCCTTCGTTAGGACGCCGGTAAAACGGGATACGACATAGGGTCGTATCATCTGGTGCTTTCATCCGTGAACTCATGAGTCGTTTCCACAGTAACGGTGAATCAGTGTGGGGCGTTAATCGCCCGGATACTTTCCCTAATGGTGCTTCTCATCGGCCGAATTTCAACATCCGACGGAACGAGATCTTCCAGCGCCAGGAGATCGATGACGGTGAATTGGAGGGCCGTCCACAAGGAGATTCGCATCGCGATGATCCCATGAATGAGAAACTTGATCGCATATTGGACAAGATGGAAAGGTTTGATCAATGGAAGGACGCGGCGGCTCGCCGCTTTGATCGTTTGGAGCCGGTGGCGTCGCGAGAGCGAGAAGCTTCTCTAGGGGTCGACGCGGCAGACGAGGAGGAATACGAGGAGTTCAGAAGGAGGAAATCGGGGGAGAAGGGTTACCGCGCGAGAAACCCTAGTGTCGGCTTTCAAGAATTGGAGTCTGACGTGAGGGGTCGTCGCGCCGACAGGTTCAGCGGGAGCGCTGACTGGGAACCTCCAGGAAATCATATGGCCGCCCCGCGTTTGGTGGGTGGCAGCAGCGGTCAGACGCGCCGCCGTCGTGTTGGGACCCCCCCAACGATATAACCCAGCCGCGGCGGGGTTTGACAGGAACCAGGTTTCGATGAAGCTTCCCAGATTCGATGGGAGCGAGGCAACAAATTGGATTGCCAGGGTTCAATACTACTTTAATCACGTCATGATGCCCGATGCCCAACGTCTTCACTATGCAGTTATGTTATTTGATCCGCCGGCATCTGAATGGGTCTTCAATTATTGCGCGAACAACGAGTTCGTAACTTGGCAGAAATTCCTGGAGGATGTACGTCACCATTTTGATCGTCAAAGCTTCAGAAATTTCTACGGCTTGATAGCAAAGTTGACACAAACAGGGACGGTACTGGAGTACCATGACACGTTCGAAAAATATATGAATCGGGTGAAAGGGGTGCCGGAATCAGATCTGTTTACATTGTTCGTCGCGGGCCTTAAACCCGCCATGCAGGAGCGGCTGCAGCTGCACAGACCATCGTCCTTGGCAGCTGCTATGGCTCTAGCACTCGTGCTCGCAGATACGCAGGCTGACCGCTGGCACCAGCCACCGCAGCCGACGGCGACTCGTCGCCCCTGGCAGAACAGGGACGGTAGGGGTCCGACGGGAGTTCCCCCCGGGCAGCAGCCGCCCCAGGCATCAGGTGCTGTGGTTCAAACCCAGGGAGGTTCAGGCCGACCGACTGTTCAGATGAGACCCTTGATGGTTCGGGTTTCGCAGGCGGAGAAAGCGGAACGGGCTCGGATGGGCCTGTGCTATTACTGTCCCGACAAATGGGTGATAGGTCATGTATGCAAACAACGTTTATTGTGTTACGCTGGAGAGAATGGAAGTGGGGATGATGGAGAGAATAATAAGTTGAAGAGTTATTCGCAAGAGCATGAGGAGCTGAGGAAGCAGATTGTGAAATCTCTGGAGGAAGAAGATGATGGTAGCAGTAGTGAATCAGAGGGCAATGATGAAGAATCAATAAAAATTCCTAAAGTGGATGGTGATAATTCTACTAATGAGTCCGATTCCTTTGACAAGGATAGGAGTAAAAGTGAAAATTTTGAAGAAAAAGCAAAGATAACAAAAAATGCACTTCAGAACATTATTTCTTCATATTCTGGAAATGTGGATGGTGGTGATGATTCCGGATTGTCTAGAGGAAACAGCGATAAATCCATGCCAGGTGAAACATTTGGTGAGGAGTATTATGGTGCCGGGGATGTTGATCCGCAGTTTGGGACTGGTGAAGATGAAGATGAGAAGCTGCACATTGACAATGTTCTTTGGAATGCTTTGAATATGCTATCGGATGATGATAAGGAGCTGCCATATGGAGGAGTTATGAAGTGCTTGCTAGCCACAAAGACAGTTAACATCGGGCTAAACATGCCGGCAAAACCAGTTGTCTTCACAAATGTTCAGGACTTTGATGAGGATTACTATGTCGGGAGACGTTTGCCTATTTGGCGTGTGTTCGATCCAGGAGGAGACGCCTCACCAAAGCTTCTGCTACCGACTACCGTTGTTGCTTCGTAATTTCCACCTTGAGGACAAGGTGGATTTTAACCGGGGGAGAGTTGATACGATTCTTCACTTAATTAGTTTAGATTTATTAAGATTTTGCATATCTTTACGTATATTTATTTCTTGTTCGATAAGTTAGGATTTAGTATTATAAATAGGGAAGAATGTGATCATTTGAAGCAATCAAGGAAATACAATATTAATCTTTTGCCCAACGACGAGTTGAGAATTATCTTTTACTAAGATCTCGCGCTGCCCGACGGAGAGGAATTCCCGCGCACAGCCGGTTCTTGCTACCGCCGATCCTTCGTTAGGACGCCGGTAAAACGGGATACGACATAGGGTCGTATCAGGCTACCTTGGAGCCTATACAAAGCAAGAACGATTCGAATATTTCTCTTGGAATCCCAAATTCAGTTCCTATCAAAGTTAAAACGGTTAGATCAACTCTATATTTCCTCGCGTGAGACCCTCATGGGAGGCAAGACAATGACCACCGCAAAAAACGCCAAAAAAAAAATCCTACGCCGATGAGCCTCGAATCGAATTGAAATTTAACATCGGAGAGAAGATCTTTCTGAAAGTAACCCCTTCCAAGGGAATAACCAGATTTGGACTCAAGTGTAAGCTAAAACCACAATTTATTGGACCCTATGAAATTCTGGAGGAAGTGGGCCCAGTAGCATATCGATTGGCATTACCACCCAACTTAGGAAACGCACACAACGTATTCCACGTCTCCCAACTTCGAAGGTACGTGTTCGACCCAAAACATTTGATTCGCCACGAGGAAATCGTCCTAGAGCCTAACCTGAGTTACGAAGAAAAGCCGGTAGAAATACTAGACCGGTGCAGCAACTTCGGAACAAGTCGATTACTACAGTGAAGGTTTTGTGGAAAAACCACAGACAAGAAGAAGCAACATGGGAGCTAGAAAAGAAAATAAAGGAGAAATATCCCGAGCTTTTTGTCTAAATACTTCCTAAATTTCGGGACGAAATTTTTTTAAGGGGGGTAGAATGTAACAACCCGAACTTTCGTACCTTATTATTATTATTAGCCTAAAGATAAATAATAAGTGATCGTTGTAGTATTCGAAATCTGCCATTTTCATGTATAATAATTGATCTTAGAATTATAAATAATCGTTGCTTCGTTCTCGAACGAATATTTCAAGTAAAAAAAATAATAATAACACCAAATAAAAATTTATAATGTCCGGCATATCTCCGAAGTCCGCTAAATTACTATTATACAAATTTATCAATCCTTATCTATTACAATTAGAGAAAAGTTCACGCAGCCCGTTCAACGGTCGTGCTCGCATAAAATAGAGAAACCAAGTTAACAACTTATCTCAAGAATACGAATTTGCCGTAATTCCAGATACTGAGTTTCGGCACACCGTCGTGGCAGCCCCACACCCCGATTCTTCATTAATTTCATCAACCTTCGCAAATTAAATTCCAAAAAAAAAACTTCAGATCTAAGACTTTAAATCCTTAGAAACTGAAATAAAAGAGGAAGAAATTTAAAAAATTACACCTTACCTTTCGGGAGTTCAGCGAGGGGCAGTGGTCTCGGCTGTGGCGGTGGCTGGCGATGCAAGGCGCGGAGGAGGCCGAAGCCGCCGCCTGTGCATGCACAGCGACGGCGGCGGAGTGAGCATAGCCGAGGGAGAGGGAGAGGGAGAGGGAGAGAGGGAGAGGGAGAGAGAGAGGAACCGACAGAGAGATGAAGCATCGATCCACTGCTGTCCGGAGACCGCCGGGCTGCCGGGAGGGGGGCGGCGAAGCCGCTGCCTCTGCATGCCGGCGATGAAGGGGGAACCAAGGGAGAGAAAGAGAGGAGGAGGAAGAAGGACCACCGCCGGAAGTGGCGGTGGCGCGACGGCGGCACCGGAGGGAGGCTGGCGGCGGCGGAGGCGATGTGTGAGAGGGAGGAAGGCTATTGTGCATTTTGTGAAATGAGGGAGGAAGACAAGTGCTAGGGTATTTGAGTGTGTATCATTTAATTGGGCTTCTGATTTAATTACTTGGGCCGTATTAAAAAAAACATTGAGCTCAACTACTTGTGAATAAATTGGTGCAGCAGAAAATAATTAAGAAGGGCCCAGATTCGAATTTAATTTATTTTGGACTTAATTGTTGGGCTAGCATTTTTATTTACTTGGGCTAAAGAATTTAATGGTTTGGGCTAACATTTTAGTTTGTTTGGACTAAGGAGTGGAGTATATAATTTGAGCCCAACTCTTCTAATAATTGGGGCTGCGGTAAATAATTGAACGAAGGCCCGATTTCGAAACTCACTTATCTTTTGGGCCGAAAATATTAAGGAGTCCTAGACCAGTTAGAAAATACTCCCCCCGTTTCACTATAGTTGAGTCATTTTTCCATTTCGGGAAGTTTCTTCATAGTTGAGTCATTTCCATATATGGTAACTTTTTTCTCTTTCTTACTTTACTCTCTCTTACTTTATTCTCTCTACTTTATTCACTTTATACTTTATTCTCTCTACCTTTTCCTCTCTCTTACTTTTTTAACTATTTATTTAACACACCCAACATCCATTTCTTAGACTCCGTGCCCAAAAGTTCCGCTTCAACTATAGTGAAACGGAGGGAGTAATATCTTTTGGGAAGAAATCAAATTCCGGTAATCTAGCACGCTCCAAATTAATTATGGAAGAAGAAACATCAAATAATATATGAGTTTTTGTGAAAATGAAAAGGGCTTAATTAGGAGGCATACATTCCTATTACATTCCTATTAAAGTTTAAGAGTTTCTTGAAGTCTAATTAGTATATTATATTATACTTTTTTTTTCCAAAAAGGGTATCTTTGCATGTTAAAGTTGGAGCGAGAATTTCAAGTTAAGGGAACTAAACGATCAAGGTGAGCTTCCTTATACTAAAATACGAATCGTATTCTATGAAAACTCGAACACATGTTCATGAATTTTTTTAAAGATGTTGTCTTGCCATAAATGTTTTGTGTATGATGCCTATCTGTTTGGCTAAGGCCAAGTGAATTATGACTGATGATATATGTGAATTGATTCGATTTTGAGTCCTGGTAGGGTGGTGTCCCTACTTGGAACCTCTGACCGTGAACGGCAGAGAAGATGACCGTGGAAGGTGGCCACCTTCCCGGTACATGGAAACCTCTGACATGATGGGCAGGGAAGGTGACCGTGTGAGAACACCATCTCAACGGCACAATGTGATCAGATATGGCTAAGTACAGGAAAAAGGGGACTGCAGTCCAATGTTAATATTTTAGTAAGCTCGGGCTTTTTCAATAAACCCCCGAGTGTTACTGCGATGATGGCTTGACAATATTTTCAAATGTATATGTGTAATTTTCGGCAATGTGTTCACTGAGTACTTTTGTACTCAGCCCTGCATATATTTCTAAATGTGCAGGGTGAGCAGCGAAGTGGTGGAGGAAGTGCTATTGAGACAAGACATTTAATTCAGTCAGATTTTGACTCTCGGAGGTTAATGTCTTCATACATGGAACCGCGTTCATTTGTTTCCGTTGTGCATCTTAAAAGACTCAAGTCTATTTTGTTCAAAACTCTGATATTTTGAAATTTCTTTACAAACAATTACTCGAGTTTTCATGATCGAGTATCTTTTCTTCTATGTATCAGCACTTGATTAGTCATGTATCGCAACCAATGCTTGATTTTATTTTCCCATTATTTCTTTCCCCGCTTCTTATACCCCACCCCTAGTCGCGATCAACCGTGTTTTCTATCCTTAGAAAATGCGGTCGTGACAGCTGCGCTCTTGCCGCTGGCGCGGCGCTGCTTGATGCATCGAGCACGTCCGTGCCAGCGAGCAGCCGACGTGGCGTGTTCTGATTGGCCAACGGCATTTTCGTTGGAAATTCATTTTTTTTAAAAAAATTAAAAAATAATACCAAAAAATAAAAAAAAAAATATTTTCACAATCCCAAAAAAATGGCCGTTTTTTTTTACCTTTTTTTGTATTTTATTTTTTTATCTCCAAAATCATCTATAAATACACACATTCATCATCCATTTTTCACATCAAATCATTTCTCATTCATATTTTTTCATACAACTTATCTACACCTTCATCTCTCACTCAAACCCTCAAATCGATTTCACTCATCTCATTGCTGAAGCGGAGCGCGAAGAACCAGAATACTATGAACAACATCGTGCCGCCTATGAAGCCTATGTCGCAGCGAATACCCCCGCCCCTCCTCCTCAACCAACTAGATCAACTCACCGCTACATCCATCGTGACCGGGAGGGAGCCAACGAAAGGCTCGTTGCCGACTATTTTTCCGACGAAGGACTGAGGGCGGCTAGCTTTTACGACGTGGATGAAGTCGGAAGCTCAATCGCGAGGTCTCCCCCACCTGAGGTGTGCATACGACGGTGGGTGAGAGGATCGAAACAAGGCACACAATGCGCGATACCCGAACCCACGTTGAGCTACAAGAAGACCTAATCAAACACATTTGAGCGAAATTCGGCCACGAGTAGTGGGTTTTTTTAATTTTATGAATTTAATTATGTAATTTTTAATTTTTAGGATTTAAATTATGTAATTTTTAATTTTTAAGACTTTAATTATGAAAATTTTAATTTTTAGAATTTTAATTATGTAATTTTTAATTTTTTTTGTAATTTGTAATATTATTCCGGTTATTTTTAATGCATTTTAATTTTGTGGAAATATTTTTATATAAATTGAATAATAGAATGGTGGGACCCTTGAGCTTGTCCTTGCGGAAGAGCACGGATGTGGGTATTGTGCTCTTGCCTAAGAGCAGGGGGTAAAAGTGGTTTGCGCTCACATCCGTGCTCGTTGGCAAGAGCACGGATGTGGATGCTCTAACAATCACAAAACATATAGAACTTGCTACACTTGATAAAATTCATGTGCTACATGTAAACAAGTCTAGTTTTTAGTTATAAGCTGAACCAATACATATAAGCAGAAGTTGACGGATAACCACCATCAAATATCCCTCTCAACGCCATTGCTCTCTTCCCAACTTCCTCGTCATCCATCACTGCCTTAATCCCTCTAATCACATCAATCTTCTTCACCATTATCGATTCCTCATCACTAATCTCCACCTTCGATCCCTCATTCAAATACTTAGCCACCAAATTCGCATCATAAAATTGGTCTCCCCTAATCGGCCATCCCAATATCGGGACGCCGCAGCATATGGCCTCCACAGTCGAGTTCCACCCACAGTGCGACAAAAACCCTCCCGTCGAGGGATGGCTCAGTATCGACAGCTGCGGCGCCCATCCCTTTATCACAAGCCCTCTATCCCCAACCTTTTCCTCCAAGCCACGTGGCTCGTACTGATACGGGAATATCTTCAAGAATATCCCTCATATCTTATTAATTATTTAGTTATCATATCTTTCTAGCATATTTATTTCTTTTTCATTAAGCTTGGTTTATTTCTTGTTCATTAAGTTAGAATACTCCTATTATAAATAGGAGACATTGTTATTTTCTTCAAGGAAGGAATATCAGAATTATCTTTACTTTTATCGTCTCTTTCATTTCCTGCAATTTATTTCTTGCTATTTGGTCGATAATTGGCTGCTCGACGGGATTCTCCCCGCGAACGAACCAATATCTTCTCAGCGATTTCTCGCAGTTATCCCTCGATACGAGTTTACTCGTATCATCTGGTGCTTTCATCCGGATCTCATCCTCTGTATTTTCGCCATCATGTCATTCACCTACACTAACTACCAGCATCACCAATTCGACAGACAGTTCTCCTTGCCACTGCCTATGCCGAGCCCCACATCGTGTTGGTACCCCAAGAGACAAGACGTGCAACTTGGGTACTCTTATCCAGATATGGCGGCTGTCTCAAATCTGGAGACTCGGCTTGACAACACAGATCGGTTCGTTGAAGTACTTCGACCTCCAGCACGCCCGCAACCTGATCCGGACCCCTCATATAATCAGCCGCACTATTCTGGTGCAGCGATGAACACCCATCTTTTCGGAGGGTACCGTCAGCAACCTCATTACTTGAACCCTAATATTGATGGGCAGCCTCTGTATCCTTGCTACCAGCCGGACGAGTATGAACGGCGGGCTGATAACCAGCTGTTTGTGCCCCAACATCCGCCCTATAGCTTCGATTCGTGCCGTGTTGTAGAGATTAGTGCCCCTCCGTCGCCGGAACCACTGCCACATCAAACTACAGACCCTCCGTATGACTTGCCATGCCCGCCGCCTCCCTATCTGCCTGCGCGCCAACAGCCGCCCTTTACAGACTTCGATTCGCCACTCGAACCCAGCACCACATCACAGCTCCAGCCGCCAGACCAGACCCAGCCACAGCATATGCATTCGGGCCTACCGACCATCGACTACTACCAGTCGTTGTCGTTATATCTACAACCTCTCGATCCCCCAGATTGGCAAGATCATTTAACAACCAACAATATCGGCCATACGGAGCCTTTCGGCATGCCACATGATCCGGTGACGTTAGATTTGGAACCACACCTATCGGTGGTTGCCTTGGTTTCAAAGCTCGAACGCCTAACCGCAGATGTCGAGCAATTGGTATCCCGGATGGATGCAAACGAACGTCTCTCAGGCGATCCCCAAGGACAGTCGCTGGGCTTGTCCCCTAACCCACCGCAGTCACCAGACTATGTTCAACCATTTCCTTACTATCAGCAGCCCCTAACTGCTGTCCTGCCGCCTCAGTCATTGCTTGCTGCTGCCCCGAGCTCGATGAAAAAGCTCAACTCCACTGCACTGGGATCCGTCGAGAATACATTTGAAGAACATGTCACAGATTTGGAGAAAGATGGTGAGGGGTTTTCATCGTGTGGAGAGATTAATACTTTGCATGAGATTTCCATATGTGTGATTCATGAGTGTGATGACTGCTCTAGTTCTCCTTTCGGCAAGAGGATAGTGACCGAAGAATTTCACAAATTTGATGATAAAATTATTAATGATGAAGTGGATTCAGATGTGGTGATGAGGCGTCTTTCAATTTAATTTGTGATTCAGCGCTCGACGCCGATGCTAGGCTGATTCCTCCTCGAATAGACTCCGATGCTAGGCTGATTCCTCCGCGAACAGACACACCGTCACCCCAGCTCTGTGCCTCATCTTTCTGGTTCGATATGTCCATGGATTACCACAAGGAATATTGGGACGCCGTTGATTCCCAATGCCTCTCGCACCCTTATCCATCTCGCAGCTGTCAACATGCTGCCCCTGTTGTTCCACCGCCACCACCGCAACACTCACCCTCTTGCTGGAGCACGACGAGCCATTGCTGCTCAGCCGCACCGCTGCCCTCAACAGCTGCTACTCCGTCCTTGAATCTGCCCCCGCTAGCTCCTCCGTGCAGCTCCGATATCATTGGAGATGAGGGTGATTTGCTAACCATGATGACTCTGTCGTACTACCCCAATATTAGGTATGATTCAATGAAGTTAATTGTCGATGATAGTGATGAATCAGTAAAATCTTGCTGCAATTGAAGAGCTGTTAGACGATGATGAGAGTGATGGATTTCTGAAAAGAAGCAAAGATCTCTCTACTAATCTTCGAAACACTCAATCAGTTAATTTTTGGGTAGAGAGTGCATTGCTGGATATATCATGGCTTACATATGTTACTTCCATTGGAGAAGACATTGATGAGTCCTTTGTAATCCATGGTAATTTTCTCGTTGTGATGGTACATTTTGCTATAACTAATGCAGTTGAAGAGGTGGCTGATTCAGAAAGTCAGATTGTAGTGGCTTCAAAAATTCTGATTTCCAGTGGAAAAGTGGAGGCTCCTCTTGTGGACTTTCTTGGAAGAATTTTAGAGTTTGGTGTCTTAGCCGAGGGACTTATGAACAATCGATCTAAGATTTGTCCAAGGATTTCTCCAGTTGATCTATTCGTCATGGGTTCTTCATCAACGCTCTTTGTTGGTTTTTGGTTTCCACCTTGAGGACAAGGTGAATTTCAACCGTGGGGGAGTTGATACGGGAATATCTTCAAGAATATCCCTCATATCTTATTAATTATTTAGCTATCATATCTTTCTAGCATATTTATTTCTTTTTCATTAAGCTTGGTTTATTTCTTGTTCATTAAGTTAGAATACTCATATTATAAATAGGAGACATTGTTACTTTCTTCAAGGAAGGAATATATCAGAATTGTCTTTACTTTTATCGTCTCTTTCATTTCCTGCAATTTATTTCTTGCTATTTGGTCGATAATTGGCTGCTCGACGGGATTCTCCCCGCGAACGAACCAATATCTTCTCTGCGATATCTCGCAGTTATCCCTCGATACGAGTTTACTCGTATCACATACCCTCCCTCCTCCTCTTCCGAGTCTGGGGCCGAGGCGGCTTTCCCTCCAAACATGTTGGCAGGCGGGCCGGGCTTTCCGGCCCCGGGCTGGATCACCCAAATAAACGATTTGTCCGTCTCCGCCAGCGCCGCCGCCAGCTCGTTGTACTCCGCTACCCGAACGACATGTAGATGACAGAGCCACGTGGCTTCGAGTCCAGCCACTGGATCACCTCGTCTTCCGTGTAGTTCGTCTCCCTGCCCAGCCTGCTGTCCCCGTCCCGCACAACCGACCCGATCGATCTCCAGAACGAGTCCGACAGCAGCGGCCCGACTCCTAAAACGGGCTTTCCGGTCAGGCCGGAGAGATACTCAAGAAACGGAGCTTCAAGACCATCACAGGTGTTGGTGATCAAAGCCACTGAGTCTTTAGTCTAATCCACCCACCGCCCGAGCGGCCCCCCTGACTTGGGGGGGCCCATATTCGGGCCTCTGGGCCTGCCGCCGGCCCGAGCCTTCCTCCGGCGATCCCGTCTCTTGACATCCATATCGCTCATGGCGATGGCATCGGGAAGCCCAGGAAGTGTTCGGTCCGGGCCGGGCTCGACACCGTCGGCTTCGGCCTTGTCCGCGGCGTACTCCATGACGGTGGCGCAGGCGCCGGAGGTGAAGAAGGAGACGATGGGGATGTTGAATCTCTTGAAGATGGGCTTGGTCCAGCTCATCAAGACGTCGATGACGACGAAAGCGGGCCGAGCATTGTGGTAGGTTGAGGAGAGGAAGGATTCGATCCCGGGCCCGAGGGAATCGGAAACGGTATCGAGTGGTAAGGGTGGGATTTGGGAGACATGGACGAAAGGGTGGCGGTGGAGATCAGAGGGGATGGAGGAGGAGAGATGGGAAGGGATGATCAAGATTGATTTGCGGTGGGGTGAGGAGAGGCGTTTGCAGAGCTCGGCGCAGGGGAAGAGATGGCCTTGTCCGAAAAAGGGGAGGACTAAAATATCTGTTGCAGCGCCTTCCATTTCTTGATTTTAGAGCTTTGTTTGGATTCTTGATTGCTATATATGCGTGCGTGTGGACTGTGGTTTAAATTATTGAATTAGATCGAGATTTGTTGGTGAGGAGTGAGAGGGAAGGAAAGATTGGGACGTGTTTTTCAACGGCTATGTCGGCTATGACATAGAAAGTATCGAAGAATACCCCCAAAATAAAAGAAACAGTAACGACCAAAATTGGTCATCTTTTGGATTTTTTGTCTTAGAATATCAATATATAGACATTTTACCATTTTGATCCTGGACTAACTGTTCTGTTAAAAATTAACGGCCAACAAGTTTAATCTCGATTTTGATCAAATTAAACTTTTAATTCTGATTTTTTACTCCCTAATTATTTTAGTAAATATTCTTTTCAAATTAGAAATAACTAATAGTCTAGGGTTCTTATTTATTTATGTTTTTTACAAGTGAGACTTATATTCCACTTCTTATTTCATCTTGCGCGTTTACTCCTTTTCTTTCGTCTTCTTCCTTCCTCTCATCTTTCATCTTCTCCCTTGCTCTCATCTTTCATCTTCTCCCTTCCTCTTCCAGAGAGATTTCGGAAAAATGGGCTAAATACGCAAGCCTTTCGAAATTTAGGATTAAATTCGCACGCCTTCAAAATATGAGATCATGACATACGAATTTTTCGGAATAAGAGATTTTTGAGGTTTTATCTATTTGAGGGAACATCTTTTTTGGTCCACGAACTTTACCAAAATATCATTTTAGGTCCGTGAACTTTGAAAATATCATTTAAGGTTCACAAACTATGAGTTAGTATCATTTAAGGTCCATCAACTATGAGTTAGTATCATTTGAAATACTTTTTACTTTGGACGAAAATACCCTCAAGACCTTAAAGGGTGTATATTTTTAATAAATTTATCATATACTCATATTTTTTTATAAATATCTTTACAATATATTTTTGCCAAATTTTCTAAATATAATTTGACCTTTAATATTATCATTTAATTTTGTCACATGCAAGAAAAGATCTGTATTTAATTTTTTATTATTAAAGAAAAGTTCTTTATTCAATTTTTAAAAAAATTAATATAAAAAATTGAAGAAGCAATTTTACTTGCATGTCACAAAATTAAGTGATAATATTTAAGATCAAATTATATTTAGAAAATTTGTCAAAAATATATTGTAAAGATATTTATAAAAAAATATGAGTATATGATAAATTTATTAAAAATATATACACTTTAAGGTATTGAGGGTATTTTTGTCCAAAAAAACTTGGAAATAGTAAAAAGTACTTCAAATGATACTAACTCATAGTTGGTGGACCTTAAATGATACTAACTCATAGTTGGTGGACCTTAAATGATATTTTCAAAGTTCACGGACCTAAAATGATACTTTGGCAAAGTTCGTGGACCAAAAAAGATGTTCCCTCTATCTATTTTCTCTTCTTTTTTCTTGTTATTTCTTTCATGATATTTATAAATTGACCAAATTACCCCTAATTTATTCACTACAATTTTTTATTCCAATTATTTTCACCCAAATCACCAAACACCAGTTCCAACAATTAGCAATTGAAATCCTAGAACGTCTTTCTCTACCCTCATGCGCAGCCTCCAATTTGCAATCTTTCTCTTTCTCTTTCGTTTTTCCACTCTTCCTCTCGCCCTATCTTTTCTCTTGTGCAGCCGCCAGCGACCACACAAAGTGGTCCTTTGTTCACTTCTTCATCGGCGCTGCTGCTGCGTACCATCATCCCCTGCTCTCTAAATCAGTCGGAGCCTCCCATCACACTGTTGTAGTAGCATGTCTTAGCCACTGTCGCTCGATGGCAACCACGCGACCTCGCCTCTTCCGGTTTCGAGACCGTCCACCGCCGCCATCTCCGGAGACTCTTAGCACATGTCGCCTCTCTCCCTCGCACCCTTATTTCAAAAGCAACTGGACACCTCAGTCTTCTCTCATGGCATCCATCCCCAAATTTAGAGAGCTAAAATCCGTCGACTATCTCTTCTCTCTCTTGTTGCACAGCCAAACATTTCCATCGCTCGGTTCAGGCGACGTCATCGCGACTCGCTGACAGCCAGTGTCACCCTCTCCGTGCTCAGCGCCGTCAGCCCTCTCAAATTCGCCACGACACAACATCGTCGCTGCTCGAACTCCCTCGCCAGCCGCCGTGCCTCATCGACACAACGTGTCGTCTGCTGTCCGGAGATCCTCGAGCCCGAAATCAGTCTGCTTAGGGCTCATGTTCTCATCGAGCATGAGGTCTCGAACTTCAGGTTTCCATGGGTAATCATTTGGAGGCGGCGGTGTTTTGGGTGAAAATTAGATTGTAATAAAAAATAGTGTTAAAATTTTAGTGAAAATGATAGAGGGCAATTTGGTCAATTTATAAATATTATGAGAGAAATAATAAGAAAAAGAAGAGAAAATAGATAAAAATTCAAAAATCCCTTGTTCCGAAAAATTCGCATGCCACGATCCTAAATTTCGAAAGGCGTGCGAATTTAATCATAATATCGAAAGGCTTGCTTATTGAGCCCCTTTTTCCGAAATTTCTCCCTCTTGCACCTCTTCAACTACATTTGAACACATCTCAAATTGCACAAATTCACAATAAATTCAAATTTCTCAATTCACAATTTCTGTAATTCAAAACGCATTTGAGTTCCACGATCTCACTCAATCCTATCACGCACAGATCAAAACCTAATCACATAAAAAACACAACATACCTGCTTCGACATAGGGCCGGAGGAATTGAGCTCTTCACGGACGAGTCGCCGGTGGCGATGTGCGGGACGCCGAGGAGAAGCGAGAGGCGGCTGGCGTAGGTGCCTTTTCCGACGCCGGGGCACCCGAGGAACACCCACTGGACGTTCCTGCCCTTGGGATCCACGCGGGGAGGGGGTTTGAATTCGGTCGTGGCGGCCGAGGAGAGGGACCTCCGGATTGAAAATGCGGCGGAGGAGGATCGGAAGAGGCGATTCATGGCCACCATTTAGCGGTGGTGGAGACGAGGGCGAAGAAGATGAAAGAAAATGAGTAAACTATTATTTATTTCTAATTTTAAATGAATATTTACTAAAATAATTAAGGAATTAATTAGGGAGTAAAAAATCAGAATTAAAAGTCTAATTTGGTCAAAATCGGGATTAAACCCGTTGACCGTTAGTTTTTAACGGAACAGTTAGTCCAGGACCAAAATCGTAAAATGTCCATATGTTCAGGACCAAAAAATCCAAAAAATAAAGTTTAAAACCAAAATCGTAGAATGACTATATGTTCATGACTAATTTTGGCCTTTACTTTAAAAGAAAATGAAATGTGAACAATGAAAACTCTCTGGAGATGCCATTTATTTAATATTTAATTAATTTTTATATTTTTCATATCATTTTTCATATCAACAATATTAATCCAACTTAGTCATATAATTTTTAATTATTTATTAATGATCACCTAACCATATTATTATATATATATTTATATTATTTTTAATATAATAATAATATATTTTTATATTATTTTTAATATAATATTATTATATGAAATATTTTTTTACACAATAAAATTTATAAAAAAAACACAATAAATAACAACAAAAAATTATAAAAACCAACAGATAATAAACATAAATTACAAATACAAGATTGAAAATACGAAATTGTATGAAAGAAAAAAGATTATAGGAGGAGAAAAGATGATATCTATACTAATCTAAAGTGCCAGTTTGATGAAATGACATTTTTACCCTTTTTTGGAGGGAAAATGTGAAGCTATTTTATTTACCTTTTTGGTCATTTCGAGAAATGACAACCATTGGGCAAAAAATTAGTTTGATAGTTTAAATACAATCTTTAAGGAATAAAAAGCTGCAGCTTTGCAGTCTTAAGAGTATATGGGGATGGGGTACAGGACAATCTTGAAGCAAAATCTCTATATATACCAATACAAAAAAATCACAATACTTCAATTCAATAAGCTCTATTTTGACAGATCAGTGCCAGAAAAAAAAGCACAATGGCTCAATGTTTTCTGCCTTTTTACTTGCCCAAGATAAAATCGGTCGGAGCACACAAGACGGTGGGGAAGGTGAAGCAGGATGGAAGGAACCCGGCGAAGCAAGCGGTGGAGCGACGTGCAGGGCCGTAGGCGCGGGTGGCGGCGCCGCAGGCTGGTGGGTGTGGCGGCGTGGTGGCGAGGCAAGGTGAGTTCAGCCGATTGGAGAGAGGGAGAGGAGGCGCCGACTGGAATAGAGGGAGGAGGTGAAGCAGGTTGGAAGGAAACCGGCGAAACAGGGCGGTGGAGCGTGGCGGCTTTATGACAAGGAGAGAGAGATGAAGGGAGAGGAAGAGAGGAGACGCCTTTTTCATTAGGGTTTCTAGGGTCTATCATGTGTTATTTGGAATTTATATTTTATTTTATTAATTTATGAATTCAACAATTAGGGAGGAGAGAGGAAGAACGTTTTTTTCATGTAGCGTTTATAGTGTAATTATGTGTTATTTGGGATTTATATTTTACTTTCATTAATTTATTATTAATTATTAATTAATTGTTAGTGTACCAATTTACTATACTAAATTATTTGGATCCAAAAAATTTAGAATCTTATACTGAATTCGTATGGTAAAATTTTATTTAATTAAAAATATAAAAGTATTGATGATAAAAAAAAAATTAAAAGATTTCGAATTGAACATAGCGTGTAATTATTTTTTCCAACTAATAATAATTTGAAGAGAAGAAACTATATAGTACAAAAATCTATAATTAATTTTTTTATTTGAATAGAGTTCTAAAGTTAGGGCTATATTATTATGTTTTAAAAGCAAGGTTTAATATGGACTACTAATTTATTGAACTTTGTATAATATATATTGTCCAAATTTTTATTTTTAATTAAGTAATTAAATTTATATATTAATTAATTTGTCTTCTATTTGATTTATTCTACTACTAGATAAGATAATTTTGTTTATGACTTTGAGTTCTATTTCTTTTTTATAATTTTTAAAATATTATCATGTACTATTGAATTTAATTTTGATGAAAATGCATTTATTAATTGTGATTTTATTTTCTTCGTTTTATCATGTCTACTTAATTCTAAAAAATATATTTTTAGTTATAAACAATTATGTTCCAATTTCAAAACTTCTGAATTACTGAGTTTGTTATTGTTTTTCTTATTTTTTGTTTGCTTTTATGAATATTTATGTTTTGTTTTGTTAATCGAAACTGGTGAATTATTTATATGTTCAAATAGTTTGTTTTTTTTTCTTTTGTAAAGAGTAGTATTACATTTTTCTTTATTTGTATGTCTTATTCTATTTCATCCACACATTTCCTCTTTTGTTATTTCTTTTATTTTATACTACTACACTCATATCAAATATTAAAATAGTACTCCCTTCGTTCCATAGTAGTGGAGTCATTTTGTCATTTTGATACGTTCCATAGTAATCGAGTCATTTCCTTTTTTAATAAAGTCAACATAGTCTTCTCACTTATTTTACTGTCTCTTACTGTATTCTCCCTTCATCTCTCTACCTTTTTTCATTTCTTACTTTATCCTTCACTTACTTAACACAATTTTTCTTAGATTGCGTGCCGAAAAGAAACGTCTTCATTACTATGGAACGGAGGGAGTATACAATCATCTACTAAAATATGAAATGTTTCATTGAGAGTGGGTTGACACAAGTACAAATATCTTTATGTTGTTGTTTATAATATTTTTAATTGTTTATACTATTACAAATACTTATTTTAATTAGTTTTTATCTCTAAATATATTTTATACTTATATACTCTAGAATCTTTATTTTAAGGTAATACATCTTCATTGTTTAAATATATTTTATACTTATATACTCTATGTTTTGGCTTCGATAGACTCCTTGCTTTCCAAGGTAGGTGATACGCAATTTGGATGGCCAACACTTAAACCTATATAGCAACACGAAACATTGAAGAACTTTCATCATCTGCAAAACGAAGATGGATTATTAGAATTTGATCCCTTCAAAAACGTTCAACACGAAAAGGAAAGGCAAGTGATATGATCTCCACGAGTAATTGTGTACTCCATAATAATAATAAGAAAGAGCAATATATAAGCTAATGCGCCAATAAATAACCAAAAATAAAATAATGATTACATTGAGTAGGTGAATATTTACACGCACGAAAATCTTCTAAAATAGCACTACTACCCCACCAATTAATTAATCATAATGTCAACGATCCACCATTTCAGTTTCACAGTTGTATTAGCAAGACATTCACACGATGCCACGACAGTTACATACACCAAATATTATTATAGCATCCCCTTTTTAAATCAATTTATGAAAAAATCACATATGTACGCCCAAAGTTTGATATACAATTAGTCCAATCTAGAATATAACAAAACACAAAGTAATCAAGTCTAATTTCAGAATTTCAGTATGGAAAAAAGGTAAAGAATCTACTATCTATCATAATCTAAAGTGTCAGTTTAATGAAAAGACTTATTTACCCTTTTTGGAGGGAAAATGAGAACATGATAGATGTGAATGTCTGTATTTACCTTTTTTTTATATGTTATTATGTTTTTTAATAACATGATAGATGTCACACTTCTATATATGAAATATTTCATTTATAGTTAATGAGTAAATTCTTCATTTATTATAAATGTTTTATTTATAATCACATTTATGTTTTTGTAAATCTTTATATTGTTTTTAATTCTTAGTTTCTATATTTCATTAAAATTTATATTCATTATTTAAAAATTATATGCCCCGTGCATAGCACTGGTGTAAATACTAGTTTTATATATGCTAAACTATGGCAAATGTGATCTTTATTTATAGATTATGAAAAAAAATATAAATTTAGCATGTAATTTTTATAATTTTTAATATAATTTATTAAAGATATATAAATAAAAAAAAGAAATTTATCAATCATTAGGGTGTCCACTATAAAGCGGACACCCCCAATAGCCCCGCCCCAGTTTTTGTCCATAGCCCCAGTTTTGTTGTCCACAGCCCCAAAATTCTATTTCCGCCACTATGGTGGACACTTGCAATAGCCCCCAAATTTTACAATCAATTTTCATTTTAAAATATTTTTAGTTTTAATCAGGTATAATTAAAATAATCGCAGTGTAAATAAATAAAAAACGAGGTAATTAGGGCCGAATATTCGTTGTATTGCAAACGGGTAAAATTATACAATGGATAATTAAATTAAAAACGAGGTAATTAGGGTCGGAACGGGCGTTTCCACCCGTGCTGCCGGCGTATCTGGGATGCCGGAACTGAGCAGACCCATCATAGTATCAAATGCGTCTTGATCTGCTTCGGTTAACGGAGATTGGCTGGCTTGGAAAGGGGAACCCGGACGCGGCTGGTGAAGCGCGTCTAGGTTGGGTCTGTAATCTCCAAATGCGGAGCGACTCAGATTCCGCTGTAAAGGTGGGGGCGTTGGAGAAGACCTCCACGACTGAGATGGAGGAAGGGGTGGACTCGATGCCCATGGTGGGGGAGATTGATTCCAACCCAATGCTGGGACGGAGTCGCGCCAAAGCCTGACGCATAGGCGCCAAATCCCGATGGCTGCGAAGGATAACGGATGTGATGGATTGCTGCCATAGCCCGATTCCTGAGAGTCGGGTGATTCGTCGTCTCCTCGGTGCATTTTTAGAGAGTGGTTGTGTAGATAGTGAGAGGGATGGATTTTGTGAAAATAGTGAAAAATAGGTGGTGGGGAGTGGTAAAAATTCGAAAATCCGCCAGCGCCGCACCGGATGTCCGCCCACTATGGTCGCCGCGCCTATATGCGCGGCTAATTCCTCCCCGGCGCGTCCTCGCCCCAAGCCCGCCTATCCGTCGTCCGCCGTCCCTTGCCCCCAATCCGCGTCCGCCCCGAGGGCGGACAACTTCCGCACTATAACCCGCCCGCCCACCGCCCCCACACGCGGCTATAGCCGCGTCCTCACCATAGTGGATACTCTTAGTGCCGTTTGGAGGCCACGGTCCTGGAGAGAGGAGGACCACTTCCTTCAACTTTT